>NC_067141.1:63176940-63776940 GCF_903995435.1 Acomys russatus | reverse complement strand
TGGGTACTTGTCTCTGAACCCTGGGACCCTGGGACCCTGGGACCCTGGGACCCTGGGACCCTGGGACCCCGGGACCCTGGGACCCTGGGACCCCGAGACCCCGGGACCCTGGGACCCCGGGACCCTGGGACCCCGAGACCCCGGGACCCTGGGACCCCGGGACCCTGGGACCCTGGGACCCTGGGACCCTGGGACCCTGGGACCCTGGGACCCTGGGACCCTGTGTCTCTAGGGTCCCTTACTTCCAGTTCACAAGCTAAAGACCTAGACCTAGGAAGCTGGCCATTCCTCAGGGGCCTGGCTGAGGAGGCCAGAGCCCTGAAAGAGCTGGGAAAGAGAAAAAGAAGGGAGGTCACAGCAGGGTGGGCAGGAAAGACTGGGCAGAAACGGAGCCAGCAGGTCCCATGAAGCTGTCCCCAAGGCTTTCTTTTCCTAGAAGCTTCCCCATCCCCCAGCCTGAGTCATACTAGGTGAGTGTCTGGGTTCTTAGGCATGCATTACTGTGGAGAATTGAACTGGGTTCAGATAAATTTCAGTTCCACGGATTCCAAGGGTTGAAAAATCACCAAATCTCTGAGGCTAAGGATAACACAGAGTCTGGATAAAGTAATTAGCTACTGTCTAGGAGAAGGGACGCCCCCTCCCCGAGAGCAAAGCTGGGGTACTTTGGTTTGCCTGGGCTGGAGACAGAGCGAGAGGAAAGAGGAGTCATATTGCTGCTTGGGCACCCATATGGGCAGGCTCCGGATAGCAGGCTGACTGCTGTGACCGGCCACCTTTCTCCCCTGGAGGGCTCTGGCTCAGGCCTCAGTAGAAGCCAGCTCCTGGGACACCTGGTTCTTCCATCAGATTTCCACTGGGAATCGAGACTTGCTCCATGGAAAAGGGACTGGTCAGCGCTAGAGCCTGCCTTGGCCAGTAGGCAGCTCCTTGGCCACTCATTACCTTACTTGTTTCTGTCCCTGCCTTCCGATGTTTGGTCACTTGGAGCTTTTAGGTTATTCTGAGGACAAAGACCCTGTCCCACAGACTCTTTGAACCCTCACCCAGCACCTCTATCTCCTGGCCCTCTAGCCCCGGGCCTAGCCTTCCATTCCTTGGCTTCCCTCAATCCACAACAAGCTAGGGAGCCTTGGGCCTGGGGCCAGCCTGTGCTCTAGGCCCCAGGATGTTCCTCTGGGACCATTATATATATCAGTTTATAGGTGATTATATGATATGATATAATCAATATTGCATTATCTACAGTAACACCGTACAGTATCATTTGGGAGACCATAGAAAGGATTACATATTGATTAATCTCAATCTACAGCCATCCTCCCTCGCTGGCCTCCCAGAAGGAGCAAACGGCACTGCTTTCCAAAAGGCTCTCACATCTCTCCACCATACTGTTTGGGAGCAGAGAAAGTGTGTGTGCTGGGAGTAGGGGTGGAGAGGAAGAGAGAGAAAATATGGAGAGAGACACGCACAAAGAGGCAAGGAACAAGAGATGGGGGGGGGGGGGTGGGGGGATGGCTAGACAGACAGATAGACAGCTAACACCAGCCTGAGATAGGCAGAGGCAGCCTTGATGACATTGCTATGTTCCTGTGGATGGAAGACTTGGTAGGTTTTGTTGTTGTTGTTGGCTTTGTTTGTTTGTTTGTTTGTTTGTTTTTGTTTTCCTGCATGATTCTGGACTCATTGGTGACCCTGTAGGAAACTGGAATACCGTATATTTTCCCATTTGTGTGAGTGTTCTTTGTGCACATATGTGTGTGATAAGCATCAGATTTAAAAAAAAAAAAGGGGGTCTAGATGAGTTCAAATGACAGTAAGAATCTTTTTAAAAGAGCATGTACACATGAGAGATGTGAGCCCATGTCCTCTTTCTCCCATGAGCACTCCCCCTTCCAGGATGTGCATCTCCCGACCTCCACCGCCTGTCACTGTCTGCATGTCCCATTGTGCCTAACTGTCTCTGCTTGCAGAGCTCCTACCTTCTGGGGGATGCCCTGCTGCTAGGGATGAGTGAGAGGTAGCATCAAGGGCCTTCGTATTTATTGCTCTTCCTGAATGGGTCCTAGGGAGTATGTGAGCATGCATTCAAATATGCGTTTGAGTGTGAGGCACACACATGTGGCAAGATGCATATCATGCCTCTGTGTGATTTGTGTACATGCCTGTGCGTGGCTTGCCTCTCACCCTGTGGCCATGTGTGTGTGTGTGTGTGTGTGTGTGTGTGTGTATGTGTGTGTTTGTAGGAGCTGAACTAAAGCTTTGTCCTCAGGTCACTGGCTGGAGGAGTCTCTTTGCCTTCATTTATTCAGGGGCCCTTCAGATCTTGACAAATCTGTCACTCTAAATTTGCGAGAGATTACGGTGCTCTCTCCCCAGCCCGCACAGAGGTGATATATGATATCTGCTGCCCCTATTGATTGCCTGATCTGGTGGCAGAGGCCGGCGAAATGAACTTGAAATGAACATCATGCCTCAACTCATTGTGCGTATAATACACTACTTAATCCTACATTTTTCAGCCGCTATGGAATTCAATTGATCAATCATGTCCCACTGATAGTACTGTTTTAGGGGTTATTGCTGCTCCCTCCACTCACTGACCTTTTTATTTATTTATTTATTTATTTATTTATTTTTGTACACACAGGCCCTGGTGGTAAGACAGGTTACAGAGGCAGCCGTGGAAAGCAGAGGAGGGCTGGAAAGGAGGGAAAAAGGAAGCCCTCTGCTGGAAGAGGTGGCCCTGGGAGGTGACGACAGGGGAAGAGAAGGAAGCTGGGGGAGACTGGTAGTAAGAAAGTACTAGTGGCACAGGGTGACAAAGCTTGCAGAGAATTCTGACCTCAAGCCAGAGGAGTCCTGAGGGAGTCCCCAAGTGGGAAGAAAGGCTACGAGGAAGCATCTTCATCTAGAAAGGTGAGGGTATGAGGAGCGGCGGAGGAGTATGGTGGGAGGAATCATGGGAGGGGCAGGGGGTCAGAGGACAGAGAGGAGACAGCTAGCACCACTACTGCTGGGGACACAGGGAGACAGTTTCTCCTAAGCCAGTCACAGGTCTGGGCTGTTGCTGGCACACTCTACTGACAGGGATGGTACCCTTCCTTTGGGAGTGAAGGAACAGGGAGGAGCTAAGACAGAGTGAGGGCAGACAGACAGAGAAAGGAAGGAAGTGGGAGGGAGGACCAGGAAGGTGTGAGGAGAAGGGATAAGCTTCTGGAGGAAGAAAGCTGAGAAGGGCAGCAAGAGGGAGAGGGGAAAGGCAGAAACCTTCCACACCAGAATCTGGGAGGTACTGGCTAGGGTAGGGGCTGCTTGGCAGAAGAAATGGAGCCTGGTGTCATGGCTAGGTGTCCAGCTATGGAGCACAGCCTGGGGCTAGCAAGGCCTGAGCTACAGGGCTAAGAAGGAGGAGGAAAAGGAGAAGAGAGATAGAAGGAGAAAGAGAAAGCATGAAAGAAGAGGGCAGGAAACAGGAGTAAAACAAAGCCAAAAGCGCTTGGCGGTGCCCACCACCTGGAGCGCCCTCCCAGGGGTAAGGAGAAGAATGCCTAGGCAGTCTGGAGAGGAGGTCACCGCAAGGGCCAGCACCACTTGAAGGGCTACATGGCAAAGCTGTGAAACTACTGGCAGGGACAGAACTGAGTCCTGACCTAGGTTTCAGGGCAAGAAGGAAGGAACACACGAGAGTAGTTAAGTAGCATCAGTTGCAAAGACAGCTCCCCATCCAAGAAGCCAGGTTCTGAACTCCTATGGGCTGGGACCATGGCCAATGCATTTCTGTCACTCTATGCTAGGCACGACACACAGCAGGTACTCACTAAATTAGTGACTGACTGATGGCAGGTGGCATCTCCCAGGTGGCATCCAGAATGAGACCCCTGGCAGAAATTTCCTAGACTGGCCAGAACCTGATTGGCCCAGCACAAGCTCTCTCAGTCATTTGTCAGCTCAGTCCCATCACCTGTTACCCTCTGGCAGCATATGCTCAGATCCCCTGGAAACTCCTCCTACCTCAGCAATACCACCCATGTGCCGCCAGTGCTTCAAAGCTAACGGAAAACACGGTCCCAGCTCAGGAGATCTTAGCCTTGGAATCACAGGGCTGCCACACAGACTGCTCCAGGACAAGGCTCAGAGACTAGCAACAACATTCTTTTCAATTCTCAGGCCATGCTTTTAAAGAAAGATTGGAAAATATGGTCCCTGTAGGCTTATTGAAGTCCCCCTCTATGCTGTGCAAGGACCGTGTGCTAGTGTAACAGTCACCGCTGATGGTGGATTTAACCCTACTTTCCGCTGGCCCCTGCCAGACGCCCTAGCACCACACAAGGATCAAGAGCCCCTTGGACTGGAAATGTGGCTCAGTGGGAGGAGCATTTACACAGCATCTAAAAGGCCCTGGGACCCATCTCCAGCATGATAAAACAAGCCAACAAACAAAGTAACAAGAAGAAATCTAAGGCTGTACATGGTGATACATGCCTGAAAGCCAGAATTTAGGAGGTTAAGGCAGGGGATGGCATGAGTCCCAAGCTAGCAGGGGCTATCTAGTGAGGCCCTGTCTCAAAAGAATTAAAAACCAACAGGCAATGGTTCTGTGTTTCAGACCTCACTCAATCCTTCCAACAGCATTGTGACTACTGCAGTCTCTACAAAGGACGTTAAGTAGCTTGTTAAAGAACATGCTCCTGGTAAATGACAATAAGGACTCGAGTCCAGGTCTGACATGAGACATGAGAGCTTGCCTCTTAAATTACGTCACTCTGTAGCTCGTTACTAAACCCAGGGTCCAGCTGAGGACCACTTGCCCCTATTCAGGGTACATCTCCGGTTCATTGCCTGCACTTTCTCTATAGTGATGCTAAACCTTGCAGGGTGTGCTGGCTGAGCACAGACTGCCTAGATGACCAGGGCACTAAATTTATCATGGTATAGTTGTAGAACCTAGCTGGGTGGGTGGGAGGCAAGAGGCCAGTTCTCCCTCATCCCGGATATAGGTAGTGGGACTTTCAGGCCTATGGCCATTCTAGATGCTCTTTCCACTATAGTGTGATTACCCTCAAAGCAGATGGGCTTACTGCAAGTCCTTTATGGGGCACGGGTAAGCTATAGATGAATTAATTAAACCCATATTATCTTCTTTGACTCCTTATTTATTGAACACCTTACACAGACTCTTCACAGATCTTGAGTTATTTGGGCTTCCAAACAGTTCTCCAACCCTGGAAGGAACTGTAATCCCCTTTAACTTCTGAGAAATCTAAGGCTCAGAGTCACTGACATAAGATTAGGTATGGACACATGAACTGCCCCAGGGTATATTTACCAGGGAGCCCAGTACAAGAAAGTCACTCAGCTATAGGCTGAACTGACAGACAGCACCGCCCACTCAGCTCTATAGCAGAAAGCCCAGCCTCATGCAGAGAAAGACAACCATGAGGCCAAAGGTCATCTTCAGTGGAAACACTGCCCCCAACATGGTCACAGTGGCCACTTTCCTATCGCAAGCAATTTTACCTTCTTTCTGTGTTTCCCGACATTGCCTATGCTTTGTGCATGCCCAGGCCATGCATCACTTCCAGAATCTTTATGTAAAATATCTCAGGACTAGCAGGGGAGCTTAGAGCATGTACTCAAGGCTCTTGCTTCAATTACACACACACACACACACACACACACACACACACACACACACACACACACACGCACACGCACACAGTGTTCACCAAAAGAAAAGAAAGGAGGAAGATGTCTTACTCATTCATCTGGCCACCTCCTGAAAACCTTATTCCCTTATTACTGTCACCCCATCTGTTCCTGGGCTGCTCTGGAGAAGACACGCCTATACCCCACTCCAGGCCAGAACCCTCAATCTGGCCAGTCACAAATGCGACTTTCCAGTGAGGTCTCAGCAGCTCGGTGAGTGGGAAGTCACTGACCACCAACCATGTCTTGGGCTTGGAGACAAATATCCTTTCTTGTGTTTACCTTCATCTATATTCCAAAAGTGGTCAATGTAAAGGAAAAGAGATAGACAGGGGCTATGTGTGCCTTTTTTGCGAGAGTATGTGCATGTGAACGCAGGTCCCTAGAGAGGTCAGAGGCCTTGGATCTCCCTGAAGCTAGACTTGCAGGCAGTTGTGAGAGGCTCAGCTTGGGAATTGAACTCTGGTCCTCTATAAGAGAAGTGCATGCTCTTAACCAGTGGGCCATCTCTCCTACTTTCAAGAAAAAAAGTTTTAAGCATAGGATAAAACTATATCAACTTCAATATTAATTTAGTCTTCTAGTGGTGATGAACAGACTGAGGACCTTGCATATGTTAGGCAAACATCCTTGCAATGAGTGTTCTTTTTCTAAGCCCAAACACAGAGGTGCACTGGTTATGGGAAACCACCAGTATGCTTTCACCCACCACAACTACTACCACCACCACCACCACCATCACCACCACCACCACCACCACCACTACCTTCATCATCATTTTTCAGATAAAGAAACAAGTCTCAGAGAGCAAGTTGTTTTATCTAACACCATATAGCTGGTAAGTAGAAAGCCCAGATCTGAAGGCACAATGCCTCCTCCTTCTAGTAAGTTAAGCCTTCTGTCCGTTCTCATCTCAGCCAACATTTACTGCTCGCTTCTTGACCTCTTGGCAGACTCCAGGCACTTGCCACACTCGGCCTCCCGCCCCCACAGAACACCCGAGAAAGAGATTCCATCTATTCAATTGTACCAAGAAGGAAACGGCTCTGGAAAAAAAAAAATCTCAAAACACGAACAACCTCACACGGCTGGCAAGAAGTGGTCCTGGCGAAAGCCAAACTTCAGCCACAGGCAGAAAAGTGACCCCAGGAATTTGTATAGGACAAAAAGAGTAAGGATTGTGGGGGAAGCCACAGGAGCATTAAATGTGTTCCTCTACCTTAGCTCCTTCACATCCGTCCCCCTCAGAAGAGCTCACCCCAAGCCTGTCCCCCAGTCTCCCCATCTGCCAGTTGTTGCAGTTTCAAACTCAATTGTTCTCCCCGGTACTGAGGCAAATGGAGTCATTAATTACCTTCTATCTGCTGCGCTGAGTTCAGAAAGCGATCAATATCCCCTCTTGTCATTCAGGGCAGCCCGCCTGCGCAGCCCCAGCCCCACCCCCATAGCAGTGGCACAGCAGGACCCGGGACAAGGTTTGGGCTGCCATTTGGGGCCTCCCATCTGATAGTGGAACAGGAAATGAGGTTGCTCCCCCAGAGCTGGAGTGCCTTTGTACTGGGAGAAGAGCAAGGGATGATGGGAGGAGGAAGAGAGGAGGCAAAAAGAAGAGGGAACAAGACAAGAAGAAGAAAGGGGTATGAGGGAAGGAGTCTAGATGGAAGAAAAATGGGGAAATGGGCATGAGGAAGGTGGGAAGGGGAGATGGGGAAGCCTGGATCAAGAGTGGGGGAGGGATGAAAGGAAAGAAAATGCGCTACTGTGTTGAGGTGACCTGGACAGGAGATAGGATGGTCTGGCCATGAACCTCAAATCAAGGCTGGCAGTCATGAAGAAGCCCTTGGAGAGCTGTGTGTAATGGTGTATGCCTTTAATCCCAGCACTTGGCGGGGCAGAGGCAGGCAGATCTCTGTGTTTAAGCTCACCTTGGCCTACACAGAGAGAGTTCCAGGACAACCAGAGATAACATAGTAAGACCTCATCTTAAAAATAAACAGACAAGTGACCCCCCCAAAACAAAAACAAACAAACAAAAAACACCTCCCTCCCCAAAAACCCAAGAAAACAAAACAACAAAAAAGAATGCCTTGGAAATCTGCCCCAAGGCTTTGGCTCTGGGTAGTGTTAGTCTGTCCAGCACACTGGCCCTGGCAAAGCTCACATGCCACACCCAGCTTCTACACACTGACTGCGTTCATCATGGTGAGAGGCTGGGGTGTGATGGGATGCCTGGCTTCAGGCTTCCTATGCTCACCCACACCTACTTACTTCTGGGGACACTATGTTGGGGACCCTAAAACAAGGCTGGGATAGATGTAATGTTCTTAAGGTAAGACTCATCATCCTCAGGGCAGAGTCTTGGCTTTTTTCCCCCTCACTGTGACATTCAACCAGTCCTGTGAACTTTTCTGGGTTGTTTCCTCAGATACAGATGGGAAGGCTGGGGGCACTCCCACAGCAACATGGCTTTTTCCTTTCTCTGTTCCAACGCTATTCACCCAAATCTCTAGTAGAAATAATAATAACACGGACCCAGATTCTGTTATGATACCAAACACTATCTTAACAGGTACACATGGACTTAAGCACTTAGTGTACAATAGGTGCTCATGCAAGAATGTTTACTGTAGTCACACAGTCAATTTTTATAAGAAAAACTGACCAGGAAGCTTTTATTATTATACTCATGTCATAGGTAAGGAGGTAGACATTTGGAGGTCAAGGGACTTTGCCAAGGTCACAAAGAGGCAGCTAATGAATGACAGAGAAGGCCAAGGCAGATCACAGTGCAGCACCTCTGGAAACTGCGCTCACAACATAGGGACACTGAGGGCTTTCAAAGATTGGTGACTTCCCCCAAACTACTTACCATGGTCAATAGGTGTCAGAGCCTAAAGCAAGCTCTGCGCAACACGGTTACGCTGCTGTACTTGCTTTCTTTACCGAGCTGTCTCTGGAGGCAGAGGCCCCACACCTTCTCATCTTTGTAAACCTAGCAGAGGCCCTGATACATGTGATCTCAAAGGCTGGCTGAACTGTTGGGCACAATTCTAAAAACAAAGATGGATGAGTCCTGGCCTTGCCTCTCCCCAACACTTTACCTTTCGGGAGGAAAAGGAAGCCATCCCAGAAGTCACCACCGTGGATTCACCATCGCACTTGCCAGGTGCAGGGACTGCCACGAAGAGGATCTTATCTGATTCCCTCTTAGAGATTCAAAACCAGAACAGAACAAAACGCAGGCTCAAAGGGCAGAGACACAGAATCCCTATCAGGGGTGCCTGGACTCTGGTCAAGAAAGACAAATGGGTTAAGGGGAAGTGCTGGGGACCTGGGAAGAAAGCAACCGTGCCTAAAGCTGGCAATTGAAGGAGACACTGGAGGAATTCTACAGGAAGAGGAAGAGGACACTAGGGGAATCTCACAGGGGATGGAAGGGGACACTAGGGGAATCTCACAGGAGGAAAGAACACGTATGAGTCTCCATGTCAAGAGAGTCTAAAAGAAGATATACTTCTACAGAAGACAGATGCTCTGAAAGGTGAAATTCTGCCTCCATAACCTTAAACAGTCAACTGGATGAAGCAAAGGGACTGGGAGAAAGGGCGGGAGGAACAAGAAGGGCGTTTAAGGAAATCACCGTTGCTGCACACAGCTAAGCTTTAAAATATGATGAGCCTAGAATTTAAAAGGACATGTACAGTGAGCAGTGGAAGATTATGCAACCATTAAAAAAATCATGTTTTCAAGGAGTATGTAATGACATGTAAAAATGCTACTATATAATGTTAAGTAAAACTAGCAAGACAAAAAGCTGTGTGTGGAGTAGCACTCCAAGTTTAATTAAAAATCACATATCTAAAGTTGCATGTGCATAGGAGGAAAAGGCTCCAAAATATGCCTAATTTCAACACTGGTTATTACTCAATGATGAAGTTATATATTTATTATTTTTTAAAGAAACTTACAGTCTTGTCCAAATATTTTACAATAAACACATATTGCACTTATGGTCAGACAAAAGCAACCCCCACAGAGGGCACAAAACAGATGGAAGGGGAGACCATAACCAAGGGCAGGAGTGAGAGTAGCACACGCCTGCCAGGAAGACAAAGACCCAGAAGGACCTGAGACAAAGCAAAGGGACAGGCCTTGTCCTGCTTAAAGGAAGGTCACAAAGGAAGGCAGGCTTAGCTCAAACCTTGGGAAGAAGAGATAGTCATAAGGGGAGGGGAGGGGAGGGGAAGGAAGAGGAGGTGGGGGGAGAGGAGAGGAGAGGAGAGGAGAGCAGAGGAGAGGGAACTGTTTTTTGTCTTGTAAGAAAAGGAAATAGTCCCCAGTGTGGGTTTGCAGGGGGCTGGGGAGGATCCAGCCAGCACCCCTAGCTATTTCCCAGGATCTAATTTTTTCAGGTCCCTGATACACCTCAGGACTCTGAGAGGAACAGGGGATCCTAAAACTGCTGATACCGAGTCCTTAGGCCAGGAAGGCGGGGGTTTCAGAAGATTTAGCAAAAGAGCACTGCCATGCACTCAGTCTCCGGCTTTGGCTATTTTCTGAAAGAAATTATTGCACCTCCGATTTGCAGGGACTAGAAAAGAAAATGTGACACCCTGGAATCTGAGTGCACTCACTCAGAGTAAGCGGTGGGCACATTAACTTGGTATCTATCGATGCTTAGATTAACCATCTGCCCCACCATGATGGCTTCCCCAATTGCCCTGGCTGGAAGATACAACTCTGTTTTGTTTGATCTCTTTCGGAGCCTTTCTGCCATGATCTCAGCATCAATCCCACTCTACTCAAGTGATGGGGTGCACCTCAGTGACCTCTCAGCTAGGCGATGAGCTTCTTGAAGTCAGGAGCTGTTCGCTTTACGGCTGTATGCCAGCTGTGCGTGATTTATTTCCTTAACTGACTTGTTAAGGGAATCATGTGGATGTAGTAAATGTTAAATTAACATCCGACAAAGACACTCTTTCCCCTTTCCAAGCTGTATGGGCAGGGCAGAGGAAAGAGACATTGTCGGCGACTATTGAGCTCAATGGCACCTAAAGAACTTGTTTACTACAAGCGGCTGTGGGTCTTCACTTTTTTTTTTTTTCACATGATTTTCTTTATAACAACAAAAAGAAGAGGGAGGAGGAGAATGAGAATAAGGGGGGGGGGGACCCTGTAAGACTACTTGCATGACGATACAGAAGACATCCTGATGACTTTAATCGGGTAGAGTTAAGAACCTGAACCAACAAGATGAAAATGCAACAGGGATAAATGGAGTGGCCTATGTTTAGGTTAAGAAAAATCAATTACCTGAGCACAGAATGGGTGGACCTGGCTGGATAGCAATTGATGTGAAAAAGATCTTGAGGTTTTAGTTGACCATGAGCTTAATATGAGCTCCAGTCTGACACGGCTGCTAAAAAAAAAAAAAATCGAATGTAATCTTGGGCTATGTTATGGGTGTGGAGTCTCCAGGCGGGAGAGGGGCACTGGTTCCACATTAAGAACTTGGCCTTGGCTGGACTGTCTCTGGGACTCAGTGTTCATGAATTCAGAGGTAGGTGACCAGCATGGTGAGGGCTCTCCCCTCAAGAGTGGGACTTTAATCCCCAGGGAAGCTGAAATCCACCCAGGAGCCAGACTAGAGTCTGCTGAGAGCTCAGTAAATCAGTGTGGAATGATTGAGAGAAAGAGGGAGGGAGGGAGGGAAGGAGGGAAGGAGGGAGGGAAGGAGGGAAGAAGGAAGGGATATCAAACAGGGGTCTTTTTTTTTTTTTATCACCACCCACTACCCTACTGCTAAATGTCATGATCTCTAAATATTTTACCAAAGAGGAAACTACAATTCTGAGAGATAAAGTAGGTACCCAATTGTTCTAGAACAAGTGAGGTGTGGGGTGGGCTCCTGCCCTATACTTTTCCTCAAAGCAGAGAAAGGCATAGGTGTAAACAGCAGATACTGTTCGGCTATGCCTCATGCCCATGCCCGGGCTGTGCCCCAGCAAGCAGAGTTGCAGGAATGGCAGACTCTATGGGAAAGGTAGGCAAGACCCATGGCCCTCAGGGATCTGGGATTCTGTTTTGTCCCACTCCCTGGCAGCCATCCACACGGGAGGTGTCCCTGGAGACAGCCAGTCCTGGGGAAAGCCCCACTACCTGCTTGCTCTTTTGTTATCTCCCTGCACCCCTCCTGAATGCATAGCCTTGAGGCTCAGTTCTTAATGAGCAGCCACCTGTGTGCCCTGTGAAGCCATTCCTTCCTAGTAAATCTTCGGGCCAGCACAGTGGGCACCAAGGCCCACACTGGTACAAAGCTCAAAGAAGAAACCCCGTGTTTTCAACACCCTGCCTACTTACCATGGGAGCTCATAGACCCTCAGCTCTCAAGTCTGAGGGCAGAGAGAAAGTGTGACTGATCACTTAGGGCCCTCGTGGTTAATAGCCAACCTAAAAGAGAGGGAGGGAACAGAGGAAGCCTAGACCCCCCAGAACTTTGTACAAACACAGCTACTTTGCCCATTTTGAGGAAACTGGCTTCCTTTTCCACCCCAGGAAAGCCTGCAGGTTACCCTGCTGAGGCAGAGCCAGCCCCAAAGTGTGCCGCCTGTGAGAAGAAGTTGGAAATGCTTTGGTGAGTGGAGCCGGAGGAGAGGAAGATGAGGCCAGAGACAGTAGGAGGGGTGGTAAGGGAGCAGGCAGACGCACTGAGGAAGGAGCCCCAGGCACTCAAGCCTGCTGGCTTACCCTCAGAGCCAGTAGGCAAGAGGGGCTCATGGAGTGAGGGGTTCCTCTGCTGGAACCCCAGCAACCCTTCTACACCTCCAGTAGGGGCTGGGGCCTTCTGCCGGCAACAACCCTCAGTGGACTGCAGCTGGGCCAGAACCAGTTAGAAAGGAGCTAAGAGGGAGCAGGGCTTTGTTAGCTCTAAGGACGCAAGCAAGGCGAAAAATTACATACCAGGCCGCCCTAAGTATGCTTGTTTAGAGAAACTGCTTGCATTTATGAAGTCTTTGGTGCGGAAAGCAGGGTTGCAAATGACTGCATCAGAGCGACAGTAAAGGCCATTAATTTCCTGTTATGTTTTCCTGTGTTGGGGGCTTTATTAATTTAATTTTACACTGTCGAACAACAGCGAGAGCTGACACTGCCACACCGCCACGGTTGGGGTTTTCTTTTTGTGTGTGTAGCAAGGCTTTGCCTGACATGCAAATCAAGGCTATTACCAGAACCAATAAAGATGTGTGGAGGGAAGAGGGGAGGGCTGAGGAGGGAGGGCAGAGGAAAGAGCAGGGGACAGCAAGGGCCAAGGCCATCCCCGGACAGTCCCTGCCTCACTCTGTGCCCGCCATATCCTGGATGCTCTAGTGTCTCCACAATCAGAAATTCCTGCCCACCTTCCCCTTCTCTCCCTTCTGTGTCTTTGTGGACCGCACCCCTGTCATTCTTGTCTGTGCCTGCTCTTGGCAGAACTTGAACACAGAGGAGGTGCATGCATGAGTGTGTGTACATGTGTTTGTGTGTGTGTGTGTACATGCACATGTGCGCCTACACATGCTGATATCTCATCTGCAGGTCAGAACCAAGGCATTCTTCCCTCTCAGCCACTTTCTCCCCACACTCCCTGTTCTCAAAAGTTAAGGGTCCTGGTTAAACTCAATAGGACACACACACACACCACATCACACACACACCACACACACATACACCACACCACACACCCACACCACCCAACACCACACACACACCAACCACACACCACACACCACACACACACACACACACACCACACCACACACACACCACAACATACACCACCACAACACACCACACACCACACACACACCACCCACCACACCACACCACAACACACACACCACACCACACACACATACACATACACCACACATACACCACACACACACCACACACACCACACCACACACACACACCACACACCACACCACACACACCACACAACCCACACACACCACACACACACCACACACACCACACACCACACCACACACACACACACCACACACACACACCATACACAACACCCACACACCACCACACACACACACCACACACACACACACACCAACACCACACCACACACCACACACCACACAACACCCACACCTAACACACACCACACTCACACACCACACCATACACACACACTCACACACCACACCACACACACACACCACACACACACCACACACACACACTCACATACCACACTACACACATACACACTCCATCATGACAATAGAAGAGGAAAGAGACCGGTTGGGAGAGGGGATTAGTAGAAGTAAGATAACATTATGATGATGGATATAATAAAAACATACACGTATGAGATATTATAACAAAACCCATTATTGCCTATAACTAATATTTGCTAATAAAAATGAAAACTATTATTATAAAAGTAAAAAACAAAGCTCTGGGTTGTGGCCCACTCACATAGTCCTGGTGTGCATAAGCCTAAGCCACAGAAAGGCCTGGAAAGGCAGATCCTCTAACTTGGTCATAAGTCCCTCTAAGATCTCTCATAGCCTCGCCTTGTCAGTCATCTATTTCCTTTGAGTTCTCAGAGAAAAGGCAAAGGTCTCAAACCATCTTCCCTAAGAGACTTCAGTAGCTGAGCTCAGTCCACAGGGAGCCCATGTGACTATCACCCAGCTCCAGAAGAAAAGGTAAGTTTCAAGGACACCTAGTGGTACCATATTCTGGTTGCCTTTCTGGCCAAGCCTCTTTCTCACTGCCCAAGACCACCCACGCTGTCCCTTACTGCGCACAAACTAGCTGCCTTAGGTGGTCCATGATGTCTTTGGTTCAGTTTACCATACTGCCATGCCACCTAGTACCCACAGAGCCAAGTGTCTGGGCTAGCCACAGTGCCCAAGGGGACTAGAGATGGAAGGTAGGATGGAGACAGGAGGACAGGGAGCTCCTAGAGCCACTTTTCCAGTGCACCATCTGCATCCTTCTGTCCTGGCTTCCCAGGACAGAACTCTAGGACTTAGCCTAGAGTAATGTGTATGTGCTCACATGCACATGTATGTGTAAGCGTTTGCACAATGCCCGGCCATTTCTCCCTCTGTCACTGGCCCGCTCATTCCCCTGCCTACACTTTCTTCTTCTGGAACCGCTTGGCAGGCTTGGAGAGGCTGTGCTCTCCCTGAGGAGGAAAGCATAAACTTCATAAACTGCATTTATCTTAGTGCAGGTTCCTGGGGCTGCTTCCCTCGGCTTCCCTTCCCTCCCCCATCTTCTGTCTCTGTCGTCTTCTCTGCCCTGTTTGCACCCTAAAACATGCAATGAATGGGTGCACCCCCCCACCCACATACACACACACATACACTCACACACATACACACATACACACACACACACACACACACACACACACACACACACACACACACACACACACGCTATAGCTAGTCCTGAGAAGATAAAAGCTGGGGCTGAGAAGAAGGGAAGGGTACAAGTTCTGCTCAGCCAGTCATGGGAGAAGGCCACAGCCAGGGGTCCTCCGTAGGCTCCAGGGGATGCCCACACCCTATCTCCAGTGGAGATGAGCACAAAGGGTGCTTTGAAGCTGGCCTGCCTCAGGGAGGGAGGGCATGCTGACATATCATAAGGATGGCCAAATGAGGGGCCACCTGGAAGCCAGGCCACAGGACTGCTAGGGAGGGAGGGAAGGAAGGCTGGCCTGCAGCAGGTTGAGGTTTGTGAGGCCTCTTGTCTGGTGCTGTCAAGGTCAGCAGGTTTGGGTTCATTGAAGGGTCAGGACGGTTTGAATTACTGGCTCTGCTGTAACTAGGCTCTGAGGCTCATGACTGACTCCCAGCTCCTACGCCAGGCCCCACCCTCTCCCAGCCTGTCTGGCCTTTCCACTGCTGTGGGCCAGAAAATGAGGGAACCCAGACAGCTCCACCATGGCTCTGAGGAAGGCAGAATGAGGAAGGGTCAAGCCCTGGTCTCAATAGTCTCGAAGACTGTAGGCATCCTCGGTCTCTCAACCTTTTGCTTTCTCCACATCCATTCTGAGGGATTCCATGCCAGCTCCCCATCCGTCCTTCCCCATTGCCCAATGGTCTGCAGAAGATGGGGCACCCAGAAAGGCAAGCCCACAAGCAACAGGGCCCAGAAAAAGCCCTGAGCCTGGTTCCTCCCTCCTATGTCCAGAGTCTGTATGAGGGATGGGGTGTGTGTGTGGTGTGTGGGGACAGCAGAGCTGAGGCAATGGATTTTTTTTCCTCACGCCCTTGCTAGGAGTGGGGAGGGAAAACCAAACCAACAAACATGGCTGGAGGGCAGTTGGCCAGGGGAAGATGAGGAAATGGAAGACATACTGATACGGTGGGTTCTCATGTGAGGCGGGGACACAGGAAGGATGTGGAGAGCCTGTTTGCCTTTGCAGAGAATATGTCACCCACACTTAATGTTCTGGGGCAGGGAGACACAAACTATCCCCATTTGCAGCAAATCAGCTCCTTTACTCATGGGGTGGACAAGCTCTCTGCTCTGACTTTCTGCCGATGTATAGAAAATGCGTCTGCTGTGGTAAGCCTCAGAATACTCGAAGCAACTCACTCTCGAGCCACAACAGCATGAGCTAGCTGGAAAGCAAACCTAACAATCTGGCTTTTATCTCCAGCCTAAGTCTAGAATGCCTGCACCTGTCAGTCCCAAACAGCCACGGTTAAACTGGGTGCCGTCCCCACAGATAAACCCAAGTCACCTCTGTGTGGAGCCCACAGCAAAGGCTTCATAAAACATCAACACAACCTGCATTTGCTCCCGAAGAGTTACAGGCACATGGCTAATGTTATCTAGAGAGCTCAGCTAAAATATGCAATCTCACTGAGGTAGAAAAGAACGTACTGTAGGTTCAGCCAGTTGTATTTCCTTGGTTACCAACCAGGTCTAATCAGGACCAAGAATGAGTGTTCACAAGTGGGGTTTCTCTCTCTCTAGAGTCTTAGTGAGCTCTGAACTTAACTCTTTCTTGAATGGCATAGTAGCCAGGTTTGGGGTCCTCCGAGAGATGAAGCTAAGTGGAGCAGTGCAGTCAGACCCATCAAACCCCAGCACTTGTCTAGACAGGGGCCTCCCGCAATTCGGCTTGTTTTCTGGGCTTCCAAGAGACCTGTCGCACCAAGGCAGAGTCTGACACATGCTAGGTAGTGCACTGCACACAGGAACCCATAAGCCCCAGGGTAGTCCACAAAAGGGGCCTCAGTGTCGCCTTACTCCAGGCTTTGCCTTCCCTGGCTTCAGTTATCTTCAGTCTAAAAATATTAAGAGGACGCTTCCAGAAATAAACGATTTGTAGGTTTGTTTTTTTAAATGGATTTTGGTTTTTCGAGACAGGGTCTTTCTGTGTAGCCTTGGCTGTCTTGGACTCGATTTGTAGACCAGCCTGGCCTTGAACTCACAGCGATCCACGTGCCTCTGCCTCCTGAGTGCTGGGATTAAAGGCGTGCGCCACCACACCCAGCCTAAGTTGTAGGTTTTTGACTGTGTGTCTTTCTGAGTAACAATATAAAATCCTGAGCTGCCTGCTCAGTCCCACCTGTGTGCAAATCACCCCCGTGTTCAGTGCATCCGTGCTGTAACCGTGGCTCACTTGGTAACCGCCTCGGTTATCAGACTATCAGCACCAACCCATCACTGTAATTGTTCTGTTTTATTACTGTTGTTGTTGGTCATCTCTTATTGTGTCTATAGATACATGGGTGTATAAGGCTCTCTATGATTTCAAATGTCCACCAAGGAAGGGGTCTTGGAGTGACTTCCTGATAGTTAGAGAGGACAGCTGTATTCTCTAGGAAGTGAATCAGGTAACATCGTGCTCTCTCTCTCCAGCTCACTCACTCTCACTTTTACTCTTTCTCTCCACCAGTGTGTGTGTGTGTGTGTGTGTGTGTGTGTGTGTGTGTGTGCTCTTGTGCGTGCTCCTTCAGGCTCTTATCCTTCCCACTGAAATAGCATGTAGTCAGCAAAACTTCTTTGTGTCCTTCCCAGGCAGGACAAGCTCAGATCCCTCTCTGGGCCCCACCAGCCCCCTGCACCAAGACCAAAGGCCATTAAGAGAGTCAGACTCAGTTTACGGTCTCTTCCTCTAAATGCCAGCCCGCACGCCTGTGCAAGCCTGCCATTCCCGCAGTGCCTACCTGCACACCCACCCCTAACCTGCTGCCCTAGCAAGCTGCACCCAGAGATCCAGGGCCAGGACAGCTTCTCCTCTTCCCCCAGGACCCCCCTTGCCTGTCTCTGTCTGACACAGGTTCTCTTCCCACGGTTCCTCCAAAGGACAGCTGGGAAGAGCTTGGTGACCAGGGCACGCCTGGTTTCCATTAATGAGATACACGAGTGTAAGCCAGCCATGGAGGCAGCCTACAAAAGGAGGCGATCAGGAGCGGCCAGGAGCCGAGCTGCTCAGGTAATTGGTTTATCTATCTGGAAGCAGGGGGAGCAATCTCAGCACAGACAGACTAGCCGTAAAGTCTCTTCCTTAAGGCTATTTCCTTTGTCTTTTCAATTGCTTGCACATCCATGTGAGAGAGGGAGAGAGTGTTAAAGAGAGAGGGAGAGGGAGAAATGTTAATTTGTGAATTAATGGCTTTTCTCAGCGGAATTGTAAATTCAAATGTCACCTCACACGGTGACACCACCGCTGGTCTGCTGAAGAAGCAATGATAAGATCCCCCACCTCCCTCAGTGCCCCTCCCTCCCCAAAGATAGCTGTGGAGTGGAACATGCTACTTTTAATTTGCAATAACAACACAACAGAGGTATGCAGTAATGACTGCCTCTTCTGCCCTCTGCCCGCCTTCCTGCCCCCCCAGTCCAGGTGGATCCCCCATTTCCTCCTTCCCCACCCCCTCCCGAAGCACCTCACCTTACCCCGCTGCCCCCACCCACCCCAGCCAGGGCCTGATCACATGGGGGGTGCCTTTGGAATTGACGATGCTGCAGCCCTCTCTTCTCCTTCAATAATCAGGGAATTAATGACCCTGAGTTAAAGTGAGGTTGATACCGAGGCCCTGCCCAGCGCTGGGAAAAAGCCTCCATTGTTTTCAAGCAGGAGGCGGGCAGCAGTGAGGGAGATTCATGGATGGAGATTGAATATGCAATTTTCTTTCACCTTGCCAAGAGCTGCCCCTGGGCTGTGCCTGGCCTAAATTTTTCCTTTTACCATCTCTGCCTTATCCGGCCCTCCCACCTCCCTTCCATTCTTTCCAGAAAATTACCTTCAAAATTGATTTCCACTTTTACAAACAAATATAATGGGAACACAAGGAAAAAACTTGGGCCGTGATGAATTAGGGCTGTCAGGTGCTTCCAGGTCTCCTTTGCTTTTGTTTTACTACCCGGTCTACTCTTTGTTTTTCCAAGGGCTAGAAAAACTGCCCCCATCCACTGAGCGGCTGACCCTCTGGGCCACCAGGCCTCAGCCCCAAACCTCTGCCGGTGGCCCATGGCGGAAGTGATCCGGCCCCAGAGACTTCTAGGGCTCTCAGTGAAAGCATGTGCCTCTGCCTCCAGTTGGCTGTCTGCCTTTAGGACCCGTTCTCTGATGTTCTTTAGCCACCTCCGCCACCACCCCGAGCTATTTCCCTTGACCCCCACACCATGTTCCCTCTGGCCCTCATACCTCTTAAAGTCCAGACCAGATGCAAACCTCCACCTCCTCTAATGTGGGCGGGATCAGTGTATACCTCGACTAGAGTAAATAAGAGACAGACAAACACTGAGAGATCCCGAAGGACAGGCAGGTAGATCGGGGGTGGGGGGCAGACCCCCAAACTGGGAGACTAAGCTCCTCTTCAAAGAGATATAAAAGTTCTGAGCTGCAAATGACACACAGCCTGAACGGGAAGGTCTAGTCTTCTGCCTCAGTCTCCCTAGTCTTGGGGCCCAGCCACTCCTAGGGGTAGTCTTAGGATAAGGCCACTGACTTGCCAACAAATGTAGGTTGATACCAATGGGTTCTTGGGGCTAACCTGTATGCAGGCCCGCGCTTAGGACCATGAACACTCAGTGTCTCTAGGTCTGGCTCAGGACTTACCCTGGGTGTTGGTGCCAGCATGTACATAGCCATGTAGCATTCTCTCCAAGCATGCGCATTGCCTAGAAAACTGCATGCCTTCTCAACACATGCCATTCTACATCCCCTTACTCAAAAAGACCTCACAGCATCATCACACACACATATACTTGCATAAAGCATAGAAAAGTTATATATATATATGTATATATATGTATATATATATACATATATATATATGGTTCTGAAAACAAGTACATATTCTCCAAGGTAAATAAACAAACTTGCATGTAGAAATGTGCACAGAGAGACAGAGGGAATAATAGCCCCATATTAGGAAGAGAATTTTCTATTGACATGCATAGAAAACTCTAGTTGGAGCTAGATAGTGACAAGTGGTCCACCAGATAACCACAGAGCAATAAAGTGAACAGGTGGAGGTGGACAAAGATATCTCAGATGCACAGGTGATGCCAGCTGCCCCCACCTCCAGACTAGCTTATTCCAGAGTTAGCCCCATTGGGATTAGGGAGTCTAGACCCAAATAGCCTTCACTCTCTCACAACTTCATTTCCTTGTGAAATCTTCACCTGCCGATTAGACTTTTTTTTTTTTTTTTTTTGCCTAGATACACAGAGATCCATCTTCCAGGGTGGAGCTGGCTTAAGACTCTGGACAGTGGCTCTCAATCTTCCTAATGCTATGACCCTTTAATACAGTTCTTCAGGTTGTGGTGACCCCTAGCCGTAAAATTATTTTCATTGCTATTTCATAACTAATTTTGCTGCTGTTGTGAACTGTAATGTAAAAGTCTGTATTTTCCAAAGGTCGTTGGTGACCCCTATAAAAAAGTTGTCCAACCCCCTAAGGGGTCTTGACCCCACAGGTTGAGAATCACTGCTCTAGACACATGCACTCTAGACACCTCTCTGTAGGAAGTAAGCGTTGTGACTACCTCATTTGACAGAGGAGATGGAGTAATGAAATGACTTCCCAAGGTCACCCAGCTGAGTAGCTCTAGGATTCAAATCCAGTATTCACAGTTAAGCCACGGCTGTGTGGAGGCTTCAGCCCTGGCACACCTCACTCATGCTCCCTGCGTCCTGATAAGGAGTTCTGAAAACTTCCCTTGCCTCAAGCCAGGGGCCCTAAACAGATGTTGACCATTCCCGTAGCTCCAGACATAACCTGAGTCCCCAGGAGTCATGGGGACTCCTAGGAAGGCACTAAGGACACAATTTGTGTTTTCCAGCAACAGCATTATCCGAGGTGGAAGGGAGCTATTGCAGGCAGCGGTGGGGCTTGGCCATTTGTAGCCAGCCATGCAACCTGTCCTGCCCGCAAAAGCTCAACTGCACCAGCTTGGCACCGCCCTATCGCACAATTCATTGTGCACCTAATTAATGGGATGCGAAACCATGGACCCCTGCAAGCCCACATGTGGAAGGCTGATACCAATGGACTCTCACCATATGATTTCATTTGGGTTTTTGGACAAGTTATGAACCTTCTCCATGCTTTTCCTCAACTGTCAGTAGACAGCAATGCACTGGGCTGTGGCTGAGAGCAGCGGGGAGAAGGTGAAAGGCATGGGGCTTCTGTGGTTGGGTTGGTTTTGTTTTTTTCCAGGCTGGGGATCAAACCTAGGACCGTATGCCAGCCAGGCAAGCACTCTACCACTTACCCACCCGCTAGCTTGGCTTTAGCTGTGTTTTCCAGCCACAGGAGTCAAGGTGTGTAACATTCTGGGAGTTGTGTTTCTTAGATTCCCAGAGAATCAAGCTGTAATATACCCGCCCATAACTGTAGGTTTCAGCAAGGTACTGAGGAGGGTCTCTCCTCCTTGGCCTGATGGACAGCCTGTGTTTCAGATGCTTCGCGCATTTCTTTATCACCCCCTGGTGTTTCTGGATCCCTACGAGAAGGTTCCAAGCTTCTTGAGGGCCATATTTCTCAAAGCAAAGCCTGGGTTTTTTGCACATCCCCACAGACCAGGGGTTGGGAAAGAGTCTCAATCAGCTCCCTACCCCAAGCCTGAGTCAAAGCCGATCACCTTCAATCAGCTGCTGATTGCTGCTGATGTTGTCCACGTGCCAAGGGCCAATGCCAGTGACATCCAAGTAATGTCTGCAGAGAAGGCCTGCACTAATGCCAGCACCCACTGTAGTCATAGCTCTTGCTAATGCCTACCACTGTGCCCTGGGGTTAAGGCTAACGAATAGGCCACACTGTGAGGTGGAAGACAGAAAAGCTTCCTAGAGGGCAGTGGGACACCCAGCCTGCCTCAACGTATGACACTTCTAGGGAGATGTCACCACACCTGAGAGGTTGAAGGAGGGCAATGTAACTGGTACATTTAGCACGGACTGTCCCAGAGGAAATGTACCTGGTCCCCTAGTCCCTCTGGGGACTGGTCCCTGGGCATACACCCCCTGATCTCATCCTGATGCTCAGCAGTCCCTCACATCAGTTTCCATTTTACCCAAAGTCCTAGCCCAAGAGTTGAAGGACACACCTGGGTGTCTGTACAGCCTGTGCCCGAGGCGCCTTCTGCGATGATGATGACGACGACGACGAGGACCACGGACTGGCCTGCCAGCTGCTTAGCTACCTTGGCCTGACTGCAGAGTTGGGCTACATCATCTTGACACATAATTATCTCTCCATTCTTAATCATCTGAGCTGCTCCCTAATGCAAACTGGGCCCCCCGCTGCTTGGAGGCCTCTGGAGTGGGGGAGGGGAGAAGCCCTACTGATCTCCCTTTGCACCCTCCTCTCCCTCTTCTCCCTTCCAACTGCATCCTGTGGGCCAAGAGCGGGATGATGGCTGGGAGAAACTGCATCCCTCCCAGGTCCAGCTTTCAGGGAAAGGACACAGCTCTATCTGGCCTGGGGTTGGTAGAAAAAGAGGTAGAGACAGGGCAAGAAAACTCCCGGGGGTGGGGGGAGGTGGGGGGGGAATGGCGGAGTTCTTGATGCTTCTTGTAATCTGGTTAGGCCTAGCAGAGGAGGGTCTGAGACCCTCACTATCCCTCACCTGAAGACTGTGGCTGCTTCCTGCCCTGCCACACTGATGGAGGCCCCAAACCAACACTGTCCCGGTCTCTTCCTGCCTTTAGAGAAAAGCCTGCCCTCTTACATAGGGTCGCTTCCTGGGACTCTGTCTATTTGGGCTTGCTTCTCAGCACACGCCCTCCCTCACTCCGTCCCGTTCTGCCCACTTGGCATATCCTTGCTGGAGCCACTCCTGCCCTTGCTATTCACAGCCTTGATGCATCAGACAGAATTTCAGGCTAACAGTTGTCCTTAACACCCTCTTCAGCACCCAGGGTCCTCCTCAAAGAGCAGCCCTTCCTGGAGAGTGAGCTTCCTCCTTACCGCTTTCCTCATACAAAGGCCTGGCAGATCTCCGCTATACTATATCTGGTGGCCTTTCTACCCTCTGGATGCAATATTTGATGTATTCCTAGATTGTGAGCTTTCCAAGGACAGGAGTCATATCTTGTTTGGCTCAGGGACCCTCTGTAGCAAGCTATTCTCAGAGCTCACAGGCTGACAGGGCCACTGCAGTGAGTTGACTGAAAACAATGGATGTGAGCAAAGAGGAGGGGAGAGCGTTCTGCTCTTGACCTGACTGGCTGGCCCAGCCATGGGTGTCCCCAGCCTCCCTTCACTACCCATGAAGGCCCAGGCAGCAGAAGGCACACAAAACGTCAGCCTTGGACCAATGAAGGCGTGCACAGAAGGGTTCCTGTGGCCTTCCGGTCCCCCTGGACACCTCACACTCTAAACAAGGCAGGTGGCTAAAGAGAAACCCTTAGGGTTTGAGTCAGACTAAACCAAGGCACTCAGGGTGCCAGGGAGCTTGGCTAAGGCCTGGATGTCAGAAGCCCCAGGGAGAACTGGGGCTCAGGGCCTCTCTGGTAGCCTCCCCCTGCCCATCAGGGGCTGCCGCCAAAACAACCACAATGAAATTTAGTGAGTGGCAAAGGCCGTGGCAGCCAAATGGGTTTGGATATTTTGGAAGAAGGAGAAATCGAGCCAGACAAGCTGTTTCCCTGTGAAACGAGGCCATTAGGGCTTCTGGAAGGAGGCCAGCACCAGGTCATCACTGTCTTGCCAGGACTAGGTCTCTCCTGCACTCCTTCTGCTGGAGGCCAGGGCTCTTATGTTGTCTTTCCTCTGCCTGGGCCTGGAGACTCCAAACTGTGGCTTAAGGAATGTCAGCTTTGTTCCCGCGTCTGCTCTTTACCCTCTCAAGAATAGCCTAGCCAAGCCTGGGATGGCCGCAGAACCTACTGTCCAATATATTACATTTCTGCGGGAGAAGGGAGACGCTGCCTGGTTCAGGCGCAGAGACAATAGGCATACACTGAGATACCTTGTGCTTATGCAATGTATGGCTGCTTCTCCCTTTATGTTCATCGTTGTAGACTCTATCTTATGGAGAGCATCCTATATACCCTACAAAGACTGGAAGTTACTCCTTTCCTAGCTGGGACTATAAGAGAACTGGAAGCAGAAGCAGGCCTGAAACATTGGACTCTGTCCATCTAGGTGCCCAGGTCTCCACACAGAAGCAAACCACAGCATCTGAGGAGCACCTTGTCCCATGCTCATGGCTATCAGTCTGTCCCTAATCCCATTCATCCATGTCCTCCTCTTAATGCCCTATATTCCTTTTAACTGGGTCTATGCTACCCAAGGTCCTGGCTGTGCCCTACAGTCTCGGGGAGAAGTAGGAGAAGTGGGTGTCCACTCTCATGATGAAGAGTATGGCGAGGCCCCATGTCCAGCTCCCCAAGGGGTTTCAATGTGAGCGGTGCCCATGTGTTACAGAGAAAGGACCCCCAGGGTCGTCCATGTCCGTATCACCTGCTACCTTCTAACTGAGATCAAGTGAGGCCAAAGTAGGCTGGCCTTTCATCCCCGGGTCAGATGCCAGCTGTCTCCTCAACCTCTACAACCTTCCCAAGGTAAACAGTTTATGCCACTCCTCCTGGCGTCCCACAGGGACAGCTGGGGTAAGTCCCTGCAGAAGGTGAGACCATCGGGCCTGAGCAGATGGTGAAGCTGGTGGCCCCACCAGCAGCCTCCCTCCCTCTCTCCAGGAGCCAGCAGGGCAGTGGGGGTACCTAGGCTTCGCTGCTAAAACTGATCTCACAGAAGAGCAGCTGCGAGGCCAGCAGAAACCGGAGCTCTGAGTCCAAGGACAAAGCATGCAAACAGGGGGAGCCAAAGCTCTTCCCCCCCTCCCTACCTTCATCACGTTTTCTCTTCTCACCATTGGAGCGAGGAATCCCCAGGATCCCATTGATGGAGTAGGATCCCACTGGGTCATTAGAGGCGCTGGAAACAGGAGGGGAGGCCGTGCTGGGAACTGGATGAGAAGAAGGAGGAAACACCATCAGGATAGCAGTTGTGACTGAAGCCCCAGGCTGGGACAGAGAGGAACAGAGGGCAGAAGGAAGGACAAGGAGCTCATATCCCCTTCCATCCTCTGAGGGAGGAATCACTCCCACAGACAGACAATGCAGGCTGTTAGCCCAGCCTGAGGTAAGTGGTGACCAGTCAACCCAGGCCTCCCATGCCATCTAAGGTGTTTACTGGTCCCTCAAGCCCCCTCCCCTCAGATAGATGCAGTATAGGCCCAGAAGCTGCCAAGATTAAATGTTGGGAAAGCACTTCGGTGACCTTCTGGATAGCACAGTTCCAACGGTGCCCTCTAGAGCTGTTCTTCTAAACCCCCCTAATCCAAAGGCTGAGCAAACCCTTCAAAACAAACCCTAGGTCGTTGCTTCTTGGTCTCCTGGGTGGAGTCTTTACCAGCCCTGATTTAGAGTCTGAGGCTACCTAAGATCTGTTTCTGACTTGGGGAGGTACAAAGCTGGTCTCAGTGTTCCCTGGCAGCAGCTCTCTCTCCCAGTTGCTTCTGGTCTTGAAATCGCTGGAGAAGTTCAATGAGCCCATACGCTATGCTCAGGTACAGCCAAGCACAGCCCTTCCTCCAGCACACTAACCCTGCCCTGGGTAAACAACCTGGCAATCCCAGCACGGATGGACCAGCCATTTCTACCTCTCATGCTGACCAGGAGACCAAGGAGAGGTCAGTGTGCATGCATCAGGCATGGGAAGTTACAGCAGCAGTTCTGGCAAGCCTGGGATATACTTCTGAGATCCCAGGGAGAGCTAAGAGGGCCAGCGAGGCAAAGAGCAACAGGGTACATGTGGTAGAGAAAAATAGGTAAGAGGAAACAGGCCAAAAGAAAAGAGACCAGTAGGAAGGATGGAGAGAGACAGAGGGACCAATCCATGACTATACTCATGAGGGCAGGGAAGAGGACTGGGAAGGAAGAGAGAGATGGGAAAAAGAGAGAAAGATAAAAGGCTGGGGATGTAACTGAGAATCAAACTTAGGTTCTCTGTAAGAGCAATACATGCTCTTAACCGCTGAGCCATCTCTCCAGCCCATCACCCACAAAAAGATGTTTTTTTAAAAAAGATTAAGTAAAAAAGTAAATATGAAAAAATGTGGGACATACAGGGAGAGTGAATCAGATAAAATAAAAAATGATGGAACAGAAGAAATGCTCAAAGACAAATGTCTGAGGGGCAGGAAGGGGGCGCCAAGTTGCAGGGAGAGACACAGACTAAAGAGGCTATGTGTGAGACACTGTACTAACACCACTAGAGATCCTAGGAAGGAAAGGAATGATTGGGGACTCTGACCTTGGATCTCACTGGAGTGGACAGTTCCCAGGGCTGGGCTGTGTTTTCTGGCATTTTCTAAGTTGATTTCCCTCTTCCCAGAGCCCTCTTACCGATGGTGTGGCCAGGGGCAGTCACTCCTGTCCCGGCCCCATCTGGCGTTGGGTGGAAAGGCTGCTGAACTTTGGTCCGAATGATCCTGCAAAGCATCACAAGATCGGCACAGGTCACACACCAGGCCCAGGCTCACCCTGTCTGGCAGAGGGCCCTACCCAGCACAGCTGTGTCCTCACTCACCTGGTCCCCCGACCTTCCTGCCCTCATCCACAGCTGCAAGACATGAGGTCTCCCAATCTCCCTCCTGTCTGCTATGTAATCCACTTAGCAAAGCTCTGGGCAGGGTGGTCTCTACTCTGTGCTGCCTCGGTGCTAACCTGAGCTGCAGCTTGAGTTTGGACGCCAAGGATTAGGGCACAATCAAGTGGAACACCAGTGTCTTTTCCATTTCTGAGGGATGAGGACTGCCCTGGTGGCTAACGATCCGCCTTCTTTCTCCAGTCACGTATATGTAGCCCAAAGCACCAGGAACCTCTCGGTCTGGAGGTCATTTTAGCTGACTTTCCAACTGGGACCTTAACACAATTTTCCAGAGGCCTGGGAAGGCACTTCCCTAATTATTGAAGCAAAGGAGAAGGCAGAAAGGCAGAGACTGGGCCACAGAGGATCCCACAACAGCACCCAGTTCCTTTCCAGGTGTCAGGCCCCACACAACCTTCATCTCAGCTGCCTATCTTACTCTCTTATGGCGGCCTCCTTTTCTTTTCTACCGGTCTTACTTGAGTCGGCGCTTCTTTACCAGAGTAGCTAAGGAGCAGCATCCTTGTGCACCCCAAGGAAATAAAGGAACAAGTCAGACCTTCCCAGGAGGAATAAACCCACATTGCAGGTGTCCAGAAAAGCACAGAGTCCCATAACTCAAGAGCCCACACCCAGGACTGGGGAATGCTTTTCCCTACACCCACAAGCCACCCATCCTGTCCAACCCAGTATTGCTCTCCCCTACAGAAACCCAAGTTCACCTCCACCATGCAGGTAAGTTGTAAGCTGTGAGTCACAGAGCTTTAGCTTTTACTAATCGCTTATAGGCACCTAGATGGGACCCCTGTCTTCCAATGCTGGAAAGTTGGGAGGGGAGATTGACAGTTAAAGAATTCCAGGTAGCCCAAAGCAACGAGGCGGCCAGTACCAGGGGAGGGGCCAACCCTTGGAAGTAGGGAGTGAGGGGTTGGTTTGGTGGTCAGGGGAGATGTGATTAATGTGATTGAGGGCATGGCACCTGGCACAGACCCAAAGCAGAGCTGAGTAGGATGCAGGGAGGGGGCACGGACAGCAGGGAAAAGTCTACCAGGCTGTACATTGGCAGGACCAATGCTGGTTCTTGTTAACAAGATGCCACATAGTCTCACGTTTATCACTTTGTGTCTTTGTGCCTCCATTCCTCCAACTGAAGAATAAAAGGCTTGTGGGGACACAGCATCTCCAAGGTTCCTTTCCAAGGGAGTGTGCGGGGGGGGGGGGGGGGGGCAGGTGGCATGGATAACATGACTCCAAGATGAACGAGAGAATAGTGGGGAAACCAAGGAGGAACACAAGGCAGGAGTTGGTGCCCAGACCCACAGCCAGGAGTAGTGCAGGTGTGTGCACAGGAGGAGGGGGAAATAGGGGTGAAAGCTTGCACCTGATGATAGCTACAGCTAGTTTCTACTCATTAAAATACTGTACACCAATATTATATACAATCTAAATGACTCCTTTGTACTTCTGTTAATTCTCACAACTTCCAAAACTGCATGCTATTATCTTCATTTTGCAGATAGGAAGCCAAAGCTGACAGAAGTTAATGATTAAGGCTTCCTTGGGACTTCCTGCCAGTTAAAGCAGAGTCCAAATTTATTCTCTGAAACCCGTGTCTTCTGCTACCTTGCCATGCTCCCCTTACCATGGAAGAATCAAGCCTCAGAGGTCTGAAGCCAGGCCCAAAGCTCAAACGTGAGGGGACATGGTAGAAGTGGCCGGTCCCAGGAAGCTAATGCGTAGGTATAAGGTAATAATAACACACTAGTCTCAAGAAAGAAAGGGAAGAATAATCTTCAAGAGTGTGAAGGCAAGAAGCAAGGAAGAATGGCCCGGGAGTGGTAAGTGACTGGAGTCAGCCATGACTCTAAAAAAATGCTCCCGTGTCACTGGAAGCTTGGTGGTATGTGCCACTGTGGAATAGGAATGCAGGGAGGTGAGTGGCATAGGAAGAAAGTGTGATGTTGGCTCTGCACGTGTGAGGGTGGCCATTAATGACTTTGGGGAGAAGTGTGGGATCATGATCAGGGTGGCCATTAATGACTTTGGGGAGAAGTGTCTGAGCCGCTGAAACAGAATCCTGGCAAAAGAGGTGCAGGGAAGATAGCATGGGGATGGGGGTGCTCAAAAAGGTGACTGTGGTGTGGAAGTCAGAGGGCATGGCCCAGCAACCACAGAGCATAGGAAGGATGAGTCAGGGCAGGATAGAGGGGTACCCGAGAAGAGAAGAGTAAGGTTGCCAGGGAGACCGTAGATGATGCAGAGCAGGGCAGAGTAACGGAGGACTAGAGTGGAGGACCAGAGCAGAGTGTTAGCCTGACATGACAAGAACTTCAGAAAGGTGCCATCACAGCTTTGCACTCTCAGTAGTTGGAAGCTGAGGGAGAGGTTTTGAGCTGGATCAGCATGGGAGAGAACACAGTAGCTGAGAGCAATATGGCCTCACCTTCAAGACCGATTACAAGAATGCCAAGCATCTTTCCTACACAAGCTGCCAAGGTCTGGTGGACCTTCCGTGGCTCTGCTTAAGGCTGACAGGCTCTGGATTAAGGAGTTCCAGGGTGCGGGGGACACAGATAACTGGTGGAGTCCCTGACTTATTTACCAAGGCCTGTGACCTCCAAGTCACTGGTACAGATTTAGCTGAGGCACCAAGTGATGGAAAATCACTATATCCTGACAGCAGCTTGGTGGTGCATGGGAGAGAAGTTGGGCAGGGTGCCTGCTATGAGTTACTAAGGCTCTTGGTGTCTTTCCATGACCCCAGGCAGTGGGCACCTGCCAGGTCCCAGAGCTGATCACAGGGAATTTAGGAATTAGGGTTGTGAAAACCCTATGGTTATCTACAGTTCTCTTACATTCTCTGCTCACCCCAATGTGAAAGACAGGGTGCTACTCCCCATTCCCACCCAAGCAGGCTTTTCCACACCGGAAACTCCTTCCTTCTTCATTTCAGTGAGAGCTAACTCTGCTCAGTGATTTATCCTGCTCCCAACACAGGAACTGCTGGGATTTTAGTGTCCCCCAGGGTGTATTGTATAGCTAAGGGAATTCAGGGTTTGGTTTTGTGCTGTACAAAAAGAAAAGATTTATTTGTTTTTACTTTATGTGTATGAGCACCTACCTGTATAAATACACACACACACACACACACACACACACACACACACACACACACACACACAGTGTGCATGCCTGGAACTCACGAAGAACAGAAGAGGACATTGGATGCCCTAGAACTGAAGTTACAGACAGCTCTGGGCCACCATGTGAGTGCTGGGAAGCAAACCTGGGTTCTTTACAGGAGTGGCCAGTGCTCTTAACCAACGCATGCCATCTCTCTGGCCCCTGGTTTGATCCTCCTGCCTCCCAAGTGCTGAGTGGTAGCAGTATTGGTAGGCACCACCACACCTGGCCCAGTGAGAGAATTTGGGACATGGGCTCCAGGCTCAGTTTACCTGAGTCAGAATCCCAGCTCTGTTTCATCCTTCCTCGGATGCCCGTGGGTGTTTCTGTAAAGTGAGATAGTACTACTGTGTACCGCCGATGGCTGAGTAGGGTAATTCAGGAAAGTGATTAGTATGATGGTTGGCTCGGTGAACGCTAGCTATAATAATAATAATAATGTTCGCTTGTGTTATTATCCCTGTGGGTGACCTCTATGCCCAGCTGCTTTCAATTTAGGGGCTGAGCCAGGTATAGGCAGGAGGCCTCCCTGCTCAGTATGCCCCAACTAGATCAATGCAGGTACAACCCGGGAAGAAGAAGAAGAAGAAGTGGAGAAGGTAGGAAAGGACAGCAGGGGGAGGGGAGTCACAGGGGTTGCCGTCAGAAAGACTTCCAGGAAGATAGACTGGGGACCAGACCAAGGTCCACCTGCATGCCCTGAGAAGGACCCACAGAGGCCTTGGGTGATGGCAGAGGTTGTGACTGGGATTTAGAGCAAAGGATGATAAAGCAGGTAGTGGGGTCACTTCCTCTTTGGTTAAACTCCCAGGAGTCCTCTGCTTCCTCCCACCTTGAAGATCAGAACGGTCTTAGGGGCTCTGTGAGATAGATGAAGGTCTGCTTGGCTCTCCCAGCAAACCAATTAAATTGGTGAGGAGATGGCTCAACCTTTCACTGAGAACCCAGACTCCTACTTTGCCCTTCTTCTTCCTCCTCCTTCCTCTGTTGTGTCTTCAGCTTTCTTCTCTGTCTCTTCATCTCTGTCTTTCTCTCTCTTTGTCCATCTGTCCATCTCATTGCACCCTGAAGTCCCACTATGGCTGTGTGAGTTTATTGATTCTTGGGAGCTGGGGGGGAAGTGGGAGGTAGGGCTGGGGTGCAGGGCTCAGGGATGGAAATAGAAGGCTATAAATTATTTGTGACAGGAAAGCAATAGTGGCAGAGTGCTGAGCACAAGTCCTGTGTCACTATTAGATTCCTTTTAGCCTGATGACACTGTAAAAAAGGTTAAGTGTCTGCTGGAATCGTACACCTGGGGGGCCGGGTTGGCCTGGGAGCAGAACAAGCCACTGAGAGCAGGTATATCAATTCTCCAGGCCAATAATATTCCTCTCATTGATCGCCACGCAAAGTTCAAAAATCTCATTACAGCCAGGCAGACCGGGAACTTTTTACAAATCAATAGAATGATATAATGTATGTATACTTAGTACAAATGTATCTATTCATCTATCCATCCATCCACGGTCAGCCTCAGGGTTTCCAAGTTAGCCTACCCATCATATTATATTATGTTATGTATGATACCATATTGCATTATATTATATGATAATAAATGGTGTGCAAAAACTTCCCCTCAGGTGGAAACAAGGAGCAGTCCTGTTAGTATTGAGAGGACCTTAGATAGCTCACCTTGGAAGGAGTAAGACCTAGCCTGGTCAGGATTGCTAAGAGTGATGCCTCCCTAAAGGAGGCTTTAGTGAGAAAAAGAGCACTGTGGACCGAGTCTTCCCTGTGGGAGAGGCAACGTACTTCAAACATTTCATTTGCTGACTTTCCCAGTAACCCTAAAACTGGCAAGTAGACCGATCCCGGGCCTTGAGCCCTCAAAGGCTCAGCTCTGCTGCTTCCAGAGAGACTTTCAAAAGCGCAGACTCCCAAGACCTGTACCTAGTAGTCGGTACTTAGATACCAAGGCCAAGAGGCTCTCCAGAAACTCACCATTCCTCACCAGAATGTGAGAGCAATAGCATCTGTTGGAGCCAGCTGCTGAGAATATATAGACATGGGATCTGCAAGCATGCCCTCATGAAAGCCTGCTCAGTGGCTTGGAGCAGACTGTCCCCTCAGCCTGGTCGTATCACTGCTTTGCTTAGTAAAATGTCAAGTACTGGCACACATGCCCTTCATACACATAGAAACCAGCATAGACTGTTGCACTCCGGAGTCTGCGGAACGTACTCAATCCCCAGTAGGGGATTTGTAAGGCAAGATGGGGAATGTTTCTAAGAAGACTGCTCACTGAGCCAGATACCGAATAAGAGAGTGGGGCCTCTGCCAGTGACTTCAAGCAGCCTGGCTATCCTAAGCTGGATCATTCTAAAAAACTAAACTGATTTTGGCTTCAGCAAAGGATAGTTTATCCAACGAATGCTGCCACCTCTCCTGACAGAATGCCTGCTCCAGAGGACCTCACAGAACTGAGTAGCCCCTGCATACAGATTGGGAGCTGAGAGCTACCTTTTCCGCACCCAAGGACCCCAGGACATTCTGCAACTCCCCCCACCAACCCTCCCTCCTGACTAACCCACCTGCTCCCCGCTCCCCGCTGGCCTCTCCAGTGGCCACTTGGAGGTACTCCACCATGCAGCACTCCCTTTGTAGGCTCTGCTTCTGTGGTTTGTGTAGTTTAGAGGAGTTGCCCAGGCTGACTCACAGGCTCTGTGGGGTTTAGTTTGAACAATGAGAACACCAGTGAGGCGAGCCAAGCCATTCTCTACAGCTTAGAACAGGCCTTCCCATTCCGGCTAGAACAGGACACAGCTAGAACACACAGGTTCCAGGCTATGAAAGGTCTTTCCAGGTGATGTCGAGTGCTTAGAATATATATCTCTATATATCTCTATAGATATGCATATATGCATATATATGTGTGTATGTATGTGTGTGTATATGTATATATGTCTATATGTATGTATGTATATATATATATTTTTTTTTGAGACAGGGTTTTCCTATGTAGCCCTGGCTGTCCAAGAACTCAATTTGCTGACCTCATGCTGGCCTCAGAACTCAGAGATCCACCTGCCTCTGCCTCCCAAGTGCTGGGATCAAAGGCATGCACCACCATGCCTGGCCCTAGGCTCACATCTTAAACTCAGTACGTGTGTAGCTCGGGGTTGCCTTGTACTCTTAATCTTTCTGCTCCCACTTTATGAGTGCTTGGAGTGTAAGGCTGCTCCACTGGAAGTTATATAATCAAGCTTCAAGAAGGAGAACCCTACCGGAGAGCTTGCAGAAGGGTGTCTTCAAATGGCTGCCCTGGAACCGCATGCACCAGAATCCCCTGGGACATTTGCTAAAAATCCCTAGGTCTCTCCTTGGCCTTCGTGAATTAGAAATTCTGAACTCTACACTCCGAGAAGGTGAGCCCAAGCCAGGGTATGAGGGAAGCACCTGCTGGTTTGAGAGGGGGTAGGCGGGAGTGGGGGTAGGAGACTCCGGGGAGGGTCGTAGTGCCTGAAGATGGCACTTGTACTCTTAGCCTTCTGAGACTGGCTGGCATTGAGGGCAGTAATCCTCCCACTGCGTGTCCCTGGGAGCCCAGGCCAGACACAATTCACCAAGTTAGATGGGCCACGAGGCTGGCCCGAGGGGGCAATAGTGCTGGTTTAGACGATGAATGGTAAGCATATGGTTTGATTTAACTTCAAGACATGCATAGGTTTAAAAAAAATTAAGGGGCAATGTGTTTAACTAACCATTTGGAAACCAGACTGTAGTGCATGCCAAAGCCAGAGCGTGACCAGACTACCTCCCCTTGTCACTGGCCATGCCCTCATCTGTCAGGGCTTCCGGCTAAAGCTGGGGTCCACCAGCTGTTCACCCCATGGTCCTGCCTGGGAGAGTCTGGTGGCTCAGACACTGCCTAATGTGATGGTAAATTGGTTCTGCGATAGGCTCATGACCGCAGCGAGCCTTCCTCTCTGTGCCTCTCCATCCTCCCTATCCCTCACGGGCATGCTGACATCCCTCCACAAGCAGAAGGAAGGCTGCAGGCCTATTTGCCTGGCCTCGCTGCCTCTGGCCCTTATCACCTCGGCTGCTCAGGGAGTCAAAAAAGCAATCCATCAGTTTCTGTCCTGAACGAAAGAATAGGATGGAGCTGAGCCCTACCCCTGCTTCCTGTTACAGAGAGAGAGTCAGAGTTTCTCAGCCTAGCTTTCAAAAGCTTCCTCGCCTGCCTCCTGCTGCCTCTTAGCCATCTCTTTCCGTTCCCTTATCCCCTCAGGGTCCAGCAAAGAGCGGAACCCTTTCTTTGCTTACCCAGTTTTTTACTGAATCCTCCAATGGACTCAGTTCAGCAAGGACAAATGTCATAATTATTTTTCTAACCATCTAGCAACAAAAAAAAAAAAAAAGGCCAGCTATAATGTAAGAAATTAATAATATTAAGCTATTAATATATTGGAACAGAAGAATCTGAAGGGATACTGTATGCTCTATACATAGCAGGCATTGTGCTGAATGCCCAACGTGGACTTTAAATTTTAATCCCTGCACTCAGGAGGCAGAGGCAGGCAAATCTCTGTGAGTTAGAGGCCAGCCTAGTCTACATAGTGAGCTCCAGGACAGCCAGGATTATATAGAGAAAGAAACATTGTCTTAGCTGAACGTGGTGGTGGATGCCTTTAATCCCAGCACTCAGGAGGTAGAGGCAGGTTGGATCTCTGTGAGTAAGAGGCCAGCTTGGTCTACAGAGTGAGTTCAGGACAGCCAGGGCTACACAGAGAAACCTTGTCTCAAAAACAGAACAAAACAAACAAAACAAACCAAAACCAAAAACAACAACAACAACAAAAAATCCCACAACTAAACAACAACAAAACAAAAAACAAAATAAATAAATAAAAAATAATGAAATAAAAATGAAGTCTTTATGTACCTATGAAATACCTATAGGTACCCATGAAGATTATTATCCCTAGCCTTTAATGTGGAAACTGGGGCTCAGAAATAAGATCGTGCAGCATTTCTGTGACAGAGCCAGAACTCCAGAGCAGGTGTCTCACTCTAAAGCCCCCTCCTAACCACTTGTTGGAATACATTGATTATATCAAGACCAAATGTAGGATCTAAGTCTAGACTTCACCAGATGAACTGAATAGAAAAACAGTGGAAGTCATAACTATCATTTGTTTTAAAGGTTTTACCTTTACTTATTCGTGTGTGGCGTGCTAGTGAGGAAGCCAGAGAGGGTCAGTTGCCAGAGTAAATTATCTCTCATAGCAGTTGCTCTTTTATGACTAGGGTGTGGGGGTTGAGCTCAGGCTGTCAACCACGGCAGCAGGTACCTTCTTCGTCCACTAAACCACCTTGCTGGCCCCTATCATTTATTTTGTATCCACTATAGAATACACATTGTACATGATGCATTTTCTCATTCAAATCCTAACCACAGCTCTGTCAAATAGGCGTGTTCTCTATTCTACCTTAGAGTCAACAGCATGGCTAAGCAACTCACCCAAGGTCACATTCTTAATATCACATTGCTTTGGATCCAAGCTTGTGGCTTCAATCTCTGAGGGCTGGGTAATCTAATCTCCTCTGGAAATTTCTATATTAATGACCCTCTGTGTCTATTAGCTATTTGAGCACGAACAATTTTCTTAGTCTTTTCACATACATGATTTGGACAACCGAGCAAACATCTGAAGACAGCTAGCAGAGGTTGCATGGGGCTGTGATTTGAAGCATGTTTTCCTCTCCCATGCATGTGCCATCACTTAGTTAATAAGCATCACGTCTGTGTTACAAACGAGCCATAATTTGAATATCGTGTACACAATCCCATGATGATCCTGCGTATAGATGTTTCTCAGCTTCTACATTTTAGAAACTACTTCTGTGATAAGCACATGTTTATATTCACATCTGTCCTAATGCATTGATCTGGTATTTATAACAGTGAATATGCTCATCAAATCTACTTCATGAATATCTGCCGAGTTATGCCGGTTTCTGTTAAACATGTTTAAGCTACAACGAAACCCTTTTTAGAGTGTTTGAGTCGCTCACATCGCAATCCTGTTTTTATATTGGCCAGTGTGGCAGTATTGATGTGCAGAAATGTGCATTTGTGTACCTGTGTATCTCCCTGTCTGTGGCCAGAATGGGATGAGGGTGGGGGATGTGGAAATGAGAGAATTATTAAATGCCAAGTAGATGTGCAATAAATTCCATTGATTTTATAAACTCCAACTTGTCTTCAGTCTCCTTCCATTCTTTATCCTGGGGGCATTGCAACAAAAACCTATTTTAAATACCTTGGCCTCCCCCTCTTCCCCTCCCCAAAAAAGTGTCAATATTTTATTTGGATTTTTAACTTCGCTCCATAACAGTTGTTTGACCTCCTGACTCGTGCAAGTCACATAAATTCTGGGACTTTATTCAGGAGCCATGTTCCTGCTATTGAATAAGCAATTTGGGAGGGTGAATTAATGACTTGTGCTGTTGCCTGAAAGTCCCTGAAGAAATATTAAAATTGCTTGCAGACTGAATCGATACCCAGTGAACACCCAGCAAGAGAGGGTTTCAGCTCAGAATGGCCAGGGAGGCAGGAGTCAGAGGGGAATCCCTGCACCCAGCTTGGAGAGCTCCCCCAACCCCCACCTACACCCGCCCCCAATCCCTGCAGCTCTGTCATTTTCAGTAACAGCGAGGTCTTATTAAACCCCAACCGGGATGGAGCTGATTTGTCCTGTCTCGGAAAAGCAGGCTCAGGGGACAGTTTACTCTTTAGTAGTAACCAAAGCCCTGAGGCCTTATCAGAGGTGATGGTCTAGATACGTCCACCTGCTGGACAGGGGGCGGCGCTTCGTCCTGGCAGCTATTCTGAGCTTGGGGACACTGTAGTACTGTGACTATTTTCTGCAGGATGTGCTGAGGGTTGGGCAGTTCAATGGTGACTCTACCGTCATATGTCTTACCATGTTTATCGTTGCTCCAAGGGCCACCTTTGTGTATGGCTGGCCTGTGGGATGGAGAGCTTGAATTGTGTTGTGGGTTAGCATGTGTGGCTTTGTGGGGGACGCAGCCCGGCAACTGGCCTCAGGTTTGTTTTGGTTTGTGGTATTGTATCGAGGTGTATCTTCCTGTAACACTGGGTTGGAGGAATTTGAGTATTGTTTGGTGGCAGTGTCTGTTTCTGCTTTGAATTATTGTATGCATTGATCATATCTGCATCTCTTTATTCATAATGTATGTCTCAGAGATTAGGTTAATGGGTGTCTCCTTGGTGATGTGGGCTGAGTAATGATGCTGGATCTGGGTGGTGGTTGTGTGATTCGGTAATTGCTTTAATAGCTTTCTTATAGTTGTGGGTGAGAAGGCCAATCCTTTGGCTTTTTTTTTTTTTTAAACCTTACTCTGGCCTGGTCATCTGCACTGCTTCTTTCCAGGGGGGAAATTCTAGAGACAAATAACCACTTGATGATAAAGTTTACATGTCTATTCTTGGCTGGGAGACTTCTGACTTAACCACACTAGTTCAGTTCTGAGTCTCAACCTCCTTTACACATGCCTAATGCAGAGAGTGAAGGCCCGAGGCCAAACCCTGTCTCTGTGTAGAGTCTACACCCCCAAGCTGGGCATGGGGAGGGTGGATGGAAGTAAAGCTCCCAGTTCTAGGAGGGAACAACATGATGACCTCCGGCTCCCAGAGCCCCTGTCCCTTCACTCTGTGGCCCTGCCCTTCAGCATCGTCTCCCCATCATGCCCAGATGATGTGACCCAGTAGCAGACAAACATCATGGGAGAATTCCAGGCATGACCTTCCACTAGGGCACAGCGTGTGTGTTCTAAGCTCGTGAGTAAAGATACGAAATTGCAGCAGGGCGCGAGACTAAGAGATTACTCATGTCTGCATTTTCTTCGATCCAAAGTGGAGAAGAACTGTGGTGTAGTGGATAAGGACATGGGTCCCAGCACCACTACTGCATGGGTTCAAATCCTAGGTCTGTGACCTCGAGCAAGTTATTTGATTTCTCCATACCCCAGTTACCACAACTGTAAACACTGCTGGAAAGCCCTGTGCGGTTGTTCATCAGGCTTGAATCAATCAATGCATTAACTTACTTATACCTGCTCTACTGTAGCAATGACTGCTTAACTGTGAGTGTGGTGGTGGTGGTCATGATGATGATGATGATAAAAGTTACAGGATAAAACAGCCAGGAAATCGGCTAAATATAAACATGTATGCAAGTTTGCTACTGCACATAAAATCATAAGGTTAATCAAGGGGTATATATATGTTTTAAGAGAAGAAGTATAAAAAGTGCAGTTGGGTAGGATGGGGCTGGGAGGAGCTCTCTTCCCAGGTTTTTAAGACAGCTCAGGAGCTGGGGGTTGATAAAGACAACAGCTGGCTCCATTCTAATGACTAGAAAGAAGAGAAGAAGGCAGCCCTCATGTAGGTTGGCACTTAATTGAAAGCACTCTGAGGGTGATTTAGGCCCCACAGTTCCAACTTAGCTGATTTTAAATTTTTCCTAGGGCTAGGGATGTAAGAACAACTGCCTAGTGCACACAAACCCCTAGGCTCCACCCCCAGCTCAGAGCTACCTCTATAATTTAAAGAAACATGGACCTTTAACGGCTAATTTGACTGATAGCTATCCAGAAAGAGGCTAGAGGGATGGCAAAGCATGTAAGAGCACATGGCATTCTTGCACAGGATCTGAGTTCAATTCCTAGCACCCATGTCTGGCAGCTCACAACAGCCTGTAACTCCAGCTTCAGGGAATCCAACAGTGCCGGCCGCCAGGGGCACCTGCACTGACGTGCACATACCTACACTCACTTGCACACATATAATTAAAAACAAAAGGACTCTTAAGATTTCTGAGAAGTAACTGGTAGTCATTCAAGTGTGGCTCTTTGGGGTTCTTTGAACTGGCAGAGGTCACTGAGCCAGAGAGGGAAAGAAAACAGGAGACCACGCCTCAGCCTCATTCCACGGGATTTCCCATAGAGACGAGAGACGTGTCATCCTGAGTTAGGACAACTCTGGTTTGTACCTTGTTCTTGCTGGACACAGAATAAATAGAAGAATATGTCCTTGTCCAGTTACTTTGGACCATTGCACCAAATAGACTTAGCCCAGAGTGATTTTATTTCCTAAATTCTCTTCAGCAGCCATAGGGATGACAATGATTACCAGATTCCCCCCCCCCCACCCCCCAGGAACAAACACCATCACAAAGGACAGCACTCGGACAGATCTGGCTTGAGTTTATCAACTATTTGCTTGCTCCTCTCTCCCATCCTCATCACCACTGCCCTCCCTTTTTCCCCCTCCTCTTCCTGTTTACCTTCCTTCTCTCTGCCCGTGATGGCATTTAAGAACTAGGAAAACCCTTTAAGACTATCACCTGGAGATTTCCCCGCCACTGTTTCATTTATCTTAAAAAAAAAAAAAAAAATTACAAATGCAAAGAAGCAAAACTTGTGAAAATGCCATGGAACCTGGAAAATGCCAACCTTCAACTCCTCAAGCAACAGCAAGCTCGTCCTGGAAGAGTGCATGCCTGCACACGCGAGTGTACAGGCATGCAGGCGCATTTGCACACATAGTCAGAAAACACAGCATCAACTCAGTTCCTAAACTCAGCCGGGTTCACAGGATGCCACAAATCTCACTGGAGCTCACAGCACTCAGCCTGCTCGTATAGTATCCTTTTGGCTCTTTAATCAAGCTGTCTTTCTTTCTTTCCCTTTTCCTTTTCTTGTTTGTATTGTTTTGTTTAGACAAGGTTTCTTTACGTAGCCCCAAGCAGTCCTTTATTCCAAGGTCCTATGCCTCAGCCTCCTGAGTGCTGGGATTACAGACGTGAGGCGAGACTCTTGACCCTTCAGAACGTCTTATTTAAAACGTTTCACTGCCCATACACGTACAAACCAGAACACACACACATTGACACAGACTAACACTTTTAAAAAAGCATACTTGATTATTACTATTGCAATAAGAACAGCAATTTATTATTATTCCCTAATATTAGCTAGTTACAATTCTAAGTAGATTTATCAGGGGTTGGGCTCTTTTAACCCTCAAAGAGCCTATAAAAGACTTAAGTGATTATCCCTACCTTATATGACTAGGGAAACTGAGGACAGAAGGATAAGAGGTTAGACTGACTCAGAACATGGCAATTTCTCCCTGGAGCCTCCCTCTTGCATTGTGCCATGCAGCTTTATGTGACTTGCCTGGCACACAGCAAGTCGTTTCTGAAAGGGTAGAGGAAGGGATGAATGAATGAGTGAGCGGTCATGTCTATCAAGGCCCTCCAGGTGGCAGATTCCCTAGTGGAAGCCAGACCTAACGGACAACCCTAGGTTCTATGGAAGAAACCATTTCCAGTGTACTCAATGGCTGAGCTTGTCCAGAAACTAACGGCCGCCACCCCTGTGCCCTCCCCAAGCTCCCTTTAAAGCAGAAACCAGACCCAAGTATATCCAAGATACTTCCTCACCACACTTTGTCTCCTGTGTTTTTCTCTGAAATAGGTGTTTCCTAGTATGCTGGTTCTGTGCTGAACAAAACCTGAGAAATCCAATCAACCAGGTAGGTGTGCTAAACCACCAGATCTTTGGCATCCTATGGACAACTAATAGAGATGATTGACTAAAGCTTTTGATTTTCTTCCAGATGTTTGGGCGTTGCCGTGGTTGTTAACCTGCTTGTCAGTAAAAGTGCTCATGCATTCCCAAGACACAGGCGAACACTAAAGAGGAAAAGAATAACCCAGAATAAAACTGACTAAAGAGGACAGGGGTAGTGGTTGTTTGTGAACTCAGTCAGGCAGGCGGTGTTCCAGGAATGGCTTGCTACCTTGGAGAGCCATTAGAACGCGAATCCATCCCACAAGAGACTCGTGTGCCTACAGACCTCTAAAGACCCTCATGCGGCTGTATTCTTGGCTGTCTCAGAACCGTACCAATCAGATCCCTGCGCAGGGAGCCGATGGATCAATCCTAGAATCCAGCACAGTGAGCAGCCTGCCCACCACCAGGCCAGCCCACCCTCTCCACACTGCCAGGATGCCTTGTGCACTCAGGCACTCGGGATCCACACCTACTGTCAGATCAGGCTGTAGATTTTTCAAAGCTCGGTATAAATCTGGTTTGTGACTTTGTAGACGAGCCCCTATTTGTGATTTAACACTCTGCCTTTTCTCATCTCTCCTACCTCTATTTCCTTTCTTTTTCACGTTTTAATGCTATTTACAACTTCCTTACTCATAGAGTACCGTAGCTATTTTTCAGTGTCTCTAACTGATATACTCAAATGATTTTTCTCATCTAGGTTTTTTTCTCTCCTCTCAACTTAATTTATGTTTTAGTAAGCAGGGACTTCATATCGCTCCATTCAATAGCATTAAGAGTTTCTGCTTCTATCAAAGGGATCATGGCACTAAGAGACTCATCACGAGGGCCATTTGTTTATTCTTACAAGCTATCTTCTCTCTCTCTCTCTCTCTCTCTCTCTCTCTCTCTCTCTCTCTCTCTCTCTCTCTCTGTGTGTGTGTGTGTGTGTGTGTGTAAGAGGCTGTGTGAGTGCAGGCATGCACGCACAATGTCCTTCTCAGTGTGTGCCTCTATGCTCCACTACCCTGTACCCGTGCCACTTGGCATGGGCAGGAAGGACCCAACAAAACCATGATGTGGGCAGCAGCTGACCCTCCAAGTGCTGGAGACAAAGCCAGGCTATAGGGCTTTCTTCCTGACATCAGTGAGTTCTTTTAGGAATAGTCTTGCATATGCCAGGTGGGGTTATTTCCTCCAAATCCTCCCGCCCGCCCACCCAACCCCCCCCTTTTTTTTTTTACCAAAATTGCAAGGAAAGCTTATGATGACATTATCCACAAACAAGGGTTTCATCTGTTTGTTTGAGGGAGGTCCTATTCCAGAAGGAAGGTTAGAAAACCAAGAAAATGCTTTCCTTCCTTGTGGAATTGTCTGTTGCCTTTTTCCTCTTTGATTTTTTTTTTTTTTTTTTTCCTGTAACTTCTCCTCGTGCCTAATTGTATTTGACCTTGAACTCTGGCCTTTTCCTTCACAACAAAAAATTGGTTGTACAAGGGTGAAAAGCACCTCAGAGAAGTAGTTACTTAGCCTGACAGGCAGGCCTAGGGACCAGTAGCCAGAGGGTCCAGGCCAGCACTCCACTCCTGGAAATAAATCCCATTGTATTTGCATTTTAATTTTCCACATAAACAAAGGCTCAGAGTACCCGCTTGGGCAGCATCACTGGACGAATTTAATTAGAAATGAAAAGTTTATAGGGCCCTCTTTAATGCGATTAATGCTCAGTTAACATTTATCACACTCGTATGCCGGAATCGCCTTTTCTAAACAGCCACTAGCCATGAAATGAATTTCCCTCGACTTTTTTGTACCTGCCCTGAGAGGTCATCTCTTAGAAAGTCTGGATGAGCTTCTAGAGTGTGTCCCTATGGTCAGGGGTTGAGGAGTTAGGAGTGGAGGAAGAGGCTGGAGGGGAGGAGGTGGAGAGTGAGGGAGTGGACTGTGCCCTCTGCAGGAGGCCAAGCAGTAGCCCAGAAGGCTAGCTCAGGCTGCCCTTCTTCAGCCTCTTTCTGTGGCCACAAATCAGGCTAGGGCCAATCAGTGTCAAGGCGTTGGGCCTTCCTTTCTCTCTCCTGCTGTCTTCCTTCTGCCAGCTTTTCTCTCTCACCTGGATGTTAGCCAGGTGTTCCCTCCCAGGACCACGGCCACTGTATAAGAAACCTCCTTCCCTCTGGCTTCCCCAGAAGCCTGGCTGTCACATTAAGTGGAAGTTGGCCCTGCCCTTCTTAGAAAAGCAGGAGAGAGTGGGGCAACTTGACACCTCTGTTGGTCCCTGGAGGAAAGGTGGCCTCCCTTATCTTATCAACTTCTCCTAGCTCTTCAATCAGAATCTACTCCTCACTCTTCACTCAGAGATTGGCCTCTCCTACTCATCCATCTAAGCCAGGCTGGAGGATGCAAGAGCGAGGAGAAGGCTGAGGACTCTGGTGGGTGCGCTCTGCAGAGAGCAGCAGATAACCGTCCTGACCTTTGGGCTCATCTCTACACAGCTGCTTCTGAGGTTACAGGCAAACACAACCAATGCTGTGGCCACCAGTTCACCTAATGCCACACACAGGTGACACACTCACCTCCAACAGAGCAAGTGTGCACTGGTCTCACAAGGGCCCGTACTCTCAGATACCGGTGTGCTTACAGACTGTGCCAGAACCTGATCCTTACCTTTTGACCCACTCAGGACAGCTACTGTCCCTTTGACCCCACACTCTCTGGATGACATTCAGTACCATCCCAAACAAGGGGACTGTCCAAACGATGGCAGGAATTCTTGCCTTGGGACTAAATAGTCCAGCCAGCCAGAAGCTTCCTGAATTAGGAAACCACCAGCTCTCAGTTTGACAAGCCTGACTTCTGAGCACTCTCGGCGATGCTAGGCCAGCCTCCCAGGCTATGAAAGCCAGGCTTACCTAGAAACCACCAGCCCACACCGTCTCTAAAACTGAGACACACAGAGGCCTGCAGGCCAGGCCCATCAGCTTCTCTCAAGACAACAAGAAGCTCCTCGGAAGTAAGACAAAGGCTGGCAGAGTAAGGGGCAAAATGAGGTAGTTGTGCCTAATTATCTCCGTGATCCATCAGCCCCAATACTGTCTGCAAGGCTCCTGAGTGCATGCCCTTGCCTGAAAGATAGGGGCATCTGGCCCCACAAAGGCCAGGGCCAAGAGGGAGCACCAGAACTAGGAAAGGTACCCCCAGTACTAGCTAGCTGTCATTTGCTTAAGCTCTAGGGCCCTTTATGCCCTCCCTGCTCTCTCTCCCCTGGTCACTACATCCTTCCTCCTATTTCTCCGCTGTGCCTGCAAGGTGGAGTACTGCTTCCTTTCCAGCCAGCTGTCCTGCTGCATACTCAGCCAGGAACGGAACAGTCTGGCATGTTCCCCTAGCTTTCTCTGCTCTCAGGCCACTGCAGAGGGAGCTCACCATAGTCAGGCAGGCCTGAAAACGAGCAAGGCAGGATGCCTGGAGCAGTGTGACCCTAAAGGTAACAGGGTAGAAGGGACTCCATTGTGGAAGACCAGAAAGCAGGGCCCACTCTGCCTTCTTCTTGGCCTCTCTCTCTCTTGTGCCTTTCTTGGGCCTACCACTGATGGTGACAGTCACTGCCAGGATATGCCGTATGCTAAGGGGCAGGTGTTCACAGCCATATTCATGTTCCCATAGCACTCTTAGAAAGGACCATGGAACTCTGACCTTGAGAACGTGCTGGCAATGTCACTTTCTTTGCCCCACCCTCATGCTAGAAACTTCTCCCCAGCTGACCTCTGCTTTTCTCCGTTGTCAACTCTGGGCTTCTCAGGATGCCACCAGCCTGAACAACCAGCTGCCCTGGGTACCGGCTTTCTCTAACCACATCTAAGATGTATCAGAGGATCAAATGCTCTTATTTAGATTACGGCACCCTATTCTCCTTCTCAACAGTAGCTGCCTGCTCTGGGTTACAGCCCCAAATACCATCCAGGCCGAGGAGGCTACAGTCCTCTTTCGCCTCTCAGCCTCTCACCTCCTCTGTCACTCTCGTAGTCTGCATCACACTGGCTGTCCCCTTCATTATCCACAACTCACCCGCTCCTCCTCCAGCTAGGAGGAGTTCCACCATCTCCCATGGACATGCTCCGAAGCTTCTGTACTGAGATGCAGGGGAAATGCTGGCTCCCTTACACTTGAGATCAGTGTGTAGAGTCACACAGACTAGAGGCTGCCAACTGCTAGCCAAGGTAGAATCAGACCCAACGTGCACTTTATTTGCTTAGCACAGAGCTGTTAAAATTTGTCCTTTTGGGTCCTGCAAGATGACCCACCAGGTAAAGACTCTTGCCGTGTCCAATTCCTGGTCCCCACAAGGTACCAGGGAGGTGTCTCAATGCGTAAAGAGCTTGCTGTGTGAGTGTGAGGAACAGAGAAGTCAGATTCCCAGAACTGAGTGGGACGCTGAGTGGGAGCATCTGCAATTCTAGCCTCAGAAGACACTGATGAGATCTACAGAGCAAGCGGCTATCAAGACTAGTCACATCAGCAAGCTCTGGGTTTGATTGAGAGACCTTTCCTCAATGAATAAAGTCAAAAGCTATGGAGGATGCTTCCTGACATTGACCTATGGCCTGTACACACACACAGCACAAAAAATGGGGGAGGGTAGAATAAAAAAGATAGACTCAACTCCCAAAAGTTATATTCAGGCCTCGTTATGTGCGCGCGTGTACACACACACACACACACACACACACACACACACACACACACACACACGCACACACACACACACTGGTAAGTGTAAAAGCTGTCTCTGTATCAATACCTGTAGGCTGGGCCCATGCCTTCCAGCTCCTATACCCACCTATGTACCTTTTTCTGCCAGTTTCCCTGAAAATTCTGGAGTGTGACCCCTGTGGCTACATGCCTTTCCATCACTGTCCTTGGCACACGCCAGTCTGGATTTTGGGGCTTTACTTTCCTTACTCCACATACAAAGTCAAACCTTCTAAAATAGATGATGACTTGACTCTTTCTCCTCTCCCCTCCACCACTCCCCCCGCCCTTGTCTCTTAACGCAAAATATCTTCTCATCACATTGCCTCTCAAGAAACACAAGAAAAGGTCCCGATATTTCCATGACTTGAAGATAAGCTGTGAGTGGAACTTGGCTCAGTGACCATCTGCTCCCTTCCACATGCCTTCCTTTCTTACCTGGTAGTTTCTGAGTACAGGGGACTGGCCGACTCTTTCCCCTTCAGGTCAGGCCATTTCCCTCTGACTTCTCATATGCCAGCAGCTTCCCTGTCTAGCCCTAAGGAGTTCCCAAGGCACTGCGTCTGATACTGAGCCCTGTCTGCCATCAAAACCTTATATACCCTTCTCATCTAAAAGCCCCCTTACTTGTTCTCTAATCCCTGGGGAGGCTCTGGAGTCTGAGCCTGCGTCCAACAGAGAGAAATCTCTGTGCATAACTGTGTCCCACTGCTACTGGCCTGCTTCATGTTGGCTATCCTGGCCTGGAGTTTCCTCTGTCTGTGTGTGTGTGTGTGTGTGTGTGTGTGTGTGTGTGTGTGTGTGTGTGTGTGTTGGTGTTTGTTTCTTTGTTTGAAACAGGGTCTCATTCTGTAGACCAGGTTAGCCTTGAACTGATGGAGATCTGCCTGCCTATACTGGGATCAAAGGTATGCACCTCCATGCCAGTGTGGATCACAGTTTTGGAGGAAGAGTATGTACCTGGAAGAGTGTCATCTTGGCTACCGATGTGACTGGTCCATAGCTAGCCCTGCCAACAGAGCTTGGGCTCAAGTGTCAAAGTAAAGATAAACATGATCACAAAAGTCTTTGTCACAAAGGTGGCACCACGCCAGCAAAGGACCTCATATTAGGGTTAACTAGACTTATCGAGAATTGTAATACAAACAAAACTTGATGGAAAACTTGGCCCCAGTTGTCCAAGTTGTGAAATGGAACCATCTTTAGCTAAACTCTATGGCTGTTGCCACTTCAGGCAACACCCGAATGACTGACTTGCTGATTAACCACCTGAGCTAAGGACAAGGTGCCCAGCCCTGCACTGTAATGGCTGGTTCCATCCTGAGGACTGATTTCTTTGTTCTCTTGGTCTCAGAGCCCTGTACCTAAGAATAGACACACAAGTACAAACAATCCCCGACACAGAAGATAACACCTTTATTCCTATATGCCATTGTGTGTACATGTGCCTACATTCTAACTGCACCTTGATAGCATCAAACCCCAAAAATGTGACCAACAGGACAAAGCCATCTCTGTCCAGTGGCAGACAGAGAATACCAGGAGACGTAACTTTTCTCCAACTACTGCGTTCCTTGCCTGGGTACTGATTGGGAGACACTAGTCTTTAAGTTTCAGGAACCCTTCTGCCTTCTCTGGATACTTCATAGCTGCCTGTGCCTTCTCAACCTGAGCTCTGAGCACTTCGTCTGATGGAGTAGGAGTTATGAAAGGACAGCAAAAATCTAGAAAATTGGCAGATCAGATGGGCCCTGTCTACTGGATTTTTTTAAGGACATGGAAAGTAGTGTCTTCTCAATGTATGCACTCTCCTCTTGGCGGAAGAACTGCAACATAACCTCAGATAGCATCCAGGAGGGATTCAGGGATGCCCTGAGCACTAAGGCCCTGCAAAGTAACCAGGTCTGTGGCTGTAGGAAGCTGGGAGTGGACAGCGCCCCCCCCCCCCCCGGTTTATCAGTCCTGCTGAGAAGTCTGAGAAGCAAGGCCTCCCTCCAGCTCTTGTGGGAACCCCATCTCCAGAGCGCAGGCTTTGGGGAGAATGATTCATCTGTGCTTGTTACTACTACTGTTTCTGTCGAAAGCTGTGATGTTCTATCCCACAAGGCTATCCCATCACGTTGGCAACTGAACCACCAAAGGAGCACCACAAATCCAGTCCCCAGTTACCCTCCAGAGCACCTGCTCCACCCCAAATGTCTGGTGTTGCCTCTCTTTCCCGAGGTTGACTGCACAGCAATCCCTCACCTACGCCAATAAGAGCCCAGCTCTCTTTGCCTTCCCTGTCTCTTCTTCTCCAAGAAACCCTGCTCCCCTTCCCAAGAAACTGCTCCTGCCTGGCACCATCTCCACTTGGCTAATTCCCCTTGTGGCCCCTCTATTGAACTGTTGTGTTGTCCATTTCCCTGTGACAAGGGCTCTGGTTACAGAGTTATTGATTGGTTTCATGCAGACAGATGGGCCCTTCCTGGCTCCCATCGAAATCCCTGGCTGTATGGGCTGATTGTTGCCTCGCAGGGTATAGGATTGCACCAGAGACCACCCTCCACGCAGTCTCCTTTGCCCGGGCTGTGGATGGTAATAAATGGAGTCAGCCTGAGCGATAATAAAAGCAATGGAGTAGGTTACCTGTGCAGACACAAGATTTATGCCTCTTCATATTTGATGCGATTGTTTTACTGAGTTCTCAGAACAGTTGGGACTTTATTTGTTTATTTTAGGGTTCCCCCTTCTCTCTTTTCTTCTCTCCATCACCTTCTAAACCCAACCTGGAAAGGTTTTCTTTTTTGTTTTGTTTTGTTTTGATAACCTCTCATCTTTAATTCTCAAAAGTTGCCAGCTGAGACAGGAACTCGAGGCAACCAAGCACTGAAAACCTACGCTGTGACCTGAATGCCCACAAGCCAGTAACAGGAGACAGCAGGGCCCAGAAGCCCAGCACAGCCTTTTAAATTTGATTTCCAGAATCTACATGGTAGAAGAAGAAAATCAGCTCCCACGTGTTGTCCTCTGGCCTGTACATGTGCACTGTGCTAGGTGCGCCCCAGCACCCCCCCCACACACACAAGTAAACAAATAAAAATGCAAAAACATTAAAAATCCAAGAAACAGCTGGCCATGGTGGCGTATGCCTTTAAGCCCAGTGCTCAGGAGGCAGAGGCAGGAGGATCACTGTGAATTTGAGGCCAGCCTCGTCTACAAAGTGAGTCCAGAACAGCCAAGATAATATAGAGAAACCTTCTTTCGAAAAACAAAACAAAACAAATCCAAGAAACAGACCAATAATTATGCCTGTTTCAGATGGGTGACAAGGACAGCACAGAGTCCCTCTAAGAAAAAAACAGGTAAGCATGGTTTTGAGACAGAAACCAGACAAGAAACCACTTGTGGCCCCTGTCTGAGAGGCCTGGAGCCCCAAGACACAATCTCTGACCTGATTTTTCTCATTCCTCTTCGGGATGAAGTCTTTTTCTTAACTCAGTGACTCTCCCTAGCTCTTTTCCCTGACACCAGCAGTGGTGACAATGAAACAGCTGCAAAGATCTAGAGATGCAACAAGCAATGCCACCTCTCTCCCAGGCTTCCGTGATCTAAGTGATGCAGACCCGAGTTCTGTGATCTAGCACGTGTCTCTAGGATCCCCACAGCTGCGATGAGTTAACTCTCAGCTTACAGGGAGAGATGACTGATAGACCACTGCCCACCGCCAGATCAAAGACAAACACCTGAGAATGACACTGGTGACACCTGAGTGATACATACTGGCATTGCTTAACACAGAACTAAGGCTGCAGCCTTTTTGGAGCCAGTGCTGCCACTGCAAGGAGGAATGTATGTTCTCACTTTAAAGCAAACAGGCTAAGAAAGAATACAGGGGCAGGCGTGGGGGTGATTGGCAAGCCCTAAGGGGCCACCGCGAAGATCTAAGAGTAACAGAGTCCTGGGCCCCAAAATGTGTTGACTAGCCGTAAGAAGTTCATCGGCCGGCTTTGAGACCACACTGAGAATGTAGCCCTAGCCTAAACTTTACCTAGAGAGTCTGTTCTTTCAAATAAGTGGTCTCTGCCTAGGGCAACAATCCAACCCTGGAGCACTGTCAGAACAATCCTTTCTGCCTTGTCAAAAGTGCAACCTGCTAGGGCCCCTTTTCTCCTCTTTTATTGCAGACTTCCATCTCTACCCTGCCCACAGGTGTTTCCCATGCCGGGCCTCAGTCTGAAGTTTCCTGTTTACAAACACTGTCCCCAAGCCTGATGCTTCACAAGCTGAAGAGCTGGCAACTCCACACTCAGGGATAAGCAGCCCAACATTTATAAGGATTCAGTACATTCCAAGACCTGCTCACAGCTAAGATTTTTAGCCAATGATTTCCAGGTGTGGATGGTTTTCTACTACACCTTTGGCCCAGAGAGGCATTTCTACTAGCATTTGCCAGGGGAGAACTCAGATAGGACAGCCAAGGCTTTATCGTGACAGGATCAGAGAATGCCAAAACCATTTTTTAAAGCATGAAAAGCAATTTAGTTTATAGCCATAACAGCATATTTCAAGTGCGGCGGCAGCATCTGTTTGGGGGAGGAGAAGATGAGAACCTTTGGCTCAGGTGGGTGAGCAGCTGTAGACTTCTTTTTTTGCCTATGCTGACTCCTGAGCACCCTTACTCAGGACATGTATATACGTATACATACACACCCCACACACATACAAATACATACATACATGTATGTATGTATCAACAATACCAGCAACACAGGTGGACATCTGCCATCCCCAAAGCTTTGAACTCAGGCACGCCCCACTACCCAGAACATAACACTCTCTACACACAGGAAAATCTCAGGTTCCTTCCTACAGTGAGTGATAGTTCTCAATACAGAAAGTCCCAAGTTCTTGATACAACCAGCACCAGCAGGAATGCCACACCTTTATTGGGCATTTGAATGAAACATGGCTCTCCAGAAAAGCCTTCCTCTTCAGGGCAGAGCACCCGTAGGAATGCTGTTAATGATTGGTGTGCCCAAATATGTCCCAGTGACACACTGGGAAGCCCCAGCCAATCTTTCCAAAGTATCAACCATGGGAGACTTCTTCCCAAAGCAAAACTTAAACTGGCCGAATAGATCCTTTTTGACAATGCAAGCCTTGAAGCCTAATCGCACAACCAGGGCTGCCCATGCTGCTGGTCGCTTCCCTGATCCTGTGCTTCGGATTCCTCTACCTTCAGCAATGCCTACCCAGAAATGCCTCTGTCTCCACATCCAAAGGAAGCCTGTGTGTGCCTCTGGTAACAGGACCATGTGCCCAACAGCCTCTGTGGCTGTCAGAGCTACCAGGTTTGTGCCATCCTTTCCCCAAAGCTCATCTCACGGACAGCTAGCTAATCTACTTTTCTTCTGGCTTGGCAGGCACACCTTCAGACCTCTGGAGTTTGATGTTAGAGTCATTTGTCCTCTGTACTCTCTGACGTTTTAGGATGAAACATCCTCAAACTTGTACCTGAACCAGCTTTAAAAATAGCCCAGCCATAGGTGTATATGTGTTGGGTGGGTGGGGGGGGGGGAGGGCATCCAGAGAAGGTGCTAGGCAGGGCTGCCAGCACAGCCCTACCCAAAAGAAGCAAATCACCGGAACCATCTATGTCTTGGGCTCTTCTAAAGCTTGCAACTCCCATCACAGACAATAAGCGTATCTCTAAAACAATCCCCAGACCACTGCCACCCAGTCCAGTGACATTACTCCTCACCTAAGCCACTCTTGGCTCAGCTACTGTGCTCCCAGGACCTCAGGTCTAGAGGCTGCAGAGGAGGGGGGGTGAGGGAAGGGGGCGGGAAGTTGTCCCTCTTCCCCTCCCTAACTGCCACACCTGCCTCCATATCTAAACCTGCTCAGCCCCCTGACTTTTAAAGGCAAGGCACTTACTGCTTTCTCAAGCCACCCAGTGCCTTTCTCCAGCTCTTTTGGAAAGTGAATGTCAAACAGCCACACATTTCCAGTACCTACCTAGCTGAGCCAGGCCCAGGGAGCTGGAGAGTTTCGGAGGGTGTATAATTAGCTGATCAGTATTATGTTACCCTGTTCATAACTGAATAACCATTTTAATACAGATGGCACACACTGGGATAATTTCTGGGGTCGCCTTGCAGTACGTTACAGCAGGAGAGTGGCAGAGGGAATCTTCCTTAGCCAAGGTACATTCTACCAGCTAATTTTACCTGCTGTTTTCAGGATGATTTGGGATAATTCCATATCATTTGCAAAATATTAAAAAAAGATAGGTGATGCTAGTTGCAGAAGGAAGCACCATCTGAATTATTAGTTGTCCTGATAACGAGCCTATGAAGAGTACAAAGAATAACAGAGTATGAAACTCTTAACTGTCTCCTCATTTGGGGGTGCCTGAGAAGGGGGGGGGGACCTGCCTCTGGCTGGAGTGTGACTTTGCAGCCCAGAGTCTCTGCATACAATTGTCAGGCTGTACAGTTCTGCAGTTATGAAGCTGGTCTAGGTTTAGGGGCTTTAGTGCTGCCTGAGTGTTTTATGGTCACCCCAGATAGATGCCCTGGCACACGCTGGCTGGGGTGCATATGCATAAAGCATGACCACATGGTTTCCCAAACCGCACACTGGAATGACCTGGGGACTAAGAAGCCTAAGTGTCCTGTCCTTCAAGTTGAACTGCGTAGAGCCTGCAGGGTCCCCAGTATCTGAATCTATCCTTACGGGGAAGATTTCGGCCTCAAGATAGGCATGCTTGGTTGGTGGGGGCATCTCCCAAGAGTCAGCCACAGGGTCCCAGCTCTCACTCCCTGCCTGGCATCCCTATCCTTGTCCAGCTCCTCTGCTCTGCCAAGTCCTGCCTGGTGGCTGGCATCTGCCCTGTAGGCCTGGATGCCAGTGCTTCTCGGCCGGAAATTTGCGTAGAGCTGGCTAGCAAGACCTGGGCTCCTGGGAGGCAAGCTTTGTGGGAGTTGACTGAAAGGGTAAAGGAGCCAGGATTCTGGCCGCCCCTGGGGAAGGGTACATGACTTTAGAAAGAAAAGTCTGTTTGGAGGCAGTGAATAGACAGTGGTCATTTTAAAGGCTTTGCTATGGGCTGTGATTGTCTCTAGATCCCGAGGCGGGTAATCTTGGAGTCTTAATTACCACAAACACTTGGATTCATTTCCAGGACACCGGCGGGAGAAGCCTGGCAGGGAAAACTCAGCTCCGAATTGGAAAGAGCCCTGTCTGTCTGTCTGTCTGTCTGTCTGTCTGTCTGTCTGTTTCTGGAGGTCTATTTTCCTTGCTAAAAGAACTTCAGGCTGGGAGCTGGAAGGAAGGGTAGAGGCTGGACAAAGAGCAAAGATGGTCCCTGAGAGATGCCCCCCCCCCCGCAGGCAGGAGTTGGGGGAACTGGAGTCCTGACCTCCAAGCCTAGGGGGGCTCTGCTCACCTGTTGATGGATGAGACGCTGGGAACTGTGTCATTGTCGCAGATGCCCTCAGCTAGCAGCCGGTCACGGATTTCCCAGGCGAACATAGTCGGGTTCTGTCGCTTGTATTCAGCAATCTTGTCCACCACTTTGGGCGTTGCCACCTTGGGCTTGGAGCCACCAATCACTCCGGGCTTGATGCTGCCAGTCTCGTAGTACCTGGGCCAGGAAGGCCATCAGGGTCAGCAAGAAGCCGGTGGTGGCAAGGGCAGGGGGGCTGCAAGTTCCAGAGCTGCTAAGCCGCTTTCCCTCCCTAGGCATTGGTGTGAAGGGAAAAAGGCCCTGTGTAGCTGAGCAGAGACTCCAGAAGATTCTTGACTAGGGTGGGCATAGGAACTGGGTGTAGACAGTGGCTAGAGCAGGCACCCTGGGAGTGGAAGTCGGGACTTCCACTTGGGAAGCAGGAAAGGACCTGTGCTGGGAGAGCCGATCCCACCTGAATCACAGAGTTCCTATGGAACCTGGACCCTCCTGGAGTCTCCCCAGTGCTGCCTTTTCTTCCGACCCCATCCACACTGATAAGCTGGGGGAAATCCCTCCTTTTCTGAATGTAGCTGCCTTCCTTCAGAGGGTCCCAGAGCTGCATTACACTGGGCCGACCCTACTCCACCCTCACTCCAAGGCCCAGCCGGCACTTGAATGCCCTTCTCAAAACAGGCAGCGAGCCCCCTAGATACTTCAAGTCCTTTCCTTCCCGGCATCTTTAAGCTAAAACCTCCTCTGGGAAGGGAGGCAGCACCCGGCCCTCACCTGCCCAGGATTTTGCTGACGCAGCCATGGCTGACCCGCAGCTGCCGGGAGATGTCACAGGGCCGCACACCCTGGTGGGCCAGCTCCACGATGCGCTGCCTCACCACGTCGGGTAGGGGCCGGCCGTTCACAAACACCCCCCCGAGCTGGTTCACACCCCCGTGCCCTGCTGGGGAGAGACAAGAAAAAAACACAACACCCCACACACAGCAGGGACCGGCCATTAGTCAGGGTCCGAGGCCCGCCACGTGCGAAGGGAGCAGGCAAGGCTAAGGGGCATATCCCAGGACTGGGGAGAAAGGTGGTTTTGTGGGCCTACAGGATAAAAGAGAATTAGATATGAGAATTCCCCCCCCCTTCCGCCCCCTGCTCGCTATAAGAGAAGCTGGGCCAGGGAAGAACCCGCCTCTCACACCAGTGCGCCGCAAAGGAGAAAGTTCGAGATGAGTAAAGAAGCCAGGAGAGATTAACAGAGGCGAAACATGGAGACGGAATAAATGACAAAGGGGAAATAATATCAGCAGGGGTGAAAGGAGGGAGGTGGGGAGAGAAAGGACCAGGGCAGGGACAGCAGTGCTGGGGACAGGAAACCCGCCTGCGCCGCAGGCTTGGCAGAGCTTGGGTTTCATAAGGCCAGATGATTTTGGGGGTTCCGGGTCCTCTTGACTCAGCTCAGCGGAGTCTTCAGACTAAAGAACATCCCTTTCTCCTTCTCTGCCTACCTCTCCCCTTGTATCTATTTTTAATTGTACTGTTTCCTTTTTTCCTGTTTTTCTATTGTTTTTAACGGGAGTTGTTTCTTTCCTTTAGGTTTCCTTTATGTCTTCGGGTGTTTTGAACAATATTTTCCCCCTCTGCATCCCTAATATCTAAAGTGGAAAGAAATCCAGGTGGAAAAAGAACGGCAGGAGATCGGCTGCGCTCCCGGAGACCACGAGGCGGCGAAGAGTCCCGGCCTCTTCCCGGTAGCGGCAGACGAACGCCGGCTGCTAGGGTTCGCTTGCCTACCACGCTGCACCCGGCTGGGGCCGCAGAGTCTCCCGCCAAGGTGGCATGGTAGGGACAGCACCTGCAGACTTAGGTAGGACTCAGGGGCACTCCACGTTGCCAACCTAAGCCAGTTCGGGACCCTCTGACCTCTCAGACCTCCGCAGCTGCCTACGAAACCCAACACTAAAGAGCGGACGCTCCAGCAGCCAGAGCAAAGTCCAATTAGGTGAGGGCTCCCAACCTGGAAGGCCACTGGGTGCCAGGCTCAAGGCCGCTGCCAGATATTCCATTTTCCGCGGCCCAAAGCAGCCTAGAAATCCTGCACCTAGAGCGATTAACCTGCCGCTGCAGTTACTCTGCAATCCAACGGCAGGGACTTCTAGCAGCAGAGTCAAGCCAGACAAGGTCGGCAACCTGCAGCCACTGCCTGGTGGCCTCAAGGAGTTTCGGAGAAAGCGGGCGAATCTCGTGCCCCTTTTATTTTTATCCATCTCTTTCTGAGGAAACCAAACTAAGCTCGGGAGAAACCCAGGGATAGAGGTCTCTAATGAGTAGCTCCAGGTGGCCAGAACCTCTTATCTTACAACCCCCATCCCCATAGTCTCCCCATCCTTGGTCCCACTCTTCTCCCCCTCCCCTCCCTACAAACCCCGACCATCAATAATTTAGGCCCCGGGAGAACTCGCGTTACCGGTATGAAAAGGCGGCAGCTGCGGGCAGATTAAAGATGAATAATTCAGCCTCACCGGGCTCCGGGCCCGACCCCTCTGCCCCAATCTACGGGATGGGAGTCGCAGCCCGCTGGAGTTCAGGACCGATGGTCCGCGGAGGATCCACGCGGAATCCGGCCTAGAATGTGCTACTGCCGCTGGCGCAGGCCAGAGCTGTAGCTGCTCGCCCGCAAGTCGGCCCGCCTTGCTTGCCGCGCAGTGCCTCTCTCCCTTCCTTCGACCACCTTCTGCTGTTTTTGCTTCCCTTTGGGTTTCGAAAGGTTCCCTGCCACCGGCCCCGACTTGGGGGTCCCGGAAGCAATTCTCAAAAACAAAACAAAACAAAAAACCCTGAGTGAGGCAGTGGCAACAGGGCGAGACAGGCAGGCCGCCTGGGTGAACCGGCTTGTGGACTCTGTTTCATTTCCTCCGAAAAAGAGCTGGGTTTCCCGGCCGACTGAGGGACTCTCAGCAGCCCAAAGCCCCTCTCTTGGGTTTCCTTTACCTAGAAATTATTTAGGGAACTGTATTTTATTCCGGGAGTTTTAAAAAATTGCCCCTTGAAGCTAAATATGTGCTTAGGAAACAACAAAACACGGCTCCCTCTTCTTGAATCGTGTTTTAACGCACAGATCAAGCTAGGTCTAAAAGTTACCTTCTGGAAAGTTACAAATTATCTTTAATTATTAATCTATATAGACGGGGAAGGCTTTTCTACTTAAAATATTATTTATCTTTTTAAGCAAGGGAAAAATACCTGACAAATAGTTTTCCAAGCTAAAAAAAAAAAAAAAAAAAAAAAAACTGCTATGAATGAGATAAATTCAAATATCATTAAGATACTTCCCTGTTACCTATTTTCTTATTTCTTCCCCAAACATCCTTTCAATTTCAATTTTCTTTCCTTGAACCCCTCCTTTTGATTTGATTTCTCTTTTCTTTCTCCTCAGCTTTGGCATTTGCCTTTCTTTTGTTCTCTCTCTCTCTCTCTCTCTCTCTCTCTCTCTCTCTCTCTCTCTCTCTCTCTCTCTCTCTTTCTTGCTGACCCCCTGGCCAGGGTGCTGGCAGAATAGTCCTTAGCAGAGAGTAGAGGCAAGCAAGGAAGTCTCTAGAGCATCCAGGTGCTGACTTGGAAGGCTCTACTACTTGCTCTTTCCCTGACTTTGATTTCTTCTCAAAACCCCTCATTGTTTTTAGGACGATCACCTCCCAGGACAAAGTCAAGAAAAGTGACCATTTTCCTGTCAATCTCATGCTCCTAGCTGAAGAAGGGAACGAAGAGGAGGAGTGAGGATGGAAGTATTTCTAAGCAGTCTCCACGAAGCCTTAACTAAGCTGGGAGAAAACAAGAGGGGCTGTGAGTGAGGCTCAGAAAAGGGGGTCACACCCCCAGGATATTCTGCGCAGTTGTCCTGACACCGAGGCTTCTCAAGCTAGGAGCCTCCTCCTGACCATCCACAATTCTAAGGTTGAGAAAGGTAGAGATGAGGGGAGGGAGGAGAGAGAGAGAGAGAGAGAGAGAGAGAGAGAGAGAGAGAGAGAGAGAGAGAGAGTTTACAGCCTGAAAACTACTGCCATTCAGCCTAGGGCAAAGGCTGACTAAGGGAGTTGGGGGCTGGAACCTGGGCCCAGGGCTATGGATCCCGCGAGGTAAGGAGGAGCAGGTGTAAAGAGCAAACGGCAGGTAAAGCACTAGGGAAGGCAGAAGGGCAGACAGACCGATGAGCAAGAAGTGACAAAAAGCAGGAGAGTGGCTTGAAGGCATGAGAACGGCTAGGGAAGAGGAATAGAACGAAAGGAGAAACCGGGAAAAAGCCAGTGTGGCCTCAAGAATGAGACCTGAGCTCAAGGGGACGGGACGCGCTGGGGCTAGATGGGGTTGGTACGGAGACAGGAGCCGGGCGCCGGTACTCACGGTGCATCGCGGAGAAGGGGTCTGCTTTGCAGTGCATATCCATGGGGAGGCAGAGGAGCGGGAGCAGCGCGGCCGCCGCCGCCGTGTCGCCTCTCAAACTCAACTTCAGGACTTGAGGAAAAAAGGAAGGGACGGTGGGGGAGGGAGGGTGAGCGGGCGCCCGGCTGCTGCGGGGCACGCGAGGGCGGGGGGCGCCGCGCTGCGCTCCCCGCCGGGACTCCTCCGGGCCCGCAGGGGTTTGCAACCGCAGCGGCTGCAACTTGCCACCGTTGGGGCACGCGGCTGGGCAGTCAGCAAAGCAGCCCCCGGGCGACGGGCTGGGCCAAGGGGCACTGGGGGCGCATGGCTCGCGCGCCAGCTGCGGCCAGAGCTGAGGCCGGGTGAGGAAGACCGCTCACTCAGCTCCCCTGGAACCCGGTCGTCCGAGAGGCTCTGAATGAAGAGGGCTCTTAGGGCAGGGGCGGCCCGAGGGCGCCTAGAGGGGAACGGGGCCGCTCCAAGTGCCGACGAGTTGGCGAAGTTGGCAGAGAAGTAGCAATCCCCGGGATGTCCAAGCGGGAGACCGCGGGAGGGGAGCGCGCGAGCTGGCCCCCGCCCCCAGAAAAGGCAGGCGCACACCGCGGCGGCCGAAGGGCCAGGAAGGAGGGAGGCAGCTTAGGAACCGAGCGGCGCCGGTAGCGCTGGGCTGGCCCCAGGTGGGTTGCGGCTGCAAGAAGACTCGGCCGGAGACTGGAGCCTGGGCTCCCGGTGTGTGTCTCTCTAAAAGCTGCAAAGCCCCCTCCAGACCCCCTCCTCCTCCCCGCGCCGGGAGATGGATGACTTGTCAGACAAAGGCAATAGATTCCACCACTCTGTGATTCGCCAGCGCCGGAGCCCCGAGCTTCTGCAAGGAGGGCCCCGCGCCTGTCACTCCGGTGCCGAGGAGGGGAGGGTCGGGGAGGGGGAAACGGGAGGGAGCAGAGGGCGAAGGAAGAGGGAGGGTGAGGAGCAGGCCAGGGGGAGGAGGAATGGGAACCCGGGATTAAAACTACACTGAGAAACGAAACTCGCCGAGAAGATAAACGTTAGATAAGGATAAAGCGCGACCAGTCTAATGAATATTCAGGCAACCACAGAGGGCCTCCGAGCGCGCGCTCTGAGGCCAGGCTCTCAGTCCTAACTCGCCAAGCTATCTACCGGCCAATGCCTGCAGATCCCAGCCGCCCGCGGGTCCTCATCCTTAGTCCTAACTCGGCAACCCTTAGCGCTGACTGCCCTTCCGTTCCTCCCTGTGTCCCCCACCCCCACCCCTTCCTTTCCCTCTGGTCCTTCCCTTTCGCCTTTCCCTCCTGTGGTACCTTCCCATCCACGCACGCCTGATTCTCATTCCGGGGCAAAGTGCCCAGCAGTTTGTCCCCTCCCGTCCCACAAGCGGTGGCGCGCGCCCCCTCCCCGGAGTCAGGGCAACCCAGAGCGCCTGGTTTAGAATCAAGCTACAGGCCTCTGGCTAGGACCCACCTGCCGTGGTGGGACCCAACGGATGACAGGAGCGCCAGGGAACTTGGCTCCTGGACCCTCGGGTAGCTAGGGAAGAGATTGGGCAGGGAGACAGTGCGCAGAGGCTTGTCCGCAGCAACGCCAGAGGATGCAGAAGCCCAAGGCGGGACCAAGGCGCTCTCTCTCCCCGCCTGGGGAGAAGAGGAGGCTGTGAACGCGGTTGAGCGCCGCGCGCCGCTGGCTCTGCGGATCCGGAGCGAGCGCAGCAGGCGCAGCACGCCGGCCTGGCCCGGCTCCTACCGGAGCCGCTGGCCCAATCTCTGCAGCCTGGCCCGCACTCGCTCCCTTGTTCGATGGGGTCCTCTTGCGCACGCACTAGGCAGGAGAAGCCCTTTGTCTCCTAACTGGTTAAGTACAGAATATCCGGGAGATCTTTATGAAATATTTTCCCTCGTCTCATAAATCATCTTGGCACTTCAGCTGATGTTTTAACTCTCTCTCTCTCTCCCCCACTTCGCTCCCTCCTCCCAGGCTTCCCTGGGTCTGAGAAAGGGCGGCTCCAGGAAGCTCGAGCTGCGTAACACTGCTTTCTTGCCTGGCGGACCCGAGACTCTTTGGCGTTGGCTGAAGCTCTTGCTGCCCAGAGGAAGGGCAGTGAGTGGTGTCGCGTCCCTGTCTCTGTGGCCAAAGAGCCTCAGCAGTAGATGGGATTGGGGGAAACACCCGCCAGACTCAGACTGACTCCTACTGGGCGTCTAGCACCCTGCTTTTCTAGGACGCCCTTACTATGGTGAGTTTCAGGCCAGGCTCAGCTGCACGATTCTAAGCTTTCCATTCCTTGGGGAGCTGGGTCCGTTGGGATCTGGGATTTTGCCCTGTCTCCCGGAAATTACTGATCCCGATCCAATGAATCCAACTGCAGAGTAACTGCTGGAAAGTGAAAAAAACAAAACAAAAAAATCCCACTTTTCCATCTGCCCCCCCTCCACGGCCCCTCGGTACCCATCCCCTTTCTTTAGGCTGAGGTCTTAAGGTTCCCTTGGGCAGGAGGCTAGTAGGCTCTGAGGTCCAGTCTGAAATGCTGGTGCCTTCCTCTCAGGTCCTGCAGATGGCGCTCCCGGGTTTGCTTTGGCTTCACAGCCCCCAAGAAAACGCACTAACTTCGTGTAGAGAAAGAGAAAAGGAAAACAGAGTTCTGGCCTAAGGAGAGTCCGCTCCTAGGCTGAGGGCCGACTTCCCGGGTGGTAGTAACTGGCATAGCCTTGGCTCCCTTTGAGAAAGTAAGCAGCCCAGAATTGGAGGTGGGGAGCATCCTAAAGGTTCTTACGGAGAGAAACTCATAAAGGAACTCTTGCCCAGGTCTCCAAATGTTGGGCGTAGGTAATAAGTTAGGTCTTGGTAAGTCTGTTTTGGGAACAGAAATCAAGGGAATCCCTTGCTCCACACAGGGATCCAGTCTTTTCTAGAACTCAGTGTATCTTTGTGTTTCATATACTATGAGGTGTGAACATAGACAACGGGCATTTTCACATGGGGTGGGGGTGGGGGTCGATCTTAATGTTTTGTAAAGAGAACTAACAATTCGTAAAGCATGTTTGAAGTTGCACTCACACAAGTTCCCTTCACGTGCACCCTCTTAGGAAAAGAGTGGTAGTGATAGTTCAATTTTCAGGTAGTTCCAGAAAGCAATAGCACACCCTCCCTGCCCTTGTTCCTGAGACAGTCACCCTCCCACAGCCTCTGTCATGGCTTCCCAGCTGGTATCTGGGTCTAGATCCTGCAAAGGCAACCCACTCTGCTGCTTTGGAGGCCCCGTTATCCTCTGCACAGCTCTCTATTTGGACTTTGGGATGAAGGACTGGCCTGCTGATGGCCCTCCTCCATGGCCTCTCCCTTTGACTCCCCCTTTCCTGTTCTTTTTCTTTTTCTATGGGCCCTAACAGAAAGGAAAAGAGTAGAAAAAGGAAGGAGAAAGAAAGAAGGAAGAGGAAAGGGAGGAAAGAAAAAGAAAGAAAACAACCCAATCCCAAACACAACCCGGGCTCCGACCTGTCAGGCTTCGTTGCTTTTCTCTCGTCTGACTCTAAATGAACCTTTTCTCTCCAGTGTTTTCAAAGCAGCCCTTCCACCACCACCCCCTCCAACCTAGGGGCATTTACACTTCAAACAAGGCGCCCGCCTCCCTGCGGAAATTTAAAGGCAAATAAACTTTTGGGGAGTTGCTCTGATACCCATCTCGGGATTTGCTTCATTAGCCGCCTCTGTGCATCTGATCTGCCCAATAAATCTTCCTTGTGGGTCTCAGCCCCTTCTCCTTCTCAGCTCCCGTCTCCGCAGTGCTCGCTTGGCGCCTTGGCGGCCCCTCTCCTACCTCCTCCTTTTCGGACTGGCTAGCTGGTTCTCTGCTGGGGCGAGCCATCTCTGCGTGAGTGTTAGGTGTGCGGGAGGCTGTGGTCATGATGTGAAAGCCCTCATGTATGCACTTATGCAAAGGTGTCCCAAGCCTTGTGTGATTTATACTCCAGCTTTCAGTGCGGTCTCTAGGCAGATTATGCCCAGAGTAAAGTGCAAGAGGCGATCCTCTTGGCTATCCTCGCTTGCCTCGGCTTCTTTTTAAAACTCTTTTGCTGGGGTGTGACCTGGCTGTCTCCCTTGGGCCCACGGGTCTTGAGCAGTTCTAGAAGGTGGCTGTACCACAGAGGACCTGGCAAAAGCCCTCCCCACCCACCCACCCCCGCCGGGCCCCGCGACTGTGGTGGAGCATCCCAGCCGTGCCCCTCCCCCGTGGCCCCGGCTTGTCTTTCTTTCTACCTCCCGGGGAGTAGCGAGGGGAGCAAGGGCCTGAGCTCCGAAGGAGGGGATTAGAAATTCCGAAATTAAGCACAGCTCCCCAGGAAATGCTCCCCACAGCGCAGACCAAATTAAATGCATTAAAGTTGGGGAGGGGGGGCTGCTTAGAATGAAGGGACAAAAAAATTAGTCCGAAGAAAAGGAAAGCAGATCGAATGAGGGAGGAATCGAAGGTTGAGCAGCTACTAGGCAGCCCAGCATCTCTTCTGGATTATTCCATTTGGAACTCACCATCTCCACCAACAAAAAGAAAAGAAAAAAAGTTCTTAACAATCAAACTCTGGGTTCTCACTCGCTGCCCACTTCCCCTCGGAGTGGGCCCTTAGAGGGCGTACCCTAGGCGTCCAGGTCCCTGGCAATGGGTGAACGCCTCTCTCTTGCCCCGCCTGACCGGCTCCCGCCACCGCCACCCCTCCCCCTCCCCATGCCTAGCCGGCTTTCTGGTCACATTGGAGGCTTTTTTTTTTTTTTTTTTTTGGAAGAGCTTCTGGTACAATATGGAGCACCATGGGCTGCAATTTCACACTCCACAGCACATTCTCCCTAAAGCTACTTTTTTTTTTTCATCTAAGACCCCCTAATTTCTGCTTCCTCGTTCTCTCCCTTGCTCCCTCCCTCCCTCCTGCTCTCACTCTTATTTTCCCGCCTTTGTTCCCAATATTTGGACACCCCACAAGAATCTCGGGGGTCCTGACTGCCAGCTGGCCCCGCCTGCCTGGTCTGTTGGTGCTACAGAGGCCCTGCGCGCACGTGCTGGGCCTTTATCCTGCACGGCCCCGCCTCCCTTTAACCCGGCTTCCCTTCCTAAGAGGATCTAGCCACCTCTCCGGCCCTTCACAGCCCCTTTGAGGAGCAATGACAATACAAACCACTTGGCCACCAAAGGGGCCTCGTACTGGCACGGGTCAGCCAGGTGGCTGCCTGTGACCATTGAACTGGTGGCGGGAGGAGTGTGAACAAATAGTCAAAACATGGCCAGCAGGCCCACGGGGTAGGTGTGGAGGACTCTGACCAAAGAAGAAAAGCTGGAGATCCGGATAACCTGACCTATGGCTCAGACCTGAAAATCACCTGTACTAGCCCCAGGCACTCATGGAGGGCTGCTAAAGGGACTATTTACCCTACAGCGTACAGGAAGGAGAAGCTGCCTCTGCCTGCATGGTCTCTTTGCTTCTTTAGACTCCAGTTTTCTCGCCTGTAAAATGGGGACAATTACACTTGTCCACTATGGAGCCCACAAAAGGACACTTTGAAAAACACACATTTCTATAGTAGACGAAGGAATAGTTGCTCAGCTTCCTGAACACCCGACGTACACAAAGAGGGAAGGGAGGTTTCTGAGCTTGTAGGCTGGCAGAACAGGGGGCGTTGCTCCCCGCCCTACCTACCCCTACACCCTCAGGCCGCGTCCTTCTCGGTTCCTTCTTTTCAGACTCCCGCCCCTTTCCTTTGGACTACACCACACCTGCCCAGGTTTCTCTGCACCTCGTTTGCCACTCTCCACCTCCATACTCCATGCACGCCCCTCCTAGTCTACTTGTCACCGCTACATCAGGTAAATTTCTCACCCACATCCCCAACAATCGGGTCAATTGTGACCGGAGGCACGGGTCCCCTTTGGGCCACTCCGCCAAAAGCTTTTGGCAGAGACTAGGGAAGGAAATCCCGTTCTGTCCGGTTCCAAACAAAGAGAGTTGGTCCTCCCACAACCTGCAGTCAACTTGCCAAAGACCGAGTAGAGTTGAGACGGTGGGCAGAGCCTAAGAGGAGGCAGAGGGAGGGAGAAGTGGGGGGATAAAGGGGACTCAAAAGGGGACCTGAGACCACCGAAAAGAGACCTGTCCCTTGAAGGCCTGCTAAGGTTAGCTGGGCAAAGCGGGTCTCCACTGGGCCAGCTACCTTCTCCTCCTCAGAGCCTGGGTGAGAGAGTCCAAGGGTGGCTGAGTGTTGATGGGGGAAGTAATGATTAACCCTCTTAGCCTGCTGGAGCCCGCGGCTCAACGGGCTGTGGTGGAGGGAGACTGTGCTGGCGGATCCAGGATGTTCCCAGAGCCACTCGCCACTGCCACAGCTACTACACGGACTGCAGAGGGAGGGAACAGGAGGTAGCTGAAAGGCAACTGAGTGCTGGGCAACTCCAGATGCGGGAAGCTAGGGGTGGCGAAGTAGCCAGGGCCAACACGTCGGGAAAGGAAGTGGCGAACGGAACGAGGGCTCTTGGCCCGGTGGCGCTGAGGAATAGTTGGAGAGGGGCGGGAGCGCCAGTGCAGAGTTTCCCGGGAGTTGCGAGCAGGCACCAAATCTGCTGTCTGGGATCCATTGGTGCGCCGCCCTCCCTTCCTCCTCTTGCAGCAGCTGTGTGGATGTGAGGAGCAGGCGGAGCGTGCCTGAGCTGGGAGCCGGTAAGGCAGACTGAAACCCGCCAGCGAGGCAAGGGAAGCCTTGGGGGCACGGCAGTCAAGGCGGGGGTGGGGGGCTGCGAGGTGGCTGGAAACAAAGGGGACGGGAGAGGAGGGGAGAGGGGACACAGGGGCAAGAAGGGCAGGCTGAGTTGGGGGAGAGGCCCAAAGAAAGGGGTCTCTTGGGGACAGACCAAGGTTTGAGCACGCCTGCCTCTTCCACCAAGCCTAGCTTAGAGTCAAGGCGCCCTTCCCCCAAGTGGGGGCCGGGGGGGGGGTTGGAATCTTGGCCTGACATCCAGCGGCCTAGAGTAAGGACAGGGGGGTCTACCCCTGAGTAGCTACAGCGGCCAAGTGGCCTTGTAAGTGTACTTGCCTGCAGGTTACCGATTGAGCTGGGAAAAGATGGGGCGGGGGGGGGGGGGGGAGGTTCCCGCTAGGGGTTAGATTTCTGCTTTGGGGGCTACAAGCCTCCGCCCACTGTTTTCTGCAGAGGGCAGGGCATCTTCAGGCAGAAGGCCTGAAGATTATATATGTGTGTGCGTGCGTGTGTGTGTGTGTGTGTGTGTGTGTGTATACACATTTGAAGGGCCAGGACAAGGTCTCTTGTTTCACCAGGGAGGGGATGATTTGGTTTGAGACTTTAAGGGTCATCTGTATCCAGGATTATCTCTTAAATTTCTGTCACTGTCCCTAGAAAGAAAAAGCAGTGCAAAGTGAATCTCAGATAGAAAGGAGCTCAGACTCGGGTTCTCCCACCCTGTCTCCGATCCCCAAATGAGCTCTAAACCCGCGGTTAACGAATGCATTGATGAAACTGGCTAACGAAGAGAGAAAAACCCTTCCAATGTCTAAATCAGTTGGGGGAATATCTAGTGTGTCTCCTTAGAGGCAGAATACCTCTTGATGAGTGTTGGGCTGAACGTGTTTGAGTGCTGTAAGGCTTTTTTGAGCAGTGGCGAAGGGAGTTTTAGGCAAACAGCTGTGTTCGTTGCTGGCCTGAAGTAAAAGCCGAGGACCTCCAGTGCCTCCCCCTCCTCACTGAGCCCCCAGCCCAGGCTGCTCAGAGGCCAAGGCCTCCCAGCCTCTTCCAGCAAGGCTGCCAATCAATCTTACAGGTCAACACAGCAATTAATAACGGGGTGAGGAGGCCCGGCAAAGAGGAGGGAGGTGTCAGGCTGTGTCTTCCCCCAGGCTCTGAAGACCCAGTGAATGGATCAGCGAGAATGAGGCGATTTCTGAGGAGGGCAACAGCAACAAAACCCTGGGAACTTAGGGGGAATCTGGGAGTTCACTCTGGGCAGCACAAGGCAAAGGCAGAAGATCACCTATAGGGAGCCAGAAAGCTGTCTGGGGATTGGAACCGGGCAGAGAAAGAGGGAGGACCCACACCTCTTGTTTTTATATTTCTGGCGCTCAAGATCACAATGACCTGACTGCCAGTTCACTCCCCTTCTTCCTTTCTTTACCCTTTCCATGTTTGATGTCATTGCTCAGATTCAGGCCAGGGGAACTAAATAAATCCCGCATCTCACGTAAACCCGGCTGCAGCGCTTGCAGCGCTTGCACTCCTGCTGCCGACAGGCACATTTGCTTGCTGGCATTGTCATTGTCATTTTGAACAGTCATATTGGAACCAAGAAGTCCATAAAGGGGGGGGGGGGACACAGGACACTGAGGGAGCTGTGAAGCAATGGGACAAGCCTTGGGTGGAGGGTGTGAATGTGAAGGCAGAAGATCGGGCAGAGCGGAAGAAAGGAAAAGAATGCATCCGGGAGGGAAGAGGACTTAGGCTTGACTTGACGGGATGGGGGTAGCTTGAAAGAAAAAAATAGCCATTTTCTCTCTTTAAGAAAAAAAGTCTGCCTACTGCCTGGCCTGGCAGCTTCTTCCTACCCTGTACAAACTGTGCCTATCTGGAGTGCCAGCCTGGCTCCAGGAAAGGAAAGCAGGGCAGCAAGCCTGAGCTGTAGCCACTTGCCTTCCCCACTGGGTGCTCCTCGATAAGTGTGAAGTGCCTGGTTTTCACTGCGTGTCTTCCCCTCCCCGCCCCCCAGGTGACTGGGACAGGTCAAGGAGGTGACTCAGTGCTCTGCCTTTTCCTTCCTGGGGTGCTAAGCAGGAGGCTTGCCACTGGCTACTTGTTGGGACTGGGAACCCAGCCTAGGCACCTTAGGTCTACAAGGCAGGGAGAGGCGTCTGCTGAGAGAAAGAATGGAAGTGTTGGGACTTGAGTGAAGGGAGGCTGGGCAGGAGCGGCAAGGGCAAGAGGCAGCAGCATAGATTCAGAAAAGGTGAGGTGGAGGAACCCTGTGAAGGAAAGCAAGGGAGGAAGGGGGAGAGAGGTTCCCAGGAAGACTCAGCCATTAGGTCTGTCCTTGGGCTGCATATTTATACGGTCGAGGGGGTGCACAGATGGGCCCTCAATTGAATTCCATCTTCAACACCATCAGAGATTGATTTTCTACTCGCTTTTAATTTTGCCATAATTAATTAGATCATTACAACTGTTTGCTATTGATCTCCCTACTTAAACCTCAGGAGTGTGTGTGTGGGGGTCTTCCTGGAGCCCTAAAATCCCAGAGGCCACAGTTGACACTCATAGGGGCTCAGGTTCTTCCATGGGGACAAGGCCCTTGAGAAGATTGGGGACAGGAGCACCTGAACTTGAGCTGGTGCCATGGGGTGGACAGAAAGGAGATTTGGATAAGGGAGGAGTGAAGAAAAAAGGCCTTGACCTCGACAGAAGTATTTGGAAAACTCTGGAAACTTGATCCAGCCCTCTCACTTACCACCAGCTTCAGCTTGGGCACTTGGCCTCCCACCCTTGCACCACACCAGGACTCCTAATGGGGCAGTCACAGCTGAGCTGGCAGGTCTGGAGAAAGGGGGGGCGGTGGAAATAAAGGAGAGCTCCCCAACAACTCTTTGGATAGTTTCAGGTTCCCCTCCCTATCCTGGTCCCCTGGCGCCTGCCATCGGTCCCCTAGGCCTCCCTGGAACCTCTTTGTGTATGGTTGACCATTTACATTAGTACTTGTAACCAAATACTCAAAACCTATACCCATGTGCACGCGGTATACATAATATACATATTCATTTCCCCCACTGGAAACTAAAGCCTGCCCAACATTTCCAACTTGAGGAAAGTTGTGTAAAATATTTATGTCCAGAGAGAAATCAGAATGATCAAATCCTAAGCACTCGGTAAAAAGGAAAAGCCAAGTTCTGCAAGAAGTTATAAAACTCGCGTTTCCTGGGTGGAAAGTTTTCAATAGAAGATTTAGAGGTCACGAGGAGAGAAGACTTAAGAGGCCCCAAAGAGGAACGTCCACAGAACCTCTTTTTTCCCAGCCCTCACAGTCGCCGCTGGGGACCATACCCGGGAAGGAAAGAGGAGTGAAACACGCCCTCAGCTACACAGCCCCCGTCCGTCCCCACGGATCCAGTGCCCCCTCCCCACCCCCATGCCCTCACTCCCACCATTGGTTGCAGCGCTGGCGAGTCCTGAGTCTTACCTGCTCGACCTGCACACTGTTCCATGCTCTGCTCGCTGCTCCCCTGGCCTGGGTCTAGGCTTCCCGGCTCCTCCGCCGCCCCACAGTCGGTCTCGCTTTGGCTGCCGCAGCAGGGAGATCCCGGAGCAGCCACCCGCGACGGAGCGGCTCAGATAACCGCGGCTGCCGGCCGCCTGGGAGGGCTGTGCGCTCAGATCGCGCCCGCGCCCGCGCCCGCGCTCACACACCCGGCCGCCGGCCGCCGAGCACAGCCACCGGGCGAGCAGCTGCGGGCTCTCCGGGCCACGCACAGGCGCACACACTCGCCGAGGCCCCCAGCCCTGTGGGCAAGCCGACACCCACACCCTCGCTGCTTATAGGTACCCAAAGACCAAACCCTGGGTCTAGACTCCGGCACACCCTCTTACCCCACCCCCTCATCTTCAGGGCCACACGCCCCCCCCCCTTCAGATTACAACCTCCGCGCTCAGGCCCTTGCCTTCTCCCCAACTTTATGCGATTCCCCTTCCCCAAGACTTCCGGTATTCACCCCGTCAGGTTCCTGCGCCTGCCACGGACTCTCAGCTTAGCTTCTAGTGTGTCCACAAATGCACCCCGATTTTTGCAGAGCACACAGTCATTCCCGTCCCTAATACGTTCGTCCTGGCGCTGCTCTCTGCTCTGGATTCTTTTTCTCTTTTCAACAAACAACAATTTAGGATAAGAGGGAAAGGTCCTGATGTCCTTGAGGTGATAGGGGAAGAAGGAAGGGCCCACCCCTTCCCTACTCTGCACCTACATGAACTCAGCCCTTCTTCAGAATTCTGACCCCTTCCCCTGTGCCCCAAGTTTCTTGGGCCTTCAGACTCACACCCTCTGTAACCACAGTGGTGCTTTCATGCATGATCAAAGGCCCGTTTGCCCTAGTCCTACCCTCTCATACCCTCTCAATCTGGAATTTGCATCTTTCCAACTTTGGTCATAAATTCTGTAAATCTCTCACAACACATTTTTCTTATATGAACCCTCTTGTGCTTCCACTTCTTTTAAAAGCACACGCATGTGCCCCTCACGAGCACTGATGTTTCCTCCCTGTGCCCTCTTTTCTTGTTTATTCTGTTTTATCTTGCTTGCCCTGGGACACACTCTCTCTCTCTCTCTCTCTCTCTCTCTCTCTCTCTCTCTCTCTCTCCCTCTTAAAGCTGCTGTCCAAGATAGTACTCGATAAGCCCTGTGTGCTAATGGAGGTTATAGTGTTTTCACCCACGCACTCACAACACACACACACACAAACACACACACACACACACACACACACACACACACACACACACACACACACCCGGGGGTAGGGGAGGCAAGAGTTGGGACTCAGGTCCAACTTGAGGTTGACTCCTGGAACCCCACCCCAACCCCTCCACTGAGTTCATCCTAGAGAGATTGTACAGCTAGAAACTAGAGGCTGGAGAGGCACAAGGAGCCACAGCAGCCTACATCTTCCTTCAGGAATGGTGCTCTGGACACATTATCACCTGACTGGCTTTTTCTTTTCCCACAGTACTGGGTACTGAATTCAGGCATTGCTCATCTAGGTGGTCCCCAGGCTTGGCTTACCAACATGGCTTGCTTCATTGGTTGTTGTTCTCCTCATCCTCATCCTCATCCTCACCATCCTCCAACACAAAACTCCCAACACAAATGCATTAAAAACTTAAGGGGAAAAAAGGATTCCACTGGCCATGATGGTGCACAGCAGAGGAAGACAAGTCTCTGTGAGTTTAAGACTGGTCTGGTCTGCATAGCAAGTTTCAGGCCAGCCAGGGATACATACTGAGACCTTATCTAAAAATGTGTTTTCTTGTTGTTATATACAGAGAAATATTTCCATGGACCTGAACAGGAGAGTGGTGTGCACAATTAAACTGTAGTCACACACACAGCTACTCTGTGTTTACCCTGTTGATGCACATGAGATGATGACTTGTAACTAGCTTCTCATTGTCACCTAGAACTACACCCAGTCACACACCTTTAAAAAATGTTTTTTTCACTTTGTGTGTGTGTGTTCATGTGCATGTAAGATTGGTATGCACACTCACACAAACATGATTGTGGGGAAGCCAGAGGATAACATGGATAGCAGTTGGTTCATTCTCCTTCTATGGATCAAATTCAAGTGCTGAGAGGTAAGGTGTTAAGTGCCATTACTCAGTTACTCACTGAGCCACTCTACAGACACATACATGGTTGTAACTGGTGACAGTGATAGTTTGTTTCTTTGTTTCTCTTGTTTGCAACAGATCTCACTATAAGCTCTGGTTAGCCTAGAACCCATTATATAGACTAGGGTGGTCTTGAACTTCAGACCTCAGAGATTCGCCTGCCTCTGCCCGCCTATGCTAGAATTCAAAGTGTCTACTGGAACACATGGGTTTCATCTTGTGGAATCAGACCTTTACTTCACAGCTGTTGGTGCTTGGTGCTTAGATAATTATGAAGCTCCACCACACTTACACCAAATAGTCTTGTTGCTACTAGAACCAGGAGTTGTGACACAGTCTCTGAGAAGTGCAGGCAGGGAAGCACTCGCTGGGAAATGGGAGCTTTTGAACTGAGGTCACACACCAAGTTTTCCTGTTCCTGAGACAGCGAGGCACTTGTGCCAGGATCCAGTGCCTAAAGGCAGGATGCAAGGTTTGGGCAGTGCCAGGGTCAGGCCCTAGAGATGGCAGCAGAGGCCACTTTGCAAAGTAGCTTGTGGGCATAAATGGAAGGGGTCTGAGAAGCATAAAGGCTTCTTAGCTTTAGCCTCTGCTACTCTTCCTCTAGACACCTATAAAATGATGCCAGTCACAGGTACCCTGTCCTCCAGCCCCCGCCAGGCTCCTCCATCAGGTCCTGTCTTTGTCCATCAGCTCTCACTCCTTGCCACACTGTCTCTTGGGCCCTTTTGCTTATCGCTGGCCCCATTGATTGAAAGTCTCTTTCAGGATCTCCAAGGAGTTGCAGGAAAAATGATCCGCCAGCCTATTGATTCTTCATTAGAATTACATTTTCACGTGTGCTAAATTGGTTTTAAAAAGCTTTTTCTGTTGTTATTGTCTTGTCAGACCCTGCGGTCCAGGGCAAACCAAGTTTAAACGTTGTGGCTTCTTAGTGAGGAAAAAAAAATCACCATGGCTGGGTCTGTGATTGCTTGCCTCTCTGACTTACTGTTGTCATAATGACAACTGTGACTGGGTTTAAGCATCTTTAGGAAACAGGCCTCCTAAGAGGAGGCTACCCATGTCAGGTTGAAGTCAGCTAGTAAGAGATCTGAAGCCCCAGAGAAAAGATGGAAAGATGTCAGAGCAGTCCCTCTCCGTCCCCCACCATGAAATTAACTTTAGTAGTAGAACTTATGATAATTGCTTTAGGAATAAGATGAAAGGTACAAATTTTAAGGATTTTTCTATTATCCTGCTTCCCTTTCAAATGGAAGAGGAGAAATGGAGAAAAGACTTTTTCTCCACTTTAAATAGGGGTGTGTGTGTGTGTGTGTGTGTGTGTGTGTGTGTGTGTGTGTGTGTGTGTGTACAAGCCTGTGCGTGTTTCTAAGTTTTAGGGGAAAGGCTGTGTCTTACTTTGATTCAGGGCAAAAGCCCAGTTACAAGCACTTTGGTCATCGTAATACTCTGGGCTGGCCAGGGTGGAGGAAAGGAGAGGGGAAAGGCTGAGTTATGACAGAGTAAGGGAGAAAGGAAGCTTAGACTGGGGACAGTGGAGGGGGGGGGCAGAAAGAAAGGGAGAGAGATCAGACATCAGGGACAGGGAAGGAACAGGAACCGGCAGTGGAACGGGAAGGGAGGAAAGACAGCAGAGAGGAAGGAAGAGAGAGAAAGAAAGCCAAAGAGTAGAAAATGGGGTAGAGGCAGAGACAGGGAAACCTATAAAAGAGAAAGAGAAGGAAAGAGAGAAAGATCAAATCAAGCAGAGGAGCAAGCCCCCAGGGATTCCCAGTTTAGGCAGCCTGCCCTACCCCCAGCCACCCCCCCTTTTCCTGGCCTGGCAACTGGCAGCATTGGAGTGGGCACAGGCATCGATGGAGCTGAGGCAGGAAAGCCGAATGTCTCCGTGATGTGTTTATCCCCTAATCAGTTCATTAGTTATAAACAACATGACATTAGAAGTTAGGAGGCAGTTGATATTAATTTTTATTTAACTAGTTGATGTTTAATCCGTCACGCCAGGCTGGGTAGCAGCGAGAAAGATCTTCCTGACACAAAACCAGTTAGAACTTCATAAGGCGCAATCAGTGCCCGCGCCTCGAAACAAACAAGAGAGACAGAGACACAGACACACATCGAGAGAGACAGAGAGAGAGACAGAGGCAACCCACCAGAGGCTGAGAGAACCTGGCAGCAGGAAAAGACTGGCTCAAGGCTAGGGCGGGGCAGAGGCGGGCTTGGGGGGGGGGGGATAAGCTAGGAGACTGCTGTGTAAGGGGCTGGCAGTCCAAGGCCAGCACTACCCAACTATGGCTAGGGTAAGTCCCGAGTGTCCTAGGAGAGTCAAACAAGGGCAGCCCTAGGAACAGCAGCAGGAGCCTAGGTAAGCCTGGCCACTCCAGTCACGGGTGCTTCTGGCGGCGAAGACTGCTCCCGTGTCTAGCAGCCTGGCAGGAGGCCAGAGGCTAATGTGTCAGCCAGACGGGGTCCTAACTCCCAGGATTTGAGGGTGATAACCTTTTCTTTCCCTGCTTCAGGAAAAAGCAGGCCAGACAAGAAAGGAAAGGGGGCGGGCAGGGTGGGGGGGGGGGGCACGGGCAAGGAGTTCAACAAAGTTGCTTGGTCTAAAGCCTGAGCAGGTTGTGCACTTTGGGGTGCTGGCAGTGACAAAGAGCGGGGAAGTGAGTTCCGCGGGTCTGCGGGTCTGAGTGGTCTTCTCCCTGAGTTCGGCTGTATCTTCCGAACATTCCAGCGAGCAAGATTTGGGGCCCGGAATCTGGCGGTGTTGTCTCTGGGTTCCTGATACATGAGGATGGCTGAAGTCCCCGGCTAAGTCTGGGTTAAAGCTCCCCCCACCTCAACTTCGCTCCAGCACAAGCGCTGGGCTTTTTCCACCTTCTCTGCGGGCACTGGCTGGGTCACGGCCCCTGCTCAAGCAGGCGTTGGGGGCCGAGGCTGTAGTTTTCCGCTGTCCGGCGGCGGGACAGTTTGGAGGGACAGAGTCATCCTCGCCGCGCAGACTCAAGCCGATCGCCTCCCGGTTTGCATGTTAATCTGCTTCCACGGCGAAAAGGAAATCGCTGAAATTCCGAAGAAAATTGCCTCTCGCCAACAGTTAATAGTTAACTCAGACAGGAAAGTTCCCAGGGAAGGGTGAACCCTGGGCAAGAGGCATAAGGGAGGCTCCTGGAAGGCGCCCAGGGAGGCCAGCAGCCTGCGCCCTTCCCCAAGCTGGCCCATCTTGGCTCCGCTCGCCTCCCTTCCTCCGGCGTCGCGTCGCGTCCTCGCACCCCGTAATTAGCATCGTTTAGTTCACAAAACCCTTCCTGGGAGAAAGCTGTTCCCTCGTTCCGGGCCTGGGTTCAGCACCTGATTCCGCCGAGTGAGGCGAATAAATCACCGTGGCGGCGGGGAGCCGGACTCAAGCAGGCCAGACCAGCGGCGCGGGTGGGGGGTGGGGGTGGGTGGGGTGCTAGGAGAACGGAAAAAGTGAGAAAAGGACGAAGGAGCCAGGAAGATAACGTCGAGAAACCGTGCAATCTTCATCCAGGGATAGGGAGGGATCCTGGAAGAGTCCAAAGAAACAGAGGGATTCAGAAGAAGGGAAGAGGCCGAAACAGAATAGGAAAATAATGACAAACGACAGAAGAGAGGCAGAGAGACAAAAAAGCGAATAGAAAGTAAGGGAAAATGGGGAGAGAAATGAAGAAAAGAAGCGCTAGGAGGAAGGAGAGGAAGAAGGAAAAGAATAAACAAAAGAAAAAAAAGAACAAGTACTTTACTGCTAATCTTGGCAGTAAATGCGTGCCACGTGGCAACCAGGGTTGGAGCAGTGGCCACAGGCCATAGAGGCTACAGAGAGAGTTCAGGATATGCCCTAGGGTTCTAGGCCGGGGTTCCACGCAGAACTGGAGCTAAAGGAGACGTCCCAGGGTTTGACCACGTGTGTGTGTGTGTGTGTGTGTGTGTGTGTGTGTGTGTGTGTGTGTACGCGCGCATGTAAAATGACATCCTGAGTGCATGGCAAATGAGGAAGATCTGTATATGCTTGTCACAGGGTTCTTTTTAGGAGTTCTATTGGGTGTCCAGGACTTTTGGCCGCACCTGAAATAGGTCGGGGACTGGGTGTGGGCTGAGTCCTCACAGCTTGGATCTACCACTCTTCAGCAGGCCCTTGGAGAAGTCCCCTGTGGATCTGGAGCGCCCAGGCAGGATGGACAGGCCACAGCTGTGAGAGAGGGAAAAAAAAAAAAAAAAAGCTACGGCAGAGAACCGCGACCCAGCGCCAGCGGAGGGCGCATTTCCTAGGCCTGCTCCTTGGGATTAGTGAAAAGCCCTGAACAGATTTCACTTGCTTTGGGGGGCTTGGGCCAGCACTGGCTGCCTAGACCAGAGGGTAAGAGGAGTGAAGGGAAAGAAAAAAGTAGTAGGTGGTAGAAGGGAGAAGAAGGAAAAGTAGGGGGGAAAGGGAAAGAGGAAAGGGAAGGTCTAAGGGTGCTAGGGAATGCCAGATGAGGACTCTGCAGGATAGAGGTGGGAACTCCCCCTTCCTACCCCTTCCTACCCCCTCCTACCCCCTCCTGTCTCCTCTTTCTGGCCTCGCCATTGCAAGCCCATGCTTTGGCAGTCTCAAGGTGCCTGAATGAAAACTGGGGGCCCCAGCAGAGTTGCTAAGGGCCTCTCTGTGCCAGTGTGACCCAAAGTAAGGAGAGGAAGTCATCGCGTTTGGCCTGGCAGCCAATGGATGACAAATGCTCAGGAAAATTTCCATCCCTAGAGCCTCTGGGTCAGTGGGGTCCAGCCCACCCAACCACTCAGTCTGACCTTCCCTCTGAGCTGATGTAGGAGAAGAAAAATAGTCCTTCAGGAAGCAGATGGGCGGCTTAGTCACTTCCTACACCGCGTGGAGGGACACATGGCATTTAACTGGCGCTCAAACCTGAGGGCTCTAAGTGAGGAGGAAAGGGAGCAGCACTGAGCTGGGAAAATGCCAAGATGCAGGACATCCCTTAGCAAACCTAGGTCTGCACTGTGCTGCACCCTGTAGCCACAGCTGTAAACCTCACACTGGTCCCCTTCAAGGATGACATTTTCCTGTTGGCAAAGAACAACTCTGACCATATCATGATGGGGGCTCTCAGCTAGGCTTGTTGGTGCATGCCTTTATTCCCAGCTCACAGGAGGCCGGAGCAGGATGATCTTTGAGTTGCCGTAGTCCAACCCGGTCTGGTCTAAATATGAAGTTGCAGAGGAGTCCTGGCTATGCTGCCTGTCTGGGGTTGATGGTGGGTGGGTGTTTTCATGGTGACTGGAATACAGGGAAGTGGAAGTTGATGTCTGAGAACGCTTGATCAGGGGCATGGCACCTTGCAAGATTATATTTGAGCCAAGCCTGTTGCTGAAGGCCTGCCATCCTAGCTACTGTTTAAAACTTTTAAATTTAAGTGTGTGTGTGTGCGTGTGTGTGTGCTTGTGTGTGTGCGTGCGTGCGTGTGTGTGTGCGTGTGTGTGTGCATGTGTGCGTGTGTGCGCGTGTGTGTGCATGTGTGCGTGTGTGTGTGCGTGTGTGTGCGTGTGCGTGTGCGTGTGCGTGTGCGTGTGTGTGTGTGTGTGTGTACTACATGCATACAAGAGTGCGGAGAGGTTAGAAAAGAACTCAGATCTGTTGGAACTGTAGTTACAGGCAGTCATGAGCGATTGTGTGGAAACTAAACCTGGGTCCTCTACAAGAGCAGCAAGTGTTTTTAAACTACTGAACCATCAGTGCAGCCTCATGCCAGCTACTCTTGAGGTTGAAGCTGGAAGATAGAGTTCAGAGCAAGTTCGAGGCCAGCCTTGGCAATTTACCGAGACCCTGTCTCAAAATTTGGAAAAGCATGAGGCCGGAAAAGCTGGGGGTCTGACTCCCTGAGACATCGCCTGCCTAGTGTCTGTGAGGCCTTCAGGTCAGTCTCCTACAGCGAGGGAAAAGATAACTAATTGTACCCTAGATGGAGACATCACCTGGGCCTGCAGAGTATCGAGAGAAAAAGCCTGGGGAGAGTTAACAGCCTACCCAGTTGGGAAACTGAAAAAAAAAAAAAAAAAAAAAATCTAGGAAGCCATGAAAGGGGAGGGGCAGAGGTAAGGGCAGGAAGGTGGGGAAAGGAACAGCACTTCCCTAAATTCTGATTTTCCCTTATAGGCCACCGGATGCCTCTGAGGGATTTTAGACAAGGGAGCAACAAGGTTTGATTGGGGAGGTGAGGAGGCCAATAGTGGGAGTGAGAGAGATCAGCAGAAGCAAGGTATGCAATCTTGCCCAGAAAAGACAAAATCTCAAGGCAAACAAGACTGGGGGGCTGGGGATGTCAGGTGGACAGGCAGAGGTAAGAAGCCCCTATCTTCTAGGTGTGTTTTGGTGCATATGTTGTACGGTGAGATGCTAAGTAAAGGTCCACTTCGGCTCCGGAGGAAATTTAAAACATCTTATTAAACTTTATTTAGCATGTGTATGAGGAGCATGTGCATGCCACAGCGTGTGTGGAGGTCAGAGGGTAACCTGTGGGAGTCTGCTCTCCCATCCCACTATGTCGGCCCCAGGACTTGAACTTGGGTCATCAGGCTTGGCGGCAGCCGCCTTGAGCTGATGATCCATCTCACCAGCCATCCAGTACTTTGTCAACTCTGGTTCCTCCCTGTGCCTTTCACTACTCTCCTTTGCACTGCCACCCACTTTGGGAGGCAGCCTCACCGAGCAGGGCATGTTAGTGCAGAGGAGAGCTCGTCACTAATCCTAAACATCAGAGAAGGCAGCGTCGAGAGTGAGGAGTGGAGGCAGCAGTCCTGACATGAGCCCTTTCTTCCTCAGATGAGAAACATACCTGCTCTGTGATCTAATCCATATAGCCTTGGCACATATTAGCTCATTTCCAACCCAACCAGACACAGGCTTTTCTTTTCTTTCTTTTTTTTAGATAAGGTATCACTGCTTTGCTTAGTTGCTCAGTCTGGTGTCAAACTGGAGATCCTCCTGTCTCAGCTTCCAAGTAGCTGGGATTATAGGTATGTGCCACCATACCAGACCTCTGACTTCTTTATGCTGAGCACAGGACAGGGTATCAGAAGCACAAAGGATGGTGAATACAGCCGGGCTAGGAAGGCCTAGAGCGGCAAGGTGAGAGACAATGAACAACAAAGAGAGCTAAGATGCCCAAGGGGTCACTGCATGCCACACACTGCCTGAGTGCTTTATAGGGGATATTTCAGTTCATCTTCACCTGCTATTCTCTCTCTCTCTCTCTCTCTCTCTCTCTCTCTCTCTCTCTCTCTCTCTTTCTCTCTCTCTCTCTGTTGTGTGTAGGCATGTGTTTCATATGTGTATATATGCATGCTTTAATGTGTGGGTACATGTGTATGCATGTGGAGACCAGATGTTAATACAGACTGCCCTCCTGTTATACTCTACTTTGAGGCGGGGTCTCTCCGTGAACCTGGAGCTCACCAGTTTAAGCTAACCTAGCTAGCCAGTTTGCCGCAGGTCCCTGTTTCCTGAGTGCTAGAATGATAGATGGCATCCATGCCAGCTGGCTTTCATGTGGATTCTGGGGACCCAACCCACAGCCTCTGTGCTTTAGCAGAAAGGGCTTGATCCACTGGACAGTCTCCCCAACCCATCACCTACTATTATCAATCCTGTTTTACAAATGAAGAAACTGAGGCACAAAGAATTTTAGTAACTTTTCCTCCATCACCCTGGGCGGGTAGCACAGACAGGCTCTACAGCTGGAGCATGCTTCTATAACCTACAGCTGTGAGCTTATGCTGTGCTGAAGATCCCTGGTTCCCAAGGGAAAGTCAGAGGGAAGAGGGCTGTGCCTAAGAGCACTTCCCTTGGAAGTCTTTTGGGGAGACACAAGCGCTTCCTTGCACTCTTGTTTTCTTATCTTCACACCACCCCTCTACTCTTCTTCTCTACCCAGGGGTTACCTAAACCTGGAAATTCAAAGCTGGCTTCTGTAACCTGGCCGGCCAGACTGTGAGATTGCAGGGCCATCCAGCCTGCACTCAACCCATACTCCAAGAAGTATCCTCTGTCTGGGGAGTGTATTTCCCCAGCCAGGCCCTGCCTCTGTCTAGGATGCCTTTGGGCTTGGCCTGAAGCTTCTGCAGGGTCCCTTGTGCCCACATCACACAACAGGCCGGGGCTGCACGACTGTCCACAGGAGTAAGGCATCCTCTGTTCCATTTGGCAGCTGGGCTCAGCCTCTGCTTAGGCCTGATCCTCAACTACAGCTACAGACAAGACTAGAGCCTAGGGGTTCTCAACATTCCTAATGCTGCGACCCTTTAATACAGTCCCTCATGTTGTGGTGGCCCCCCCCACCATAACATTATTTTTGTTGCTACTTCATAACTGTAATTTTGCTACAATTTGATGAATCATAATGTAAATATTTGTATTTTCTAATAGTCTTAGGTTCTCTCTGTGAGAGAGTTGCTTGGCCCTAGGTTCTCTCTATGAGAGAGTTGCTTGGCCCAAAAGGAGTCACAACCCATAGGTTGAGAACCACTGTCCTAGGCTTATTTTGATCCTACCCCTCTCCTCACCCCAAGGCATCACCTGGGTTGCTCATGTAGGGCTTCAGGAAACTGGCCAAAAGAGACTTCCTCAGAGGAAGCTGCAAGGGGCGGGGCCAGCTGAGAACCCTACTCAAATGCCTGTCTTCTCTGCAGGGTCCCTTGTGCCCACATCACACAACAGGCCGGGGCTGCACGACTGTCCACAGGAGTGACCTTATGGAAGCCATTGTATTGTGCTATTGTACCACAGCCCAGTTCTCTAAGCCAGAAGAAGTTCTTCACCTTCTTGCTGGCGAAAGCCATGAGTTGAGGAAGCCTTGGAATCATCCAGGCCTCTGGAGGCCTGACCCACCCAGCTGGAGAGGAAGGCATAAGTATTTGGGGAGGAGGCTGGAGAAGGCTCTTTGGCCTATTTTGTTTGTTTGTTGTCCTTTTTAAAAAAAAAACCTGAAATTGAACTGTTTCCTGGAAAACACTTAATATCTTCTTTTAAATGACCTTGGAGTTCTGTAAAACAGTCGCTGTACTAGAACAGATAGATATTCCCACAGAGCAAGCACCACGGAGCAGAAACCATTTATGTACTCCTCTCAGGGGTCTGCCTTTACAGCTCCAAGTCTAGTCTTGAAAAGCTTCCCCTAAGATGGACAGGATGTTAGGCAGCGTGCCAAATCGTTCGGAGCCCACACTGGGGATGAAGGTGACTGACTGGATGGATGTAAATTAGAGATGGGAAATTGTCTCTCTTGCATCTCCTCCCACCTCCTCACCTTTCCCTGCCAAGGGAAAGTGTGTGATGCAGGAGAGAGCGGACTACAGCATCCCTGAAGCAGACTGCATCCCTCCTAAGATCAAGTTTCTTCATCTTGGGAGTCAGGAAGCCGGCATGGTTGGAGAAACCAATTCTTAGAAGCACCTTGCAAACTACCTAGCATTCCATAGGAGCCTCATAGATGTCGTGGTCTTGATCGCTGGCCTTTCAAGGATGCCATCCAGTCACCTGCTCTGGGTCATGAGCACTCCTAGACATGTGTGGGGGCTGGGAGCTGGGGATAGAAATGGGGGGGTGCTCCTCCAGCATAGCGCTCCCAGCCTTTGGCAGACTTGTTGACCTCCCAGGTGTGGAGCCCAGAGTTCAGCTATGCAGGTGGGCAGGTTAGGTCTGGAACCTACTGCACTAAGTCTATTAAGACAGGTTTGACAGGTGCGTGTGATTACTGGGGGACTCTGTGAGTTGCAGCCCGCTTCTGAAGGGAGCCTGGCCGCTGCCTTCGCGGAGCTGGCCGGGCTTGCAACTGGCCCGACGGTGCACTCGGAGCTTCCCTCACCCACGGCCCGCCCCGCCCGCTGAGCGCCGATGCTCTATTAATAATCATAAACCCCCCCGCTCACCCTCCTCTTAAAATTAATAACTCTGTAATTAGAGTCATTTCAGGAGCCTCCGGAGCCGCAGAGGCCAGCAGGGCCGCTGGCCGCCCCGCACCGTGGGCGGGAGGGAGAAGAGGCAGGGCGCGGGCGCGGCATCTGCAGGTACCGAATGAGAATTAAAATCTCCCTCGCCAATCCAATACACTTTTTATCAGCCATCTATCTGGGAGCCGGGCCCATTCATCATCCGAGGCATTCTCCCTGAAAACAAGACCCATTCAGATTTTATACAAATTATCATATTTATCATCGTCTCCAACTCCGGAGTAACATCTCCGCAAAGTGTCTGCGGTCTCCCCGGGGAGCCGCGCGCCTCGGAGCGCCCGAGCGCCCGCCAGTTCCCCCCCATCGAGTCCCTCCCGGGTCCCTCTGGAGTCCCTCCCACCTATCTCCTGCCGCCGATATCCCCCTCCTCCCTCTAGCTGGCCTTTGATCCCCTGCGGTTCCCCACCTCTGGAGTCCACACTTCCCACCGGTCCCTCCTAGTTTGAGCTTCTCTCTTTATCTCTCAGCTTGGCCTTTGATCTCCTCTCAGCCCCCACACCTCCTCCCCCTCTACTTGCTGACCAGGGCCCTGTGGCCTAATGCCCTGCCCAGCCAACCCACCCTCCCTTCCTCTCCTTGTGTGTCTGAGTCCTTGCTTTTCTGAGTTTCCTCTCTCAGAGCCCTGCTCATCACCTGTCTCCCTGAGAAAACTAAGAAACAAGAAAGGCCCTCTAGAACATTCTCCACAGTTGAGTGGAGAGTGGGATATGACTTTCTCACGTACTCTGGTGCCTCATATTTGACCATTGCCCTGGAGGGGGAGACCTGGTGGCACTCAGAGGAAGGATAGCAGGTTACCAAGAAGAAACTTGATACCCTATGAGCATATACAGGGGGAGGAAGTCTCCCTTAGGAAGTCATAGGGGAGGGGAATAAGGGGAAAATGGGAGGGAGGGAAGAATGGGAGGATACAAGGGATGGGATAACCATTGAGATGTAACAAGAATAAATTAATTAAAAAAAAAAAAAAAGAAAGAAAGGCCCTCTAGAAGTGCTTGGTTTGACTGTGGAAGCCTTCCAAAGCAGGGCTTGCATTAGGTGATTGTAGGGACCACCTGAGGCCCACATCTAGGAACCAAAAGAAAAGAAACAGGGCTATGTGTACGAAGCTAGCCTGTCCACAGCAAACACAAAACCTCTACCATAAACCCCACCACACAGACTATACCCGGTTCTCTCACTACACGTGCACAGCTCCAATTTCTCACACATCCTCCCACTGCATCACACACACACACACACACACACACACACACACACACACACCTTAAATAGACCTCTGCGCACACACATATCCCACCCTCATCTCTATGTAGACATAGCTCCCCACATACTGCACACAACTCCCAGTGCGCACACAAGTTTCTGTCATGCACACAGTACTGCAAGTACTCGCAAGCACACGTGGATGCAAACACACAGGTGTAGAGCTCCACAATGCTTTCTGTCTCCTCAGGTTCCCACCTCCATTTCCCCCTCCCTCTTGTCACCTGCTTCTTTCCTTCCTCCTCTTCCCTCCTCCACTGTCTCTCTTCTCCACAATGACACCCCTTAGGTGGGCACAGGTCTGACATAGCAGCCCCAGAAACGTGTCCCCTTTGGGTGGGTGTGGGATTTTCCTATAGCTGGTTGTCCGTTCAGCCCTTGGAAGAGGCCTACTTGCTCTGCTCTGACCCATAGGGTTATTGAGGCTTCTCCAGTAGGACTTATTCAGACTTCAAGGAGAAGGTGTTGCACACACAAAAAGAGAGAGCAACAATATTCAAGATACAGATTTCTGACTTAACTTCCACCAAGAATGGCTTCCTTTGTAGGCCTCAGTCCTGGGAGTGACTTGTTGGCTCTTCAGGAAATAGCTGGTCTCCAGCATCTTAGTGATGTCCACTTGGCCTATTCCATTCTTGGTTTCCTCTCTAAGGGTTGACTCCATCTGTTGCTGTCAAAGAGTCTGTAGTTGTGTGTCCCGTGGGTCATTGGTTAGCTTGTCTGTTCACTATTTGTTCGTTTATTCCTAAGTTGTTAATTCCAAGAATGTTATTGAGTGCCTTCTGAACCTACTCAGGAAATTACATGAGAAACAACAGTGGTAGACAAGAAAAAAAAAAAAAAAAAAAAGGAATTCCTGCCTTTTTGGAGAATCTAGTCTAGAGCAGTGTGTCCATAGAACCCCTGGGAGGGTGCATATGTTCACTATGGGGCCCACTGGCCATATGTGGCTATCGAACACTTGGCATGTGGTAAGTCTGACTAAGGAACTGGGGGGTAGGGGGAGAGTCTGCGCATGTGTCTATATATGTGGGCACGCAGGTGCACTTTGTGCATGGAGAGTTGTGTGCAAGTGTGTGTTTGTGCCTGTGGGGGCCGGAGATCAAGCTCAGGTGTTGTTTCCCAGGTGCTATCCATCTTGGTTGTGAGACAGGTTCCCCTTTTGGCTTGGAGTTATCAAGTTAGGCTGGCTGCTCAGTGAGCAGCACCTCCTCACCTCCCCAGCATGCTGCCAAGCCAACATTTTTGTTTAACATGGGTTCTGGGGGTGGAATTCAGGGACTCATGCTTTCATGGTGAGCACAGAGCTATCTTCCCAGCTCTAGGGGGCAGAATTAAAAAATAATAATAATTCAATTGATGTATTTGGTGTAATTGTGGCTAATGGCTGCTATAATGGCTGGTAAAAGTCTAACAGGCAGGTTAGTGTTCATTCTGTTAAATCTGACATGATACAAGTGAAGGAATTTGCTCCCTCCTTCCGGAGCTTTGGAAGACTTGTGAGTGTACCTCTGAGCAGTGCTTCCTCTTCCTGTTTGGACCTCCAGTTTCCTGAATACTCTAAGAATGCAATTATTGGGCTGCAGAGATGCCTCAGCAGTGAAAAGCACTTGCAGCTCTTGCAGAGGACCCGGGTTCAGTTCCCAGCACCCACACAACACTGTCTGTAATTCCAGTTCTAGGAGATCAGACACCTTCTTCTGACCTCCACGACACCAGGCACTCATGTGGTACATACACATACATGCAGGTAAGACACTCATACACATAAAGGTAAAAATATACAGACTTAAAGAATTCAACCTGCCTCCAAATGTATGAAAATCATTCAGACAAAATCTAAGTCTCTAAAACAGATCCATTCTAAACCTGTAAATAGAGGAGCGAGTCCTTGCAAAAGGGAAATAATCTGCATTGCCTACTTATTTGGTATCAAGCACTATTTTTATATGGTCTGTGTTTAAGTCTTAACAGGGATCAAATGTGCAAAGAAGAGAAAGGGCTATGGGGCAACAGGAGAGTGGAGGCCTCTCCAGTGAATATTCTGTGATGCCGGGCATGGAACCCAGGTTAGGGTGTGCAAACACGTGCATCATCACTGATAGCTCCACCTGCTGCCTAGTAATGCCATGTAAAGTGCAGGGCTCCTGGGTTCTGGACACACTGGGCTGAGATGTAGCTCAGAGGCAGAGCAGTTACCTACATTGCATGAGGTCTTGAGTTCAATTTCCAGCACTGGAGGAAAAAGGAGACTATTGCCATGCAGAAGACAGAACTAATGATTACAAAATGCCTAGAGAAGAAGAAGAAGAAGAAGAAGAAGAAGAAGAAGAAGAAGAAGAAGAAGAAGAAGTTGTTTGACTGGGAAGTGGCACAAGAAGCCACTTGAGAGGCAGAGGCAGGTGGATCTCTGAGTTTGAGGTCAGCTTGCTCTACAGAGTTCCAGGATGGCCAAGATACATAGAGAAAACCCTGCCTCAAACAAACAGACAAACAAAAACATTGTTTTATTTATTTATTTTTGGCATTTTGTGTGCAGAGGACCAAACTGTGGCATGTGTTCTACCATTGAGGTGTATCACCAGCCCATTACTTAATTTTAAAAAAGCATTTATCTTCAATTTATGCACATTGGTGTTCTGCCTGCATGTATGTCTGTGAGAAAGTGTCAGATCTTAGAGTTATAGACAGTTGTGAGCTGCCATGTGGGTGACAGGATTTGAACCCTCGTCCTCTAGAAGAGCAGTCAGTGCCCTTAACCACTGAGCCAACTTTCTAGCTTCCAAGATATTTAATTTTTATACGGCAACCAGAAAGACTGATTTTTATATGAAATATACTGGTTACTTAAAATATAAAGCAAATAGTATAATGGACCAATGTTCAAACGACAGATAAGGAAGGATAGTCATTACCATTTTTTTTGCAAGTTAAAAGTCATCAAATGCCCAGTGCTATGATACATACCAGTAATCCTAGCACTGGGAGAGAAGTAGGATTTCAAGGTCATCCTCAGCTATATATTGAGTTTGAGGCAAGTTTAGGCTACAAGAGACCCTGTCTCAATCTTTTAAAAGCAATCCTAATGCCTATTATTAGCGCCGAGTTAACAGACACACACGGATCAACAGAATAGTATGCAGCCTTAACCTAGAGAAACATGTCTCCTCATGTTGACACATTTGGAAAGATCTCCAAGATAAATGAGAAAAGAAAGCACAAAACAGGTACGCAACATCCCTGATGTGGGTGAGAAAGAGCATACGCACATACATGCACATCCTCATGAACCCATATAGAGCAGTTCTGGATTGATGGAGAAAGAAACTGGTCTCCTCCATGAGATCGTATGGATGGAAGAATTGTTTTCCCCGCTGTGTGTCCTTTGGCATATTTTAAGATTTACTTATGTGTGTTGAGACAGCATCTCACCTTGTAGGCCAGTCTGGTCAATGTACAATCCTCCTGCCTCAGCCTTCTGAGTGTTCAGATTACAGTTGTGTGCCTCCCCACGCTGAAGCATGTTTTAACGTCCCCCACTAACTACATGACATCCTTCCTTACAGCTCAGGCTAAAGACCAGCTGCTGCCTTGGGCCACATGCTTCATGACTCTGACCCTCATGGCGCATCTTTCTGCAGCCGGTGCTGTTGGAAACGGGGGTTCATCTGACGTTGTGCAGACGCTCATAAACTAGTGATAGACCCTTGATTTTAACCCAGCTCCCCAGCCAGAGCAGCACAGAGTTCCTTCTCAGAAGAGGGGGAGAGGGTGATGACGATGACACCAAATGTCATCAGGGACTAAGAACATGTTCAGCACCAGGTAAGAGTTAGTCCTCAGAACAACCATATGGGATAGATGCCATTGCTATTCCATTTTAGGGAAGTTAGTTAAGCCATCCAGGTACACTGACCAGAAGGTGGTTGAGTTGAGAGCCTTATATGGGCTTTCTTTATTCCTTTCCTTTTTTTTTTTTTTTTTTTTTTTTTTTTTTTTGGTTTTTCGAAACAGGGTTTCTCTGTGTAGCCTTGGCTGTCCTGAACTCACTTTGTAGACCAGGCTGGCCTTGAACTCACAGCAATCTGCCTGCCTCTGCCTCCTGAGTGCTGGGATTAAAGGTGTGTGCCACCACACCCAGCCCTTATATGGGTTTTCTAACTCTTGAACTGTTTTAATACACAGAAAGAACACTATACATTTTTAAATTTTAAGTGTGTGTGTGTGTGTGTGTGTGTGTGTGTGTGTGTGTGTGTGTGTTGTGTTTATGGCACTTGAGACTAAGCCCACAGCTTCTTCTGTGCTAAACAAGACAGTTTGCCAGTGTCCCTTCTTTCTTTCTTACATGCCTGGACTGCCCTATGCCTGAGAGCAATGAGAGGCAGCTGTCTTCTAAGTAAACGTGGATGTTGGACTCTGGAACTTCAGGTATTATTGATAAGTGAATGTGGAGCAAATTCTTCTTCCCTCTGTAAAAAAACCAGGAGAAATTAGTGCTCCCCCTCTGTGAATGACATCACAGGGGCTCATATGTCACCTCACACACATACAGCCTGACTCACATGAGACCTCATATAAAAAAAATTAGACAAATCCAGGTGTGGTGGTGAACGCCTGTGATTCCAGCACTCGGAGGCAGAGGGAGGTGGATCTCTGAGTTCGAGGCCAGCCTGGTCTACAAAGCAAGTCCAGGACAGCCAAGGCTACACAGAGAAACCTTGTCTTGAAAAAACAAACAAACAAACTTAAACAAATTAAAACAAAAGAACTAACCTAAACATCCACTTTTAGGAAGCTGATTAACTGACATCTCATCAGCCATATCCTATCAACCTTAGCTGGAGGGACATGGAGCGACTGGGTTCAAACCAAACCATTCCATCATCACCAGCAATGCCTCCATCTAGGAACTAGGAGAAACCAAAAATAAAGACTCCAAGCTGGAGATGGAGGAAGCTATCCTATCTAGTGGTGGGGGTGTAATGGGAGAACCATGACTTACAAGCAAGAACTCATCCCGTCCCATTGGTGGCTGGAGTACGGCTGTTGTCACATTCTGTGTTCAGTGACTTGCCTCTACTCTAGTGGCTCCAGAGGCTCCAAGATCACCCACAATGCCTTTGTCCTTCTGTCAAGCCTGGTCAAAGACCAAATGAAATAGAATACCCCCACGTTCTCCATCTTTTCTCTTGCTCCAGGCATCTAGCATTAACCCCAACACTCTGCACAAGCCCAAGGAAGAACAAGAAGGCAGGCACTGAAGGAACTTTCCAACCCCCCTCACCCACATCCACACTTCTGTTGGCCAAACAAAAGCTCTGGCAGGATCCAGATCAGCACACCAAGGGCAGACAGACTTAGATGAAAAGACAAGTTGGGCAACGAGGTGTATATTTTGGCCTCCCCTACGGCCTTAAGTATTACCTCTTAAGAATTTATTTTACAAACACTTACAAGGTACTTACAACACATGTGACACTGTTCTAAGTTCATTATTAGTGCATTAATTTCCGCTTTCTGCCATAACAAATTGCTACCGTCTTTTTAAACACTTTATTATTTTGTTTTATTATGTGTATGGGTGTTTTGTCTGCATGTATATCTCTGCACCACATGTGGCCTAGTGCTTGAGGAAGCCAGAAAAGGGGGTTGAATGCAAGCACACTTGAACATTAAGCCATCTCCGCAGCCCAAATTGTGAGCATGTTAAAACATCACATTTATTGTCTTACATTTTTAGGTTCTGAATCTTAAACTGTGTTAGTGGAGATTCATTTCTTCTCAATTCTTTGTGGGAGAATTTGTTTGCTTGTTTGAATCTTCTGGAAGCCACCCATATCCCATAGGTCATAGTGACACCATTTCTGCCTATGCTTTTGTTTTCATTTCTCCTTCGTTATGTTTGGGTTTTCCTCTGCAAATCTCTTTCTAATGGCATAAGGCCTATGCAGAGAATCAAGAATAATCTACTACTACTGACAGGGTCTCACTATGTAGCCCTGGCTGGCCTGGAACTATAATTGTAGACCAGACTGACCTCAAACTCACAGAGATCTACCTGCCTCTGCCTCCCACATGCTGTGCAATCCAGGATAATGGATTCATTTCAGGATTCTTAAATTTAATTTTGTGTGTATGAGTTGCCTACATGTATGTCTGCATCACATCTGTGCCCAGCGAGGCCAGAAGAGGGCATCTGATCCTCTGGAATTGGAGTTCTAGGCAGTTATGAGTCATCCTGTGGGTTCTGAGAGCCAAATCTAGGTCCTCTGCAAGAGAAGCCGATGCTGAGCCATCTCTCCAGCTCCTAATCCCTAGATGATGTATTTATTTACTATGTATACAGTGTTTGGAGTACATGTACCCCTGCACACCAGAAGAGGGCACCAGATCTTGTTATAGATGGTTGTGAGCCACCTATCGTTGCTGGGAATTTAGCCCAGGACAGGACTGCTGGGAGATCAGTCAGTGTTCTTAACCTCTGAGCCACCCCTCAGCCCCCAATCCCTAGATTCTTAATCACACCTTAAACACTCCTTTTGCCACGAAGGCAACCTATTTATGTGTTTTGAACGTTTTTAGGGCACCAGCCATTCTACTTCCACCACAGCAAGTTTTAACTTGTCAAACCCTAATGGGCACCCCTGTGAAATAAGCACTGTTACCATTCTGCACAAAGTGACCCTAAGACATCTAGAGGCTGTTTGCCCAAAGTCATACATAGACTTAGCACACAGAAAAGTACGTGCAGTTAAAAATATGTCCCTTGAACCTGTGCTCTTAATCACCACATGTTTAGGGGTTGGTAGACTGCAGGGTGTCTGCAGGTGCACACTCTGTCAGCTCACATGTCTATGTGTTTTTCATACACACACATATACTTTTTATGCATATGTATTCTGCTCAAATACTTATGCACTACAGATATAGGCATATATACATAACGTTGAAGCACTTGCATCCGTAGTCATCCTCTTTGCTTATTCATCCTCACATCACACTTAGGTGCACATGCCCTGAACACACGCACTGCACACTCACATGTCGTATCTCAAATGCTGCCTATGCGTGCAGGTTATGCATACACTGCAATCACACTTTTGATAATATTTGGACTTAGCCTCTATTGAAAAACTACACACAGCCTTTTGATGTCTGCATTTGCATACATTTGCACATGAAGCCATGCAACATATAACCTCTTGGAAAATATGCACTGTGCTTACACAAAATACATGTACTGTACATGAACATACCATACAGTCGTGCACTCAATCCCTATGCTCCTATGATACCTAGACGTATATCTTACCCACACATACTGTGCATACACACATATATTACACACAGAGGCTCACTTATTTCACATGCATAATATGAGCACACAGCTCATTTACGCTGCATGCCCTATTTACATGCACATACCATGTATCTGTTCTCCATTAAATCCTTTCTTAATACATTTTATTCACATTTCCTGCAGTTATAGAGAGAGATACATCCAATGCAGGAACTCTAAATCTATACCGGATTCTCTGCTTCACTCAATACATCACAGAAGAAATAACCTCACAAATGTGCAAACTCGTTTGAGGTTTGGAGGTGCTTCCCTCAGGCATTTTCCCCCTCTAGGAGAGTTCTGGTTATGCCCATTTTCCTGTGGAGGAAACTGAGTCAGGAGAGAGGCGGGGCTAGCCCAGGCCCCCACCCCCACCCTCAGCCTAGTTGTGCTCAGCCCCCAGCACCCATCTCCCTCATCTCCAATAGAAAAGTAGTTCCAATACCATGTTTGTTAACTAGGTTATCTAGGCTGTGGAAGATTTTAATGTTGAATTTTATAGCTTTACCACGCTCTGCCGTCCTTGTGAATATTGTAATATTGCATTTTTTACAAGTTACTCTTCTGTTAATGTTCCAGCTAGTAACTTTTATAATCCTCCTCAATGAAATTTTTTTGTATTCTTCCGCACCGTTAACCCCAATGGCGGCGCCTCGGCCCCTGGCAGGAGGCAGATACGAGATGAATTCCTCTTTAATCAGAAATAATAATAATAAAAACACACACGCGGCTACGCTGCCTCTCGTCCCGGCTTCCCTAGCGCCGCCGCCACCTCTCAGGGCCGCCTGTGGGCCCCGCGGCCTAGGCTCGGGGCGGCCTGCGACAGACGGCGGCAGCGGCGGCGGCTGGGCAGCGCGGGTCGGCTCGCAGCCACGTCGTCGGCCGGCCAGGGTGCCTCGGGGTTCCCAGCTCTCCTCTAGCCCAACCCCAGCCTCCAGCACCCCGCTCCCCCTGCGTCCTCTATCCGCTGGTGTTCATCTGTGTGGGCCTCTCCGCTGTTGCCTGGGCCAACCACTGTTTCTCCTTCTAGTCTGTCATTTGCTCTCATGCTCCTTTCAATTAGCTGCCAGCCCACCCCCACTTTTTTTTTTTAAGTCCTAGATCTCACCCCATTCCCCCACCCCCACCCCATCCCCTCCCCCGGCTAGTTTTCAGCTTTTCCTCATTATTAGCCTCTGCAGTGAAAGTGGGAAGTTCTTGGGAAAGCATGGAGTCTGGCCTGTGAAGAGAAACTCTGGGCCTGTTGGGGGACTGGGCTGGAGTACATTTGAAACAACCGCCCCCCCCCCCCCGCCCTTGGGAACAATAGGAGAAAGTTCTAGCGTCTGTGGTCATACCAAGGGCCTTTAGGGTGGCAGTGGTAAGGTGTCCAAGAGTTGAGGGTGAAAGGTCAGAGAGGCATAGGGACAGCAGTTGACCAATGGGGAACGCTAGTATAGTTTCAGAGACTTCCTTCCTTCCTCCCTTTTTAAAAATCAGCTTTGTTAATTTTATTTTATGCATGAATGTATGTGTGCTACATGAGTGCCTGGTACCGGAGGTGGTCAGAAGAGGCTCCCTTGGAACTGCTGTTGTGGATGATTGTAAATCGTCATGTAGGTGCTGAGAATTGAACCCAGGTCCTCTGGGAAAGCAGCAACTGCTCTCAACCGCTGAGCCATCCCTCTAGCACCCTCCTCAGATACATTTGTGTCCTGAGCTCTTGTGTAATGGGCAAGATCCACCAAAGAGGTAGGGCAGCAAGCTGATGCCTTGGAGATACGAAGGCTGCAGTTTGGTCTTGGTTGGGGAGGTTAACCACGGATGCTTGGTTCTGGGGTGAATGAGCTGACTTCATTGGTGGATGGCCCAAGAGAGCATGCTCAGGACTTACAGGAGTTGGTGTTTTTGAACAAATATGTGCTGAGTCCCTATGATGGGTGAGGCCCTACACTAGGCCCTAGGGAGACAATCATAGCTCTTGACCTCCTGGAGCTTGCAGACTAGTAAATACAACAAAGACTTAAAAATCATACAAATAGATCTATATAAAATAGGATCGCCGCCAGGGATCCATGGGCCACATCATTTATCCTTTGGGCCTGATTACGGCTCCAGAGGTACCGGCCTGGGATTCTGGTCTTCCCATCTATGCTTACCGTACACACACTATTGTAGAGAGTGGAGCCCCCTCCTGAGTGAGGGTTTAATCAGTTACTCTTCAAGAATCCACTTCACCCAGAATTTCCTAGCGTCTCCCAGATCTGACTACTACCACCACCACACTCTCCTCCTTCATCATGCAGAAGGGTTGGTGGTCCCACACGTGAGAACAGAGGTGCCCAACATCTGGAAAGCAGAGTCTCAGCTCAGCCGAACATCTGGAGCGCTAATAACAGGAGCCGCCAGCGGGCCCCGGATGCCAGGTTCTGGAATAGTGTGGGAAGTGGAAAAGCTTCTCTATCAGGACACTCGACGTCCTTGGCTTCATACCCTCAAGCCAGAAAATCCACCTTAGCGCTGTATAAATGGTGCACGGCCTTTTTCTGGGGCCCGTGCCTGTGCCACCCGCGTAGCCTCAGAGACAGAGTCCCAGTTCCTGTAGGAAAGGGTTAAAAGGCCCTGTTTCCCTTCTCTACCTTTATTTACCAGCCTGCAGAGTGCAGGTTGGGGCGGGGGGGGATATTGTTAACTGGTATCCGGGTGGAAGGGAGGGGGGAGGGGCAGAGGAGCCCGCGCGCGCCGCGCCTGTGCGGAGCACGGAAGCTGCGAACGCCCGCGACAGTAAAACATCTGTAATGTGCCATTCGCCGCTGCTCGCTGATTGCTCATGGATTAAAGATTAAAATCTCGGCTTTGGCAGATGGGGAGAGAGAGGAAACTCTTACGAGCACGTTTTGCATCTGCATTTCATTCTGCTGTGTTCCCTGCGCCACGCCTGGTGGCGCCCGCCCTACCCCGCCCACCCAGCTCCCGGCTCCCTCAGCGCGGCCCGGTTGGCCAACAACCCCTTAGGCGGCCAGCCCTCTCTCGGTCCTTCATGGCGATCTGGGCTTTTGGCTCTCCTCGTTTTCATCTAAGGTTATACACCTTTGGTCAGAGTTATTCCTTCCCCGCCCTTGGCCCAAGCTTTTCACAGGTTAAGGTGAACCTACCCAGAAAAAGAATTCGCTCCATCTTGCTAGCTGGGGCAGCAACCCTGTAGCCAGCCTGGTGTTAAACTGTTTGCCCCAGTGGGCATCATCCTGCAGTGGGCCTTCTGTGTCTGGAGGGCAGGAATTGTGGCATAGCCAGGTGGGCTCACCTGGGCAATTGCCTTCCCACTGTGTTTTCCACACTGAGCTGCTGTGGGGGCAGGGAAGGGGGCAAGGAAGGGATGAAGGCAGAAGATGCATCAGGGTTCCATCCTGCGTTTAGATAATCCTTGTAAATTATCCTGGTCCTAGCTCACTAAGGAGTAGATAGATCCTCTAGCTTTTTCATTTCCTCCTCCCTACAGGATGTGTTCCTAACACCAAACTTGGTCGAGGAAGAAAACCCAGGCGGACGGGATGAGAGACAAAGGACTTTCAGAAAGACGGAAGGACATTAGAGAGACAGAAAAGGAACAAAAAGCCGGGGGGAGAGAGAGAGAGAGAGAGAGAGAGAGAGAGAGAGAGAGAGAGAGAGAGAGAGAGAGAGAGAGAGAGAGAGAGAGAGAGAAAGAGCGGTGTGGCAGATGCTAGCACCTGCATCTAACGGTGGGGGTTGAGAAAGCTAGGGAGTGGGGCAGGAGGGGTCCCGCCCGGTTTTCAGGCTCCCAGTGGGAGGAGAAAGGTGGTCTGGAGTATGCAGAAGAAAAGCCGAAGAAGGATGAATGAGAGGAGGGTCGCTGTGGCAGATGTAATTAATTACAGCATATTAAAATGTTTGTTTACAGAGATGAACAGCGGCCGAGGGCTGATGGTAATTAATTCGCAGCGTTTCCCAGTACTCTTTGAGCCTCAACCCCTTGGAGAGTGGGGAGGCTTGGGTCAACTGGGCTGGGTAAGGTGCTCCCACCCTGTTCTCACTAGGGATTAGAGCTCAGAGTGGAAGAGGGCAGTGGGTAAGCTCAGATTTCACCTACTCTACCCCATCCCACTAGCACAGACACTTGGGGAATTCCAGGCAAGGGAGGATGAGTGATTTTTCTCAAAGCCACCAGATAGAACTAGTGGTAGAACTAGGTAGGACTATGGTCTGGCCTTTCTATAAAAGCGTTCAAGGCCAAAGGACTTGTGCAGGTGATTCTGCCGGCCTCCCCTCATATCTAGCAATTGCTAATGCCATGACCAGGTGCAGGTGCCAGGTGCTGGTGCCGGGTGCTGGTGCGGACTTAAAGCACCCCAGTTCTCTTTGTCTGTTCTCATTGTCCCCTCTACCTGCTCTCCGTGGGTGCCCCCTATCTGCTCCTCTCTCTGCCCTCATGACTCAGTTCCTGTCTGTCTGCCTGTCCACATGTCCGCTTGCCTGCCTCAATCCCTTCCCAGGTTGTCACCCCCTCTCCCCTTCCCCAACAAACTTCTTTTACACCAGGTCTGTTGTAAGGGGTAACTTCTGGGGGAGAGGGGGGCACACCTTGGCATGGGACTGCCAAAGATATCCTCTTGCCGCATTATATTTCATAACAACAACAACAACAACAACAAAAACTCAGGAGAACAATCTTGGGTAGATAGAGTGGAGTAGAAAGAGCAGAATGGCGCATTAGAGATGAAGAAAGGGTTTGGGGAGAGAAGATAAATGTGGGACTCTTCCTGAAGAGGTGATCAGAGGCTCCCTCATTCTGGAACAGTAAGATGGGTTGGCATGGTTACCAGAAAATGGCCCCCATCCTCACTACACTGTTCTAGCCCATGATGCACTGTCCCCCAGCAGAAGCAAGGAACATCCTCAACCTTAGTGTCCAACAGTCTGACAAACGTTGTGACTTTAGGGAAAGAGCGAAACCTTCCTTCTTTTTTCTAGTCTTGTCTTTTCTTCTTCTGTTTTACCCCTTTTAGAAAGCAGTTTATTGGTGGCTGTAGAGATGGCTGCACAGTGGAGAGCACTTGTTGCTCTTACAGAGGACTCAGGCTGGTTTCCAGCATCCACATAGCTCCCTACAACTGTAACTCTAGTTCTAGGGGATTTGACACCTCCTCTAAATTCCTTGAGCATCAAGCATGCAAATGACACACAAACATACATGAAGGCAAAATAGTCATACACATAAAATAAAAACAAATCTTTGTTTGTTTGTTGTTTGTTTGTTTTGCAAGGCAGAGTTTCTCTGTGTAGTCTTGACTGTCCTGGACTAGCTTTGTAGATGAGGCTGGCCTCGAATTCACATAGATTTACTTGCCTCTGCCTCCTGAGTGCTGGGATTAAAGGCATGTGCCACCATGCCCGGCATAAAAATAAATCTTAAAATAAAGTAATTCACTAAAGGATCAGAGTTGAGCACCTAACGTACAGGTTCAATTTTAGTATACATGCTACCAAAGCTAGCACTTTTATTTTAAAATTTTTATTATTATTTTATGTGTATATAATACATATATGAGTGTTTTTCTTGAATTTATATCTTTGCACTATATATCTGCTTGGTGCCCAGGGAAGCCAGAAGAGGGCATCAGATCTCTTGGGACTGGAATCATAGGTTGTTGGCCTCTGTGTACGTGCTGGAAATCAAACCAGGGTCCTCTAGAAGAGCAATTAGTGCTCTTAACCAGCGAACCATCTCTCCAGCTTCCTTTTCTTTGCTTGGGACTGGATCTTATTACATCCCCCATGCTGGCCTTGAATGTGAGTATGGTCACAAAATGTGATCTTTATGCCTCAGCTCCAACAAGGGGTGCCTCTGCTCTCACCCACTTCACTGGTCCACTGTCCACCTCAGCATCAGAGATCCAGCCAAATTCACAAGTATCGGCGGTTCATTCACCTATTATTCATCAAGGAGTCGATTGATGTGTGGCTGGGAGGAGGGAAGATGAGAGGCCTTTCAGGACCCACAAAAAGCAATAGTGAAGGCTCAGAGGAATGTCAGGGGATGGAGAATAAGTTCCTGGAACAGCTGGTCCCAGGCAGGACACAAAAGACAGGAGAAGAGGGACAGAAGTATCAAAGCTGAGTCTGGGGAGAGGTTGGGTAAGTTGTCAGGCTGTTGGTGGGAGTTTGGCCCATCTCTCAGAGGGGACCCCAGAGAGGCCTCTCATTAAGGGGACTAAAGAGAGGATACAGTATTTTCTCCAAGGTTGTCTCTTCCACATCAAATCCCCTCCAGTGATGAGAAAGGACTCTGGGTCCAGAGCAAAGAAAAAGCTGAGGAAGGCTGAAGGTAGCACTGCCTCCTGGAAGGTTCTGGCTTGGAGCAAGAATGAAAGCTGGAAATAGTAATATAGACTTCTGTGTGGCTGTGAACGGGTTATGAGGACAGGACTGCTGGGGGGGGCGGGGTAGGTGATGACTGGAATACGCCTACAGGTGTGTTAATCCGTGTGTGTGTGTGTGTGTGTGTGTGTGTGTGTGTGTGTAGGAGGGTCATCACTACAAAAGAGAAGTTTCTTGCAAACAAATACACAGACCCCCCCCCCCAAAAGAGATGAGCCAGAATAAATGACACTATGCGAGTTAGCTCCCACCAGGGAGAGCGCCCTACTTGTTGCTCTCTTTCCTTCCAATCTTTTTTTTTTTTTTTTTTTCAGGAACAGGGGCAGAGCACAGGGAGACCCAGTGTACCTCCAAGCACCTCTCTTTCTCCACTCCTGCCACCAGATCCCAAGCCACCTGTCCATAGGGCCGCTCCCTCTCTTCTGCACAAAATCTCACGCCACGTAGAGGAATTCGGGGGGCGACCTGGTGGGCCAGGCGTGCTGCTGGGGCGCGCCGTGGGCCGGCTGGGCAGACAGCGGGGCGCCGGGAGAAGCGGTGGAGGGAAGGCGCGGAGGGAGGCGGGGCGGGGCTGTCGCTTCCCATCAGCTGGAGGATTGTTCCCGACACGCGCAGGCCCTGCGGCGTTTCTGTGTCAGGGAGTTTTGCCGGCTCCGTGACCCATGCGAGGGGGGTCGAGCTCCGCGCGGGGAGCGGCCAAGAGTGACCAGCGCGGCCGGCCGCATCATCACCACCTGGCCGGGTCACTGCTTTGCCCTCGTGCCCGGAGCCTCAAGGAGCGAGGGAGGGCTCCCGGGGATAAGGGAGGACACCGGCTTCTCCCAGTGTCTCCTCCCCACACCCCTTGGGGAAGGTCGAGGGGGAGAGACTTTTCCCCACACAGAAGGAAGGAGGAGCCTAGAAGCAGCCAAAATCAGCACCGGGGTCTCAGTTTCTTCAGTTTTAAACTGAGGACGGGGTCTTTCGCGGTCTTGCCTGGAGGCAGTCTAGTTCCTTGAAAAGTAGAGAAGGGCAAGACTGGGGAATACAATGCTCGAGGGTGACGGGTCCCCAAAAGAGGGCGCGGAGAGACCTATCCAGGCCCAGGTTACCCCAGAGTCAGAACTGCTCGCTTAGGACTGGAAGGTACCCAGAGGCTGAGGAGGGTGTGTCTATGCAAATTAGATTGTAATGAGGTCGTGGGTGGCCAGTTTTCGGAGCCCGGATGGAAGGTGGAGGAGGGGCGGTAGAAAGGGCGGGGCGAGCTCCTGACCTCTTCCCCCTAACCCACTGGTCCCATCTGAAGTCTGCCGGCTCCATCTTCGGCACTTAATGATTTTGACGGGCCCCACCCGCGCACCATCGGGGCTTTTGTGTCTGCCAGACCACTGCCCCCTCTCCTGGGCCCACCCATCAGTCACCCGGAGCTCCAGCTGTTCCCAGCCTTTGGAGCAACCTCTGCTGTCACCACTACAAATTGGCTCTCAACAGCCTCCCGGAGACCCCTTTTCTGCCATTGTCTCCGGACAAATGGCCTTTCCCCTGCACACTGCCCCTGCAGGCCCAGCCCAGGCTGCCTGCTGCTTCTGGGAAAGGGGGTCGTTGAGTTATTCTAAGAAGCCATCCTGACTTCCTTTTCTAACTGGTATAATCTAGCTAGGCTGGGGCAGGAAATGCCACCCGACAGACAGCCCAGGTCTCCCTGTGTCCTTTCCACAGTGGGCTTCTTGAGGCTGGTGTCAACTTCTGTTTCCTTCCCCAGCCCCAAGAGCTGGAGAAGCCTCACTTGTTGATTAAAGCTGAGTTGGGGAGTACAAGAGAAGGCAGGGCTGGATTGGTGGGTAGGGCATGAAAACTGGGAGCCAGGGATCCCAGGAGCCACCATGGCCAAGCACAGAGCCAAGACAATTACATGCCTAGTTTTGCTGATTGCATTAAAATCATTAGGACGGGGGATCTGAAAAACATACATTAAGGGGCAGAATTAGGAAGGGCTTTAGAGACCTGCACAGGCATTCCCAAAGTAGATCTGGTGCCATTAGCTAGAATTGTGTTCTGCAAGCAGTCACTGTCACAAAATGTCAGTAACCTTCGCATCACTTTGCCCTTCTGTATTCCCTCTTCCCCTGATTGCTGGATCTCAGCACGCACGCATGCACGCACACACACACACACACACACACACACACACACACACACACATGCCTTTTGCTCTTTTCCTTTCTCACATGTCAATCTTTGTCTTCCAGCACTGTTGCCCTAGGTTGTATTAAGCAATGAGCCAAAAAGAAAAAGAAAAAAAGGAAAAAAGGAAAGAAAGAGAGAAAAAGGAAAAAGAAAAGAAAAGAAAGAAAGGAATGGGAGGTAGGACATGGTGGCCACGCCTTTGATCTGAACTTTCTGGAGGCAGAGGCAAGCAGATCTCTGAGTTAGAGACCAACCTTGTCTACACAGCAAGTTGTAGGCCAGTCAAGGCTTCATAGAGAAATGCTGTCTCAAACAACAACAATGCAGTTTGGCCTTAGGGGTGGGAGACAGATAGGCCAAAACACTCTCATTGGTCCACCCATATATGCAAAAAGTCCATCTTAGCTCGACAGTGGTGACACACACCTTTAATCCTCAGGAGGCCGAGGTGAGTGAGTTCAAGGCCAGCCTGGTCTAACAGAAAAACTCGGTCTCAAAAACCAACCAACAACAACAACAAACAAAATAAACAAACAAAACAAAAACAAAAGAAAGGGAAAAAATCTATCTGTACTAGTGCCAATACAAGGACACAGTAGGCCTGTCTCGCCCAAGTGTGTGCAAGGAATCTGAATACCAAAATCTAAATAAGACTCTATGGCTACCTGTGTGAACATTTCAGGGTATGTGTGTATCTGTGTGTGTGCACACATATGTGAGTGTATGCATGTGTGTCTGTGTGTGTGAGAGTGTTTGTGTTTGCATGTGTCTGTGCATGTATGGGTGTGTGTCTGTGTGTGCATACGTGTATCTGTCTATGTGTGTGTGCACGTGTGTGTGTGTGGTGTGCGTGCACACAGCATTTGTGTCTTCTAGACCTTGATTCGCAATGTGGCTGGTCTTCAGTGGACACTGACCTGGCTTCTAGAGAGGCAAGCTCACACAGAGAACTTAGGATCTCAAGTAGCAGTGCGTGTGGACTGGCCTCACTTCCACCAAGGTGGGCTCAGGCCTGGTTAGCTGGGCTCAGGCGAGTGTTGTAGGCATGGTGAACGGGACTCTCTGGTTGGAGACATGGTAGAGAAAGGATGGGGCGTGAGTAGGGGTGGAAAATGGAATTGCCAGCCCGGAATGGATGGATGGTGGAGTTTCTCTTTTGTAACCGGGAATAATTAAGATAGATGTGCGGATGGATTAGCTGTCCTGCAAGGTCAGGAGCGCATTGCCGGATCACTCTATTATTTCGCTGCGCCACAGCTACCCAGCTAACGCCTTTTTCATGATATTTTGAACATCCGCACAGAAAAAAACCAAGTGAGTGCGCGAGAGATACAAATGGATCGTTTGGTGGAGAAATCCGTCTTCGTCACCGCCGCCAAGCTGGGATTAATGCGATTGAAGGCCCCTCTAGGCTCCGCCAGGGAGACGGGCTCGGGAAAGCAAGAGAAATTGGTTTGTACCCCTGGGAACACGATTGATGGGCCAGACCCTCCAGGCTGGGCTGGGCTGTGGTGTTCTCTGTAGGGCTGGGGGCAGGGAGTGAGTCTGGGGCCTGGCCTTGGCCTGGGTAGGGCTCTGCTCTCAAAGGGAGGCCTAACCTGGCATGGAACCTACAAGGGCTTGCTTTGAGTCTGTGGAGGTGAGGGTGGGAGCCACTGGTGATCCAGGTGGGCTGAGGGGCTTTGAGTAAGAATAGGAGGAGACTCAAACGTCCTCCAGTGTCAACAGGAACAGGCTGTGTCATTCAGATAGTGATAAAAATAAGAGAGATCCGGTCAGAGCTGAGCTCTGGGTTTGCTGAGCCTGTGGACCCTGTGCAACATCAGGAAGGCGAACTCCGATGGAGTCCTTCCCAGCCTCAGAGCTGGGCTTGTGAGACCGAAGTCAGCCACAGAGTGGGGGAGGGGGAGCACAGGAGGAAGTTCATCTTTTCAGGGGTGATAAAGTAAGGTTTTTGTTTGGTTTTTTGTTTAGTTGTTTGATTGTTTTGGGTTTTTTTTTTTTTGTTTGTTTGTTTGTTTCTTTGTTCTATTTTGGCGGGGAGGTTGGGTTTTTGTTTATTTGATTGGTTTTTTGTTTGTTTGTTTTTTTGACACGGTTTCACTGTGTAGCTTTGGCTATCCTGGCTTTTGCTTTGTAGATGGGGTTGGCGTTGAACTCACAGAGCAGAATAGAGGCCTTAAAGGATTGGAGTGACCGGTGAGATGGCTCAGAAGGTAAAGGTGCTTGCTGCGTAAGCCTGGTGACTGAGTTCAGTCTCTGGAGCTCAAGTAAAGGTGGAAAGAGAGAACTGAGGGAGGCTGCTTAACCTTTCAGGATCTCACTAGTCTGATGGAAGAGACAAAGATCTTTCTTTTTAGGGGGAGGTGTTTGGTTTTGTTGTTATTTTATGTTTACTGGTGTTTTGCTGGTATGTGTCTGTGCATGTAAGCGCTTGGTGCTCCTGAAGACCAGAAAAGGGTGTTGGATCCTCTGAAACTGGAGTTTTTGACTGCTGTGAGCTGCCATGGGGTGCTGGGATTTGAACTTGGGTCCTCTGGAAAAGCAATTAGTGCTCTTAACCACTGAGCCATTTCTTTGGCCCAGAAACAAATAGTAAGTATGTAAGCCTCATTGATAAAGGAAGAAAGGAAGGGAGGAAGGACATGAGGAAGGAAAGAGGGAGGGAGAGGGGAGAGAGGGAAAGAAGGCAGGCAGGAGGGAAGGCATAATTATGTACCAGAAAGTACATACAAACACTCATGTAAGGGACATGAAAGTGGGCTCAGGGGCAGCCGGAGAGAACTTGAGTACTTTGTCTCACCTTTGTACTGAAGGTGAACCCAGGGCCTCACACACTAGGCAAGCGCTCTACTGCTGAGCTATATCCGGCCTACTTTTGTTTTGTTTTTCACTTATCACAATGCATGGATGTGGTAAAAATTTAAACATCACGTGCTCTTTATCATTCATTTTCAGACGTTAAATATTTTATTCTCAGAAGTAGGTAACTATTGGCTCTGTGTGTGTGTGTGTGTGTGTGTGTGTGTGTGTGTGTGTAGAAATAGCCTCCTAAATAATAGTCAATTGTACATATTATTCATTGTCTTGATTTTTTTTTAATTTAATAAGCTGTCCCAGAAATTGCTTCAGATGAACCTATGCTCTGCGTGGCTCTTTTTCTGACAGTGTAGTATTCCCCTGTGAGGAAGAGTATAGGTCACTTGCTGACCAGTCCTGAGGTGCTCTTATTGTTGACAGTGTCTGCACTGTCCTGGATACTGATGTGGTGTACCTAAAGCGGGACTGTTGAGAGCAGGCGTTGGGTGTTAAGGAGAAGAGAACCGCGGTGTAACAAGAATTAGGAGCTAGAGAAGGGGAGAGACTTGAGGCTCGGGAGGCCCTGTAGAGAGAGCAGGGAGGCTACGCCAAGAGGCAGCAGGCTTGGGGCTCAGCCTAAGTTCTGTCCTCACTAATTCTATGATTTCATACAAGTTACTGAATTTGTCTATACTCCTCTTCCCCCCTTGCAAAACGGTGAGGATAATATGAACTTCATTGATTTGTTGTAAAGTTAAAAAAAAAAAAATTCCTTGACTGTGGGAAAATAGACCAACACACTCTACAATAACAGCAGCAATTATCTCTGGGTAGTTACGTCTGAAATGCTTTGTGTTTTCTTTTCTGTTTTCTGCATTATCTGTGTTAGCTAAAAGTTCTTTAGTGTGCATGTGTTATGCTCACAACCAACGAGAAAGAATATAGACTAGACGGTCATGGCAGAGCAGGCAGGGACACCATCACAGGCCCAGACACCGAGGGCACGTCCAGTGGAAGACATGAGTGGGTGTTGGGATGGATGTTTGCAGGGAACGCCATCCAGCTGTGCTCCAGCGGGGCCACGTGTGCTCATCCCCTTCATGCCTTCTTCCTGGCACTGAAGCAGTCAGATCCTGGCCAGGCGCCACGCCTTTTGGAGCTTGTGATGATGAAAAGAATGAAGACCTAAATGTCTTCTATGAGCACTTTGAGCCTGTGAGGTGTTTTGCCTAGTCAGGGAAATCAGGACAGGCTTCCTGCAGGAAGCCTTCCCTGCATTAGACCAAGTAGAAGGGCAAACAGGTGTTATTCAAGCAAACAGGTAAAAGAAGAAATAGCCAAGTGAGTGTTCCAGGGGCAGGAGGAAGCCTAGTGTGAGGCAAATGGGCAGAGAGCAAGGAAAGGCTGAGGGTGGTGCCTTAGCGAGTTAGAGCCCTTCAGAGCTACGGTGAGAGTTTCAGCTCTCATCTGGAAAGCAGCTGCATTCACGGAAGGGTCTAGACTCCCACACCACACTATCGGACTTGTGTTTTCAGCAGCTCGTTAGCTGGAGAGCTGGAGATGTGTGAGTCAGTGAGGAGACCACTGGGAATAGAAGGTGATCATGGGAATGAAGGGAGACATGATGAAGATGGAAGGAAAGGAATGGGGTTAACAGGTGAGAGACCTGCCTGGGATTCTGTGAAGGGGCCGGGGGAGGTGGGAGGGGCTGTAGGGCCAGGCTGAAGGCTTCAGTCAGCCACCTGGAGCCATGGATACTGATGTAGGCATGATCACCACCCAGATGAAGTGCTTACCTGGGTCAGGCCATGATTAGCTCCTTTAAAACAGAACAAACCCACCAACTTTCTGCCTTCTATTGCCGCCACCCTGCCTTAAAAAGAGAATGTTGCCAGGCATTGGGGAGGCAGAGGCAGGCGGATCTCTGTGAGTTCCAGAAACCCTGTCTCCGGGGGAGTGGGGGAAGAGGAGGGGGTGGATGTTACTGTGCACAGGCATGATGTGATGGGTGTGAGTGCAGGCACAGGAGTGCCACAGTGGGTGTGGAGAGGTCAGAGAACAACTTTCAGAAGACAATTCTCTCATCAGTGTGGGACTCAGGGTCTGCACTTAGGCTGTGGGGCTTGGGCAGCAGGTCCTTTTTACCCACTGAGCAATAGCAACTATTTTTCGCATGTTTATTTTATTTCATTCATGCGATTAACTCTAGGAAGAGGGGGATTGCTTTTCTGGGCTGGCTGTGCTAAGCGTCTTGATTTGGGTGGAGATTGTGATGATGTAAAGGTTTGCAAAACTCTACAGTAGGCAGCAGTTAGCTCTGGGTAGTTAATTTATTATTATCATTATCGTCGTCGTTGTCATCATCATCATCATCATCATAATTACTATTACTGTTTTGAGATCAGGTCCATATAGCACAGGCTGGCCTTGAACTAGCTATTTATCTGAGGATGACCTTGAACCCTTGATTTGCCTGCCTGCCAAGGGCTAGAATTATAGTCCTGCATTATATCAAGTCTCTGTAAGTATGTTTAGACAGCATAGATGATTGGAAGATGAAGAAGAAAAACAAAATACTTAGAGGCAAAGCGAGGCTTCACACCAGCATTCTGGTTTCAGAGGATGGCCATTAGGCTACCCTGCCATGGAAGGTGTGTGTGTGTGTGTGTGTGTGTGTGTGTGTGTGTGTTTAGCAGGAGAGAGTGTGATGAAGTCTATAACTTTGAAAGATTAATCTGGTGCCAGTGTGCAGGATGGATGGGTGGCAGGAGAGTAGTCAGTGGTCTAAGCTATGATGATGGGAGGGAGGGAGAGAAGGAAGGAGGGAGGGAAGGAAGGAAGGAGGGAGGGAAGGAGGGAAGGAGGGATGGATAACAGAGGCCATTAAGACCAGATTTAAGCCTCCACATTTCAAGTTCTGGGATTATAGTCATGCACCACTATTCCCTAATCAACATATATTCATTTACTAATTTCTTTTTAATTACATAAAGGTGTGTGTGTGTTTGTGCACATGTGTGCGTGTGCACATGAATGAGAGTACTACAGAAGCCTAAGGTGTGGGTACTGCTGGAGCTAGAGTACAGGCAGCTGCCTGTCATGGGTGATGGGAATTGAACCTGGGTTCTCTGGAAGAGCAGTATAGACTATAGGCTCTAAACCCCTGAGCTGTCTCTCCAGGCCTTCAACATGCATTTTAAAAAATATTTTATTTAATTTTAATTCATGTGCATTGGTGTGAGGGTGTCAGATCTTGGAGTTACAGACAGTTGTGAGCTGCCATGTGGTTGCTGGGAATTGAACCCTGGTCCTTTGGAAGAGCAGGCAGTGCTCTTAACCACTGAGCCATCTCTCCAGCCCCTCAACATGCATTTTAAATCTCATAGGCCCACAGGTCAGAAATTTGGCAGGCACACTGTGGTCCCTCTCAGCTTCATGGAAGCCAGGCGTTAGCTGGCCAGGACTTTGCTGTTGTTGTTGTTGTTTTTAGGTTCTGGGGAAAGACTGTCCACCCTCATTCCCACTGATGGCAGATTTCCGGTCTTTGCTTGCTGCATCCTGTCGATGTCAGGAGGGGAGTCAGCTTCAGCTCACAGCAGCCACTCTCTGGTCCTTGTATGTGTCCCTTCTGTCTTCATAGCCAGAAACAGTGTGCCTTTCTATGCTTCCAATACGGCGCCCCCATTCCCCTTCCACCAGCTCCCCAGAAGGATTTTTGCATTTCAAGGGCTCTCACTCATCCTCTGCCTCATATCATGTCCCTTCCACCACATGGCATAGTCACAGTGGCCATACGTATTGGTGGAAGTCCTGGGGCCATGCTAAGAATCTATGCACGAACAGAGCCACTTGTTCTCGTGTGTCTTTGGAAGCTGGGTAAGGAGAAATATAAAGAGGGGGTAGTGTGAGGCACAAGGAGCCCCTGCAGGTTGGAAAGTGAATACTGGAAAGGTGATGTCAGCGCTGGGCTGGGAGAACGATACACAGGACAGGAGCTGTTGAGGGAGGCGGGGCTCAAGGAAGATACCTAAGACAACAGGAAATGGGAACTCACTCTCAGTAGATACCACCTCTTTTCTTTTCTTTTTCTTTTTTTTTTTTTAATTTAAAGTCACCCTTGTAGTAAAGATCATAAATCCCATGACCTTCCCATATGCAGATACTGGGCCACACAGATCAAGATTTCCAGTCTCCCATTCCCAAAGTCTCTGTGTTCCTACCCAGTTAGTAAGTCCCCACAGGTGGCCATTATTTGGATATCAATCACCATAGATTAGTTTTGTTTTGACTTGCGCTTCATCTGAATGGCCATCTCATATGTACCTTCATCTGAATGGCCATCTAATATGTACACTCATCACATACCTTCTGCAGGCCTAGGGTACAGCTCAGCAAGGGAAGATAACATTCATGAAGCCCTGGTCCAATTTCCAGTATCAGAGGAAAAAAAAAAATCAGAGAAGTAAATAAAACAGTGTGTGGGGTGTTTGCTATCTCCCGAGTGCTAGACCAACTCTGGAGATGACACGGTAAGCATCAAAGTCCCAGCCAACATGAAACATAAGCAACAAGGTGAGCTGGGGGAGAGTGAAAACAGAGAAAAAAGAGGGAAGTGTGTGTGTGTGTGTGTGTGTGTGTGTGTGTGTGTGTGTGTGTGTAAGCATAAAAGAGTCAGTGTGTGCCAGTTGAAGAGCCAGAACATTCCAAGAGAGAGGGAGCAGTCTCTAGCCTCGCCTGCCTCTGAGAGGTTAATCAACGTGTATTTATGGAGCCCTGCTCTGTACAAGGCTAAACGTACGGAGAGGAATGCAGAGCGGCATAAAACTCCCTGTAATAATGATCTCTAACATGCCTATAGAGATAAGTGAAGGCCCTGGTGGGGCAAACACCATCAAACTCAAGTATGAACATGTCATTCATTCTCTGCTTAAAATCTTCTTATGGCTTCTTGTCATTGGGGCTAGGACCGAAGGCTCCCATGGCTTCTCTGGCCCTTGTGGTCCCACGCTGTGGACTTCTGGAGCCCTTAGGTCTTGCCTTTATCCTTGGCATTCTGTCTCTCCTGACATCCTGGTTCCCCCACCCCCACACCACCCTTGTTCTGCTCCCCTAGACTTCACAGCCTTTGTGTAATTCATTTCTTCTGATTGTATTCCCCTCCCTAACCCTGGAGGGTCCCAGCTGGCTCTGTTTGCCTTTATCCACAACTTAGTAGTACAGTGGTTAGCTCCTCAGAGGAGCCTTCCCTGATTTGCTGGCTTAAAACATCTCTCTGTTTTGTGCTCTGTCAGCCTGTCACATGGAACAAACTTTCCTTGTCATGGAGAGTAATGACATATCCATGTGATAGCGGTGATACTCATTGGACACCCTTGTGAGAGCAAGGCCTTCTCTTGCTTGTGATTGGCCATGACTCCCCAGCACCTAGCTTTGCAAGGGCCTAGTAAATACTTGCTGAATGAATGAGCTTATGGATATCAAGTCAGGAGTGCTGTCTTTGAGCCCCCCCACATGACCTTGGGTATGTGACCTTTGGTACATGGCCTTGGGTACATGACCTTGGGCACGTGGCTCTCTTCACTTCCCTGGGACTCAGTTTCATCATCCATAAAATGAAGAGACTGACTCTCAAAGACCTCTCCAGCCTCCTGTCCTTGGGTTCCATGACTCACACTCGTAAGAATGTCACTGGGCCGACGGCCAGCACATTAGCGCTGATATTAGTAAGTGCTGAGTAAGAAGGTGGCAAGTGTCTGCTGTAGTGGCAGGACAGAGCAGCTGCAGCAGCATGGATGCTCAGAGAGGTCCTGGAAGAGATAGGTAGAGGAAAATGGGCAAAAAAAGAGTGTTTTCATTGCATACCTACAGTCCCAGCACTTTCAAGGCAGAGATAGGAGGGCCACAAGGTGGAGGCCAGCCTGGACTGTACTATGTAGTGAACTCAGGGTTAGTCTGGGCTACATGCAGCCTCTGGGGTAAGGAGAGAGGGAGAGAGAGACAGAGAGACAGACAGACAGAGAGACAGAGAGAGAGAGACAGAGAGACAGAGAGACACAGAGAGAGAGAGAGAGAGAGAGGGAGAGAGGGAGACAGACAGACAGACAGACAGCCAAACAGAGACAAAGAGACAGAGAGAAGGAGACTAGTAGCCTGGCTACTAATTGAGGAAGGATCTCCCCTCAAGGAGAGAATCTGTGGTTTAGTTTCCTGTTGCTGCTGTAGCAAGTCATCACAAGTCTGAGGGCTTAAAACAACAAATTTCATTGTCTTACACTTCTGTAGACTAGAAGTCTGAAGTCATTCTCTCTGTCAAGGTGTGGACAGGACCTGCTCCTCCTTATAAAGGGTGTTGGGGAATTTGTGTCTTTGCTAGTTCCACTTCTGAAGGCTGCCCTCATTCTCCAGGTCACAGCCCTGTGTCACCCTGCTTTTGATTGTGACCTTGTTTTCTCCCTTTTATAAAGGGCGTGCTGTGTACATCCAGATAATCCTGGAGAATCCACTGGTCTCATGATCACTAAGGTAATTATATCCGCAAAAATCCCTTTTTGCCAAGTTTGGCAATATATTCTCTGGTCCTGGGCATAAGGACACAGACATCTCTGAGGGCCATTTTTCAGTAACTAGTGGTTGCTCACATGGCCCTTGCAGCCGGAATGCCTCAGTTCTACCTTGGTTTTGTCAGATACTAGTAGTCTAATGCTAGGTGAGTTCCTTAACTCCTTATGGCCTTAGTGCTCTCTTTTGTAGACTAAAGAAATGGTAGCATGGGGGCTGGAGGGATGGCTCAGTGGTTAAGAGTACACACTGCTCTTCCAAGGGTCCTGAGTTCAATTCCCAGCAACCACATGGCATCTCACAATGGTTTGATGCTGTCTTCTGGTGTGTAGATGTACATGCCGACAAAATACACATATACATAAAATATATAAATAAGTATTTTTTAAAAAGAAAAAATGGTATCGTATACCTAATTGTGCTTGTTGTCTATTGCTGTGTAACATTTAGCGCCATAGCTGGGGGGCTAAAAAATGATTTATTTATTATTTTTCTTGTTGAGGATTGAACTCATAGCATTGTTTATACTAGGCAAGCGCTCTACCACTGAGCTACATTCCCTTCTCCAGTTAAACAATGATTTTTTTGTTTGTGTTTATTGCTGTTGTTATTTGCTTGTTTTTTAAAACTCAAGGACCATTTTATTAGTTTTAGAGAAAAACAACATGGCAGGCAAGCTACAAATCCTGGCAGCTTCTGGGGGAGAGGGACTATAGAAAGAGAGGGAGTCGTCTTTAGAGTTAGAGTCAGCAGAGAAAGCAACTGGAAAAAAAGGAAGAGGGTGTCTCCAAGGAAACTGAGCAAGCCCAGAGTGTCCAGGCGAGCAAGTGTCTTAGTTAGGGCTTTATTGCTGTGAAGAGACACCATGGCCACAGCAACTCTTATAGAGAAAAATCACTCAATTATGACCGGCGTCTTGATCTGTAGACAGCAAGTAGAGACTGTGTGTGTATGTTTCATACTGAGCATTTAAGTCTTCAAAGTATTTTTTAAAAGATTTCATTTATTTATTAAATATACAGTGTTGTGCTTGCATGTAACACCTGCAGGCCAGAAGAGGGCACCAGATCTCACACCTGTAGGCCAGAAGAGGGCACCAGATCTCATTATAGATGGTTGTGAGCCACTATGTGGCTGCTGGGGATTGAACTCAGGACCTTTGGGAAGAGCAGGCAGTGCTCTTGACCTCTGAGCCATCTCTCCAGCCCAGTCTTCAAAGTCTTAACACACAGTAACACACTTCCCCTAACAAGGCCACACCTCCTCCAGTAAGGCCACACCTCCTCCAATAAGGCCACACCTCCCCCAGTAAGGCCACACCTCCTCCAATAAGGCCACACCTCCTAATAATGCCACTTCCTGTGGCCAAGCATTAAAACACATGAACCTATGGGGATCATACCTATTCAAACCACCACAGCAAGCAAGTTTAGGATTTGGGCTGGTTTCAAAGAAGAGACAAGAGATAAGGAAAACCTATTCTTTTCCTTTATAACTCAGAAAAGTAGGCAGAAAAACTAGGAAGATATGCTTTTTGGGTTTTTTTCCTGGTTTTTTTTTTTTTTTTTTTTTAGACAGGGCCTCATGTAGTCCAGGTTGGCCTGGAACTCACTAAGTAATTGAGGATGACCTTGAACCCTCCTGATCTCCCTGCCTACAACTCCTAACTGCTGAAAATACAGGCAATGGCAGTGCCCAGCATAGCAATGATTTTTTTTTCTTTAATTTTCATAGTTGGATAGGGGGCTGGGCATTTCTTCTGCTCAGGGTGGTGCCAAAGATTCAGACAGCTGTGTTCAACTAGAAAGTCAGCTATGGGTTGAACTAAAGTGGCCTCACTTGTTTGGCACTTGGTACTGGCTGCTGGCTAGACGACAGCTTTGGTTTCCGTCTGTGAAACCTTTTTACATCCACCAGCTTCTCCAGCTTCTCTAGCACCAGATCTCTTTACAAGCAGGCAGAGCTGAAAGGCCTCTTATGGCCTAAGCCCACGCTGTGCCATCCCTATGGCATCTTCCTGGCCAGACGGGTTCAAAGGGAATAGACTTCCCAAAGCCACGCTGCACACAGCTTGCAGGATGTGTAAGTTGCAACAGGAGTTGTGAGAACTCCACGAACTAAAGCATGGACTAGGGCAGGATGTAGCCAGGTTTGGGGGCATAGGCCTATAATTCTACACCTGGGAGGCTGAGGCAAGGACACGCAGAGTTCTAGGCCAGCCCGGGTTTCATACACTAGTGAGACCAGAACTAAAAAACACCCTTCCACAACCTATGGCAAAATGCTTAGCCACCCTAAGCCCCTCCCTCCGTTCTCACCTGTAAATGAGATGAGTGGTTGTTCCTAGGGTGGGACAGAATGATCTTCACAAACGCTTAGTTCAGGTAGTGACAAACTCAGTAAGTTTAGCTTTCAGGGGTGCCCACATCCCTCCAGATAATGCCAGGTCTTCCCTCTTTCTCTCCTTTTCCTTCTTCTCCCCTTTTCTTTTTCTTTCTTTCACTGTGTAGTTCAGGTCTGTCTCTGCCTCCAGGTCCTGGGATTGTAGTTACGAGGCAGCATGCCGGGCTCCAGGCTTTTCTCTGATGTCCCTTTATCTAAGACAGTGTTCACCGGACACATGGAACAAAGCACCACCCTCACACATGTGTATGTGTATGTAAGAGACAATGAAGGTCCAAAGTCTTAAGAAATTTGGGGATGGGACCATGGATAGGACTGTGACCCTAGTCTTTGTGACGGCTCAGCTATTTCCAATTTGGAAATGATGTCCAACTTTTAGTTTCTTAGTTTGTTTGTTTTTGTTTTGTTTTGTTAGTGTTTCAATACAAGGTTTCTCTGTGTAACAGAACCTTGGCTGTCCCGGAACTAGCTCTGTAGACCAGTCTGGCTTCAACTCACAAAGATCCACGTGCCTCTGCCTCCTGAGTGCTGGGATTAAAGGTGCGCCCCATCGCACCTGTTTTGTTTTTATTTTTAAAGTAGGGAACAGGGGATATTCTTGCCGTCTTTTTCAAGCAAACACAGTGTATAGCATGATATTTATTATGATATTTATGATCTATTACAATGACTATGATTTTGGCCTTTTTTCTTCTTAGGTAAAAACCTGTCAACAAGCACACATTTACCACGAAGTGATCTTCAATGTGTTGAAATGGGGCCAACGTTCTGTGAGCATATAACAGTTTTATTACAGCTGCAAAGCAGTGCTGGCAGGACAGCTCTCTGTGCTTGTCACCAGAACCAGAGTAGAGTTCAACCACTGAATTTCCATGGTGAAAGGAGAGAACCGATTCCTTCCTCCAAGTTGTCCTCTGACCTCCACACACACAGTGAGACATGCTTGTGTACAGGGGTTTGCATACACACTAAATAAATAAATAAATAATGAAATAAGCATAGTGGTGAACACCTCTAATCCCAGCACTTGGGAGGCAGAAGCAGGTGGATCCCTGGGGTTCAAGGCCAGCCTGGTCTACGGAGTGAGTTCCAGGACAACCAGGGTTACACAGAAAAACTAACTCTGTCTCAAAATAAATGAAGCCAAACAAAAACAAAACAAAACAAACAAACAAACAAAAAACCAACCACAACAAATAAAATTAACAGCAAATTTTAAAACTGCTTATTGCATACCAGGCTCTCATCTCATCCAGCTACTGGGAGGTACCATCATCATTGTCTTTTGACAAACAATGGTACCAAAGTTTAGAAGTAATTTGCCAATGTAGTAATCAAAGGAGCTGGATTTCAAGCCTGTAAGAAGTCACCAGAATTTTTCCCCATTAGAATTAAAATGAATTGTTTGTATGTGTGAGTATGTGCACACACATTCGTGTGTACATGTGTGTGCATGTGTATGCACATGCACACGCATGTGTGTGTGTGTTCCTATGCACACACTCATAACAAGATACCAGAGGACAGGTCTGGGGAGTCATGTCTCTCCTTCCACTGTGGATTTGGAGAACTGAACTCGGGACATCAGGCCTGTGTTGCCAGCACTGCTTATCCACTAAGCCATCTTGCTGGCTCCTCCATTGGAAATCTAAAATAGTTATTTATTCGTGTGTTTGTATGCTTGCATAAGCTTATGTGCACCTTGTGGTTGCAGGTGCCTGTGAAGGCCGGAAGAGGGCGTTAGATGCCCTGGAGGTAGAGCTATAGGCAACTGTGAGCACCCAACATGAATGTTGGGAACTGGTACCTGGGTGCTCTTCAGGAGCAGTGGGTGCTCTTAACTGTTGAGTTATCTCTTCATCTTCATGCCTTTTACTGAGAACTTTGTTTTGGTTTTATTTATTTTAATTATTTTTTTAATCTTTTGGATTTTTGACACAGGGTTTCTCTGTCCTGGAACTTGTGCTGTAGCCCAGGCTGGCTGGCCTCCAACTCAGAGATCTGCTGCCTCTCCCTGACTCTGCTTGCCTCCCACATGCTGGGATTAAAGATGTGCATCACCCCTGCCTAGCCACTGGACACTTTTGACAAGGAGTCTCCTGGTGACAAGTGGAGTGGAGGCAGAGAGGTTAGGAGGGAAGAGGTGGTGGGGGCAGAGAGGTTAGGAGGGAAGAGGTGGTGGGAGGCAGAGGTCCAAGTGTTGACAAGGTGATGGAACATTTGATGGGGGAGGGAAAAGGTAGAATGGGATTCTGGGTCCAGAAGGTAGGGTCCTGGAAAGGATGCTCTCAAGGGGAAGAGAGGGAGGAAAGATGAAGGAAAGGATCCTGTATATCAAGTGAGAGGACCACTGTGGGAACTGGCTCTCTCCTTCTACCATGTGGGTGCCAAATCTCAAGTTCAGTCCATCAGTCAGCTTGGTGCAAGCATTTCTGCTGGCTGAGCTCCCACCAGCCCTGCTTTATTCTGTTTTGAGACAAAGCCTTATTATGTCTACCAAGCTGGCCTGACATTTGGTGTGTAGTTGGTCTCAAACTTACAGGCCTACTCAGTCTCCTGAGGTCTAGGAAGGAGCTTGGGTTTTAGAGGAAGTCAGTTCTGAGTTCAAGGCTATCCCCTGGTCCAGCTCTCATCTCTCAGTGGCGCTCTTATCTAGGAGGATACTAGCATCTGTTTCTAAGGATGTTGGGAAGGGCTACAGACATGAGAGAAAACCAACAACGAGCTTCTAGTGCCTTGGTGGTTCAGAACAGATGCCCCTGGAATACTGGTTTTCTCCTCTGGCCTTCTGCTCACTCATGCTCCAGTCTCATTTGGCCCAGCCAGTCTCCTGGGCTCCACCTGTTGGAGTTTTGCTGGCCCAGCTCCCGTGGCTCTTGTTCTCCAATCATTTTCCTGACCCTGCTGGCTTGCAGAGATCAGAGGATTGTCTCTCTCTGGTACCCCAGAGTACTCTGGATCACTCACAGAAAACCTAGCATACTCACTGTCTTACTGTACAACTGTCCATTTTGGAGTTTGTTAGACCTGTAACAAACACAAGAAACAGTGAGGGTCTCCTAGCTTGAGTGCTGACAGGCAGCAGGAGACCAGTTTTGCACCTGTGTTTTTTGCGTGTGGCGGTGGTGGGATGGGGAGGGGGTCGGGGAATCTAGAAGGTCTTGATTAATTCCTGAGTCCCCAGAAATGAATCAGAGGTTGATGCTGCTGCGTTGAGTAGTTGCACGGACTGGAAACTGCAGAGAATATGGGATGTCTTCTGAGAGGGCATCTACTGCAGGTAGATGAAAGATCCTGCTCATGGGTCCCTCTTGGGTGAGAGCAGGAAGGGAAGGATCCTGCCATGGGGGAGTCACAGGTCTCAGTCCTGGTGGAGCCTGCAGCTCCGGGGTAAGGGTGGGGGTGAAGATCCTTGGACAGTGGAGGAAAAAGATGGTCCCTGTGGCTGGGTCTTTGGAGTTCTTTCTGAGCTTCTCACCTCTTCTGCATATTCTCCCAACCTAAACTTGAACCTTCCCAGGACTCCCCTTCCTGTAGGAAATTGTCACAACCTGCTCTCAGCATATATGGGGCTCTTCACACTGTAGCATTTCTGGACTGAGGTGTGAGGCCTAACAGACCTGTCCTACTTCATTATGCCTTTTCTAGGGAACTCTCATTTTAGGCATTGATGCTGCTGTTTTCCTCAGTGCAAAGAAAACACCAGGAGGTATTTTCCTCTATCCCACTGAAGGGGCAGTCTAAATAACCTTAAAGTGGACCCCCTAGAAGTTCAGGGCAGTTGGGGAGCTGCAATTCTCCCTGACCATTGTCACTTCACCTTAATGTACCTTGGGACTCGAGAAGCCACATGCAAACAATACTATTTTCTGCTTTGTGTAATAATATCAAATCGTCCATCTAGGATGACCCCTACAGTAATCCTATGAGGCAGTCTTAATTGCCTGGATTTGACAGATGAAAAACTGATTTTCGGGGTGGGAGTAAAGTGACTTCGCCAAGATGAACTGTGCAGTAAGTGTCAAAACTGGAGTTCAGGTTAGAATCTGTGTCTGAAGCCCGGGCACTTCCAGAAAGAGCTGCAGGGCTCTGGAAGAGCTTCAGGAAGATTTTGCCGAGGCATGGATGGCCTCATTGGCAGGACAGCTGGAGGATGGAGTAGGGGACATCCTAGCAGGAAAGGACCGACAGCTCATTTGAGAGGCTTCAGCTAGCTGGACCCTGTCTGTGGCATACAGACTTTGAGGCTTGGAGGCTCCCTCTACTTCCTGCAGAGGAGCTCGGCTTGGCCATGGTGTGTGTGTGTGTGTGTGTGTGTGTGTGTGTGTGTGTGTGTGTGTGTGTGTGTTTGCGCGCCATCCTCTTCTACAGCCCAACCTCCATCAGCAGTCCCTTCTGATTGGTCCTTGGAGCAACTAGAGCTGAAGGCATGCTCAGCATCTTCATATCCTCCCTCTGGGCCATGGAGGGCAGCATGTACGTGTACCCCTTGACCATATCCTCAGGCCCTATAGAAAAGCCTCTACCACCTGTCCAGGTCCCTTCCCTGCAGGTCAAGGCTCCCACCGTGGACAGGCTCCTGTGATGATGGATCGCTGGCCCCAACGCACATATTATTATGAAATGGGTTTATTACACTCTAAATCTCTCGCTAATGTGCTGCTGTTTAATCCCTTTATCCAATTCTCAGTCTCTTAGGCCCAGCCATAGCTCTCTATAGCCAGGATGAAGACTGAGCAGTTGAGTGGATAATTTTTGACTTGGGGAAGGGGGAACAAAGTGGAGTCTTTTCAGAAGAAGGGAGGCCAGAAGCAACCTCGCAACCCTGAGGGAAGTTCAAGGGCACAGCTACAGGCCTTGGACATGATAGGGCCTTCCTGGGCCTGAGTTCACTAGTGGAGCTTACCTGACTGCCTGCCTCTCTTGCTGTCTCTGCTTGTCAGTCCCACTTTTACCTTCTCCATCTCTTTCTCAGGCTCACACCTGCTAGCTGCCCTGTTTTGTCCCTGGCACCGTACTCAGGGCTTTGACCACCTCCTCTCTGGCTGTTAGGCCGTCTCTGCCTCCCTGAACCAGACCAGGACGATGGTGTCCACTTCCCTCTGGATGAAGGGGTCCATGATCCTGAGTTCTCCCACCCTATTTCAGCCTCATACTCTGGAGGGTTCCTTCTGTTGAATCCATCTCTTGTCTTTCCAAGTCACTTTTTACCCCAGCTCCACACTAGCCAGCCACCTACCAACTTGGGCACCTGCTACCGCAGTAGCCACTACCTTTCCTCTTCACCCCCCAACTTCTTCCATCTGCCCCACTGTTGGTCTCTAGCCTGCCACCAGCAGTTTGCGCCTCCTAGGCTGCCCCCACTGGAGCTGACAGCTCAGCTCTCCAGGCCTCCTCCCTCCTCCCCTCCCTACTATCTGGCCACCTCGCTGCTGGCCTTCTCTCCCCTCCCTCAGTCCCTATCTCTGTCTCTCCCAGTGTCTCTCCCCAGCAGTCCCTCCCCACTCTGACACACCAGCCGGTAAGGCAGCCAAGGCTTCCTGCTGTCAGCTGGGGAATAGATAAAGATAAATGATATTATGTTAAATTCCACTTAATGACAAATTTTTAATTTTCTGAACATGGTCATTTTCTGGCTAGTGAATCAAGTGGAGGGAGCTAATTACATGAAGATCTGAACAAAAATAACTCCTAATTTTCAAGGATAATGGAAGAGAAATGTTGGAGATTAATGGCACTATTTATCTTTTTTAAATTTCTATCTTTCTCTGTGATAGCCGTGCTCCCCAAGGAAAATATTCATAAAATGAAATTGAAGTCGTAACTTAATAGGTTATTAAAATTTTTGAGTGCATATCACTTTCCTTCCGCAGCACTGTAAATTTAAATTGAAGTTTGCGGCTCCCCGAGTCACCAGCGGAGTTTTTTTTATGATGGCACAATAGAGAGAAACATGCATCTTTGTCAGGAGGTATTTGCTAGTCTAATTTTATGGCAGGCCGGATTATCAGACGGGAATGGCAGCGCCGGGGGAAGCTGACAAGCCCGCAGCCGGCAGCCATGTGTTTCCATTAGCGCCCCGAGCCGTCCGGGGCTTCTCCGGACTCTCATTTTCCACTTCAGTCTTTTATCTTGATTTAAAGTGAGGGCGCCCAATATTCAGGGCCTGTCATTTTTCTCTCTCACACACTCTCACGGCTCTTCCTTGTGTCTCCCGCCCACTTCCTCTGCTCCAGGGCCCCTCGCCCTTTCATCTCCGCGTCTCTAACATGGGTACTGCCCTCCCTGCTCCCATCCTCCCTCCATCCTCCTCCAGCCACCCCAGCTCTATGGGCTCCGCCGTGGGGTGGGGGAGAGAGAGAGAGAGAGAGAGAGAGAGAGAGAGAGAGAGAGAGAGAGAGAGAGAGAGAGAGAGAGAGAGAGAGAGAGAGAGAGAGAGAGAGAGACTGGTGGGCTGCCCCTGGAGTTAGTTATAAATTTGAGTGACGCCTTCTCCCTGTGGGCTCATCAGACCAACTTCTGAGTCAGGGCCTGGCTGTGTATGCGGTAAGAGAGGTCCTTTAGGCTCAGGCCCATCAGGCCCTCTAATTGAGTGTTAATAGAGTTGCGAGGGGGAGGGGCCGCAGCTGTTGGCTCTGGGGACAGGAGGACAGGGAGAATTATCACCACCTCTCTCTCTCATCGTCCCTGTCTCTGCTCCTGGCTTTGTCTCTGGGTATACTCAGTGACAGACCTAGAGGGAAGCACCTGAGCCCGGCCAATGCTCTCACACTTCGCAGGTGAGCCCACTCAAGTTCAGGAGATGGAGACTGCCTTGGCTCCCAGTCTAGAAACTCATTAGAGGCTGAGAGAGTAGAAGCTGGACCACCTAGAGATTTAGATGAATGCATTTTTCATTTAAGTGCTCTGCTTCCCTCAGCATCTTTCTGTTCTTGGATGGAAGCCAACACCTTGATGTCCATCTCAGCCCGTACCCCCAACTTTACTCGTTTTTTGGGTAGGAGTTGTGGGCATGCTTTGTTCCGCCAGACCTTGATCTTGACCTTCTCACCCTAAGCAAGGTCATCTTGTATCTCACCCACAGTCCTTTCCTCTTCCACCTTGTACCTGAGCTCCTCACATGGGTGCACACACCTGTCCCCTCCTTCCCTTGTTGTCCCTCACTCCCTCCATCTGGTAGTCTTACCCAAGCATCTTAGACCCCCTCGTATGCTCTCCTGTAGTGCTCTGACACACCCTCGGTGAAGCCTTGAGTTCCGTGCTCTCTTCAGGCCTCACAACCCTGTGTGGCCACAGCTGCATTCCACTCTCCATTCTCTCTCCCCTTTGCCTACCATACGTCTGTGGAGGGTCGGTTCGCGCCCTGGTGCCCCTTGGGACCTGCAGTTCAAGTGTCCTCCACCCTTCATTGCCATCCACCTTTCACGAGTCACCTCAAGGTGCCCGTTTGCTGAGCTCCACAGAATCCCATTGACCATTTCTCTTCCCTGGTCCCCATTAGCTTTCACTCTTCAGGCCAGCCAGCTCCCCATTTGTCACCTACTCACCCGCTGCCTGAGATGTCACTGCACTTACTCTGGACCAACAGATGACCCTCCATCCAGGTCACATACCTTAGTCAAGTGGCCACAGGTTTCCTGCTTTACATGGTCCTATGCACATCAGTGGAGTCCCCGCCCTCCCACCCCGCATAAGGAAGGCTCCTATATAGCCCTTTAGTGTTGAAGACAGTTTGAGATTTTAGCTCCCTCATTCTATAGATGTAGAAACTAAAATTCATCTAGAAAGAGTGCCTGGAATTGAGTTGGGAAGGTAGTTGACAAAGTCATATTTCAATACCCTTCCACTTCTCCATCCTGTCTCCAGAGTTCAGGCTGTGTTTCTTTAGTTATTGAGAGACAGGGTTATTCCTGCTTAGCCTTGGCTGTCCTAGAATCATTTTGTAGACCAGGCTGGCCTCGAACTCACAGCAATCCGCCTGCCTCTGCCTCCCTGAGTGCTGGGATTACAGGTGTGTGCCCCACCCTGCCAGCTAGGGTTGCCTTTGCTATGCAGGGAAATTAGCAACAGCACTTTCTTTCTTTTCTTTCTTTCTTTCTTTCTTTCTTTCTTTCTTTCTTTCTTTTTCTTTTTCCTTTCTTCTTTCTCTGTGTGGCCTGGGTTATCCTGGACCCAGAATGGTAGATCAGGCTGGCCTCGAACTCACAGAGATCCTCCTGTCTCTGCCTCCTTGAGTGCTGGGGTTATAGGCGTTCGTCATCATGGGACTTTCAAGAGCAGAAAACCATGATGCCTTTTTCAAAATGGCATCATGGGTGACTGGGGAACCCTGTAGACATAGGTGGGCCTCTCTGTGGCAGCACTTACCTCCCTCCTCACTTTCCTCTACATCATATTCTCCTCAGCTCCTGCTTGTAGGCCCTGCTCCTTGCCCTGTGTAGTCCTCGGCCTGGCTATTTCCAAGGATGTCTTGGTGCCTTTCCTCCCTATTTGGCTCTCACCATTGTTGCAGGCGTGTTGCAGGCATGTCACAAGCATGTTGCAGGAGTGTTATAGACACGGAAATTTCCACTTGGCTGCCTATGCCACACAGGTCAGGTGGCGAGTGGCCTGGGCTGCCCCCACGCCGTGTTTAGCAGGAGAGCTGAGCGGAGGCGGTGCCTGGTTCCCCAGCTACAGTCTCTCGTTAGAAAGAAATTAAAAGCCACTCAATTTTGGCTAATATCCCTCTGAAGGCCTTTAACTCCACCTGTGACTAACCCATTCATAATCGCTCCGTTTTAGTGGCTCAGGCTGATGTAGCCTCAATTAATTTGGGAGGAGAGATAAACGGCCGTTCCTCTTTGTCTCCCATCCACTCCTCCTTTCTTGCTCTCCCTGTTGTCTCCCCCACAGCCTCTCTGTATCTCTGCCTCCAAGCTCAGTTCTTTCTTCTTTCAGTCTCACCTTTCTTCCTCATCTTGAGTGTGTGTGTGTGTGTGTGTGTGTGTGTGTGTGTGTGTGTGTGTGTGTGTGTGTCTGGAGACATGTATCTCCTCAACTCTCTTTGTGTGTCAAAGCCTTAGTTTTTTTTGCTCTTCCCCTGGAGTCTCTTTCTGGTTCTCCCTGTCTGTCTCTCTGACTTCCTTTTTCTTTGTCCATTTCTCTGTTTGGCCTCTGCCCCTTGCTTGTCCTTTTCTCTGCTCCTTGTTTCCCTTGGTCCCTGACTTTGGCCACTCTGACCACTCCTCAGTCATCTTTGGGGCTCTATGACCCACTAGTGTGCCCACATGCCCGGTGTGCCCACACGCCCGGCCCCGCTCTGTGTCTGGTGCTGCTGCTTTCTGGCCTCATCTCTCTCAGTCATCTCTGTTCTGTCCTGGTCTTTGTCTCAGTCTCTTCCGAGCAGCTCCCTTCTGCTCCCCAGCCCTTTATCCCCCCTTTGTGCTGTTTCCCATTCCCTCAGTTCCCTCTGTTTGCTCTTTTCTTTATTCCCATTTATTCTTTTATTCTCTGTGTCTCTGCTTCTGCTCTACGTCCCTGAGTTTTTTCTCCCACCCCTTTCCTTGTCTATCACAGAGAGGACTCCCTCCCCGACCCCCCCACCCCCAATACCCCCCAACACAGCTCTTTTCTTTTGGTGCCTCAGAGCCCCCTAGCCCATGAGTCCCTTTGTCTCCCCCCACACCCCTCTCGATTATTATTAATGATAAAAGCTCAAACATCACATCAGTAATTTCTGAGTGAGTTTTGCAATGAAACTGGGGCCTTCTCGGGCCCCTCCCGAGTCCCACAAATTTTACTTTTGTAATTTCACGCCTTTGGTTATCGCCACGCTGCTCCGTCCCTCTCTGCCTCTCAGCTCCCCTCCCTTCCCCCCTCCCCCCCGGAGAGAGCACTTAAACTTGTTTTCATTCCCTTATTCTTTATTTTTTTAATGTCCACTCTCTCCGGAGTCAGTAATGTTCTTCCTCTCTTTCCTCTCCCATTTTCTGTTAATTCTGCGCCATCTGCCTTAGCATCTGTTAAAAATAAAATTTCCCTCACACAATGAGAAGCCTCCCTGCTCCTCCCTTCCCCCCCTGCAGCCCCCCAGGTTTGGTGCTGGGGCGTCAGATGCCACTTCCTCTCTTGGGATCTTCCCCTCCCCCCCTCAGTCCCTAGTCTGGATTTCAGAGAAGAGACACTGTGCTGGGCAAGCAGGCAGCCGAGAGGGAGGGGTCTGCCCAGGGGGCCTAGAGCTGGAGGGGGCAGCTGCAAAGGGAACTAGAAATTGAGGCGGGGGAGATACAGAGGATGGACCAGGCTCCACCTTCTTGCCTTTCGGGGATCCGGCCAAGGCTGGATGGAGCTTTGAGCTGCTGTGACAGACCACCTGCACAGGTAGGGTAACAACAGGTGGGGCAGAGGCGCAGAGGCTTAACACCTGGTCCACCAAGGAAAGGAGGTTGCTGGTCAATCTGGCCCTTTCTGGAGTACTGGGGCTTGAGACTGAGTGGTAACATGAGTGATTTGGGGGAGATAGGAGGAAGCTACCAAGTCCCACTGGCTGGCCCCAGCTTGGACTGGCTCTGATGATAGAGAAGGTGTCCTTAAGATTGGCTGTCCAGGACCTCCTCCCCCCCTATATGTCTGCTGGGGGACTGGGTTCCTGCTTCCCTGGGCTCAGCTGGAAGATGGGGGTGGGGATGGGGGGAGTCAATGACTCACATGCCCTGGAGACTTTGGGACGCAGGAAACTCTTGGGTAAAAGCCAGCTTCCCAGAGGGTCTGAGGCTGTCTGTGTACATGTGAGTGTGTGCCCATGAGATTAAGGTTCCCTCTGTCTACTGTGCGCGCTCTCTCTCTCTCTCTCTCTCCTGTGTGTGTGTGTGTGTGTAGGACATATGTATAATGTAGGCTGGTTTTGACAGATTTTTTTCTGTGACATCTAGATGTGGTAAGTTTCTCGAGTGTGAGACTGTTCTGTGTTTTCATGAGCATTGTCCATGAGACTGTGTGTGACAGTGTGCATGTTAAAATGAGGTACTGTTGTGTGCTTCTGTGTAATCGGTGTTTTACAAAAACGAAACGTCAGTGTTGGTGTGTATGTGATGGCTCATATCTTGCCACATTGGTGTATTTGTATATGAAGTGTTACAAGCTTTGTGTATCTGTATATGTGTGATTCCCTTCAATGATGCTGGGTGTAGCTCCCCAGGGGTGCTTTGCATGTGACCAATGGCAGACTGGCACAGACATGTGGATTGCATAACTTCTGAGCAAAATGATGGTCTCCAGAGCCTCTCTCTGCAGGAGTGTGCTTCTGTGCATTTGTCTCCTGTGACATATGTGTGCGAGCACTGCAGACTCTCTTTGGCTCAGCACTACACGTGTGTGTGTGTGTGTGTGTGTGTGTGTGTACTGGAGGTGTGGCTGAACCAAATATGAGTGGAACAAAGCATACGCATTGGTGGGTCCAGTGAGATCAGCTGAGATAAAGTCTTGTGGGAGTTGAAGCATCTCAGAGTTGGGGTGACGAAAAGACATAGGCTTCAACGCGGAATGGTCCTGAGTGCAGTTCCTCTATCTTCCCTCAACAGGCCTGCTCCTGCAAGTATCTTAGACAGTAAGTTCCATCTCTGTCAAGCGGGGATAATCATACCCACAACTCACCTGATATCCACTGCTTACAGTAAAAGTGTAGGCTTGCCATCCCATCCCATTTCTTTCATTCCTCACACGAACTGTTTTAGGAGTGAGGAAACTGAGGCACCAAGTATAAATAAATAACAGAGACTAGGCATGTGTCTGCTCAGCAAATGCTAGCTTCACTGACAACTAGGTCTTTCCAAATCATTGATATTATTCTTGTGTGTGTGTGTGTGTGTGTGTGTGTGTGTGTGTGTGTGTGTGTTCTGCCTTATGAGGTTTCTTTCCTAGGTCATCAATGCCGCCACCACTCCCCCACTTCAACCAGCACCCCAGTGGAGCTGATGATCTTGGGGTAGACAATAGTGAGGCGGATGAGGAGGAGACACTGGCCTTCTCTACAGCCAGCTATTGCGAGCCAGCCTTGATCGACACCAAAGATGCCTAATCTCTCTCTCTCTCTGGCCCGAGGGGAGCAGCAGCGTTTGTGAAACAGATTTTTACAAAATGTTTTGACCCTGCTCTCCCCTCCCCCCGCCCCGCATCTCTGCCTGGCACCGTGTCACCTAATTAAATCAGCCTTCGCGGGAGACTCAGCTTCCTGCTAATTGTGCTCTGGACCTGCTTCCGGAGGCCTCTCTCCCCACCCCCTAGCCACCACCCCTACTCCGGGGGACGGGCGGGGGCGGGGACTGGGGGGGGGGCGCACGATGGAACTCTGAGAGGCCCGGAGGTCCTCAGGTCTGCAATAGGGGAGACTGAGACACCGAGTTTGGCCCTCTCCTAGGCCATGCTTGTTGTCCAAGGATCCGAGCCCAGGTCTGAAATGACCTGGGGTCTTGAGGAGACCAGCCCGAGCGTATTCAAGTAATTGTCTCCGCTAGACGGGGAGCCAGGGTATGCGATTCAGAAAATCCCAGGTTTCATTCCCCTTTACCAGATGCACTGGCTGCCGAAGCCAGCGTTTTCTGGTTCCTTCCCTGGCTTGGAGGCCTGAGGGAGTTGCTGCCTCTGTCCAGGGTGCTGAACGCGTGCCGACCCGATGGCACTTCCAATTTTGTCCCATAGTAGCTATTAGTAAAAACATCACTGATTATTGACACACATTGACCTAAGTGCTTCCATGGTATGTTTATTTTAAGCCTCTCAGCAACCCTAGGAAAAGAGATCTTCCCATTTTAAAGATGAGAATATTGAGACAGAAAGGTTAAGGAGCTCCAGTTGGGGAGAGTAAGAAGGCTTTTATTTTAGCCATATTGTCCACTCTCTTGTTTTAAATTTTATCCATTTATTCTTAACTTTGTGTGTGTTTGCATGCGTGAGTGCATGCATGCGCGTCTGCCAGAAGCTTCTAAGACTGGAGTTACAGGTGGTTGTGAGCTGCTTGAGTCTGGGAATCAAAGCCATGTCTTCAATCCCTTTTCTTACAACCCTGAAAATGTATTATTTGTGCATTGAGGGAAAATTGTGGGGAAAATCTTTTTTTTTTTTTATTTTATACTTTGAGTCAGGGTTTCTCTGTGTAGCCTTGGCTGTCCTGGACTCACTCTGTAGACCAGGCTGGCCTCGAACTCACCGAGATCTACCTGCTTCTGCCTCTTGAGTGGCTGGGATTATAGGCTTGCATCACCTCACTCAGATTCTTCTTCTTCTTCTTCTTCTTCTTCTTCTTCTTCTTCTTCTTCTTCTTCTTCTTTCTCTTTCTTTTTGTTTCTTGTTTTTTGTTTTGTTTTTGTTTTTCAAGACAGGGTCTCTCTGTGTTAGCCTTGGCTGTCCTGGACTCACTTTGTAGACCAGGCTAGCCTGGAACTCACAGGGATCCACCTGCCTCTGCCTCTCGAGTGCTAGGATTAAAGGCATGTGCCACCACACCCGTCAGCTTCTTCTTCTTCTTTCACTTTTTTATTACTTATTAATTCATTCATATTACATCTCAATTGTTATCCCATCCCTTGTATCCTCCCATTCTTCCCTCCCTCCCGTCTTCACCCTACTCCCCTCCCCTGTGACTGTGACTGAAGAGGACCTCCTCCCCCACTATATGATCATAGGGTATCATTCTTTCTTTTTTTTTTTTTTTTTAATGTAAGAAACATCTTTCTGGTCAAATGACCCATATTTTTCTTTTTTTCTTTTCTTTGTTTTTCATATTAAATGAGGTTTATTAAGTGAGCATGGGGGGGAGAAGGAAAGGGGAGGAGGGGCATCCCGGCGGGGGGGGGGGTGCGAACAGAGACAGAGGAAGAGAAGGGAGAGAGGAAGAGTAAAGGTAGAGATGAGGAGGAGTGGAGGTGATCCATATTTTTCAAAGGGAGAAGAGATTCACATAAAACTTTAAAAGAAAGATGGAAAACATCATTGGATGGACTTTATTTGGTTTCTTATTCCGATAAGCCAGTTCCACATATGGTGTGTGTGTGTGTGTGTGTGTGTGTGTGTGTGTGTGTATACATATATATCTTGGAAATAAGTAAAAATTGGGTATGGACTAGGGATTTGCTAAAATTAAGGAATAATTGTTCATTTTGGTATAATGATATTGTGACTTTGGGGCTTTTGAGAAATCTTTGTCTCTGCCTCCTTTAAAAAGTTAAGGTATGGATGGAACAAAACAGAAGCATTGGTGGGTCCAGAGACCAGGCTCTGATGGTGGAATGCTTGTCTAGCATGCACAAAATCCTTGGCTCGGCCCCCAGCACTCAGAAGGTGGAAGGAGGGGACCAGAGCTCAACACCACTCTCAATATCGCCTACAGGATGGGATATCAAGGATAGCCTGGGCTACGTGAGCCCCATCAGGGCCTGGGAATTGGCTCAGTGGGGCTAGTGCTATACACACACACAAGCATAGAGACACACGTTTGCATCCCTAACTGCCCACATAAAAAGCTGGGCTCAGTAGCAGGTCTGTAAACCCAGTCCTGAGGAAGTAGAGACTGGAAGACCCTTGGGGCTTGCTGGTCTGGCCAGACGTTCTAGCCGATCAGTGAGTAAAAGACCTTGTTCAAAATTTAAGATGGAAAAGTGACTGATGAAGACACCTGGTGCCAACCTCTGTTCTCTACACGTGCACACACGCCGCTCTCCCTGCCACACAATACCCATACATATGTATACACACGGACCACACACATACATACTCGAAACCACAAGAGAAGCTGCTAGGTGACTTTCTCAAGATTTCTTAAGAGCTCCTTTCTCAACATCCCTGGCATCCTACCACAGGCAGATGTCCACATGTCTACAGTGTGGCCTGACTACAGGTCTGTATGGGTTGACACTATATCTCTGTGAGACTCTGAGCAGTAAATCTTAAAAAGCTAAAACATGCCAGAATTTCTATAATGTGCATCATGGTGTTCTAAACTCACTGCGGCTCTGAGAGGGAGGAATTATTGTCCCAGCATTGCAAAGGCGGGAACTGAGGTAGAGAAAGCAATTTGCCTGTGGCCCTACAGTTAGTGAAGAATGGAGCCCGAGCCCAGGTATTTTGGCTCTACTCCCTAATGTTCCTGCTAATTGACTAAACCACAGTGGCCTTATTAGTGTGCCTAAGGCTTGTGCCTGAGTGTGACTTCGTTCGGTGGGTGGAAGCGAGCAACCATGTATGTGGTAACAGCAGGGGCCACTCTGCCCATGATGCAGGGTGAGAGATGCAAGGAACTGCAGAGAAGCAAGCACGGAAGGTTGATTTGAAATGAACTTGTCAATGAAAAAGACAAGGTCCACTAAACATTTACTTGCTTTGAAGGATTTACCTGGTTATGAGATGTAGCTAAATGTGATTTTGAAATTAAAAAATTTCCTCTCCATAACAATAAAAGAGACCATTCATCAAGCCTTTCTGCCTCTGTACGAAGCTATAGATACTATCAATGCCCAATGCCTCGGATAGGGTAAGGATTCCTTTTGCTGTTTTTGAGATAGGGTTTTTCTGTGTGTAGCTTTGGCTGTCCTGGAACTCTTTGTAGACCAGGCTGGTCTCAAACTCACAGAGATCCACCTGCCTCTGCCTCCTGAGTGCTGGAATTAAAGGCATGTGCCACCACCACCCAGCTACAGTAAGGATTCTTCAGCAATCTCTGTTATTGTGGAAGAGCTGGCCTTAGAGTCAAGAGCAGGACACAACTTTACTTTCAGAATTCACCAGCTGAACAACCTTGAGCCAGAAACACTTCCTGGCCTCACCTCTCTTCTATGACAGGGCACAGAGCATCCTTTAAAATACTGCAAATGTGCTGGGTATAGTCACACATGCCCACTCCCAGAACTCAGGTGGCTGAGGCAGGAGGATCTCTATAAGTCTGAGACCAGCATGGTTTATATAGTGAGTTACAAAACAGCCAGAGCTACATAGTGAGACTCTGTCTTCAAACCAATACTGTAAAATTTTTAAATGAGGTGATATAAACAGTGCCTGGCAGAGTGCCTAAGGGCATAGTAAGTGTCTGGAAATGGCAGTTAATATTTTATTCTAGTTGCTTCAGATACATTTCCCCTGGGCCCTGGTGTCACCCAAGTGATTGAATGTTTCTTTTTAAAATGTACTTGTGTGTGTGTGTGTGTGTGTGTGTGTGTGTGTGTGTGTGTGTGTGTGTATACCATGCATATGTAGGTGCGGATCTCTGGAGCTGGAGTTACAGGTAGTTGGGAGCTGTCTGATGTGGGTGCTGGGAACTGAACTCTGATCCTCTACAAGAGAAGAAAGTGCCTTTAACCACCCAGCCAACTATTCAGCCTGATGCTTTGGTAATCTAACCTTGGCTTTTTCATGTGTTCCAAGTTTATACCTTTATCAGTTGCCTGAGTGCCTGTCTCCACCCCCATGGACTGCCTGCCCTAGTTAAGTCTTTCTGAAAACCCATGCAGAGCATTTGCATAGGGGCTGACAGGGCAAATAGTAGGAAAAGGTCTTCCCATAGAAGACAGCTGTTGGCAGTAATGAGAGTGGACTTCAAATGTGCATGGCATGGCCTTCATGGAGTGATGCTTTCCCTCTCAGAGTGTCAGTTACCCTGCATGCACAGTGAAGATGTAGTTTGGGTGTGCCATGGTTTCAAAAGACTCTGAGTAACTGACTGTGCTCATGAAACTGGCAGAGGGTGAGACTGTGTGACCATGACTGAGTTCTTGGGCTCTGACAGGCTGTGAGAAGGGGTTTTGGATGCTGGAGCTGAAGACATGAAGGTGTGACTGAAACAATGTAAAGGCAATGACTTGGAGGGATTTGTGATGACACATCCTTGGGGTGAATGAATGCATGCATGCACGTGAGATTGCATGCATGTGAGATTGCATGCATGTGAGATTGCATGCATGTGAGATTGCATGCATGTGAGATTGCATGCATGTGAGATTGCATGCAGATGAGAGTGCACATATATGAGATTGCACATATATGAGATTGCACAGTGAGTTCAACAAGGTATGTTTATGGAGATGGATATGCATTAGCATCAAACTCTGAGAACAAATTGTATTCAAATATGTTCTTATTAAAAAACTAAAATCCCCTCCCCCCCAAAACCAAACCAAATCAAAACAAAACAAAAACCCCTAAAATCTCAAATTGTTCAGTGTTACCAGTAAAGACTAAGGAGCCAGATGCTGGGGTGAAAACCTGCTAGCTCAGGGAGGCAGAGAAAGCACCCAGCTGACCTTCCTACTCATGTTCCAGAAGGAAAAAGCCAGAAGCCAAAAGCCCAAGGTCAAAAGCTTGCTAGCTCACCCAACAGCCCAGGAGGAGAAAGCAAAAAAGCTTCTCCTCACTGTCTTAAATACTCTTATACAAAGTCCCTCCTTTCTTCTGAATCCCTGTCAGCTGGTTTCTTGCTTTACCTCTTGACCTAGGGTTAACGTTATTAAATCCTGTGTACAGAAAGCTCTTGGATTAAAGGTGTGTGCTACAGCTGAGCCACACCGTAATCACCTGTTTACAATAAACAGAAAATTCTTGGATTAAAGGTGTGTGTTAGGGCTGAGCCTCACCAAACAATAAGCAGGTTTTTACAGCTCACAATTTAGGGGTTCACAATGGGATCAAATACCCTGCAACAAAATATGGGAATGTAAGGCCATGAAAATTATAACAATCAAATGACATGAAAACAAGTGTGTGAGTAGCTGGAAGGGGCGTGCAAGGGTTGTGGTATTCTTTGTCAGTGTGTGGGGAGAGGTGCAGTGAGTGTGAGGAACTGTGGGGCTGATGAAACAGAGGAGTGGTGGAGACTTCTGGGAGGTAGGCCTCACTTTTGGAAAGAACTTGGGCCACAGATAAGCTCCTATTGTCAGGGCCCTCCTAGAGGGACTTGTGGGTAGTTCTGTGCACACTATTTCCACTACAGTGGACACAACTTAGCTGTAGTGACAGGAGCATCTTCTGAGAGAAGTCTAGGTGACCACAGGAGGATCCCATTTAGAGGCATTCCCCCCTCCCTGCTTAGCAGTCTTGACCAGGAGACCCCCAAATAGTGGCAAGACTGATGGTAGATGAGCACCCTGGGAACTGGGTGGGGGGATGGGGAGGGGGGAGGGTGGTGGGGTTGGAGGGGAGGGAACACAACAGTGAGATGCTGCTGAAATGGAGCTCAATCCTATGCTGAAGCAGGGGGAGACTTAGAGGGTGTGCCCTTTCCTGAGAATATTTATGCAGATTTCAACTTGGCCTTGTGTTGATACAGAGAACACAGATAGAAATATGGCACACTTGTGTGCAAGGCTCTCCAGGATCCTCAGAGTCACATATACACATAGAAACTAGCCTGAAGAATTGGCTTCTGTGGCCGTCTCTTTCCTTTTAGTTTAAACGAAGTGTAAAAGACAGGAACACCCTCTTTGGATGGTGAACGAGAATACACAATGTTGTAAAACACTTTTTGAAACAGCTTGATGAACTGGGTGCGGTGGCGTACACCTTTGATCCCAGCACTCAAGAGGAAAAGGCGGTCAGATCTCTGTGAGTTCGAGGCCAGCCTGGTCTACAGAGCAAGTCCAGGATACTCGGGGCTACAAAGAGAAACCCTGTCTCAAACAAATCAAAAGACAGCTTGATGATTTGTGCCCAAATATAAAATGTCTATTTTCTTTAAAGACCATAATTTCATTTCTAAGAGTTTCTCCCAAGGAGATAATTGTATGAATGCAAAAACAACTTTCCACACGTCCACTCACCTTGGGATATTTAACAGTGTAAAGCTTGCAGCAGCCTAAACGTCTTTAGCTAAGTGGGTGACTTGGTGATCTAGAATACAGTTATTAAGATCCTCACAGAGCCCGGCGCGTGGTTTCCTGACGTGCTACTGATTAAATGGTTGACTAGAACCTAGTGCTTGACTCTCTTTACATCTCACACTTGTATTTATATTTATCTAAAGACAGAAAGAAGCCAGGCACGGTGACACTTACCTGTGCTCTCACCAGACTTGGGAGGTGGAGGCAGGGGGAATCACAACTTCAGGGTCACTCTCGGCTGTATAGCTGGGCCACCACAGACTTCATCTCGAGATAAACAAAACCGTACTGAAAGAGTTATCTGGCAGTATAATCGTTCAGATGGCAACGGTCACTGGGTGACTGAGGGGCACTTTATTTCTGATGTTCGTTGTTGGTTCGTTTTCTCTTTTTACAATGAACAAGCATCTCCTTTAAAGATAGTAGGAAGAAAGATGCTTGGCATGGAGCGCCCTACTTAGGGACTATTTAGGACTCAACCTCCACATAAGGTGGTGAGAACGACAGCACATTTAATAGTGGTACCCCCAACCCCTGCTACAGCTGGTGTAGCATGCCCTGCCCCCAACCCACAGCTCCTTGCCTCATCTAGGTTTTGTTTGTTTGTTTTTCTACAGGAAGAAGATATGAATTGCCTGGAGAAACTCTGGGCTTCAAATTAAGAAAAAGAAGACATCCAGAGAATGCTGTCAGGCTAAGAGACCTTCACCTTTTGTCGCGCGCGCGCGCGCGCGCGTGTGTGTGTGTGTGTGTGTGTGTGTGGAGACACAACCCAGGACTCTCTCTGCCCTTGGCGCCCCACCCCTTAACGAGGCTTTCTAGCTCCTGTCCAGCAGGAATAACGATTTACTTTCTAACTAAAGTGCACACCCTGAACGTCCCCGGAAGCACTTTTCCCAGTGGTGAACTCCTAGAGCCTTGGGGCTCCAAGTGATTCTAGCAGCCAAGAACTACACTGCTCCCTACAGTCCTTATGAGGGGGCTTTAGCTTCTGCTCAATGCTCCCTGGACACTGGAGGGACGGCATCTCCTGGTGATTGTAACAAGGAGACGGAGAAGGAGTTGGAGAAGAAGGAAGAGGAAGAGGAGAAGGAAAAAGAAAATGACAAAGAAGAGGAGGAAGAAAAAGAAGAAAGGAGATATGCTTCAAGGACAGGGGTTGCTATAGCCTAAATGTTTGTAACTGCTTAGAATCCACACGCCAGAAGGAACCGTTGTCTCTAAAGGTGATGGTGCGCAGAGGTGAGGCCTTCAGTGGCGGTTGGATCATGAAGGCAGAGCCCTGCTGGCTTGGACTAGCACCCTCATAAAACAGGCTCTGAGACCTGCTTGTCCTTCCTCTGGTGTGAGCTGGCTGTGTGTGAGGAAGCAGATCCTAGCCAGACCCTCAGTACCTTGATTTCACACTTCTCAGCCTCTGGAATTTTGAGGAATAAAATTCCATTGTGAATAAGCTACCCAGCCTGTGTCATTTTGTTGTAGTAGCCCCAACAGGCTGCCACAGTCTGGACGATACAGGAGCCTACACCAGTAGCCCAAGAGCCAGTGCAGTCAGGTCTAGGACAATGCAAATAAATGGTGACACCTATCCAGCCATCACCAAAGGCCTGGCCTCCGTGGTTTCCATTGTGGGGAGGGTGTGTTGGGGAGACAGTCCAATATAGCGAGGGAAGCATCTGACGTCAAATTCTGGTCCCATCAGGCTGGACACCCACTGAGACGGTGATCCAAACGAAAACCACAGACCTCCCTTATTTTTGTAAACTACTGAGGATTTTTTAAAGATCCTGTGTGGAAGAAAGTCGAATCACTTATCTGACCTAATTTTACTCTGTGAAGATGACATAACTGTGGGTCAAGTTCAGGCCTTCCTCTTTCCCATGTCTAACAGACACAGTGTGTACTGACTTGGGGAGCCCCTTCAGTCTGCACTCACAACCTCCTCCTCCTTCCTCAAATGCCCTACCCCCACAGTGTGAGTCCTGTCTTATCTCTGCTCTTTAGCCTTTATCTGCTTTAAGACACTAGCTGGTCACTGTCCTGTGGATTGAGTTCCAAAGACCGGAAATATAATTTACGTGATTCACAACCTTAATGGACTTAAAGATTATTTATTTACTTATTCATTTGCTTACTTACTTAGTTGGATTTTTGGAGACAAGGTTTCTCTGTGTAGCCCTGCCTTTCCTGAAACTCCGCAGACCAGGCTGGCCTCTCAGAGATCCACCTGCCTGTGCCTCTGCCTCCCAAGTGCTGGGATTAAAAGGCATGCACCACCAATGCCCGTTTTTTTTTTTTTTTTTTACTATTATGGTTGTTGTTGAGACAGGCTCTCACCATGTGGCTCAGGCTAGCCCGGATTACCAGGCAGAACAGTGTTACATGAGGCACAGGTGGCTTCCTCTCCCTGTTATCACAAGTGGTCTCTCAACCTCCTTAGCCCATTCCTAATCAAACAACATTTGAGTGCAGGAGCTCACTTCACTAGTGCTGTGGTGCAGATGTGCCGTACGTTACGTATGTTCCAGAGGGGCCAGCCTGGAAATAGTGTTTTCTCCACCAGGCAGAGGTTTGTTTACCCCAAGTGTGTTTAATAGTAGCAGAGCCAGAAGGTATGGAAGAGATGAGCCCCAAACTCAACAGCACTGTGATTTCCATCCTGTCTCCCCAGCATTAGTGCCTTTCCAGGTGGCCTTTGTGCTCAGGTGTTCCCCGTGTCTGTGCTTAATGTTAATTGCGTCTATTAATAACTACTGTGGACGCTGGGTGTAGTGGCCCATAGCTTTAATCCCAGCACTTGGTCGGCAGAGGCAGGGGGAAGTCTCTCTGGGTTTGAGGCTAGCCTGGTCTACATAGCGAGTTCAAGGACAGCCAAGGCCTCACAGGAAGATTTGTCTCAGAACAAACAAAAACCACCACTTGCCACTTGTATTTCGTGCCATGGTTTCTCAATGATTTACTTAGCTTTACAGAGTGCAGTACCCGGAGCACATATTATTCCCACAGTTCAGATAGGCAACTGAGGCCCAGTTTACAGAACTAGCCAGACTCTGCGAGGTAGAGATTGTGAACTCACCTCTCAGGCCACAGCACAAACTTGGGGCCAGGCACATGAGGGTGTGTAACCTTTGCACGGATGAGGGATTGTTTGTATGGGGGTGGGGGGACTGATAAAGACCCTACAAAAGGGATGCCTACCTGTCTCATGCTTAGCTAATGTCCCAGTATTAGATCTTTTTCTTGTGACCCCATAATGCCCATCTTGGCTGCCAAGTTCAGCCCACGCCATCGAAGGCAGAGAGGGCTGATGGGCGCGGCTGTAAGGTGCAAGGTCCAGTGGACTGGACCCCCAATGGCAGGTGCAGGAAGGTGCAGGGGCTGCCCTCACCGCAGGGCGGCGCTCGCGAGGCCGCCCACCCACCCCTCCGGGCCGGCAGACTGAGGCTTGGGCCGCCCGCGACCGCCCCCTCGTGGACATCGGCGGACATGGCGCGGAGCCCCACCCAGCCTGGGTGCTTCCCGTGCGGGCACCCGCTGAGGCCCAGGCGCAGGCGCGGTGACTCTCCCGGAGGCCCCCCCCCCCCCCCCCCGCCGCCGCCGCCGCCGCTCCCCGGCTCGCTCCACTTTGGGGATAATTTAACATGTTTCACACTAACTTTCCCGTAATGGCCGCGAAGCCTTTAGAAATGCAGCCTCCCGCTTTATCGGCGGCCGCGCTAATGGTTATCTCGCAGCCGTGCCCCCGGCGATCCTGTCAGGAGTAAATAGAAGCTGACACAGTCATTTGCTTAAATCTTCTCCACACTTTTGCCGCATTTCCCTCCAGAGGATACCCCTGAAACAACAATTATTTGAAATGTCACGCGTTTCTGCCCCTGGGCTACCAACAAATGAACATTAAATCTATTAACAGAAAAAAAAAATTAAATGTTTACTTTTCCAAGAAGGTGTGAGAGGCCGGAGTCAGGGAGGGGCCGAAGGACAGGAATGGAAGCGCGGAGTCAGGCCGAGAATGGAAGAGGAGTACCACAGACAGACACGGATAGATGGACGGACGGACGGCAGGACAGACAAACGGCCAGCTGGACCCACAGAAAGAAGTGGAGAGAGAACAAGATAGAAACACAGAAGTCAGGACAAACCAAGACAAGTGTGGAAAGACTTCTAGAGAGGGTGGAGAGCCAACGCAGAAAAGCAAAAATCACAAAAGAAGGGAGAGATCACAGAAAACCATTCTCCGCCCATAAATGCCACCTCTCCTTTGCGTTCCAAAAAAGGACATTTCCCAAAGAGTGCACTGGCTGGACAGGGCATCGTTGGCCAAGAGGACTCCTCCCTGAGGACTTAGCCACACCTGCTTTCCTCTGGACTTGGGGGTGTGGGGGTGGAGCGAGGGGTGACGGTTGCTAGACCCCCCCCCCACCTGGAGCTGAGCAATCCGGGTCAGGGCTCCACTCTCCACGTCCAGTCAGGAGGGGTAGTATGGTTGAAGAGATGCTGAGGACAGTGGGTGCTGAGACAAAGCTGGAATCCCTTGGGTTCCTGCAGCTTGGACTTTCTGTGGAGCTCCCGGCCATTCTAGTTCATGCCGTGACTCAGTTTCCCCAGGTGGACAGTGGGAGCTAGGCCCTGCGCTCTTACTTCCCAGGTCCCCTAAGTGATAGCCTAAAAGTGTCCTAGTGAGGTGCAATGGCCCTAACCGTCCTCCGGGAGAGAGGCCTGGGTGACAGTTGAAAGATGTCTCTCTAGGTTGTGTAGGATTTGGAGTGTGTGTGTGTGTGTGTGTGTGTGTGTGTGTGGTCATACATTTTGGTGCCTACAGGCAAGGGCCTTGCTTGCTGTCTGTGACATTTCTGGCAACAGGGCACTTCCTGCGAAGAACAGGAGGGCAAGGCAGGAAGCTCCATCAAGAAGGACCGTATATATATATATATATATATATATATATATATATATATATATATATATAATTATATCACATCTCAATTGTTATCCCATCCCTTGTCTCCTCCCAGGCCTCCACATATTAACCCAGGATCAGGGTTTAGAGAGGCATGGTGAGGAAGCTGAAGGATCAAGCAGTAAGCATGGGGGTGTCATGGAGAGGTCAGGAGGAGATCGAGAGAGGGGTCAATGGCCGGTCAAAGAAAGGGTCCTGGGACAGGAAGGACAAATGGAGCAGCCAGGATGGCCTGGGTTGGCTGTTCTCACCTCTTAAGCCTCCCACCCCTTCCCTGTGCTATCCCTCAGTGGAACAATTTCCTGTGGCACTCTCAGTTTAAATAAGTAGGTCAGGTTTCACAGGGGTGGGGTGGGGTGCGGTGGGGTGCGGTGGGGTGGGGTGGGGTGGAGTGGGGATTCCTAGGTCAACTTAGCTAGATGTCAGCGAGGCTTAGGTGTGGCCAGTGCCTCTGCCGGTCTGCTCTCATTGAGCTCCCCAGAAGCGTGTCTCAGCTGTAGCTACACCCCAGGAGCCCTCATCAGTGTGTACCTAGGTGTGAACACCCACCCCACACACACCTGTCCAAGCCAATAACTCACACCAGAACACAGCAACAAAGCCATGACTTGGCTATCACATTCTTGCTTTGAATCTACACGTTTTTATCCTCACATGAACCCGTGACTCTGAACACTTCAGACACACTCATGTAAACCTAGGGATGCATCTTCCATATTCAAACCTTGCACACTCACAGCCACAGCCAAGAGGGCTCTTGGTCCCTGTCCTTCACTCTGACAATGGCTACGCCCAATGCTCCCACTGTCACCAAAGAAATGGCAAAGGAGAGTGTCTGTATGTACTGCTGAGGCTGTGTGTCTCTGTCTGAATGTAAATTTGTACATGTATGTTTTGGATGCGTGTGTCTGACAAAGAAAATACACATGTATTTTTGTGTCTTTGAGTGTGGACATCTCGCCACATCCACGGAATACTGTGTGTGTATGTGTGTGTGTGTTGAGAGTTGTGTGCCAGTGTGGTTGTGTGTGACTGAGAGTGTGTGGTGGGGGTGTGGGGGGGCGAGTGCTATTTAAATAAAAAAGAAGGGAAGTGAATCAGGGTCGTTTCCATTTTAATTGTAAAACAGATAAGCACTAAACACTTTGAAAAAGTAAATGACTTGAGAATAATTACTCTCTATTACCCAGCGTCCCAGGGGGGCAGTTGGAGGAGCCCAGATGGCTACAAAAATGGGATTTAGCAGAAAATTGAAGACATTATTCACCGTAACACATTATCAATTACCTTCATATCAATTACAATAACCTTACATTAGCGAGGGGCCCCGAGACCCTCAAGCCCTGAGACGGTGGAATCACTGTAGCCCCGTGGGGGAGGGGCAGGAGGAGGGTAAGAGGATGGGAGGGGACTGGGAGGGTCCTGCTTCCCTTTCTCCCCTGGAAATGCTGCCAGCTCAGGACTTTGCTCCCTGAATCTCTCTCTCCCTATTCCACAGCCCCAGGGTGGGGGTCAAGAGAAAGAGGATACATAGGACCTATCCGTGAGCTAAGTGGGTGAGGGGCTGAGGAGATGAGAGACAGATCCAAGAAAGAGGATGAAATGATGACCAGTGACACAAGTAGAGATGATGTCCAAAGTGCAGGGGGGTTCTAGATGGGCACTGGAAATATGGGAAGCTGAGGAGACTGAAGATTCAAATGCTAGCAGGGCAAGTGTGCTGGGAAGTCACCTAGAATCTCCAGTTCTATACTGCGATCAAATCCTTTCCACTCTCAGCATCTCTTCCCTCGTCCCGCTTCAAAGCACCAAGCTGCTGTAACCTTCCTCCCTCTCCTGCTGGCCTTTCCGCATCTTTCCTTTCTCAGCTCCCATCTCAAACTCCCCCAGATGACGTGGGGTAGGGGGCCCTCATGAGAACCGGGAAGGGAAGTGAGGCATGGTAGCTCATAACTGTACCGCCAGCATTGACATGAGTTCAAGGCCAGCCTGGGATAGAATGAGATCCTGCCTCACAATAAACAAACAAACAAAGTAAAGCTGAAAAAAAAATTGTAAAATGTTTCAGTACTTTAAAAATGGCCTAACTTGGCTATTTGGTTTGAATAAGATATGACGCCCATTTTGTTTTACCTATCTATTTATTTATTTATTTTCAAAATGATTTTATTTTTGTTTTATGTGCATCGGTGCTTTACCTGCATGTATGTCTGTGTAAGGGTGTCAGATCCCCTGGAACTGGAGGTGCTGGGCATTGAATCCAGTCCTCTGGAAGAGCAGTCAATACTCTTAACCACTGAGCCATATTCCTAGCCTCAAAAGATAAAGATACATTTTAAATTGTCTTGTGGCCAACACTGCACACACACACACACACACATATATGTCTCTATATATGTCCTTGATGGGCTAAGGCCCCTGAAAAGAAAAAGACTCAGGGTGGAGAAAATTACAGAATCTTTCCTAACATTCTCCTTCCTGGGGAGTCCGTAGCTTCCTATTTCGGAGCCCTGAACAGCAACCTTTATGTGGTAGAGATGAGGCCACAAAGCTGAGATCTACCTACTTTTCACCCCCTCCTCCGCTTCAAAACCCAGTCCCAGAGATCACCCATCCCAGAAGGAAGGACGAAAGTACCCATGGAAATCCATGCGAAGTTACAGGTTCCCACACGCAGCCCCCTCCAACTCTCCTGCCTGCCCCCAGTGTGTCCACATAGATTAGCTGTCCTTGTATAGTTTTTGTGCATTTATACTTTCCACTTTCTCCTGCGAAGTACTCATATACCTCACTTCCTATACGATGCGTGTGCACACACACCCCGTGTCCCTTTACAGAGTCTCGCATGCACACGAGCACCCACACTCTCTGTCACCATCATGACTTTACACATCCATGCGGACGCACACTTTCCATTCTACGCACATAGCAGGCCGAGGAGGGCAGGCCTGGGCAACATTGTCAACTTGATTCATGGTGTGTGGTATGTGTCCAGGGGAGTTGAGAACTAACACTGCCCCCCTCCCCTAGGCTGGGCCCAGAGCACTAATTGCCCGTAATGAGCTAAAAGGAGCTCAGAGCTGGCCTCGGGCACCGGATGAAGATGTTTGCAGAGACCAGCCAGAATCTGTCCTGCTGTTTTGTTGATAGAAAATCTTTCTCCCCTGGTGCTCCTCTCAGTCTCTGTCTCCCCTCCTGTGGCTCCCATAGCCTCTGAAGAGTCCAGTCTTTCCCCATCCTGGTCTTTCCCATCAGCCTCTCTGCCTTCCTCCTACCTTGCATGACATTTTTTTCCCTCCATCCTGCCTTCTCTCTACTCTTAAATGGTGGCCCATCAGGGCGGTCACTGTTACGAAGAAGGAGGCAGGAGTACAGAAGCTTCTGAGGTAGCTCTGGGCTTAGTGAGGGAAGGTATAAATTAAAGGGAGGTGGGTTGTCACTGGGTCTAAAAAGAACCCTTCTCTTAAGATTTTCTCAGTAGTGATGCTGGACAGTACCCAGCTCTTACCACCGGGTTTCTGCACTATAAAGGATGCTGTAGAAAAGCTTGCCTGGCAGAAGGGAAGTTGCCTAGGATACCCCCACGAGGCCTCTTCTTCAAATTGTTATTATAGTTACTCATAAATTATTGATACAAGCCTTCACAAGTATTAATTATTGTAGCTACTGAGGGTCAAGCACCTATAAAATGCCAGGCACCTTACATTTTCACTTGTCTCCCATCATCTTCTCAGAGCCCCTGGGAGAGGTTAAAGCAGGTGCTGCAGGGCAGACAGAGAGCTGGGATTTAAGCAAGTCTGACTCAGCTTTTTCTCAGCAAACACTCATTCATAGGCGTGAGAGCCTATGATGCTGTAAGGCCAAACGGGTTAGGTTAAAGGGCCCCCCTTTTAAGCTTAAAGGAATTTAAGGGAGCAAGAGCCAGCGCATCCGTTTAGCATGAAGAGGGAAAACACCATCATACGCGTCCTCTGCCATGCCAAGTGGCTGAATGTGTCAGGTACACAGATGACACAACACCTACGTGTGTATGTGGGCAAGCATAGTCATGTACATGTGGGTCCATCTGGGACCATCTGAGCCTGCAGTCAGAGAGCTTTGGGGGGATCGGGAGTCATAACAGCCTGGTATCCCACCTTGTTGGTCTGAGGGAGGACTCTGTTTCTAGAGATGCTGTCACGCTTATTATCCACTTAGAGCCACTCAGCGAGGACCAGGGCAAGCAAGAAGGCTGTTGGGAGCAGAAGGGTTTGGGGGACCTTTTGTCCACTTTCACACCTACATTTGGAGTAGAGGCTGGGCAGAGCAAAGGGAAGGAAGGAAGCAAGGCAAGAGGAGGGCAGTGGCTAGAGTGGGACAGGACAAGGGTGGGCAGCCAGGGACCTGGAAGCCGTTTGTGATGCAAAGATGTAGGAAAGCTTTGCATTGTTTCCCTGGAGAAAGGAGCCTAAAACCGAAGTCTAATTATAACGAATGATTGTTAATGAGTTGTCTAAACATAATAGATGGAAAGAATTAAACATCCAGAAGAAACAGGGTTTCATTAACACACAATAAAGAAGCCACCAGTGAGGTGAACAGCGCCCTCCCCTGTCGTGCATGACATCTTCTCCTTCCTCTCTATAGGCCTGGCAGGCCGGAAGTAAGGCCAGGTCCTACTGAGAAGCTTGCAATTCTCAGGAGGGCCCTGAGCACTGTGGGCAATGCTTGTGAGGGTGGGAATTGCCTGGGACCCTCCCTTCTTTAGTCTATCTCTGTGTAGGTGCATGCTTCATGTCGCACATTGGTAGACCAGCAGGGTTTGCTTAGAGCCCTGATGTCTCCTCCTACAGTGGCACTGCGTGTCACTTCCTAGAGTGGGCACTATGGTTGATGGAATCTCACATTCTGCTTGAGAAGAGATCTCAGGGCTCTAGGGCTGCTGTAGCAGCCAGCCTTCCGTTCATGTACCTTGGATCTGTGGAAGGGCAAAGAGCCGGCAGAGGGCACAGGCACTTGTAAACACACATGTAAAATTCTGTGGGTCATGAGTCAACCACAGTCATTGCAACTCAAGGGTAGAAGGACATCAGAGATCACTGAGAGCAAACCATGTCACCTAATGCCCTGAAAAGGGCAGTAGCAAGTCTAAGGTCACACAGCTTCAAGCATACTTCCTTCTTAGTAGTCCAATATCTTCTCTTTTTCAGAAGCACAAAGGCTACGTACACTAAGACAACACTCTACTGCACAAATACTACACACCTCAGCAACACCAGTCTCAGACTCTTCTGGGTAAGGCAGACACATTTAGGGGTTTGCGTCGAGGTAACAGCAGCCATGTTTGCACAGGGAGAGGCCTCAAGTGGCCCCAAAATGGCACAGTGTTCAGGAGCTTGCAGAGTAAGGACTGTTCCAGACCGGAGTGGGAGAGCTAGAGAGAATGGGGCTTTGACTGACAGGTTAATGAAGCGCTTTATGCTGGTGGTGTAACTGCAGAGGCAGGATGGAAGCAGGCTCTCTCACACCGACACCCACACAAACATGTACACCCCACTACACAGGTGACACCCAACAAGGCAGAAGCCAGGATTGCCAACCTCCAGAGTGGCCTCCTACACCCAGAAGGGTGTCTTTGCTGCTCTAACATTTTTCCTTCCAGGGTGCTTAGAGCTGGGGAGCGATGCAACGCCGGTGGTATTGATTTAATGTAGGCCATGCATGGATGAGAAGTGGGGAGTCCAAAGGCACTGGGGTCCTTTGTGATCATAGTGGGGGCAGGGGACGGTGTATTACCTACAGAGGGAGTAAAAATAGGCTCAAACTCCGAGGCTAAGCCCCAACACCCAGGTAGGCTCTTTAGTAGATAAGGGAATTTCATTCTGGGTGGACATGAGACACCTCGACTTACCTAGCTTAGACCCATCTCAGACCTGGCAGCCTACCTTTCCCCAACCTTTGCCCTTCTTTTGACCCCGCCCCTTTGGAGCCAACACTGATTGGCTGCCACGCAGGCATTGCGGGCCAACCAGCCCCCCTGCAGCGCCAAGAAAAGTTAATTTGGAGTTCTGGTCTCCTCCCAGGATGCATTTGGGCGGCCGCCCGTAATGAGATGCATAATTGCGGAGGCCTGCCAACAAAAGCAGGCTGGATTTAATTGAGTCAACGCATGGCCATTAATAATCTGACGGCAGTCCTCCCCACCCACCTTACCCCTACCCTCCATCATCTAATGTTTTGCTGCCCCCAATTTACTGGGCTCCCATCCCAGGCTGGGATGCAGATCTGACCATTTTCCAGTCTGTCCCAGAGTGCAGAAAAACCAGACTTCCTTAGAATGTCATATTAAATCTGCCCGTCTCCCCATCACTGTATCAACATACCTTGACAGGTACCTGTATCCAACCAGCCTCTTTGTCCGGTTAGTGACTGCACTAATGCTTCCTAATCTCCTCCCCATGTCTCAGGCCTAGCTTTGGACCTGGGAATACAACAGTCAATACAGACTCCCCCAGTGGTTTGGAACTCTGCGTCACTTCTCACGGGTACTCTCAGGGTCATTTTGCTCCTGACTTTCAACCTCAAGCACCCACAGGTACATCTACAGTCCTTGGACATCCACACCTCCCAACCTAGCCTTCATCCATCTTCTGCATTTGCTGGTCCCCTCCTCATGTCCTCAATAGGTTCTCACAGATGTCCCTTTATGTCTCGTTCACATATATGGTTACCTACTACACACCTGTTCCCATCCCCAAATCTTATAAATATCCCCAGTGTCCTGCCTGTCCTCAAGCCCAATTCCCCTACAAAGCCTGTACCCCCTGCTCTCTACTTGCCCATGCTTTCTTTTCAGGGCTAGGCCTCCTCCTCTGCTGTCCTTTCCTTGCTCCTCTTTCCCTGCTCCCTCTTTGTTTCTCCCTCCACCAGTCTGCCAACATGAGCCAAACCCCCAAGTGGGTCCATTTCCTAGAACTCGCCCTGCACCTACAAAACGGGAAGAGTAAAGTGCCTCCCAGGCCTGTTGAAGTTGGTTCTGAGATGACTCATTGCAGAGCCTGCCTCACTCTGGTGCTGTCTGCTGCCCTTAGTTGAGTGGACAAGCATTGGCTCCCCATGTATCAAGTTCCGGACTGTTCATCCACCCAAGCGATGCCTCAGGATAGCCAGTTTTCTGGACTAGCTTGTTTGTTTGTTTGTTTGTTTGTTGAGGGAAGGTCTTATTTTGGAGCCCAGGCTAGTCTCACAGCCACCCTCCTGCCTCAGCCTCCAAACTGCTGGGATTGCAGGCTTGTACCACCAAGCCAGTTGGGGGCGCTCTTCTTGAGCCTGGTCTGAGGCAGCAACTGAACTCAGGTGGTGGAAATCACCCCATATTTGTTTTCATTCCTTCTGTACCACAGACACCAGTGTGCCTACATTCCCACAGGAAATGGGGAGATTCGGGACCTCTTAATATGAGCACGAAAAAGGGTGAAAGGAGGGAACCGAAGGCACAGGCAAGCCCTAAGGGGTGGTATATTAGCCTGATTTGGGGACAGGATTGGGGTGCAGTCATTGGGAGGCCAAGTTTCTTGTGAAACCTTCCACCTGCTGGGGTTCTTCTGCAGAGTTTTTGAGGAAAGGAGAAGGGAAGAACTCCCACGTTTGGGAGAGTCTGCCCTTGTGTGTTTGTGATTGGGAGGCTGTGGTCATTAGGCTAAGAAAAAACGTTCCCCAACCCCCTCCCCCACCCCCACCCCCACCCTCACCTCCAATCCCACCACTAGACCCTGAGCCTTCCCTCCAGACTAGGCCCAGAAGGCTTCCGGGAGGAGGTGCTGCGGCTGAACTCTCTGGGCGACATAGGCGGGCGCACGTGGGCTCGCGACTCCTCGGAGAATCCCAGTCACTGCCGAAATCGCCGAAATTGGCTGCAACTAGTAAAGATGCCAGGAATTTGCACCTTGCTCTGTGACCTAAAGCAAAAATGACATGAACATTGACAAATTTGACAAGGAAATTTGTGCAAAAAACAACTTCTATTTGGCTAGCCAAGCAGCAAATATGCCGGATGATACGCTTTATTAAGCAATCCATTTCTCAGCAATAGCGGCGCCATCTGCAAAGGTTACCGCGCATCAGGCTCGGCACAGAATTTCATCTGCGTCTGCAGTCGGGGCCGCACGCGGACACATTTTTCATGTACATGCGATTCCGGATGCAAATAGAATCCGTGATGAAGGAGGTGACCTTCCGGGCCGAGATGCGCGGGCGCGCTAAAGTCGCGCGCGGGCTCGTGGGGAGCAGGCGGGGCAAAGAGCTGGAATCACCGGTGGGACTAGGAAGGCTGGTGGGCTGCCTTGCGGGGGGGGGGGCGGTGAGTGAGGACTAGGAAACGGGGGTCGCTGGGATGAATCACACATTTTTGGATCTTTTGGTTTGAAAAGGAAGGCTACCGGTGAGCATTGGTCTCCATTTTCCCACTTTACTGATGCATAAACTGAGGTTCTGAGCCAGGGTATTGGCCAAGGTCATAGAAATCCTCATGATGGGACTAGGTCCCTGACCTTGACCTTCTATGCTAGTATAGAGGGTTCAGAGATCCTGGGTTACTGCTAACTGGGTAACCTTGAGGAAATAAAGCTCTTCAGCCTCAGTTTCCTTTTCTGTACCATGAAGGTGTGCTGTATGTTTTGTTTTGTTTGTTTGTTTGTTTGTTTGTTTGTTTTAAGAGACAGGGTTTCTCTGTGTAGCCTTGGCTGTCTGGACTCGCTTTGTAGACCTGGCCTGGAGCTCACAGTGATCCATCTGCCTCTGCCTCTGCCTCTCGAGTGCTAGGATTAAAGGCGTGCGCATAAATAAATAAGCGTTCGAAGTAGTGGCCTGAAGAGTGTAAGCTCTTTCAAAATATTTGTTAATTGAGTAAGCAAATTTGTTCCTTCTGTGCTGTGATACAGAATGGATGCAGGTTAGGCAGAAAGGGTGAGCTAGCACCCTGCCCTCTCCAGGGGAAGGCCTCAGTTCTTTCCTCTCTTGCCTTCACCCCTTCTCTCTCTACTACCCTATTTCCCAGCCCATCCTTTCAATGCAAAGAAATAAATTGCATCTTCATCTCCCATTCCCAGTCTTGATCAGTTACTCCCATCTACTCTAATTAGGCTTGTGGTCCACTGAGACTGGAGAGTCTGTCTGTCTTTCACGATCTGTCGATCTGTCCTGTCGTGTCTGTGCTCAGTCACTCTCCCTTTCCACTTCCATGCAGTGCTGGATCACGCAGGGAGATTTCATTGATGAAGTTCCCTCCCTGTCTCCTACCAGGAAGGATTTCACCCTTCACATCCACAGTGCCGTGTGTGTGTGTGTGTGTGTGTGTGTGTGTGTGTGTGTGTGTGTGTGTTTTAAAATAGTTTCTTTCCTCACAGTGAGACCAGGCTGGCCTAGGGCTCACAGAGACCCACCTGCCTTTGCCTCCTGAGTGTTCGACATTTTTTTTTTTTTTGATTTGACATAAAGCTCCAGGCCTTCAGTGGTCTCCACCCCACCCCCTTCCCACTAGCCCCTCTTTTCCTGACCCTTCCCCAGAACAATTTGCAGTGGGTATCTGGAGAATTTATTGCGGTTTTTTTTTTTCCTTTTTCATTGTTTCACCTACAAAAGAAGCCCTCCAACCCTTATGGGGGCTTTAAACATCAGCCTCCAGAGCCAGTCTTTGCACTGGGTAAGATTTACTGTAAGTAGGCATGGTTCCCAAGGTCTCTTCGTCACCCTCTGTCCAGTTCTGGAACCCATAGTAACTGTCTCTAACGCTTGGTACCTTGGAGAGGTTTAAAGAGCGAGAGACTTGGTCTCAAAGGTTGGCTCCCAAATCTACCGAAAGGATTGCCTTAGACCAAACTTAAATTCTCTGAACCTCAATTTTCCCATCTGTATAATGGGGGGTATTAATAGTTGGGAGAAGCTGATGGGTTTAAATGTCAAAGCAATCATAAAATGGGCAAATGGAGTTCTTTTCTTCTCCGTTTAGATTTGGGTTCCAGCTGGGTACCAACCTCCCACCCCTAGCCTCATTCCATCAATGTGTTTTTCCAAAGGATCGGGATTTCAACCAAAAAAAAATCCATCTTTTCCCAGTTCCCTACCCTGAGTACCCTAAGCCTGGACTATGAACAGAAGCCAGAAGCTGTTTGCTGGTCTGCTTAAACCTTGGGGGGCATCTGTCAAATGGAAGCGGAACCAGGCTGTCAGGCTCTGAGCTGTCAGGCTCTGAGATAACCTTCACCTCCCCACTTCTGCGGCAACTACAGGTACAGGACAGTCCCAGAAGGAAGTGGTATTGGGGTGCCTGGTTGCAGAGGTCTGGGTCTTCGCCAGGCCAGGGACGAAACCCTTCAAGGTCACTTTGAGAGCCCTCTTGGAGGGTCTCTTTATTCTTGCTGTCCTCGTCACTCCCTACCCCACTCGGCCTCCTGAGCGTCAGCCAGGCTCTAGAGTAGAGTCTAGACTGAAGTCCCAGGGGCGGAGGATCTAAGGCCCACACAGCAGGCCTATTTCAAGAGCTGGCGTCCCAAAGCTGCTGTTTAAATTCGCTTCTCCCAGAACAACTCAGGTAAGAACGTTCTGGCCCCTCAAAGAGCAGGGAGGGGCGTAGCATCGGGGCGTGGCCAGCGGCTCCGCCCGCCCCTTCATCTCTCTCCGCTCCGCCCCTTCCCCCGGCCCGGGCACGCTACAGTAATCCAGAATGTGTATTTCTGCAGATGATTAAATCAATACAATCCTGACAGGACTTGTTGGAACATGCTTCTTTATTTTGCGCAATTCCTTCCCCGCGTCGCCGGCATTTATCACCCACTCGGCTGTCAGCGCCGAGATTGTGCGGGGTGCGGGAGGGGTGGGGTGGGGGGGATGGTCGAGCTGGGGGGACGGGCCCTCAGGCAGGCTCAGCCCACGGGCCGCCACCCTACACTAACACAGACAAATAAACTTAGGGGTCGTGCTACGCCCCCACCTCGAGCGGCCAGCTAGTCTCTTGACTTTCGGGTGGGTGGGGGCAGAGAACAGGGATTTGGGGTGAGGCAGGCAGAGAGGGGAGGGTCGCAGGAACAGGGTGCTCCGACTGTACCCACATTGTCCTTTACACACTGAGCCTCCACTCGGGGTTATAGCCCCGGGGAAACGGGGCGCCTTCGAATCCGCTCACCCTCCATTGACCTTGGTCCTGGCAGCTGGGGATCCTGGGAGGTGGGGTGGGGGAGGGAAAGGAGTCAGGAGACAGATGAACCTTGTTGGCACCCCAGGCCCGCAAGACCTAGGAGCGAGGAGGAGGATGAAGAGGAGGGAGAGGAAAAACAGAGGCCAAATGGGGACAGTTAGGAGAAAGCAGAGAGGATAAAAGGAGTCAAGGAGGGGTGAGGGAGAAAGGCTGGAGGGCGAGGAAGAGGAGGAGGGTAAAAGGAGGAAGAGGAGGAGGACGAGGAGGAAGGCTCGGAGGCGGTGGTGGCGGGTGACAGGTGCCTCGGCGGTGGCGGCCCTCGGCAGACATGATTGCCGCGGTGGCTGCGCGCCGGAGCGTGACTTTACAACTAATCCTGTTTGTAAGTTATTATTTATCTTCAGGAAAGTTTGTCAAACTTGGGCTTTGATTTTTCGCCCTGATTTCCCTCTTGTGGCGCGCTCTCGCACGCGCTCCCATATAATTTATGACTGCCTCTGGTCCTGATGACAGATTATTAAAAGTAGAATTAGTTTTTCGCGCAGAATTTTTCCACTGGGAATTGGGAAGGCAGCGCTCTCCGCGGAAGGTCTCCGGCGAGGTCTCCATTACTAATAGAAGTTTTTTGATGGGGTGAGGAGACTAATGATTTGAATTTACTGTGGCAGCAGTCACGTGGGCGGGAAGGCATCAGCCGAAGAGACAAGAGGTTAACTTTCTCCCTGTGGAGAGGTTTATTGGATTGTTTAGCAGCAGAAGGATAATGTTTTTGTCATAGACTGCTGGTGCCACGCTGCAGTGCGGTGGCCGCCAGCGCCAGGAGAAGGGAGAGGGGAGAGGGGAGAGGGAGAGAGAGGGAGACCGAAAGAGGCGGACAGACCGAAGGATGCAACCTAGGAGAGTGGGGGAAGTAAAGGCAGGGGGTGGGGAGAGGGACAGAAATACAGTGACTGCAAAACAAGGTCCCCAAGAAACCTGGCAGGAAGAAAGGGAAAAGGGAACCAGGGCCCCAGATACAGCGATCCATGAACAAATGACCCGGCGAGAGGGGGCGCTCGCGGCTCCCAGGGTCCAGAGTGAAGAACCCAGAGGCTGACAGGGTCCCCAGCCTGGGTCTGGGGTTGGGGTGCTGGTAGCTCCAGGCCTAGGCTGCTGAGTTCGGGTCTTTGGGAAGTGCAGGCTGCATAGTCGTCCCCAGCCCAGCCACAGTGGGCCTGGCGGGACCCTAGGGAGGGGGTGTTGGGGGTGTGTGGAGGAGGAGGGAGCAGGCGACAGCGGCGGCGCGTTCACCTGGCCGTGCGCTCGGAACTTGTACTCCCAGCATGCCTCGACAACATGGGAACCGGAGGGGAGTCGCTGCGCAGCTGAGAGCCTCGGCTTAATCTTATGCACCATTAAGCACTCAGCAGCAAGCCCGTCCTGTTCATATACATCATCCACGCTTAATAAACATAATGATGACATAAGATGTAATTCTAGATGAATTTTCATTTTATAGGGAAATGGAGAATTCCTGTAGAAGGGAAAAAAAGTAAATTATCTGGGAAGTGCAAAATAAATGATGTTGCTCCCAGAGATGAATAGAGGTGTTAGAGGGAGAGAGGGAGAGAAGGAAGGAGGGAGGGGAGGGAAGGGAGGGAGGGAAGGAGGGAGGGAGAGAGAGAGAGAGAGAGAGAGAGAGAGAGAGAGAGAGAGAGAGAGAGAGAGAGAGAGAAGAGCAGAGACAGAGACATAAAGTCACTCAGAGAGACAAGAGTTGGGGATCAGGAAAAGCCAAGACTATGGGGGTGGGGCATGCTGCTGAAAAGTGGGGAAGGAACCTAAGGAGCTGCAGGCGGCTGGGTGGGAGCTGTGGGGGGTCGGGGCCGGTGTTTGCGGGAGGGGTGGAGAGCTAGGGGCAGCCGCGGCCGGGGCTGAGAAGAGGGTGACGGTGACGGACGGGGCCGGGCCGGGCGGCTCATTCATCAAGAGAAGGATCAGGGGCCCGCGGAGTCACTTACGGGCGGAAATTGAATTCTGATGAAAGCGCGGAGAGGTGAGGGCGGGGGAGCGTAGACCAAGCCGGGACCGAGTTCCCAGACTTGCTAAGGGGAGGGGGAAGGGTCTTAGTGAGACCTTCCAGACTGAAGTCCACGCCTTTTCCTCCCCAAGCAGGCTGTCTGGCTTGGCTTGACAAAGTAGTGAGCTTGGGAGTATGTGTAGAAATCCAGAGAATCTTCTTAAGGCTTGAGCTGTACCAGGATTGACCTGGCCGAGGGGCCCTGGAGTGGCCTATGGTGAGGTGCCTGGCAGTAGAAGGAATGTGGATTTTGGTTTGGGAGCAATGGGGCCAACGTCAGGAGACAAGGAGACTTAATGAAAGAATTTGAGTGACAAGGTTTCTTGAAGGTTTGATGACATCACTTATGAACTAAATCCAAGACAGAAGGCATGGAGTATTCTAGAAAAATTTAAGAGTGTCTTGGGGCTAGAGGCTAGAGTGGAGAAGGGCTTGGGGTACCCTGGTTGGGAGTACTCCTAAGGAAGGCAGACCCAGGAGAGAAGAGGGGTTGTCTGGACATTAGCTACAGTCTCCCTTGATAACAGGCCTCCCCAAGTGGAAGTAGACTGGGTAGCACTGAAGGGGCGTCTCCAGGGAAGGCTGAGGACCTTAAGCACAGCATGGAGGAGGTTTCATTCTGTCAGGAGTCTCTCTCACAGCCATAGCAGCCCTCCAGCTACCAGGAAGGTCCCAAGGCTCTCTTAGCAAGGGCTGGAGGCCTAGTCCTATCTTTGCTTCATAAAGAAAAGAGAGTGGGAGGCTGGGAATGTAGTTCTGTTGCTAGAGTGCTTGCCTAGCAGGTGCAAAGCTCTGGGTTAGACCTCTAGTACTACATGAACCAGGCTTGTGTGGTACCTGTAATCCCAGCATTCCTTGGGTAGAGGCAGGAGCATCCTGAGCTCAAAGCCACTTATCAAGTTGGAGACCAGTTTGGCAGTCTCAAACACATGAGACCTTGTCTTTAAAAAGGAAAGGTACATGGGGATCAAGGGGTTAATTCTGCTGAGCTGGGCTCTACCCAAATACTACCTTCTCTTGCCCCAGGGTATTTAAGGCCTAAACAGTAGAACAGGAGCCAGTAGGTGGGGCCAGCATAAAAGTCCTATAAGAAGTGGCATCAAATCTGGCCTTGATGAGTCTTAGAAGCCCAACAGACAGAGATTGGGATGGGGGTGAGGCTAATGGTGGTATCTTAGGAAAAGGGGGAGCACTCTACCATCACAGGGAGTGCGAGTGGAGTGGTGGGGAAATATTTAGTTTCCCTGCTTGCTTATATGCACTGAGGGTGTGTGTGTGTGTGTGTGTGTGTGTGTGTGTGTGTGTGTGTGTGTGTGTGTGTGTGTGTGTGTGTGAAGCCTCAGAAGCTCAGCTTGGGAAAGCAGGTTGTGGGGGGGGGGGGGGGGAGCTCCAGAGAAGAAATGGCTTTGTCTGTCTGCAGCAGGAGTGTGGACATTTGGACAGTGGGGAGCTATGAATAGTTTTGAGTTGTGGAAGCAGAAGTCAGAGTTGTGGTTTGGGCTGATGACACTGATAGTAGAAAACACGAGAGAAAAGATAAGATAGGAGGGTCACAGGCAGGTGATGCCTTCTTGCCTGAGTCCTTGAGGACTTAAAGCAGGTGCCAGAGAAGTGCTTTCCAGGGAGCACCCTCAGTGTCTCTACCTATTGAGTCCCTTTCTCTTGACAGTTCATCCCAACCTCTTCTCCAAGCTCCTCCTAGGCCCAGCACCTCTGCTGGCTATCTCACCCGTTTCTTGCAGATGGGTATTGAGGAGGAATGAGGATTTAGCTGTTAGGAGGACGTGTGTGTGTGTGTGTGTGTGTGTGTGTGTGTGTGTGTGTGGTCTCAGTGTAGCTGTGTGACCCACTTGCATGGTTCTATCCAGCTGAGTGGCCAGCTGGAGAAAGGGTCAGCAGTGGGAACGGAATGGTGAGAGTGACTGGCTCCTCAAGGTCTGGGGTTGCACAACCACACTCAGGGAGCCCCTCCCACCCGTTGCCTCTACCCCAGAGCTCTAGCCATGATAATTCCAAAGCCAAAGAGCTCTCCCTGTGGGGGGAGGTCGTCAGTCCTTGACAGGTGGACCTATCATTTTCTCTGGTCAGTCTTCAACCCCACCTCACCTGTTGCCATCATTCTGACTAGTCCAAATAAGAGGAACCTTCAGTGATGTTTGGGTTTTCAATGATGACTGGGGTTCCATGCTAAAGCAAACACCAGTCATTTTGCCTAGGAGGGGGTGGGGCTTTGAGGAGGTGGAGCTTTGAGCCTTTAGCCTTCTCTGTGAACCTTACTCAAGAGCACATTTGTTCAAGCTGCAAGGTCAGTTATCCTGCTGCTCTGCACAAAGTCAAGAGTGCTATTGAGGATGGAGCATCATCAGGGGATTCTGACACTCCAGCCCTTGTGCATCCTTGCTGTGGGAGGCATGAGGTGATACCATGCACTCCTCAGCAAGAACTAAGAGGTCATAGCAACAGAGTGTTGGGCAACTGAAATACAGAAAGCTAGCTTTACACATAAATCAACAGGCTTACACAGGCATGGGTTCTTACATAATTACACATGTGTAGCTATTTGTGCTACAGCCAAGTGTGTGTTTATGGGAGTCATTGTTCTGGTTGTAATAGTGTGTGATTATCAGTTTCCCAAGGACACACATATATGTGTACATAAACACATATAGAAGTGCAGTTAATATACATAGATCATTCTTCTTTTGTGTCCCCAAGTAGTTCTATTAAAGGAAAGGACAGAAAAGATGGGCAAAGACATGATAGGGGCAGATGGGGGTGGGAAATATGGTAGGGAGCCCTTAAAATGGCAAAAACTATAGGGAAGTAATGAGCTAAAAACTCATGCCTGGATCCTTCCCACCCCTACCCCTTTATGGACCCTCCCAGAAGGGCCCAATGCCTCCGTCCCCTCACCTCCCTTGGAGCCCTAGTTTTAATTTGGGCGGTGTAATTTTGGTGCGAACGGTTGGGCGCCTTTCGTTGGGAAATTGGGAGGAATGCAAACAAGATTTCACTTCATTAAACAGGGGCAAACAGTAGAGAAATTGCACTTACTTATGGAAATGACTTTTAAACATGCACAGCATTTACTGGCACTGCCCGAGCTGAAATTCTGCGAGGATTATACATGTGCATAATTCACCACGGGCCAATTAGATCTCACTCTGTCCCTAGCCCCCAGCAGACCCCATCCCACTTTGTCTCGGTTATGGCTCAGGCTCCTCACTCCCTGGCTTTTCCCATCTTCCCTCACTTTTTGTCTTTTACTTTGGAAACCATGCTGAGAAATAGGTTATCACATTGACTTTCAGAAATACCTCAAGCAAAGTGACGCCTCAAACCTGTTCCCATACACACAGACACAGGGTGAGCCATGGATGCTCTACCTGGCGACACACACATACCCTTCGACAATGCATACATGCTATTACACATTAGGAACAATTGAGAAGAAGAGCTTGTAGTGCTCCCAACATGGCAATACATAGTGACAACTTAAACATGATACTCCTAGACACACATTATAATGCTGTAGCGCAAGCACAGACACATAACTCATATGTGATAATAGACAGTCATGCAGAGTGACAATTGAAACACGATTCACACAGTCACACATTGTAGCAGCATAAACATTTGATAACTCAAATACGATGGCATATACATTGTGCCAACTCAGAGAGACATGCCATGTTGTTAAGATGCAAATATATTGTCACACAACAATAATCTATAACAATTCAAAATTAGAGTCATACACAGAGACCCATTGTGATCATCCAAACTGGATAATACCATCATAATTTGGGGACAATTCAAAAAGGTAATGCAGTGCACGTAATTGTGTCAAAGCTGATTCCATACCTGATGGTCCAGAGATCAAACACTTGAGGATGTACATGGCCTGTAGTGGATATGAACATGTTTTTGTTTTGATCCCAAGTGTGGAATGGGGAACAGACTTGTGAGGGAGCTAATGATGTTTATCCACTCAGAGGTTGAACCACCTCATGTGGAGGTGGGTCTTGGTATTGTTTGGCTCCACTTCAAGATGCTCCTAGAGAGAACTGCTCCAGTGAAGGCTTTGAGGCTTTGGGCTCTGGCCGAGGCTCTGGGTTCCGGTTGCTCCTGGTTCCAGCAGCAACTTTGGTGGAATTGCTGGTCTGCTGAAATCCTGCCTATTGCGCTATGGAAATCATTCCCAGGAACTGAATCCAACAAGGTCTACTTCCCCTGTTCCCACTAACCTTCTTTCTCTCCTACCTAGGGTAGGTGGATTAGAAGGGAGGTATAAACATTTAAAGAACCACAAAGAAGGATTGGAAAAGGTGAAACCTACAACAAGCCTTACATTGTAGAAATAAAACACAATGAATGATACACTCACAGTGCCAGTTTTAAACAAAATAGTGACTCACATCCTGCCCACTGAAACATGCTGTTTACAAGTACACATGGTTGGTTCATTCAGACACGGTGACATAGATTTAAGCACATATGATGTGAACTGAGGTGTCATGTTAATCCTAGTGTTCTGGTTCACACATTCTTGACAACTCAACTAACAGCAACACGCAGAGAACGCATCGCGAAGCTTCTGAGGTGATGATTCACACACTGTAACATACCGAGTACTCACATACTTGCATACAACATGGACATGCTGACATACAAGAGAAGATGCGACGCATGGAATAGGGCACACATGACAATGTCAAAGCAAAACACTGCATCAGAACAGACATTATAAACAGAACCAGCAAACACAAACACACTCTAAGCGTGGGCATACAAAGGAAAACCCCCTCAACTAGGGTAAGCTCTGAGACATAATGACACTTGTAACAGATGCCACATGAGATCCACACACCAGTACTTTATCAGCAGATATGCCCGCATGCCAATCCCTCAGCTACCTACCACCACAGTCATTGTCTCTATGTAGCAGGGTGGAGACTGGTAAAAATCAGTCCCCTGCTCCAATATGAGGGGAGGGCAGAGAAAGGATTAGAAAGAAGCACATGGCTTATGAACACAGGACAGAACTTACCTGGGAAAGGAGGTCCTGAGTCATGACGCTGATGGCTGATACCTAGGTAATACCTGGTCATGCTGATGCCTTAGGCCAGTCAGTGACCACATCAGTGGTGGATGGAGATGAGGGAGGAGGTGAGATTACCCTGGGTGGGGGGTCGGGGGTGAGGGGGTGAGGTGGGGGGAGTGTCAACATCTGGAGCCTTAAAGAAGCTTCCTGTGATGTCCCTCAGTGCCTAAGAGCAGCTTCACAGCCATCACCTGCCCCATCTCTCCATCTCTTACACTGCTGGTCATGCATCATGTGAGTGGAGCCATCCCTGGCTCGGTGGTCCTGAGTTCATAAGAAAACAGGCGGAGCAAGCCAGGAGCAAGCCAGTAAGCAGCTCCTCTCCGTAACCTCTGCACCAGCTCCTGCCTCCAGGTTCCTGCCTTGTTTGAGTTCCTGTCCTGGCTCCCTTCAGTGATGGACTGAAATACAGAAGTGTGAGCCAAGTAACTCTTTCCTCTCCAACTTGCTCTTGGTCATGGGTTTTCATCATAACAATAGAACACTGAACTAAGAAACAGGGTTAGTGAGAATTTGGTTACAAGTATCAAGTGTTGAGATTGATCTGTCTGAATGAATGTCTCTGTCTTTCAGGTCCAGATGTGTCCAAATGCCATGCTTGCCCTGTACTAGGTTACCATACTAGGTATACTAGAAAGAGCCTTGCATATGCTAAGTAAATAAGAGATATTTTGAATATTCATGTGTTGGGGCATGTACCAAAGTGCTAACATGCTTTTACACTGGTGTTTATGCCATAGTTACCTATGTAGCAGTTGTATGTGTGTCCCTGTGCATATCTGGGCTCAGATTTGTATATGTTTAGACCATTGTACCATCATTTCTGTAGTGTGTCACCTCAGGTGAAAATGTGTGACTCAGCGTGTGAATCATCTCCCTGTTAGGAGGTAAGTTGGTAGGTTGCCTGGAGGCAGGTTGGCAGAGTCTTATTGTGACATGGTGCAACTGTTCTGCTAAGACCTTAAGACCATTGAGAGGAAGAAAAGACTGCTATACTCTCTAGGGCTACAGCGGGTCACCTGTTACAAGGCTGAGGACCAGGAGACTGACCTCTCAGGACCAGGCTCTTTCCTGAGCATCTCTCTCATGAGTAGTCAGCTCTTTGGGGCTATTCCCATTTCACAAGAGGAGACATCAAATACAGGCAACCGGCAAGGTCATGCTTGGTCTGGGGAGGGGAAGGGTGAGATCCTAAAGAGGGGGATGGGCAGGAGAAGATAGAGGTACCAGGTATCATCCTGGTGGAGAGCCCCTGGGCCACAGCTGGTCCACTGCTCCCTCTCCCTCGGTGCAAAGTCCCAGCTATCCCATTCTCCCAGGTTTAGCCTCCCTTCTCTGTCCCCTCCCCACTTTCTCCCTTGCTCTCCCTCTCTCCAACGGGCACATGTCAGAGAACATTATGTGCACCGCAGATTTGCATAATTCAAGAAGCATCAAATTAAATTTGCATAATTCCTTTGATTACACTTGTTATTAAATGTAAGTGACATTGATTTACAAAATGGCCCAATATAAGGTTAATAGCAAATGTCACCTTCCAACAGGGTGAGTGTGTGTGAGAGAGTATGTGTGTGTGCGTGTGTGGCAGGGTGGACCTGACTCCTAGCATTTCTTTTCTGCCAGGCTCAGTTCCTGTCCTTCCTGCGCAACCCTTGAGCCACCGCAGGCCCTAGGTTTTCTTCCCCAGGCTCTGAGTCCTGACATAAGAACATCAAATCACTGTACAGTTCACTGTTTCTGTCCTTTCCCTTCAGTGCTGGGTCCAGCGGAGCTAGATTGTTGGTATATGTCACTAAAAAGAGACCCAGAGCTGCAGGGTTACTGGCAAGGTGGTTGGGGACCAGAAGCTATGAAGCATGGAAGTATTTTGGAATTGTCCCAAAAGATATTAATGCCAGGGAGAGAGAGAGAGAGAGAGAGAGAGAGAGAGAGAGAGAGAGAGAGAGAGAGAGAGAGAGAGAGAGAGAGAGAGAGAGTCATGAGGTGAAGGCAGTTGCTTCTGTTCCCAGAGGACCCAGGAGACACAGCAGAGAGGTTGGGTGGCAGAGTGAGTCCTGAGGCTTCAGATGAAGGATGGTGGGGTGAGTGAGGAGACCCAAGCTCAAGGCTGTGAGGACTCAGGAGCACAGCAGGAGTGGCCCAGTAAACAAACACTGGCGATGGGTCCCTGGCATCTGAGACACCAGAATCTACTTTGAGTATAGAGGAGAGAAACACAAAAGCCTCCTTCAGCAGCCCTTCAGGAAGGTGCACGGCCAAGCCTCAGTACCCAGAGAGGATGGAAATGCAGCCACCTGGGCCATTGTGAGGAACAAGGGCAAAAAAACCACAGAGCCGAACCCATATCACCACCCCCGCCATACGCACTCGAACCTCTACAGATGCACCCCTGCATGTGCCCTGGCCTGATACATGTGGGGATGTGCATGTGGGTGCGGGCATATACAGCCCCATATGAACTTGGAAGCACCTAAAGGCTTACATGGACTTGAGTACCCAAATCATCAATGTGGTTCAAAATAAAAACAAAAACAAACAAACAAACAAAAACCCGTGGTTTCCTGGTCACCGAAGCACAGAGTTGGAAACTTGCAGACGCCTACACACAGGCATTCATGCCCTTCCAAACATGTGGTCTGAGAAGGCGGATAGTCACGCTCTACCTCAAGAAGGGTCTTCCCTCATGAACCCCAAGATTCATAGCCTCCCGGATCCTGGGGGATTTGGAGAGGAATGCCTGAAGGGAACTCATTTTGCCCACAGCTATCACCTTTATGAAAGCAACTGAAGAACTCCAAGAAGGGGCCCTTGTAAAGTCCCTTAAGAGCCCACCCTGGAGCGGCCCTCCCTCCAGTCCTCCTGGTCACAGGGCCCCTTCCTCATCCACCACTGCAGTATGTGCTGTGTGTGTGTGTGTGTGTGTGTGTGTGTGTGTGTGTGTGTGTGTGCCGGGCGGGTGCAGAGCCTCACCATTCATCCTCTGACTGGGTGAGGATATCGACAAGGCGGTAACTAATCATTAAACCCACTGGCCCCTTTAAACAAGGAAGTAGAATTATGGGCAGAACTGTGGGGGGCAGGGACCCTGGCAAGGGTCCTTTGAGGTAGGCTAAGGGCCGAACTCTAAACATACCTGAGAGCCAAACTCAACCATTATTGCCTCAAGCAGAGACAGCGTGGGATGCTCAGGCCCCCAGGAGACTCACAAACCCACGGGGACAGGAGTTTGAGTCCAGGCACAGTGTTCACATGAGGACACATACACAAGGGCCTATAAATGCATGTAATTTGTAGATACCACAAGCAAATGCCTGCATTTATTACCACAGCCCAGAGTCACCCATCCTCACATAACACTAACGGCCTAGACAATGTTATGTTCAAGGATCATAAGGAATTGGATTCAAATCCATCTGTCCGTCCGTCTGTCTATCCCTACCTATATAACTAATTTACTTATTGCGCTACATACAGTCTCATTATATACCCTAAGATGGCCCCAAACTCACAATCATCCCGTTCAGACTCCTGAATGATGGAATCACAGGCTTGTGACACCACGCCTAGCTTTAGGTTCAAATTTTGCTTCGGCCATTTCCTAATGCATTGACCTTAGTGACCCATCCAGAACCCTTTTCTTTATGTGGAGATAATAACAGCACTACCCATGGAACTGTTGTTTTCAATGAGATAACAAATGACAAGTGCCTGGCTTATATTAGGTGTCATTATTTCCTGTCATAAGTATTGCTCAAATGCTATATATGTGCTAGGCTGATTTGGGTGAGGGTGGGTTCAGGGTCGGGAACCATACAGAGATAAGCAAAGCAGATGTGGTAAGGTGTTCATGTGGACTTCAGGGCAGAGGCACCATCTACAGTTCTCATCTACTCCCAATTGATGCAGAGGGCCAGGCATTGTCTAGTCATCTTTCTGAGGTGTCAATGCCCACTATCCTCAGGAAGATTTTAGGAGTTCTAAGAATTTCCCTTTCCTGAACAAATGCCACTCCTACACACATACACCCCAGCCCCTGCCACTGTGTTTTCTGTTTTTTGCTTTTCCTATGTGTTTCACAGACCAGCCAGGTCCATTCAGGGTGAAGAAGGCAGAGTAGGTGCACAGGCTCTTCCTTCTTGGTTCTTTGTCCCAGGAGCCTCACCTCACAGCATCCTGCGTGATGCAGGTGGCGATGCTGCTGGGCTGCCAGCCTCCTAGTTAGCAAATCCAGCCTCCCCTCAGCATTTCTTCTCTGTGACCTCTGCAACCTCTGCCCATTTGGCAACAGCTCCACCCCTGCTCCTTGAGACAGTCTCCTTTCTCAATTTCCAGGACATTGGACCCTCCCATTCCCACCCTCCCAGCTCTGAAGCGTCTTTCCAGCCTCTCACTGCTTCCCTCTGCTTCCCCTCCTCCCACCTCTAAATGTACCTGTGCCTCCTCCTTGGGTCCTTAAGCCCTTTCTATCCTCTCTGCCTCCTCACCAACTATCACTAGTGTGAGACTTGTAATCTTCCTAGAACCAAACACCCAGTGGAGACTTGTTTTTTTTTTTTTTTAAGATTTATTTGTTTATTTTTATTATGTATACAGATTTCATTATAGATGGTTGTGAGCCACCATGTGGTTGCTGGGAATTGAACTCATGACCTTTGGAAGAGCAGTCAGGGCTCTTAACCTCTGAGCCATCTCTCCAGCCCCCAGTGGAGACTTGTAACCCACACTCTATCTCCTAGGTGACAGGGTTGAAGTACCACCTGCCTGTTCCGATTGGTACATCAAACTCACCTATTTGCAAAACTAAACACATTAGTTCCTTTGGCTGGCCCTGCTTGAGGACTTCTGTCTTGATGATATGCCAGGAGCTTATACTAAGAGAGCACACTGCTGAGCCCTTGAACAGCTTAGAGTCTAGTAGACTCTGCTCCTCCCCCTCTTCCTCCTCCTCCCCCTTCTGATGTCCCTTCTCACCCCTGCCCCTGCTTTCCATCCCTCACTCTGGTCACACAGGCTCAGAATCACCCAGACACCCCCCTTCCCACTGCCTCCCCATCCTATCGTTTGTCAGCTCCAATAAAATCATCATTTCCCAGAGCCACTGGCTGTATCATGCTTCTCACTTCTTGCCTCTTGAGTGGTCTCCTCAACATCTGTTTCTCTAGGATGTAGTCAGTCCCACTCATCCCTACTAATCAATCTATTCAACATACGGCTTCCACCCTCACCGCCCCCACCTTACCCCAATGTATTTAAGTCCTAACCCTTGTCACTTGTGAGTGTAAACTTTCTTGGAAATAGGGTTTTTGCAGACATAACTAAGACATAAGGTCAAGTCAGGTAACTGCATAGAGTGACCTTTAGTCTCAACATGTCTGGCGTTATTGTAGGGTGAGGCAACTACCTGGTGAAGACACAGATACAGAAGACGGATGGCTTTGGGAAGAAAAGACAGGGATGGGAGTGATGCTGCCACAAGCTAGGGGTGTCCTGACCTTCCAAAAGCTAGAAGATACAGGGAAGGGTCCCCACCCCTTACGATCTCAAGGAAACCTGGTTCTGCAGATACATGAATCCCCACACCCAGCCATGCAGTGCTAGAGTCTGTTAAGCAAGCTAAGCAAGCCCTCTGCAGCCGAGCTACACGACAAGCCTTTGAACTTGAAGCCTCTAGAATAATGAAAGAATAAATTCTGTTGTTTCAAGCCACACAGTTTGTGGTACTTTATTACAGTCCAACTTTGAAATACTAAGTGGTTCCCAACATGAATTACTCTAAATCACTTTATGATAATAGCTATCGCTGCAAAGTATTATTTTCCTATATTATTTCATTCAAATTTCACCACAATCTTAAGTAGCTATTTCAATTCCACCCTGTTTTACTAAGCAGGAAACTGAGATACACTCTAATAAATCTTTTGGACCACAGCCCTTGGACTGAGGTCTCAAGCCTGTACCTTTAATCTCTGGCAATTTCATCTCCAGTCCAACTAGTCGTAATTTCTTATTTTGTCTCTGTTTCCAATCCATTTCCTGCTTGTTTTCTAAACTTTGGCCAGCCCCTTTGATCTGTTTGCTGTTTTTCCAAGGATCAGGTCAAATGCCACCTCCCTAACTGATCACAGGGTGAGAAGAGACGCCTCTGTAATTCCTGCTTGTCACATATAGCCCTGCTGTGACCGATCGCTGACAGTCCCACACAGTCGACAGTGTGTGCATGTACCTGGCCCATTAGACACATTGACTGAATGCTCTTCCCTTTGAGGAAGTCAGCATCACCTATGTCAAAGGCACAGGCTTTGTGGATCCAGGCTCTAGGGCTAGTGGGCCCAAGACCTGAATCTCAGTTAATACATCTGTAAATGGGGGAGAGGGGTAAGAACTCATTAAAAATTAATTAGTTGATTTATTTTATGTGGTAAAAGCCTTTTTTCCATATGTATGTCTGTGTACCACACCATAGGCCTGGTGCTCTCAGAGGCCAGGGGAGGGTATAGGACCCCCTGATACTGCAGTTACAGATGGTTACAAGCTGTTTGTGTAGGTGCTGGGAATCAAATCCAGGTCCTCTGGAAGAGTAGATAGTACTCTTAACTCCTGTTAGCCCTAAGGCTAACAACTCTTACTATACAGACTTGTGAAGATTAAAAAACATGACATCTTGTAGACAACACCTTGCTAGTGGAGGCCCCTGGAATATGGGCTCATCTTTTGGAAATCAACATATGGTCTCAAAGAATCTTCTAATCCTGCCCCACCCTAACAGGGTCTCCTGATTCCATTATAACAGCTGACCTGGGCTTCTTCATGAAAGACTGAGAGTTGAGCCTTCCCCTCCATGACAGCAGGTGAATCCCAGAGACATGGCATTGGGTAATCCCAAAGGCCCTCCTTTGGGATGTCCCCAGGTTCAGGGACTCTGCTCTTGCTTCCTTGGAATATTCGAACCTAGTTCTGATCACCTGTGAATTTTTCCATCCCTTCCGGTAGATTCCATTCTGTGCCTAAACTAATTCTAAGTGTTTTCCCATGGCTCATGGCCAAATAAGAACTGACTAATGCTACAGCCAAAGGGTCTGACACATACCAAGTGAGCTCTTGTCCCACAGAGTACCCTTTGGGCCTGTCCAGAGAGCAACAGAAGCCTGGGTATATTTTCCATGGGAAATACAGGATGGCCTGGCAGGGCTTTCTACTCCAAGCTCCAGCCTGACACCACTATGAAATTGTAAAAATTGTAATGATGTGGGCCGGGGGTGGTGGCGCACGCCTTTAATCCCAGCACTTGGGAGGCAGAGGCAGGTGGATCACTGTGAGTTTGAGGCCAGCCTGGTCTACAAATCAAGTCTAGGATAGGTAAGGCTACACAGAGAAACCCTGTCTCAAAAAGAAAGGAAAAAACAAAAAATAAAATTGTAATGATGCTTCATATTTCTTTCCCACAAATCATATATGAGCAAAACCCAAGCTGAGCTAAAATCTAAAGACAGGGAGGGACTTAGGAAACTAAGACAAAGGCTTGTTATGGACAGATGGAGTGGGAGGTTTTTAAATGTCTTACATATAATAAACTTGGGTAGCAAAAAACTCATTATAGATGATCCCAAACCTGGGATCACTTGGCAGATCTTTCCCTGGTAGGTGACAGGTGTTGGGGGATGTGCAGAAGTCTCTGTCACCCCAGCTACCCCTCAAAGGTGTGCTCCAAGCATTGCCTGATGTAGACTGGCAGTCAAGCCCCACTCAGCTGGGGGGAAATTTCATTGTGGAGTCACCATGCAAGGGGCCTTTCTGCTAAAGTATTAGAAATAATTGTCTGTAGAAAAAAAAAAAAAAAAAAAAAAAAAAGAAGTTGGTATGCTGGCCCACTCCGGGGGATCTTTGAGCCTGTATTAAAATAATCCAGGAAAAGTATAATGTCACCTAATTGGTTGCATACATGAGAGTTCGTAGTTGTTTCCTCCTGGCTCTGTGTCCTCACGTCATTATGGGGATTTTGGCTAGCTGAGCCCTTATCCTGCGACTTGATCTGCACAGCTCGGCTTCTGGGGTAGAGCTACCCAGGCTCAGGGTTCGGAGAGAGTGCTGCCTGCTGCACAGAGCCCCAGGACTGAGGGGGTGGGGCATCTCCGTCTGCTTCCCATATGGGGACATTGTCTGTCCCTGCCTGAGGGGCCACCTCCCTCCTGCTTCACATTGTCCCTTTGCTGTCTCCTGCTGCTCCAAGCCCCAGCCTGCGCCTTCCCTTTTCATTAGCCTCCTAGTGGTAGCCCCGGGCAGGACACAGGAGGCTAGGATCTGTTAGCTCTTCTAGAGACCTGAAGCCCTTAGCCAGCTCATCTCGGACTCTTCTCAATCCAGGGCCTCAGCCTTGGCACACGGTGTGTATATGGAGGGGGCACCATGCCAGGAAGGCCTCCAGTTACTCTGACGCCTCTGCTGGCCCTGCTTCAGACCCCTTCACACCCTTTGTGAAAGCTCCACATTTTATGAATCTAAGCCTGATGGGAACAAGGCTGGGGCTTCCACGGAGCCATTCAGGACTGAGGTCTGCCACTTTGTGGGAGAAAAAAATTCAGGAAGCCTAGGTATGGGAGGGCATTTCTACCTTAGGCCATACTCTTTTTATCTTCAAAGATGAAGTCTACAGAGGCCCTGGTAATAGCTAGAGAAAAATCATCTAGTAGGGCATGTTGTCCCAGGGTACCAATGCAGTAGCCCAGCTCAGTTCCTGCCATATCCCCAGCTTGAAACCTCACTTCAACAGCTGGACTCGGTACCCTGTCAAGTCAAAGGGCATGCATCTCTCATTTCATTCCCTCTTTCCCTTCCCACTCCTCCCTCTCCAGGGCTTATGGATAGACCCTATATACCCCCAATTCTCTTTTGCTTTTGCTGTGTATTCTAGGCTGGCCTTGAGCTCACTATGTTGTCCCACAATTCTCCTCCCTCAGCTCCCAAAGTGCTCCATTCCCACACCTAGTTGCCCCTTCTGTAGAGGTTCATCCTCCACCCAACATTTAAGGGCTAGGCCACCTCTCCTTTCTTGCAGAAGTTTCCCTCAGACCCTGCTGCTCCCCCTCAATCATTCCGGGGCTCCAGGCTGATCCTCACCTCTGTTTCTGATCCTGTGGTTGGGCTGGCCTCTGAAAGCTTGCCCTTCAAACAGGTTCCCAGTTGAAGCTGCTGTCCAGAGGCTTGAGAACCACTGGCCTAGACCCTATCCTAGGCTTCAGGAGTCTTAAAAGGCCATGCCAAAGACCAAGAACCACCCCCCTTGGCATCACAGCCACACCCACAGGGTGACTAACATTTAGTGAAAAGGGTGTGGGACTTAGATTGAGGGGCCTGGGCTCTCTGCCACTTCCTTGTTCCCCAGCTGCCAAGTTTGACACTAACCACTTTCAGTCCTGATTTCCTTGTTTATAAAAATGGTGACAGGGGCTGGGAAATTGGTTCAGCTGTTAAGAAAACTTTCTGTTCTTGCAGGAGAGCTAAGTTTGGTTCCCAGAACTCAAGCGGGGTGCTCACAGTTGCCTATAGTTCTAGCTCTAGGGAATCTGATGCCCTCTTTGGTCTCTTTAGGTACCTGCATGCATGTGTGCACACACAGACAGATGCACACACACATGCACATACATAAAAAGGGGAGATAAAAGGTGGCTCAGCAGTTAAGAACACTTGTTCTTGCAGAGGACCTTGGACTCAGTGTCTCACAACGTCCACAATTCCAGTTCCAAGAGATTTGACTTCGCTGGGCATAGTGGTGCACATCTTTAATTATAGCACTCAGGAGGCAGGTTGATCTCTGTGAGTTCTGAGCCAGCACATGCAAGCAAAACACTCATATGCATAAAAGTAAATATAATAAAAATTAAAATAAAACAAATCTTTATTTTAAAATATTTATTTTTAAAGAAGGTGACAATAATTCTGACTCTGAGGGTCACACAATTCTAATAAAACAATACCTATGAAAGCATGATACAAACTCCAGGAGCTTGCTATTAGTTTTTCACACTGTGTGGTTGTTTCTCACACTCATTGTGTTTGCTGTGGGTCTCATCATGTTTTCGGAAATGTATAAATATTCAACTGATTTATTTACTCTTGACAAGAATTCTATGAAGGAGAAACTATTATTATTGTTGTTTTTCCCATTAAACAGATAGGAAAACTGAGGTTAAATAACACATAGCAGGAGCTGGGGGTATAACTCATGGGAGAGCATTGCTTAACATGCCTGAGACCCTGGGTTCTATGCCAGCACTGACAAAGAAAAGAAGATACAGGTAGTCAGCGGTGGAACTTGAAGGTGACCTCTGTGTGACTCTAGCCACCTCCCTGGGCACCTCTCTACATGTTGGATCCAGTAGGGTCAGTAGCTGAGAGTTGCACATTTGGGGGCATTCACCACATTTATAAGAGGTGCTGGTTTGCATAAGTGCTCACAAGTGTGTGCAAAAAGTAGTGATAACAGTAAGCAGCTATTGAGTGCTTACTGCAGGCCAGACAGGGCTAACCAAGACTGCCATCCACTTGACACAGCCCCACAGTTCACACCTCACATCTTAATTGAGGTTTCTATTGCCGTGATGAAATACCGTGATCAAAGGCAACTTGTCAAGGAGACAGTTTACTTCACCTTACAACTCTCAGGTCACACTCCATCGTGGAGAGAAGCCACAGCAGGAATTCAAACTCAAGACAGGAACCTAGAGGCAGGACCTGAAGCAGATGCCAGGGAGTAGTACTGCTTCCTGGCTTGCTCTCCAAGGTTTTCTCATACAATCCAGGCCTACCTGTTCAAGGTTGGCACTACCCACAGTGGACTGGGTCCTTCCACATCAGTCCTTAAACAAGAAAATGTCCAACAGACTTTCCTATAGGACATTCTCATGGAGGCGATTTCTCAACTGAGGCTCCTCTCCCAGATGACTCTAGTTTGTTTAAGTTGACAAAAACAACAAACAAACTCAACTAGAACACTGTGTTGTTATTGTTTTCCTGTTGGCAATGCTGAGTGATGTTAGCATGGCAGTGGGAGCAAAGGTTGGTATCAGTCAACAGAACCCCTCAAAGCCCCCAAGCTTCTTTGAATGTATGTGTATGTTCATTGCAGAGATTAACATGTAGAAGAATGTTTGTGTGTAAGTATCTGCCTGTCTCTGCCCATCCATCTCACCATCCATCCCTACCCGTCTATCATTGGTAGCTAGGATTGTTGTACTTGGTCAAGTTATTTTTGTTTTATTTTGAGGCAGGGTCTCACTATACAGCCCTGGCTGGCCTGAAACTTGCTGTTCAGACCAGGCTGGCCTTGAACTTATGGAGATCTCCCTGCCTCTGCCTCCCAAGTGCCAGAATTGAAAGTGTGAGACATCATGCCTAGCACTGGGCCAAGTTTTTGAAGAGCCAATTGTGAGAAGGGAAGGGAAGAACCATGGTCCCTGGGATGTGTTCCCTTGATCCTGGTGACTGTAAAGAATGGTCCATCCATGTAAGACCCATGCCTGCTCAGAATGGTGCTGAGGGTTATGATGAAATGGCATGGAGTCCAATAGATATACTAGATTTAAAACATTTTAAGGAATCTGTCATCAGGTATAGATTACATTCCACTTTGGTTAAACAAATGCTGAGTAACTGGGCCACGCAGCATAGATTTACTCTCCAAGATTGGAAAAGTTGGGCTTCAGCAGTCTTAGAAGCAGCACAACAACTGCAATGGTTCTCATGGTGGCCAAGGGAGGCAGAGAGAATAGAACAAGAAAAATAGGAGAAGGGACATAAATGTTAGTAAAGAGCAATTGCTTGGTGAAGGGTGATGTGCTGACTTAAGACAACAAGTCCAATATGATGATACAGTGATCGAACAGTGTCGTGCTGCAGCCTTAAGGGCTTGGGACATGGTGGAGGAACCTGGTAAGATAACCGTTCTTTTACTAAGATATTTCAAGGGCCCGGGGAAGCATTCACCAAATTTTTGCAGAGATTGGGATCAGTGCTAGATAGAGCAATAACGGATTGAAACTCATTATGGCATATGAGAATGCTAACATGGAATGTAAGAGAGCAATTAGACCCTTAAAGGAAAGAGAAGCTCCATTAGATGAATGAGTAAGAGAAACAGTTAATATTAGCTTTCCAGAACATCAAAAAATTTAGTAGGACAAGCTGTAGCTAGAGGTCTCAGATATCATAACACCTGGTGCTTTACATCCAGGTGTGCAGGGAGGGGTTGTCTCACCTCAAAAAAGAAACACCTCCTTTTCCTCATTCCTACCACACTAGGCTCTGATGGGCACATTCACAGAAGACAGCTTAGGAGCTGGTCCCTCTGTTTGGCCCTGACACAGTGGGCCAGAGTCTATGCTGGAATCTAGGTTGGTTTATACCATCAAACATGCTTCCCTTGTGTATCCTCTTGTGAGTGCCCGTGTGTGCTGAGTCTGGTTGTAAACAGAAGAGGAGAAAGGTGAAGGGCTCTGCTGACGCTTCAACCAAGGCAAGATGAGTGGGCCAAGGAATAAAAAAAGAAAAAGGTTTGGGAGACAAGAAAGAACAGAATGGTGTGACTAATAAGTTTCTTTTTGGAACGGGGTGCAGAATTACCTGGATCTGCTGGGGTAAGTATTACTTTCTATCTTGAAGAAAAATGTGTGATGTTGATACTGTCTCAGAACAAATAGGCCCATGACTGATGGATAGTTTTACCATTTATGTGGCTGCTTTCATGTACTTTTGACAGCTCAATCAGGATTCTAACAGTTATAAAAAATGATTTTATTCTAGGAAGTTACAGGAGGGGAGCGTGTGCCCTTTCCCATGCCCTGGGCCCACTGGGCAGTACGTCTCAGCTCATAGGAAAGACACAGGTGCTGAGCAGCGTGGGGAGTTAAAAGACGCCTGTAGGGGTATGCTGACCCTCTCTAGTAGGGCACGGGGGTATGTCAATTTTAGGAACTGTATGACGAGACTAAAGCCTGGAGGGGTACCTGGAAAAGTCCATGCTATCTCTGGGAATGGGGTAGGGGAGGTCACTGACATGAGGACCAGAAGATAAAGCCATCAAGAATCCAGGAGAGTTGGAATCAGACACGTACTAGCCTTGAGACCATATGGAGTTCTGGGCCTGAATGTGGCTCCCCTGTCCTGGGTGCACCTTGTAACCAAGCCACTCTCTTGGCTGACCACTACTGTGAGGACAAGAAACAGCTCTGTGGCCCTCTTGGCCCCCAAGTGGTAGCATCCAAAATGACAATGGCCAGAGCAGGAAGGTGGAAGGCATCTAACAGGCTTTTAATATTAGACACATGTCTGGAGGTATTTGGGAGTGGGGCTCACCTGCTTTGAGGGGACTTTAGTCCAAGAAAGTCCAGATTTGTGTGAAAGATCAGCTAGAAGCTGAGGAGGTGGTGGCCCTCAGAGACAGGGTTTTCTCAGCTGTGTTTGCAGGCTTTGCTCACAGTGGTGCAGGTGACAGGCCTGAGAGGCACCCAGAGCTGGCACTGACCTGTCCTCCGGATGCCTCTCCAAGCTTCTGACTGTGAGGATTAGGGGTGCCTTTCAGGAAGCAGCCTTTCAAGGGGTCATGACTCCACTCCATGGGCTCAGAGGCTCGCCTTAAAGGCAAGGCTGTGTGTGTGTGTGTGTGTGTGTGTGTGTGTGTGTGTGTGTGTGTGTGTGTGTGTCTGTGTGTCTGTGTCTGTGTGTATGAGTGTGTGTGCATGTATTTTTCAGCATGGCCCTCCTAAGCAGACTCGGGAGCCTGACTATCTGGGTTCAAATCCCTTCCCTTTCACTTACTAGCTGAGTGACTTTAGACAAATCTCTTGACCGCCTTGTGCCTCTGTTTCACTTGCAACTCAGTACGTTAGGCTAACTAACCTCCAGTACTAGCGGCAGGTTTAAAGAACCTGTGTCTGTTTACCACAGTGCCCAGCACACTGTGGTCACTCACCCAGTGGCCATTTGTTCTCCCCTCTCTTTTCATAATTCCCTGTGTATCAGCACCAACTACGTGCTAGGCAGAACTAAAGGCACGCTTATTTTAAAAATGCATAGCAAGTAGGGCTGAGAATACAGTAGTGGCTGAGAATCATGACGTTGCCTAGCGCACCTGAAGCTCTTACTCCAGGTCAGGGAAATTAAACACTCTGCATGGAAAACTCCTACAGGAAGGTCTTTGCCCATGTGAAGCCAGCAGTCTCAAGGGGGCCTTGTGAGCAATGAGAGGCTGAAGAGCGCCTGCTGTTCTTGCCGAAGACTGGAGCTAGGTTCCTAGTGCCGGATCACAAGGCCCACAAGAGGCCTCTGCAGGCACCTGTGAGGTTTCTCTCTCTCTCACTCTCTCTCTCTCTCTCTCTCTCTCTCTCTCTCTCTCTCTCTCTCTCTCTCTCTCTCTCACTCTCTTCGTCCCTCCCTCCCTCTCTCAATATCACCTGTTAGTCTTCATATGTCTCCAATATAAAGGGGAGGAAACTGGGTTTGTATTTAAAGCCAGCGGTGGTTCAAACTGGCATAACACCATAACTGTCCTACCTATAGGAACTGTGGGCCTCAATCCTCAAACCTGGGAGCCTGTGACTGGAGGTCTCTTATTAATTGTGTGGAACTCAGTTTTCCAAGCTCCATGGCTGAGGGAGACTTACCGGACCCTGGGCAGTATGGGTGAGTATACTTTCGGTTGGATTATGGCCAGGGTGACTGTACATAGGGGTGTGCAGGGCTGGTTAGCCCTGGTAGAGGTGCGGGAAACAGGAAGGCTGGCTTCCAGCATGGGGTCTGGGCTCCCGCGTTGCCGCAAGGCTACTCTGCTTGGTGCTGGGAGAGAGAGACAGAACTGCTCACTTCCCCTTAACCACCACAGATTAAGGGCCCGCTGTGGGCACGGGCGGGCGAGCGGGCGGGAGGGCGCGTGTCGCTCATGTTACAAATCAATTCATTACCGGCACTCGCGGTCGCCTCCGATCTTCAAGGATCGGGGGTTTGATGAAGAGGATTCATTTCAAGAAATAAACCTTTTAAATTAACCACGAGATGAGGGAGATTTCTTTATTTAAAAAATGCTCAGGCCCCGCCAGCTTTGTTTTCTCTCTTATTAGTGCTAGTATTAATAATCACACCCTCACTCTTCAGGGGGTAGTTCACCCTTGCCTGGGAGGCAGAGCCCTATTAGAGGCTCACCCTAAGCCTGGCACAGGCCACCAAGTCTGCCTACTCCACCAGGTCTCCCACGTCCAACTGTGGGGCTCCCTGCCAGCCTTCTATGCCCTAGTTAGACTCAAGCAGGTGGCTGGCAATGTTCGAAGTGACCTTGGATAAGTCGCTGGATTTCTCTCCCCAGCAAATGAAGAGTCATCATTTTCTACAGCGGTCCTTGACTGAGGAGTTTCAACCCTTGCATGTTGTCAAGGAGCTAATGGGGTCCAAAGAGGCTGGAGGGATAGCTCAGAGGTTAGAAGGCACTTACCACCAAACCTGACAACCTGAGCTGTCAGGGACTTCTGTCTTGTTCTACTCATGACTCACTTTGGTCTGTCTCAAAGAAGCTAGTCATGAAGCCATGCGGCTAGTCTTGCAGGGCCCAGGTGATGGGAAAGAAGCTAGTCATGAAGCCATGCGGCTAGTCTTGCAGGGCCCAGGTGATGGGAAAGAAGGACAGAAGGAACTGAAGGTTACCCTCTTGACCCCTACAGGACTCCTGTGGCATGCCATGTAATATGTAATAATACATACATATATTCATACATGTAATAAAAAAAAATTTAAAGAGTTGGGCAGTGGTGTCTCACTCCTTTCATTCCAGCACTTGGGAGGCAGAGGCAGGTAGATCTCTGAGTTGAGGCCAGGACAGCCAGAGCCTGTCTCAAAGACAAAAAATAAAATAAAATAAGATAAACTTTAAAAAGAAAAAGACACCCCACCCTCATGCCTGACAAGAAAGAAACATTTTCCCTCCTAAGTCTATGTAGAATCTTCTTGGCAGAGGTGGTTTTGTTAGCCCAGCCCACTGCTCTGGTCTCTACCTAGATACAAGCACCTGGACTTGTGTTCTACAAATAACAAAGGCAGGCAGTCTGGGGTAAGGGGAGCATGGCTCAGTGACAGAGCTTTGGCCTACCATGCACCAGGCCCTGGGTTCAACCCAGCGCCGTAAGGACATAGATTACAAAACGCTCTAACCTGTGTCATCTTGCTGAGTGTGTGCTAATAAGTCGGCAGAGCATGCATTATTCCTGCTTCACATGTATGGACAGCAAGGTTTGCCTGGAGTGTACCCAGAGCATCTGTAGGGAACTCACAAGTGTTCCAACGGGTCATCTGTGGCGGGTGTAAAAGAGCAGGTGTTTCCAGTGTATGGGCAAGGAGGAAGAAAAAGCACAAGGGATGATGTGGTACCCTGGGGCAGGAAACAGTGGGAAGCTGAGAAGGAGCCTGACCCAAGAGTGACACAGATGATGGGATCCAGGGTAACAATGTGGAGAGCTGTGAACAGCTGTGTCAGTCCATCGGCAGCCACCTGGAGGAGTTGGACCCGAGGTACTTCTGTTTCATGTTAGCCGTGACTCGCTTTGGTCTGTCTTAAAGAAGCTAGTTGATGAGACCATGTGGCCCAAGCAGACAGAATGGTAGGAAGAGGTCTGCATAGGCAAGCACTGTCTCAGAAGGATGTTACCTGCTAGTGAATGATGAGAAAGGGTGTGTCCCAGGGCTGTTGTCCACTGCGTAAAAGCCCATAGTCTTTTCTGCCACTCCACTCTGTTCCAGTGAGACGTTGCCTCTGGAGCTTTGCACAGCTTAAGCTAGAGACTGAGCCTGAAGCTGCATCTTAGTATAGGGAAAAACTACTGGCACTCAGCAAGGCTGGGCAACAACGTCTTGCTTTGCATAGGGAATGCCTGTTGTGTAGTCAAACCATTCTAGAAATGAAGGCTTTTCTCAGCTGAGTATCTAGTGGGGAAAAGACCTTGCTATAGGCCCACCGAGCAAACAAAGTCATGGCCTAAGACTCAGCAGGTCATAGAGCTAGTACAAAATTCAGATAGCGCAGACATTGTAACATGTGCACACACGTGCACTTGCAGCACATGGAGACTGCCTTAGCCCACTCAGGGTGCTATGAGAAAACACCTGGGCAGCTGATAATTAAGTGAAGCTTGCTGCTCATTCTGTTCCGGAGGCTGGGAAGTTCAAGGTGCCAGTTTCTAGAACTGTCTTGACCTTTGATTTTTTGAGAGCATGTTTTGTTGCTCCCTCCTTTCGATCTCTTCGACGAGCCCTTCCAAATGACCCCACCTGTCGATATGACCTCATTAAGTTATTAGGACCTAACATGAGGTGAAGGTGGGGAGCATCAGCATTCAGACCATATCGGAGAGGGGAGTGAGGCCCGGGAAGACACCAGCCACCATTTCCTATGGCTTGGCCTGACTTAGGCTTGGGGGAGGATGGCCCAAGAAAACCTGGATTAAGGATTCCTGTTCCTTGACTCTCCCTTCCGAAGGGAAGCTAAACTGGTGAATTCATTAAGCTAATAGAGAAAGCTAAGAGAAAATGGGACCCAGGAAGATGGAGAGCCCAGAGCCTAGAGGGCATTGGGGAGTTTGGGGTTTATGCCTTGGAGGAAGGGAGCATCTGAAGCAGTAGGATAGAGCACAACTGTGCCATTTAAATCCTATTTCTTGGCTTCCATCCAACCGGTCTTTTGACCTAAGACTTCTTTCAAGGACTGGGCTGCATCCATATTCTTTCAGACTTGTCACCATCAGCTGAATGGAGCTTTAGCTCATCCTCTTTGTGGCCCAGGGCGTTTTCCTCAGTGTGGGATGGGTGTGTGTGTGTGTGTGTGTGTGTGTGTGTGTGTGTGTGTGTGTGTGTGTGTTCAGCTCAGGCATTACCTCCCCAACCCAAAAGGCTCTCCTGCCTTCCTAAGCCCCCTCCCAGCATCATTCCCCTACAGATTGGAGGAAGGAAGGGAGGAGAAAAAGGCCTTCCCAGCTTAGGCATAGACCTGCCCAGGTGTGTGTGGGGGGGACCAGCTCACCATCTCATTAATGTGGAATTGTTTTTAGGTTAATAATCTTGCGTTAATTTTCCCTTAAAATATTGTCTTTGACCGTTAAATGCTCACACTGTTATAAAAAGAACGTAATAAATGATCTTGAAGCAAATTCTCCTGCCAAATGTCATAATTTATTTGCATAATTAGCTCTTAATTTTAATTCAATATGCAAATCCACGCTTCCTTTCCATTGCAGCCGCCTGTTTCCCAGCCAGGCAGCCATGAATTTACTGTGAAGCTTTCTATAGTTGTCAGAGGTGGGGGTGGGGAGGTAGGCACCTTCTGAGGCTGCTTTCTTGAAGGAAGGGCTTAGAAACACATGCTTAGATGAACAGACTGGTAGGCCCCACTCCATAGATGCAGGTCCTCATGGAGGGACCTGTGTGGAACCAGAAGACTAACACTGACGGGCCTGGGCAGAAATGCTTGGAAACAGTTATACAGAGACCCAGAGGTAAAAAGGCCCATGAATCCAAAGTTACAGGTTGATAAATGAAATAACTCATGGTTACCCACTGAGACATGTTATACAGATAGATGTACTGCCACACAAAATACACTACCAAAAACAAACCAAACCAAAACCAAAAAAAGCACAACCATGAAGTCACAGACATAAGGAATGACCTTAAGAGACATGGGCATGCCCAGGGACATCCACAAGGATAGACATTCAGACACACAGATAGATAGATAGATAGATAGATAGATAGATAGATAGATAGATAATAGATAGATGGATGGATAGATAATAGTCTTAAGAGCTGAGGATACAGTTCTTTGTCAGATATAGAGCATTTAGTCCAGCACGAGAGATAAGGTGAGGAGAAATGGATAGATAAACAGGAGAGAGAGAGAGAGAGAGAGAGAGAGAGAGAGAGAGAGAGAGAGAGAGAGAGAGATTATTTAGGTCAGTGATGGCTTCACTACTTATTTGCTATCCCAGCACTTGGGAAGCAAGACAGGAAGATTGCAAGTTCAAGGCCAGCCAGGACAAGGTCTGAAGTTCTAAAACAGCCTGGGGCATGAGACTAACCCCATCCCAAACAAATAAAAACAAACAAATTTACAGCTCTATTAGGATATAATTCATGTTCCACACAACTTACTTATTTTAAACAAACAAGACGATGGCTTTTACCTTATTGACAGGGTTATGCAACACTTCTTATACTGGAATCACTCCCCAGCCCTAGGCAACCACTCACCTATTTCATGTCTCTATGTAATTGTTTATTATGAGCACTATAGATACAAGAAATTTGCGCGCGCACGCGCGCGCATGTGTGTGTGTGTGAGTAAGTGTGTGACTGATTTCCCTCACTTAATGTAACAGCTTTTCTTCCTCCTTTCCCTTGCCATGCTGGGATCCAACCCAGAACTTTGTAGATGCCGAACAAGTGCTCTACCCGTGAGCTATAACCTCAGCCTTGACATTATGTTTCAATCTTATGCTTTAGCATGAATAGGTGGACAGTATTTCACTGTATGGAGAAAAGCCCACTTTATTTATGTATTCATTGGCTGATAAACATTTGGGTGCCAGGGATGGGACCCAGGGTTTCCTGTAGTAGAAGACACAGGCTCTCCAGACTGAGCCATATGCCCCCCCCCCCCCCGCGCTTGGTCCCTACATTTTTGTTATAAGAAGTGGGAGTCTTATGAACATTTTTGCACAACTTTTTCTGTGAACCTTTTCATTTCTCTGGAGTTTATTTCTAAGAATACAACTTCAAAATATGGTTTTCCTGTCTATTCTATAGAGCATAAAGGCTTGTTCCAGCGGCATCTCACAGGATGCCCATACTGCATTTGTCTATGATGAACAGGGCATCTCCATAAGAATTTTTACTTTCTTTACATGGCCAGACATACACAGAAATGCACACACACACACACACACACACACACACACACACACACACACACACACGGGGTGGGGGTGGGGGGGGGGAATCACACACTAAGTACAGCCACCTGGGCACAAAACGCAATCCCAAAAGCACAAACAAATGTGCCCAAGGTTATCTAACCACCCACAGAGGGACCTTGGCGACAGGGACTAGAGAAAAGGATGAAACTGTTGTCAGAGGGGGAGCGACAGCGGGAGGAAAAGAGCATCCTGACTCAGGGAGGGTCCTGACATGGTACCAAGTGGGATGAAGCTTGTGGTTCCGGTTTCTGAGAGTCTGTCTGCGCTGGGGTCAAGTAGAGTCTGAGCATCAAGACACCGGGGTCCCACTTCTCCGTCTGTGTCAGCCCTAGCCTTCCCATAAGCTGGGTGGCCTTTGTGCCTTTGCTTCCCCCACCAAGGAAATGTGACCCCCTCCTACCCTTTGCCCCCACCTGACAAAAACTCTGGAGACAAAAGAGATCTTTTTCTGGGATAATTAAGCTTCAAAGACAGCAGCTCCTCCCAGGAAACTGATCGGGTTTGCCCTGGCAGAGCCCTCTGTGTGGGAGGGAGGCAAGCAGAACCAAGGAGGCCAGGTGACCAGAAAAGCAGAAAGCCACTTCTGAGATCCCTGTGGTAAGAAACAAAAGTGTGACCCAATTCTCCTTGAGAACAGGCCGTCTGAAGCTGGGGGCCTGATGAGCAACGGGTTCCAACACTGTCTTTGCAGTCACAGAAGTCCTGGGTGAGGGTGAAAAAGAACACGTGTGTGGGTGTGTGCACGCCTAGTTACTAACGGATATGTGTTGCTACTGCTATTGAGTCTCCATGCAAGTGTGAGAATGTGAGCCTGTCCTCATCTCCCCGGGGGCCCACTCCCACCCATGCCCCCCTGCAGAAGACACACTGTGCGGCCTCAGCTGAGTTTTTAACCTGGAGTGATCGCTTTCCTGATTTGCCACTTTAGTACTCTTGTTAATGAATTTTTAATCTTCTTAATGACATTAAACACGGAAAGTAATTAAGGAAAACAAGTTTGAAACTGCTGACTTCAACCCTTTATTCACAACTATTTAATGTAGAATTAATTTGATTTTGCCCATTATTCAAATGAACGCACTACCTTCTCTCCGGCCCCAGGCCTGTCCCCTTACCCCCTCCCCTAAATGCCCAGAGACCCCCTGTCATGATCACCCAGTTATCATTGACCCGAGTGGGTGACAGTTTCCTTGTGACATGTCTGTGCTTTGGGCCTGGGCATGATGACTAAACCAAGCCCTGGTGGACGGGTGGTAAAAAAAGACAGAATAGAAGTTGGGGGTCAGGAGAACTGAAGGAAATCAGGAGGGAACCAGGAAGACAGAGGAGCACCTCAGAGAACCTCACAGGAGCTGGAGGGTACAGGGCCCCCTCTTTTCAGCTTGAAATCACCCCTAGGTGCTCTGTGATCTGCTCAGTTGATGTTGGAAGCCTTGAGTATTCAGATTTAGACACTCAGATTTGTGGGTGCTTCGCTTTAGAATATGTAGGTCGTAGACCGCAAAAGAATCTAATGTCTGGAGGTTCAGAGCCCAGAGTGGGCACTGAAGCCTTGGGGCTCACGGTGTCTATTTTTCATAATTTTTTTTATCAAGACAGCCTTGGGCTGTCATTTCAGCTGTGGCTTCAGGCAAGAAAGTACAGCGCTTTGAAGCTGGCCTATCAGTCTTCCCCTTTTGACTTTAGGTTTCAGGGTCCTGCTTTATGCAAATGTCTGTGTGTCTGCATAGGAACCTTTATAGGAGGTGGGGGTTGGCCATGACCTTAAGTGGCAGCAGAGGTAGTGGAGCCATGTTAGCAATGGTGCCAGACAGGTCAGACCCCATTCTTGAGTGAGGCAAGCCCCTGACCTGTTCCTGCCTTGCTGAAGAGGGACATCTCTTCCCACCTCACAGAGCTATGGTAATAAATACTCAAGAGGTACTCTGGTGCAAGCCTAGCAGCACATCTCCTGGAAGGCTTTCCATCAATTCCTACCCCTTTGTCCCCAGAGAGTGAAAGACTCCAAGGTTTGTCAGAGAAAGAAACTGAAGGCTTCTGGGTCTGGGATGCAAGAGGAGGGCGGTAGGAAGCTGGGGAGGGGAAGGAGAGAAGAGCTTCCAGGGAGAGGTTGGCTCGGAGAACTTCCTCCTCTACCTTTGACCATCTCTAGAAAATTTCCTTCCCGTAATCTCCTGAATTATATTCCCAGGAAGGTTTTCTCTCTCCCTCTCTTCTCCCTTCCTCTTGCCTCTTCACTCCAAACAAGCCTCCCCCAAGTCATTTCACTCCTATCAGCTTCTGGAAGATAACCGCTCCGGGCCCCTACCCCCACCCGGAGGCACTGAGCCATGACTGGGCTGAGCTGAGGCAAGAGTCTCTTCACCCCTTCCTCCCATTCCAGGGACTTTATGGGCTGAGACTTTATGGGCTCGCTTCTCCGCTCTCCTGATCTCCTTTACATCTTCCTTGATGTTCTTTCTCTGTTCTGTCTTTCTTCCCCCGGGTAGTTCATGGTCTCCCTGGCTCTGCTGTACCTTTCTGGAGCTCCTTGTCCCTATCTTTCTCGCTACTTGAGTGGTCATGGATTCTAACATGGATTTCTAGCTACAGCTGTCAGAGCTCGTGGTCTGAGAAGGAAATCCAGGCTGAAACAGGGCACACAGAAAGAACTCACCCTTGCCACAGGTAGACACGAGATTTAGTCTAATGAAGGCCAGAGCTGGTATGGGATGATGTGTCTCTTGTCTCCCAGTTTTCCTGTGCCCTGTCCTCTTTCCCATTGCCAACCTGAGAGGGCCAATAAGGCTCCAGAGAGAATCTGACCAATGGAAATCACCTACATCACCCCCCCCACATACACACCCTGTCTCACACTCCTAAAATGCTCTAAGACTCACATTTTCACATAACACACACTGGAATAACAAGCTTGCACACCACCACACCACACACACACACACACACACACACACACACACATACACTATGGATAAACATAAATGCAGCTACATGCACAGACACACACACAGCTCCCCCCAGACAGTATGCACACGTACACACAGATACACACACACACACACACACACACACACACACACACACACACACACACACACACACACACACGCAGAGATCCCACAGGCGCCCAAAAGCACAGGGCAATGATTAATGTCCCCTCAGAAAAAGAAATTATATCGAATAAATTAAACTACTGTGGCAGCAAATTGAAAAATAAGGATGTAAATGAGGTTTGAATACTTAATATAGAAGACGAGGGGGGAACGAAAAGGGATGGCTGGGTCCCCTGAGAAGGGAATGGATCGTCCCTCTTACCCTGATTTGACTAGTTCCTGTCCACAGACCTCATAGATGGATCAGGAATAGTATAAGAGGGGGCAAGTCAGCATCAGAACCTTCTCCCCATAGGCCATTGCTGAGAAAGTTCTAGAACCTTCTGGAAAGAAGGTTTCCTCCCACCCCTTGAAAAAAGTCAAGGAAGAGAACAAACAGGGAGGAGGTGCTTGACTACCTGGAAGCCCCCAAAAACAAAATGGATGCTTGCTTTCAGATCCAACACATACTGCTTTGAGGTCCACCTGGTTTAGGTGGCTCCCTACCCACATTCCCCACAAGCCCTCACTCTCAGGATGCTTGAATGAGTTCCCCTTCCAAGCCGTCAGCTCAACTCCAGAGACCACAGAGACTCCCAACTCTCCTTAATTTAGCTTAACCTAGAGAAGCCTACCACATACTAGAGACAAACTGCCTGCCATGTGCCAACAAACAACCTCCCTCTGACACCGTCCTGCCCTGGACAAATACTCCAGCAGCACACCTGCATGCCCACATAAATAATCACATTCTTTATGGTGCATCATGACACGGTCTGGGCACACATTAGTATAGTGCACACATAGTCACAAATACACAAACAGTGGAGGGTAGCCCATCGTTGTGCTCCAGGCACTCAGTGCTGTCGGGACCCGGGAGACTTCTCCCTCTCAAGCTTTTAGCAGCCTGCCTTCCTCCCTCTCCCCACGCCCTCCCTTCTTCCTGTGGTACTACCACGGGGTAGTTTCCATCTCCCCGTGAGCCTCCACCTCTCTTGCACTCTCAGGTTCCCTCACTCTGCCTGTCAGATGCTTTCTCTTGCTGCCTTTGTCTGGGGACACCCCCAAAGGACTCCTGCCTCCTCCTCATTCCTGGCGGTCACAGGACCCTGGGTCCCCTCACCCCCCCACCCCCGCCCCATGCTCCTCCCATCCCCCTCCTCCGCTTCGCTCGCTGTCGTCTCTGTTCATATATATTTAGTATTTATTTACAAGGCTGGGTTTTTTCCCTGGGCGGGAAGCCAGCCGTGCACAGAAATCCTTAAGATGCTATAAAGCTGGTGAGGTATAAAATGGAAAGTGGTTAGTGCGCTGTTTGGAGATATCTCACCGGCGGCCGGGGGCCCGCGCAGCCCAGCCGCCCGCTGTAAATCTCCCGGAGTTTAGCGCGCTTGTTTGTACGTGGCCGGGAGGGGAGACCGCGGCGGGAGGGGGCGCCCTAGTGCCCCAACTCTCCCGCACAGGCTGTCGCCTGAGTAGCATCACTCCCTCCTCGAAGGGACAAGGGACAAGAGGGGCAGTGAAGACCCAGCTCGGAGAACAAAGGCTTCTCAGCTGTGTCCCACACCCCCAAGCAGCCCATGTGTAAGTGCAGGGACTGAGACTTTACATCACTCACAACCAATCTATGGGTCTCTTCTTCGCCAGGAGTGTACTTTATGTGTCCCTCCACCTCACCTCCAAAAGGAGGATGATGTAGAAAGGCAGGAGACTGACTACCCAGGGGACCTTGTTGGAAGGTGCAGAGTTTAGGGGGAGGGGCTGTGGAGCGTCTGTACAGCTAAGAACTAAGGTATTGCACTCTAGTATCCCGGGTACCGTCACATCTGTCATTTCATCTCCCTGAACCTTAGTTTCTCTTTCCTCAGTCGGGTACGAACAGTGCCTGCTCATAAGGTGGAAAGGAAAAAGAAATTGAGCTGAGGTAGATAGTGTCTGGTACACACTAAGTGTTCAGTAAATGCGGGCCAGCGTCATTTGTGCCAATCTGCTTAGCCAGTTGGTTGTCGATGTGTTTGGTGACTTGTTCGGTTACTCATTTATCCAGTTAACTGCTTGTGAGATGTCTTCCGTCCCATTCACCAGGTTTAACTCACACAGGTCTCGACTCTAAAGTGGAGAATCTGCCCAAGGCAGTGGAGAAGCTCAAGTCTGGACTGGGTAAAGGCTTACCCAAAAGCCACTTCTGCAATAGGCAGCATTTTGAGGTCCTGAGAGGAAAGGCCCGCCCCAACTCCCAGCCCGTAGCCTCCCCCAAGCCTCTGGCTCCAGTCTGCCTATCAGCTACTACTGCGGGCCTTGGAGTCCCTGTGGGGAGCAGTGAGCCAGGGTTAGGCAACTAGACTGTGAACCCCTCAGAGGGCAGCCCCCAGCCTTCGCAGTCCAGGCTGGCTCTCAGGAGCTGTCAGTAAGTGCCCTCTGATGGATGAGCTGAGAAGGCTGAACTCTGCCACGATTCCCTCTTGCTCAGGAGGGATGACACACCTGTCATACAGCCTGCACTCGCGTGTCCCAGCTCACCTGGACACATGTCAGGAGGGCTAGGAGTAATGACAGGTAACTCTTCAGAGGTCGCTGTCCAGAACGAGAGGCTCAGAAGAGCCAAGTCACTGTCATATAGTCGGATCCTAGCAAGTGCATTCACTCATTCATTCATTCATTCATTCACACTTATTCAGCAGGTGTGTGCTGAGTGTCTGGGATATGGGGCTGAAGGTAACACAAGTGGGCATTACTCAGCATAGTCTCTGAAGAAGTTTCTAGCAAGGATAACTAACTGTAAAGCAGCCATACACACAATAATTATACCACAAAACCTACGGCCAGAACCAAGAAGTCTGTATGGAAGGACAGTATGGTCCCTAGGGAACAGAGAGGGGAGTTGTACCAATAGCCATCCTAGAAGAAGGCCCCCTCCCCAGCATGGCTACAGAGGATGGCTACAAGGGGTATTTGAGAGTTGGCTTTCCTTGTCTCAGCTCTTGCAGGTTGAGTTGGTTGTTGGACATGGGGGATGCTGTTCCAGAAGAAAGGTGATGAAGGCGGAGGAAGAGCATGAACAAGCACAGGGAGGTGGGCGCAATTGCTGGGTGGGGAGTGTTGAGGGGAAACCACTCTGAATCCAATTTAACATGAAGGAGAACGGTGAGAAGGCTTGGAGAGAGGACCAGGCAGGGGCCAGATCACAGAGGGCCGTGAACACCGGAGTAAGGAGTTTGTGCTTTATTTAGTAGGCGATTGGGAGCCGTGGAGAGTTTTTGATCAGGGAAGTGAAATGATCAGAGCTGTGCTTTAGGAAAATTAATCTGGCAGCAAAGTGTAAGCCAGCTGGAGGCAGTGCAAGTTGGAGGTAAAGAAAGATGCTTCACCTGGTGACTGGTGGGTGGAAGGCATTCCCCGTAAGCATGCTGGTTGGCTCCAAGCGGCTGCAGGGAGGGCTTTGAGGGGGGACACCGGTGATGCTAAGGTGTATACAAGAGACACTGGGGAAGGTTTGAGGATGTGGGTGAGTTGGAGAATGCTTGCCGAGCACGCACAGCGCCCTGAGGCCAGTCCCTAACACCACATACACTCACGATCAGCACTCAGGAAATAAAATCAGGAGACCAGAGATTCAAGGATATCCTTGGCTAAATATTGAGTTTTACACCAGCCTGGGCTACATAAGATTCTATCTCAACAAAGCAGAATCTAATAAGCAAGCAAACAAAGCAGATATCAGGAACCAAAAATGGCTCAGTGGTTAAAAGTGGGAGTTAAGACAAAATGGTGTTACTTGAGTCACAAGTCACAAGTCACTCGTCACAAGTCACAAGCTGTGGCTCGTCATAGGAGAGACTTTCAGTAGCCTCTAGGCACACTGGCCGTGCATCATGGATCGAGGAAGCTTGGCTAGAGTGGGAGACCCCATGAGAGTAGAGAACTGAAAGGTCAGGAAGCCAAGAGCTGAAGATGAAACTTTCATCGTCTCTTCCCATGGGAGAGTATACATAGGAAGCTGGATACAAGATTGGGAGCTAGGAGTGATGGAGAGCTGGAGAGAGTGCAAAGGTTGGAAAGCCTGGAGGAGTGAGCTCTGTGTCGAATGTGCTCAGCAGGGCTGGAGGCTAGACACACAGCCTGACATCCCGAGGAAGAGACGTGCTGGTGGAGGGAGGCAGCTGAGAAGAGGAAAGTCCTGCACACCAGGCATGCCAACATGTAGACGCCCCAAGGCACAGGGTTCACAGAGTCTCCGCCATCTGTTCACCGCTCAGACCAAGGCCCCAGGCTGGCTGTTTCTTTATTGCCCTTACCCAGTAGCTGTCAACTTGGACTTGGGGTGAAAACCAGACTCGATGAGAGGGATTGATTCTTTTGTTTTTTTGTTTTGTTTTGTTTTTTGTTTTGGTTTTTCAAGACTGGGTTTCTCTGTGTAGCCTCAGCTGGCCTAGACTCACTTTGTAGTCCAGGCTGGCCTTGAACTCATAGCGATCCACCAGCCTCTGCCTCCCAAGTGCTAGGATTAAAGGCATGCGCCACCACCGCCCAGCTGAGGGATTGATTCTTAACTTGGGAGCACCAAGACCCTCAGATCTCAAAGACAGGGGCTTACTATGGTAGGTTAGACTGGCCTTGGACTCACGACCCTCTTGTCTCTACCTGCTGCATGCTGGGGTTTGTAGGTGTGTGCCCACGGTACCCGGTGGCTCCTGTTCTTATTTAACTGCAAACCAGGTGCCACGCTCTGCTCTTTGATGGAGTGCTCCCGTGTCCACACTTCTCCTGGGCATACGTGACCATCTTCTTCCTTGGCTCTGGAGAGCCCTCTCACTCACAGCCTCCTAATTGGTCCTCAGTTACACCCCAAGCACTTGGGCTGGTGATGCCCAGGTCCTCCAGGGCTTGCAGAATTCTGGGGTACAAGAAGTGGCTGGGGACTCAGGGAGCAGAGGGTTTGGGACTCAGAACCTTGCTTCCCACTTAGGAGGAACAAGGCAAGGGAGGTGGTATGGGCCCCCACCCTGGTATGGGCCCCCACCCTCCCGGAGGGGACCGGCAGTCCTAAATGCCCCCGCGCCTTCTCCATATTGTGGGAAAAGCTGCTGCATCCATCACTGTCAGGCGCCGAGTTTGAATAAATTTGAATGCACTGAGCCGTGGGCTACAGTTTCTATAATATCACTTTCCAGTTTGAATATTTCACTTACTTTTTTTTTTTTCAAATTTCTTTTTATCCAACAGTTTCTCCTTTTCATCCACCCTCACAGCAGCCGAGCTCTGTACACGGAGAGGACAGAGCCTCGAGGGGGGTCTGACATGAGAAGAGGTTAGGCCCTCAACAGCTTTGGCACCCCTGGCCTCCCACTCACAAGATCCCTGCTTGACACACGTGGTCCCTGGGCTGGAGCCCACTTCTCCTTGTTCACATAACTGGGGCAATAGCAGATAGAGTGTGAAACCCCTCCCTGCCCCCTGCCGCCTGCAGGCAGCTCTTCTACAAGCACAGGGCATATATGCCAAGGCCCCTTCCTCTTCCTACAGGGGCCCAGACCCCTTATCTACTGAGCCCCATTATCCATGCACCCACACACATCATCTAATATATTAATTTTCACCTATGAGTTAGTGGACAATTACAGTTTCCCGCTCAAAAACTTGCCTGTAAGGGCCTCTATCATGGTGCTGTAAGGACCACAGTCTGGATCCTGTTCTGTCTTCCCAAAGTTCTTCCCCATCCTACACATTGTGCCCATATGGCCGAGTATCTTCGATAAGGGCTGCAGGAGAGAGTAGGATGGGAGTCCTGATGGAGCACTCAATAGGCTCCCCTAGTCCTGGCCACTGGTCCAGTGATTTGTTAGACTGTTCTAGAAACTGCCTCCTCTGACCACCCAGAAATCAGGTCCAGAGAGTGTGGAGGGGTAGACAAGGAAAGAGCACCCAGAAACAAATGAGTCAGGGATTTGGCATGAAGTCCAAGTGGGCAGATGGAGAAGTATCACGTAGGGATAAGGGGTATAGCTCAGTGGGTAAGAGTAGTTGCCTAAGGACCCAAGGTTTATCCTTAAGACCCACACGGTGCAGAGAGAGAACTGACTACTGAACACTATCCTCTGTCCTCCATACATGCGCGTGCACATACACGCATGCACACACACACACAATTTATAATTTAAAGTTTTTTTTTTTTAAGAATGGTTTCCTGGGAACTCCTCAAGTCTGTGTGTCTCTCCATAGGAAGGCCCGGCTTGACTGCACACTGGCATGACGGCACATCAACTATCTGTAGAGGACAGTGGTCATTCGTAAGTCTCATGACGACACTGACATTGCTCCATGGGGCACACTAACCAGCTGGACATCAAGTACCTCAACCAACTGACCATATAGGGGCTATTTTCTTTTGGTCCTTCAAGGAGCCACCAACCGTGCAGGCCACCCCTCGTGGTGCCATTGCTCACAGAATGTGTTCCTTCCTTTGCTCAATCACGCTCATGCACAGTGCCACATGCTAAGTGTGTGTGATGGAGGAGATGGGGGTAGGGAGCCAGAGGCCCCAGTAATTCTTGCTTTGTTTCTGTTTTTGTTTTTGCTTTGTTTTGTTTAGCTTCCATTATGCGCCTGGTCCTCCATGCTTGTAGTTTGCCTGTGGAGGCAGGAAACGGTAGTCTGACTTTCAGGGACATGTGGCATGGCTAGGGGGAATGAAATTACCAATAGCAGTATTATTGACTGACTGTGTGTGTGTGTGTGTGATTGTGCACACACACACATGTGTGTGTGACTGTGGGTACACATGTGTGCATGCGTGTTTGGGGCAGGCTCAACTATGTAGCTTAGGCTGGCCTAGAACTTGCTGTGTGGACCAAGCTGGCTTTAACTCACAGAGACCCTGTCTCTACTTCTCCAGCCCTCGAGCCACAAACATGAGGCTTTTTAACATCCAGCTTTTAACATCTATTTCTCATGTAGTTTTGCCATATTTGAAGGAACTTAAAGGAATTGACAGAAAGCACACACAAATCTCAAAGTGGTTAAAACAACAACAACAAAACAAGAGTACATTTGGAAGCTACTTAAAAGGTGGGGGTCTGGATGGCAATAAGACACAAGGTTATGCATACAAGTTTGCATAGCAGGTGCCGTTGAGGCCCACACAGTAGCTGGTCTTGCTTTCAGGGATTTTTTTTTCACAGTTTAGGTAGTCAGGGAAGGCTTCCTGGAGGAAGAGAAACCAGTCAGGGCTTTTAATGGACAGCAGGAGTCCTAATGAGGCCCAGCATCCCAGCAGTGGGACCAAAGAATGCAATGAAGCTGAACCTGTGGCTGGGGCTGGGCCAGGTAGGCCTTGGCGATGAGCAAGTGGAAGAGATGCAGTATGTTTAGGGGACAGTGAGAAGATAAGAGAGGAGCTGTGGGCCGTCAGTATGCTAGGAGCTGCCCCCCCCAATTCTCCTTCATTCCAACACAAGCCCTCGGCACCCTCTCTGGTGGGCCCACCAACATGAGCTCAGATGTGGCATCCGAGTATGTTAGATCTTGTGTGTGTGGCGGGGCTGGGGGGGAAGCCATACAAAAAGGGGCCTTAGGAAGATGAAGAGACGGGCCTGGCCTCTCTCCCCTCCCCCGAGTGCCCCGGCCAGGCCTGCGGCAGGAGGGAGTGTGGCTGAACAGAGGCTCGCCTGCACACCATGACAGATGATTGACTCGAAACAATATCTAAGGCGATCAGGATAAAGTGCTGGCCATTTCAAGGCTCAGCAGAATTCAGATTCTAATTAGACTTCTCACCACATTCCAAATAAAAATGGTTCCCCTGGTATCCTCTTTGCCTATCAGGTGTCTCTCCCTGATCGCTGGAACAAAACGCATAAAGAAAGTGATTAAAGCCATAACAAAGGCATAAAATTGGAATTATCGCTGCCACCACATCTGGGAGCACAGAGTGTCACCACACCGCCCCCTCCTCCCCAAACACACACACACACACACACACACACACACACACACACAGAGGCGCTGCCCCATCCAGGCTTTGAGCTGGGCACCCCGGAATGGCAGGAATGAGATTGGGGGCTTAAGAGTAGAGCTTGGGATGGATCAAGGGTGCCTAAGTTGCTAGGTGTTGAGGACCATAAAATACGTAAGTGGGGGAGGTGAGATGCTCTAGGCCTAAGGACCTAGGGGATGAGCAGACCAAAAGTGAGATGTGGGGGGAGAAAACGCTCACTGCCTTGTGTCAAGAGATATTTACTAGTGGAGAGGAAACTTGAAGCTCTTACCTTGAGCTTAACTCCTCAGGGTGTGAGCACATGTGTACACACTGACACCCACCCACCCACACATCTACACCCTCACAACATACTAAGCGTTCTAAAACATGCTACATGGTTATCTATATGTGTTGGGAGATCCCTGTCCTGTTAACAGGTCAAAAGTTCCCCATATGACCCACTGCTTGGCAGCTGGACCAAGCTTCCTTTCAATTGCCTTTCCCCGCCTACTTGCAGGGGGAACCTACCTCTACAGATGGTTGAATTACTATCGGTCTAAACATGTATATGTGCCACAGAGACCTCAGTATCCCACAACACACATTTGCATGCAGGCACATCCACGCACACCAGGCCTATAACAATACCCTCACATGGTGCCCAAGCTCTGGAAATGGACTTATGTCCCCCACCATCTCAGGGCTAGGAGAGTGGGGGTACATGCAGGCCAGTGGGGCATCTCTGGCCTCTCCAGGCCTTTCGCCTTCCTGGCTGCAGCCTCTACGTTCCCCACAACAGGCAGCCTGGTACCTGGTACCCAGCATCCTTGCTCCCTGTGCGGGGTGGGTAGGCGGGCGGGAGGTCCAGAGGAGAGTGAAGGAGTGGGAGCAGGGCTCAGAGCGGGGCCGATATAAAATTAAAAGGTAAAAAGCAGGAACGCAAATGGAGGGTGCTTTCAGCTTTCACATTATTAATGACTCCTCAAAAAATCGGCGAGTTTTCCAATCTTCTCTGAGAAGCGCTTGAAGGAGCTCACAGATGAAACTGACCTTCAAAATGTTCTTTGGTCTTTAGTTAAGAAATTCGCTCGCCATTATGGCATCATTAGGGAAACAAGGATAAAATTACTCCATGGTTAATGACCTATAGTATCTCCCCACCAAAATTTGTTTCAGATCTAATAAAACTGTGCTTAACACACTCGGATGAGTTATGAGGACTGTTCTGCAGGGTATTAAAATGTGGAAAATAGATTTTCCGAAGCTGGGGGGACTGGACTTTTTGAATCAGATAGCAGAATGGAATTTTCTGGGCAATAAATTCTTCCATGTCTCAATTTCATCTCGCGCTCTCTCTCTCTCTCTCCTGCCTGCCTCTGCCCCTCTCTCTCTCTCTCTCTCCCTCACACACACTCTCTCTCCCACTCTCTGTCTCCCTCTCTGTGCCTCACATCTTTTCCTAAAAATCCTCAAGCAACATAGAAACCTTTAGAATTTGAAGCCTCCATAAAGTTTGGGGGGGAAAAAAGCCCAGAGTGCAAAGGCCATGTGTGTGATAACGGGAGACTGATTGTGTGCATGCGTGTGTAGGGAGAGCAGAGGCAAGGACTTGGCTGCCTCATGAAAGATGTTCCTGGGCGTATCCAAGGTGGGAGTGACACCCTCCATCCCTCTGTTACTGGTCAAGCTGGCCGGTGTCACTCTCTACTCTCAAATCTCAGGACTAACCCATGCTAGTGTCCCCTCCCAACACACCTCTTCTCCCAGGCCACACCTCTACCTCAGCTGTTGCCTGCCTTTGGGAGAATACACCTGTTCCTGTCCACTCCTACTTTAGGGGGTGGGAGGGGGCCAGCCCTACTGGCCTTGTGAAGGGTCAGAATGGTCCTATTTGACACGCATGCACGCATGCACATCAGCACATGCAGACACTACTGATGGCACACCTAGACATCTGGGCCAGCCAGGCTGGAGGCTGAGACTTGAGTCCCTGGCCTAGGTGGTGGCCGGAGGTTTTCGGGGGGCTGGATACTGCCGCGGAGAGAGGTGGCTGGCGAGGTAATGGCATTTTGCTCTCTTTAAACTTTAATCTTTCCTATTAATTCCCTGCAACTGGAGAATGTGTGAGAGTTAATGTTCCGTGAACGTGTTTCGCACTCGGCAGTCTCTTCGAGCTAATTACCTTCAGGTGCTAAATGGAGGGAAATTGCAATCCATTTGGATGTGAAAAAATTTCGCCTTCCCGTCCCCTGTGAGACATCCTTTTTCCTGAGTGCTGCAAAAAGAATGCTCTCTGGGTGGGAGTTTTTTTCCTAATGTTTTTTTTCTTCAGCCCTCTACCCCCCCCCCCCTTTCTCTAAGACTCTGGGTTTTGAGGACGAAGGTGGCTGAAACCTGGAGGAGACCGGGCCTGGGCACTGAGTTCCAGCCCCGGTGGAGGACAGGTGGAAAGGGACTTGCGTGCAAAGGAGACACCCTAGCTGTGGACCTGGCCCCCCCACCCCTTGGAAGCCCTGGGGTGGAAGTGTATTTACACGCTTAATAACACGCTTATTACCAGTGTTCCTCAGCTGCTAGCTTTTGAACACAGATATAATAGGATTTTACAAGCCACATAAAAGCTGTCCTTCTCTTGGCCCCTGAACTGGTGGCTGGTGGGATGGAGGACGGAGACTACAAGGTGGGGATGAGAAGGAAGCTTGAGGAGAGAGGGCGTGATGCTGGGGCAAAGAGAGAGGGAAGGGATGGGCTTGGGGAGAAGATGGGCGTGTGCTGTGTGAAGAGTCTAGGGGGGGAGATGGGTCAGCGTAGTCTGGGCCCCTGGATCACCAGGAAGAAAGCACTAAATGGGAGTCAGCTCTCAAACCCCTTTGGCTTTCAAGAGAGAATGCCCACTTCAGTGGCGTACCCATCCCTTCGGCACCATCCTTCACCTTGGACCCCAACCTGAACTTGGTGAAGTCTCACTAGGATGACAGCCTCGGCTCCAAACACAGTAGCCTTTGAAAGCTCTTCACCTTGGGGCAAAGACAATCCAAGCAAGACATGGCTTGCCAGGCTCACAGGATATCAGATGGAGCCCTCCCAGGGGAGCAGTGTTCCTGAAGAAGAGGCTAAACCCTTGTGGTAACCTGCATTTTAGACTGCCCTTTGGGGTTCTCCCTGACTTCATGTGTGTCCTATTTAGGGCAGGGAGAACATCCATCCTTTCCAACAACAAAGGGTCTGCTTGTGGAATATAGTTTGAGAAAATACTGAGATGACTTGGATTTATTTAGTTAAAAAAGAAAAATAACCTGAGGCTGGAGAATTTCACACACATATATATATATATTCTCTAGTTTCAACAATTATTAACATATGACTAATATTATTTCCTATATTCTCCCCTCCCCCTTTTCCTCTCCCAGAATTATTTGGAAGCAAGCTATAGAGATTAAATTAGTTCATCCATGACTAGTTCACAAGTATGTATTCTTAAAGTGAAGATTCACAACCCAACAACATACTATCATTTCACCCAATGGGAGCCAACTGTAATTTCTTACTCTTGTCAACCCACTGCTCAGTGCTCAAGTTTCCCTGTTGCATTTTTAATTTTTAAAAATTATTTTATCATTTTGTGTGTCCTGGTGTTTTGCCTACATGCATGTCTGTGCACCACATGCATGCAGTTCCTGTGGAGGCCAAAAGAGGGCACTGGAGCCCTGACACTTGAGTTACTGGTGGCTGTGAGCGGACACGTGGGTGCTGGGGATCCAACCCAGGGCCTTAAACTGCCAGTCTCAAGAGACCCTTGTTCCTCCACCTCTTGAGCAGTTGGGAGGACAGCACATGGCACCACACCTAGCTTCCTTCTTCCGTCTCACAGTTTACTGAGGAAATTGTACACCACCTGTCCTGTGGAACGCCCTTCATTCTGGAACGGCTGGCTACATCCACGTGGTACCATTCAACGTGCCTCTCTGTCCCTTTAAGTTAGTGGATTCTAGAGTTGCTTGGCTTCCAGTTTGGTTTTTTGTCAAGAATATTTTACAGGTGGTGTGAACTTCCTGGGGTGCCCCATTGGGACCGTGTAGCTTCCTGGTGTCTTTCTCTTTATAATATTAGGATTAATCAGTGGGCTTGTGTGCCATCAGCCTGCTCCAGCCATTACAAAGCTCCCTCAGCTTTGTCCCCTGCAGCTTTTCACCTAATGATTTGAATAGCTATTTACTATCATTGACTAGATCCATTATTTCATTATGGGTTGTTGGATTTTTCTCTTTCTTTCTTTCTTTCTTTTTTTTTTTTTTTTTTTTTTTGTTGTTGTTGTTGTTCGTTTTTTTGGTTGTCATTTTGTTTGTTTGTTTGTTTGTTTTCTCGAGACAGGGTCTCTCTGTGTAGCCTTGGCTGTCCTGGACTCACTTTGTAGACCAAGCTGGCCTCGAACTCACAGCAATCCACCTGCCTCTGCCTTCCAAGTGCTGGGATTAAAGGCATGCGCCACCACACCTGGCCATGGGTTTCTTTTAAAGCTGTTTATTTCCTCCAGCTTTTCATTTTGAAAAGTTAAAAACCTATAGAATAGTTCATTGTTTTAATGAACATCCGTATCCCTGGCCACGATTCACAAATTTGTCACTCTCACATTTGTTGTGTCACTCTTCTTCTTCCCTAAGACATTCCTGTGTTGACTGCTGACGAAGGGGTGACATTTGACCCCTAAATACTTCAACGTTTATCTTTATCTTGTAAGAACAAGGACATTCTCCTTTCACTGCACAGGGCAATGATCACTTTTAGGGAATTCAAAATTATGTTCACTTATTCACTCTGTGTGTGTGTGTGTGTGTGTGTGTGTGTGTGTGTGTATGCATGCACAAGTGTGTTACAGGTAAGTGAACTATATCTTCAAGACATCGTATTTGTTGGTCCAGGTCTTTTGTTTTTAGACCAATACTTTAACAATTCTATAGATGAATATGTTGTTCCATGCACACCAATGGTCATTTCTGAATTTGATATAATAATATACTTTCGTTCTTTTGATCAAAAAAAAAAAAAAAAAACCTGTTATCTCTACTGTTGATAGCAGGCTGCCTGTCCAAACTGTGAACAAGCAGGACACTGGGAAATTGACTGTCCAGCTTTGCAGAGACTAGGTAGGCCAGTCCTTCAAAATTCCTGCTTCACGGAGAAGTCTGTTAGATACCCTGGGCCGGTAGGCTGAAGATTGGGTGCCCCAAATGATGCCGAGCAACCTTTGGTGACTGTCTCTGTCATGTCTATGCTTTTGGAAGCTGTTTTCCTGCACTTCCTACATATTAGCTAGTATTTCCTTCAACCCTGAGGGCTTGAAGACTAGGTAGCTGTAATATTGCTATAATTAAGCTTTAGTTGCCCAAGAGCTAAAAACATGTTTTTAGGTTGGTAAATGTAAGTTATGATAAGAAAGTGATTTAGGAAATCTTTGGACACTAGGATAGGACTCACTAGGATGGAATAAAGAGTGGAATCCTTTCCCCAAGATTGTCAAATACACAAGATTGTCAAATGGACTGGACCTTGTACATGTAACTTTTACCTGATAAGTCTCATAATTATTACGTTATAGTTTTTTTTTTATAGAAAGGGGGATATATAGTGAATGTAAACATGTTTTTTGTTTTGATCCCAACTGTGGGATAGGAAACAAACTTGTGAGAGAACAGGTGATGTTTATCCATTAGAATAAGAACCACCTCTTTGGGGGCTTGGTCTTTGCCAGCTGAAAAACATCCTAGTATGGACTCTGAAAGGCTGGACCTTCTGGTCTTGGCATCATTTCCTATCGTTTGGCTGTTCATCGCCTCACATTGAGATGCTCCTAAGAGAGAACCGCTCCAGAGCACGCTTCGAGGTTCTGGGTTCCAGCTGCTGCTCTGGGCTCCACCTACGGCAGTTGCGATCATCTTTGCTGAATTGCTGCCTTGCTGTTTAACGGGTCTGTTGGAATCCTGCCAGCTACAGTGGAAATGCTTCCAGGAACTGAGTCTAAGAAGCGCCATTCTCCTGTTCTCACTAATCTCTTTTCTCTCCTATCTATGACAGGTGGGTTGGAAGGGAGGAATAAGAATTAAAGAACCCCAAATAAAGTAGATTTGAAAAAGTTCAAAGTTTACACAGGTATTCACGTAGAGGTCAGAGGGTAACTTGAAGGAATCAGTTATCTCCTTCTCCCATACTGGTTCTGGGACTTGAACTCCAGTCATCAGATTTGACACTAAGTGCTTTTACCCAGAGAGCCAGCCCACTTTCAAGAAATTTAACATTTTGCTTATTTAAGAATTTAAAACTTTACTATTTTTATTTTATGTACATTGGTGTTTTGCCTGCATGTATGTCTGGGTGAGGGCTCTGGATCTTGGAGTTATAGACAGTTGTGAGTTGTTATGTGGGTGTTGAGAATTGAGCCCTGGGTCTTCTGGAAGAGCAGCCAGTGACCTTAACCGCTGAGCCATCTCTCTAGCCCCATTCATTTCCTGAAATTTAACATTTATTTAATAGAGAGTTTGCCTTAATGTTTTGATTGTCCCAGTAACATTCTTTATAGTTACCTTAGCCTGTTCCAAGATGCCACATTGCATGTGACCATTTGCCTCTTTATTTGGAAATAGTCTCTTAACTCCTCTCTCTCTCTCTCTCTCTCTCTCTCTCTCTCTCTCTCTCTCTCTCTCTCTCTCTCCCTCTTTTCCTGGTTCTCATAAATTTGACACTTTTAGAAAGTCCAGGTAGAGTGTTCCCCAAGTGTGGACTTGCCTTAATCAATTCAAGCTAGGCAGTCTGGACAGGACTATCATCACCCAGTGATGTGCCCTTCTCAGCACAGCGGGGCACATGATGTCAGTTCTGCTGCTATTGGCAAGAATGGTCTTGTCATTTTAATGTAATATCTAGATCTAGATTTTTCTAATGTGGTGGGATTTTTCTTCCTTTACATTAATATATTTTCTATAGATATTTCTGACACTATGTGAATGTCCTATTTCCTTTCATCCAGTGGTGGGATTTGAACTTGGGCCCTCTGGAAGAACAGACAGTGCTCTTAACCACTGAGCCCTCTCTCTGGCCCATCATCTAGTGGTTTTTAACATCCACCAGTGATCACTTAGGATTCCAAGGATCCCAATATGATGACTTTTATAATTCTGACATTGATTATACTTCTGGTAGTTGGTGCTCCTCTCTAGTGGTGACTGTTTTGAATAAGGAAGGCTGTTTTCATGTAAGTAGCCTTAGAAGGCCTACCTAAGCATGACTATGGACCTTGGAGGTACCATACCAGTGGAAGTCACCAACTAGTGGCCTAGCCAAGTCTGTGGCTCCTCAGGGACACTTTGCTCCAAGGTCAAGTATTCCTATGTCCTATAAGGGCCCTCATCTCATAAACCTGCTGACTTCCAGTTTTCTGAACCACAACCAACCTATAGGCCTGGGTACATAGAAGGTTGCTGAAAATGCCAGCAAAGGAACAAGTAAAGTCACTGTTGTGTGGGAAAAGGCAGGATGTAGTATCAGATGCACCCAAAGTCTATGGAAACTCTGTTTCACAGGTCAAGGATAGTCATTGTCCTCAGACTGCCCTGCCTCTGGATGCAGCTCCAGAAAGCACAGATGCTTATCCCAGGTCCTCAGCTAATTTTCTAAAAGGTTTATTTATTCTTATTTTATGTGTATGCGTGTTTGCTCGCACGACTGTTTGTACTACGTGTATGCCTGTAGTGTCTACAAATGCCAGAAGAGGGACCCGGATCCCTTGGACTGAAGTTATAGATGGTTGTGAGCCACCAAGTGGGTGCTGGGAACTGAACCCTGGTCCTCTACAAAGGCAGCCAATGCTCTTAGGCCCTGGGTCCTCTCCAGCCTCCCAGTTAATTCTTGACATATGTAATGTCCTGGAGTAACTTACGCATTGTGTGGTCCGCTTCTGGCCTAGAAGGAATCCAGTGCCTACTTGACATGGGAAGGCTAGGGTCAGAGCCCCTGGCTACTGCTCCTGGGAGGAGACAAGACAGCCCTGTCAGGTGGATGACAGGCAGACTCAGAACCTGCTCTGAGCAGGGATGACCTGCCACTATACTGGAGCCCTGGGTCACAGTGAACCGGAGATTCTGAATTGAGAGTTGGGGGAATCACTAGAAGACACTTCCTACTGAAGAGGTGGGGGGACCCCCTCTTTATCTAGCCATGTTAACAAAGCTGTGAAGAATAGAAGGCAACTGGAGCTTAAGCACAAAGTAATATTTACAGAGCATAGCCATGGGTTGTCTCACAAAGCTAAGTGTCAGACGAAAAGAGCAGCCCGGCACCCTGAGAAACCAAAGCCTTTCATGACGACATTAGTGCGACTCTTTTCGTAAGCATCCAGGCTCTGGCACTCTCCACCCAAACCCACAACTCCCTAAAGCAGAAATCTAATTGGTTCACTTTGTTCCAGGTAGAGGGACCTGTTTTACTCAACTGTGCCCAAATGGGGCTCCAGAGAGCCCATCTCTGTTGAGGGAAGAGGTAGTTCCCAAAGAAGCCTGGCAGATATCTGAAGAGTGCACAGCAGGGAAATAAACTCTCAAAACTCTTTCCAAAGCGTGGGCAGCTAAAAGCTCTGAGAACAGCACTAACCTCAAGGGCAGGGCCAGAGCCCCAGAGTGTACTGACCAGAGTTGAAAGATGGGACCAATCAGGCCACGTTATCTCCCACGGACCAATCACAGTGCAGTAAGCTTTCGAGGACATGATATAAATGGGGAGACATGTCCAGAATGTAGTTATGGGCTTCTGTAGATGTCTGGACAGGTAAAGGATGGAGCAGAAGATTCCAGTGCATCTTCAGAAACAAGATGTCCGGGGACAGGAAGCCTCGCCCAGCTCCCTGACAGCTTGACTACATGCTGTCCACGATCTGCTACAGAGTGCGCACCAAACTCTCCCCGCTGGCCTTGAGTCCCAGAGCCCTTTGATCTCTCCCAGAAGTGAGCTTCCAGAACCTGTCAACAGTGCTGGATGCTTTGGTTCGTCTTCAACCCATCTTGTTACCTCTGCTCGCCGCTGGGGAATTCAGGCTCCTGCTTCATCGTCTTGGTCCCTGACTCTGCAAAATCCACACGTGCAAAGTTTGCAATCAACACATGTCGAAACCAGATGATTGTAATTGATAAACGAGGAAAATAGCACATTTGTTTCCACAGTGCTCTGCCTTGGCGCTCAAAGACTGGCTGAGCACCTTCGCCCTGGCAAGGACAGGCCAGTGTAAATGTAGTCGGGACACAATGGCATCCTTCAGCCCATGACCTGTTTGCGTGACCTGGCTAGACTCAAGCTGCCGTGGCTGTGCCTCCTGACCAGTAAACCGCCTTACTGAAGTGTTCGCTTTATAAATAAGTAATACCCTACTTTTTCCTTGTCGGTGCTTTTCTCTTAAATTCTTGTCTGATATCAATATTGCTAGCCCAGCCTTTCTTAGGCTAATAGTTGCATAACATTCTGTTTTTGTTTGCTTGTTTTGAGGCAAACTCTGGCTACGCAGTCCAGGCTCGCCTCGAACTCATCCTGTCCTGCCTGTGCCTCCTGAGTGCTAGAATTGCAAGTGTTCTACTATCCCCTCATAGCACATGTTGTTCAGCAGCTTCGTTTTCTTCTTCTTTATTAATTAATGGGTTTTCCCTTCAACTTAAAAAAAAAAAAAAAACCTCATTATTATTTTATTTTTTATTTCATGTTTTATGAAACTCTTGTGAATAGACTAGACCTGGATTATTATTTTAATTACTTAATTTAAAATTTTACTACTAGTTCATGTATACAATGAAATATAATCTCAGATACACCCTCTATTTCCCTCTACAGCTCCCCCTGTAATCTCCCTAGCACCTCCTCTTCCTCCTAACTTAATGTCTTTTTTTTTTTTTTTTTTTTTTAATTCACTAAGTCCAGTTAGCACTGCCAAATGTATATGGGTATGGGGCCACCCATGTGAGCATGGGAAACCCACCAGAGGTCATACCCCAAAACAAGAAAGAGTCTCCCTCTCAGCAGCTACCAACTCCCAACAGCTCTTTTGTTAGGGATGGGCCTGGAGACCATCTCCCCCTTCTAGGCAGGATTTGGCCAGCTTGATGCTGTGTAAGAGAGCTGCTTAAGCCTCCTTTCACAGGCTCATCCTCCATCTCTACCTTCCTTGTGACTAGTGCCCTTAGACTCATGTCCATCACTTTATTCTTATTTTATCCATTTGATCTTGCTTTTCTTGTGGCAAGCTTTTCCCTGATTCTTGTCTCCTGGTTTGAAAATTAAATATATTTTAGGGAAATAAGGTAGCCTTAGCTTTTGAGTATGTGCATGCACACACACACATATGCACACACACACATATGCACATGTGTGCATATGGAACCAGTCAATCTCCTGTATCAGTCGTTGTCCTTGTTTTTTTGAAACCGGGTCTCTCACTGTCTGGAGCTCACCTAATAGCTGATGCCCCTGGCCAGAAAGCACCAGGGGTCCCCTGTCTCTGCCTCTCCAGTTCTAGAACTCACCACAGATGGCTTTTTTTTTTTCTTCACAAGGATTATAGGATTGAACTCAAATCCTCAGGTTGGCAAAGGATGTGCCTCAATCCTACCTTAAAAATTTTTAAATCATCATAGTTTACTTTACAAAACCTAAAGTCAATGTGATTTCTGTTCTTAAGTGGCAGGAGACCTTAGGAGGCAAGGCAATCCTTGATTTTCGAGACACGGTTTCTCTGTGTAGCCTTGGCTCTCCTAGAACTCTCTTTGTAGACCAGGCTGGCCTCGAACTCACAGAGATCCTCCTGCCTCTGCCTCCCAAGTGCTGAGATTAAAGGTGTGTGCGACCACCACCACCTGGCTCTTCCTATCTTTGTGTGTTCATAGATGACATGATTTTAATTTCATCATATTTTCATACTCTTTCAAAACCAGCATTATTTTCCAGATTTATCTATATAGTTACCAAGTTATTTACTTATTCTTGTTTCTAATAGCCAAAATGCCCTTTTTGGGCTCAATATCCTTCTTGCTGAAGTACATGTGTTAAACATTTTCTTGTGTTTTATTTGAAAGTATATTCATTACGTGTGTTACGATGTGTGAGTGTGGGTGTGGCCGTGCCACAAATGAATGTGTGAGGGTCAGAAGATGATTCTGTGGGGTTGACTCTCTCCTCCCTTTCCTGGAATCCGAGGCTTGCTCTCAGGCCCTCAGACTTGAGCAGCGAACACTACCTGCTGGGCCATCCTGTAAACCCCCCCCCCCCCCGCACGAAGGGGGTGGGGGTGGGGAGGGGCTGCTCTCTTTCATTAGAAACAGAAATTGTCTTTATTTTAATGTTTTTGTGCGTGGAATGCATGTGAGCAGCAAAGGTAGTGGGGATTAAACTTTGACCCTTGCCTTTTTGTTTGTTTGTTTGTTTGTTTGAGACAGATTCCTATCATGTAGCTCAAGCTGACCTTGAACTTGCAATCCCCCTGCCTCTGCCTCCAGGGTGCTAGAATAACAGGCTTGCCAGTCATTCTTATCTTTCTATGGTTTGATAATTGTTGGAGTTTGGGTGTTCAAGTTGACTGTGACTTTCCTCCAGTATTTTGAAGCTGTTACTATCTATTTCTGGTTTCTGTGACTTCTGAGACTGATTGTTACTATGCTGGTAGCCTTTCAAGTCCTTTGTCTTCTACGTTCTATAGTCGGACTATGGTGGATCTAGGTGTAAGCTGTTTTTATTTTTATTTTTTGGCTCAGAAGTCCAATTGTGTTTCTTTTTGTTTTGTTTTGTTTTTTTCTTTTAACCAAGATTTTATTCCTGTCTTCAATACTAGAAAGTTCTTCTCTATTCCATTTTCATCTCGGTTTCCCTGTTCCCTTCTGGACTCTGATATCTGTTAGGCCTTGTTTTATCCCTCACATCTTTTAGCTTCCCTTTTGTAAATGACTTTAATTCTGTGAATGGTGGTTTTGGTACTTTCCATGTAATCTAACAATTCACCAACTTTCTCTTCAGCAATATTGTTAGATGCTTAACCTTTCTACTGAGTTGCTTTTATTTTAAGAGTGTTAAAAATTCTTTACTGTTAAAAATACTTTAACAGTTTTAGAAATTCTAATTGGCTTTTCTTTCTTTCTTTCTTTCTTTCTTTCTTTCTTTCTTTCTTTCTTTTCTTTGAGACAAGTTTCTCAGTGTAGCCCTTGGCTGTCCTGGACTCACTTTATAGAGCAGGCTAGCCTCAAACTCACAGAGATCTGCCTGCCTCTACCTCCCAAGTGCTGGGATTACAGGTATGCACCACCATCACCCGGCTGCTGGGTCATTATCTTATTCTTGCTTTTTAGACTTAATGTTTCTTGTTGGGGGCCACTCAATATGTTTACTTAGGTCTGAACATTCCTCTGTTAGATATATATCCAAAAGAAATAAACTCATGCATACTAGCCCAAGGGGCAAGTCCCACAAAAGCCTTCACTTACCAGGAAACTGGGACAGACGGGAGGGCATCCTATTGGGACTCTAAATGAGAGACGCATGGGAGAATAGCAAAATAAAAGGATACAGAGGGTCCTAGAAATCTACAAGTAGAACAATATGATAGGCAGATTTGGGCCCAGGGGTCCCGCTCAAACTAAGGCACCAGCCAAGGACAATACAGGAGGTAAACTTTAAACCCCTTCCCAGATCTAGCCAATGGTCAGAATATTCTCCACAGTTGAGTGGAGAGTGTGATATGACTTTCTCACGTACTCTGGTGCCTCACATTTGACCATGTCCCCTGGAGGGGGAGACTTGGTGGCACTCAGAGGAAGGACAGCAGGTAGCCAAGAAGAGACTTGATACCCTATGAGCATATACAGGGGGAGGTAATCCCCCTCAGGAACAGTCATAGGGGAGGGGAATAATGGGAAAATGGGGGGGGGGAGGAATGGGAGGATACAATGGATGGGATAAACATTGAGATGTAACAAGAATAAATTAATAAAAAATAAAATAAAATAAATAAATAAAAAAAGAAATAAACTCATGTATCAATGGAATATCTGTACTCTCATGCTTACTACAAAACTATATGCAATAGTGGAGATGTGGAATCAACCTTAATGTTCACTACAGATAAATGGATGAAGGATGATCTGCACAACATTATTCATCCACTAAAAAGAAGGAAGAATGGATTCTGGAGTTAGGTTGCACAGCTGGGGGACTAATAATAATGCAATATAGATGTGTGTGTGTGTGTGTGTGTGTGTATATATATATATATATATATATATATATATATATATATATATATATATATATTAGAAGAGATTGTTTTGAATGTTTTCACCAAAAAGAAACAGCAAGTGTTGGAGGTGATAAATACTGTAGTTATCCCAATTTGGTCACTATAAAATGTACATGTGTATTAACACACCACATTCTGTCACACAGACGTTACAATCATTGTGTCAACAACGCATCTACAATAAGGCATATCTAATTTCCCCCATGGAAGTTGTCTGCACACTCTTCTCTCACAGTGGCTCATGTCCTCATCTAGTTTGCAACTTTTTACTGTGAGCTCATCTGGACCAGGAGTTAGTTTCTTGTAGAGGCTTATGTGGCCTTGGCCATGGAGAAGGACTGTGTTGGGTTCCTCGTTGACAAACACGTTTATTTATTCTTTTCTCCAGCCGAGTTCCCACCTCTTGTGAGTAGCGAGACTCTGGCCTCACTCTCATGTTTGCGACATAGACCCCGGAATGTCAAGGATGACTCTTTCCCACCTGAGGTCTCACAAACAAAAGCTTCTCTCTCACGCTGCATCTCCTCCAGGGAGGAGATCTTTCCAGCTCTCCACAGAGCTGGTAATACTTGGTGGATCCTGACCTCAGGAAGGGCGCCCTGCTCTAGTTTCGTCACTCACAGAGGCCTACCTTGCCCTTCTGTCTTCCTCTCTACGAAACTCCAGCCCGTGAGACAGGTTGGTTGGCTCCTGAGCCTATGACCCTGCCCTTAAGTTACATCCCTTGAGCACTGCGCATTGAGTCCTTTCATCCCAGCACGCAGGGGCTTCTGGGTATTGCTTTGGAAAGTGGTTGTATGTTTCCTGTTGATATTCACGGAGCTGCCCTATGTACAATTATTGCTCCATAAAGTTTGCATTTCAAAGGCTATAGATGTCACTCTGCATCAGCCCCATCTGCTGAGGTACCTGACATCCCCTAAGATTTCTGCCCAATCCGGTTTTCCCCCACAGAACTAGGAGCTCTTATACGGGCTGTTCAAACTCGTATTCCACTGATGTCCTGAGCCCCAGTCTCTGCACTGGACCCAGTGGTAAATATTGTCGCTGTTTTTCCACTTTGTTTGCTTTTGTTTTTATTAGTTCAAACCCTAATGTTCAGGAGTGACAGAAAATCTGATGGTGGGTCTGCTTTGAGCATTTAAAGTGCACAGTCAGGCAGCTCAGCCTTTGGCATTACTCATCCAGGTTTCATTATTCACGGACAGCATCTTCCTCAATCACCTTCAAGGACAAATCATCCATTAGGCCAATGCTTCTTAAAGTACAGGTTGCAATCCGTTAGCAGTCATGAAATCAATTTAATGAAAGAGAAAAAAATAGAAAATCGAATACCAGCTGCATCATATATGTAGCGAGGTACCTGTTAATGAAACTTTTGGTGTGCATATGTTTGCCCAGTCACCACGCAGCATGTATTTTAGGCTGCAGGTCAGGGTACAGCCAGGAATTCCCAAACATCCAATAGTCTGCTTTTCTCTGAGTCCTTCATTCAACCCTTACCCATTTCTAGCACGCCCACCTTTAAGATCAAAGAAATATGCAAAGCCAGCCAGAAAAACTCATGGCCTGTAGTTTTCTATACTGATTCCTTAGAATGCATTCAGGCTCCCAAGGTGGGGAGTACCCAAGGCTCCCATGAAAGTCCACACTGGCCTAGATTAGAAAGATGACACATGGCCAGGGATACTCAGATGTGTGACTCGCACACGCTTCCTGTGTTCTGAACTCCCGAATTTTATTATTCCTTCTTCAGTTCCCGAGATGGACCTTTAAATTTTTTTCTTTTTAAAGAAAAAGACCAAACCAAAACCGCAAACCAGGGCCTTACACATCCCAGCTGGCCTCGATGTGAGTGATCTTAAATGTCTGATCCTCATGGGCCAACTCCCAAATGCTGGGGTGACGAGTGAGCAGTACCATGCACACTTTATATATTGAGACTCAAACCCGCTCCGCAAGCATTCTGCCAACCAAGTGACGTCCCCGGGCCCTGGCAGAGCTGTCCCATAGATGTTTAAGAGGCCTCGGAGACCTTTGAATACTACTTCCTGGGGCTCTTGTCCTCTTAGACTGCTTTCAAGGCTGCTGTATAATTGTCCATTGGGAAGACACCCAAAGGAACGCCCTTGGACTGAGTTCCCAGGCAGTTACTATCTATAAAACCCCCTACACAGACCTGAAGCTTCGAACAACGTCAGCTGTAAATGCCTCAGGTTGAGCAGGAGCCTCCTTACCATGAACCCCAGGCCTTATTCTCCACAACACGCTGCAAACTGCAGGGGGGACGCATCCCACTTCATAGACAACGGACCCTGTTATGAAGGGATTTGAGCCTCACTTAACTCCTATATTCCGTGTAGCCCACACCGCCAAAACACAAGAACACCTCTTTTCTCTCTTCAAAAATGGAAATGTGCTGCTATTTGTTGAGCTCCTACTATGTGCCAGAGACATTAGCATCCCCATCTGGCCGTTGCAGTCGCCCACTGGGTTAGTGTGATCAGCCCATTTTACACCTAAGCCTTGAGATCACCTGAGAGGTTAAGCAACTTGGTTGGAGCTACCTGGCTGGTCAGGATTTTTCCCAGGCTGCAGCCTTTCAGCCAGAGCAGTTAACCAGTGTTGTGTACAGTCCTTTGCTAATGGGCTTTCCTGTCAGCAAAGACCCAGACTCTAGGCCTAAGTCACAAAGAGCCAGTGCTTGCTTCGCATGACCGGCCTTAGTATGGCTGGGATGTGGACGTTGCCCCTGCCTGACTCACTGTGCATCCTTGGGCAAGTCATTTGCCTTTCTGAGCCTCAGATTGCCCATCTACACCAATAATAGGACCTTAACACCGGAGGCCGCCATAAGGTAGCACTGGGGAGTTATTGTATAAAACACCGAGTGCCATATGACCAACTCACGGCATCTGCATTCTGTGAGATTAGCAACTCTCTCTGCCCTTAGGGTAAGACTAACAATGTTAGCTTGACCTTTGAGGCCAGCATGATACGGCTTTTGTTCATTTCTCATAGTGTTCCAACTTCGCTGGTACCTATGCTCTTTCCTCAGAGCCTTTGCATGCGCAAAGATACTCCCACTCAGGGTTATCTTCCTCAGTAGCTGCGGCCCACCCCCACGTCTCCATCCCCACTTGGCGGAGTAATTTGTTCCTTCTGTGAGTAGCAGATTAGTTCTGTGCCCACCCGGAGTAGGTTTCCACCGGTATTTCACACTCTGGTAGTGCGGACTGTGTCTCTTCCGCAGCTCTTAAGAATGCAGTTGCTGTCTGCGCTTCACGGGAGCGGTTGCTATGGTTTTAATAGGTGTCTTCCTTGCGCCTGAGAACCGGCAGAAAACTTTGTATAAAGTGAGGGCTGCCCAGGTATTTGCTAAATACGCTGGAAGAATCCAGTAAATATGAACAGAAGTGGCTTTACTCCCGTGCTATCCCCGATTACAGACATTATATATTTATTACATTGAATGTGCAACAAAAGTTCATTATTATTTTATGTCTCCATTCCTCTGTTGAAGCGGTCCCTCGTGTGTGTGTGTGTGTGTGTGTGTGTGTGTGTGTGTGTGTGTGTGTGTGTGTGTGTGTGTGTTCAGAAGTTGGGCCCTTGGATGGTGATTTCGCCATGGAGGTTCCACTTTCGCTAATCTAGTTGGTGCCCTTAAAACAGGAGAAAGGAGAACCTGCTGCCAGCTCTTCCGCCACGTGAGGACTCAGAACCAAGGCACTATCTTTGTTTTTGTTGTTGTCATCTTGTTTTTTGAGACAGGGTCTTCTGTAGCTCTGGCTGGCCTTCAACTCCCAATCTTGCTGTCTCCAGATTCTGTGTGCTGGGATTCAGACACACACACACACAAACACACCACTGTGCCTGGCACCAGGCACTGTTGTTGAAGTGCAGAGAGCAGCGGACCCTCATTGGACAAGGAAGCCCTTGGCACCCTGGCCTTGGTCTCTGTAGCTTTCAGAACTGCAAGCAATAAATTTTCATTGTTTGTAAACAATAGGGCTTAGGGGTAGCCTTACCAGGACTGGCTCTAAACAGGCATTACATGAGAAAAGCCTTCTGCGGTCAGATACTTTTTATTAAAAAAGAAGGCAGAACAAACATAGGCAGGATTTCAAATTTTATTTAATTAAAAGTATATTTATTATTTGTCAGTTTCATAGTGTTTACAATGTATCCTGATCATACTTACCCCACACTCCACCCAGACCCTCCAACACACCCCTCTCAGCCTCATGTCTTTTCCCCTGTAACTCACTGAGTCCATATATTAGTGCTGCCCAATATGAATGAGTGCAAGACCCTGCACTGGAGCATAGGCAACTCAGGCAACAGCTGCACTCCGGAAGGAAATGGACTTGTTTTCCCAGCACCCATCAGCAGCCACCAGCTGAGACAGCTAAGGGCGGAACTTCATCAGCCAGCCCCTCTCTAGCCCAGTCAGAATGCTGACTGGCTTGATCTTGTGCAGGTCTCGTGCAAATAACCAGAGCTGTTGAGTTCATGGATGCATCAGCGATGTGATGTCCAAAAGACAGATTTCACGGCACTATTCTGTCTGCCTCCTCCTCCTATTCAGTGTTCCCTGAGCCTTGAGGGTGAGTCAATATCCAGGCAGCCTTATTTAGAGATAAGCACACACAGTCACTTATTCTCAGCTCTTTGACCAGTCATAGTTTCTGCATTAACCACTGACCATTTATTTTATTTTTTTAATGGTTCTTGGACCAAGTTTGATAGCAGTACTAGTCTGTGGGCATAAGTGTAAATACTAGAAAGCATTTCTGTCCTGGCATGGGCCTCATTGACAAATGATATTTGTTTTGTTTTTGTTTTTGTTTTTGGTGGGGGAGGGTTCAAGACAGGGTTTCTCTGTGTAGCCTTGGCTGTCCTGAACTTGCTTTGTAGACCAGGCTGGCCTCAAACTCACAGCGATCCACCCGCCTCTGCCTCCCAAGTGCTAGGATTAAAGGCGTGCGCCACCACTGCCCAATGACAAAGGATAGTTTTATAAAGATACATCTATAGAGACAAGAAGCCAGGAGATATCTGGGAACCACGAAAAATGCACCCATTGGGAGAGCTAAGGAACTAGATGGTGGGGTGACAGCATTTGTTTATTCGTGGAGTCACAGGTGAAGTCAGTCTGCTCTGCACCCACTGTGGGGAAGGAACCATCTGTATGCTGTGGATGCATGCTATGGCTAGTACTTAGCCTTTCTAAACCAGAGAGGTCCAGGCACTGATTGACCAATACAGGAGATGATTTGCATACCAAACAGCTTTACGTGCTGAGGTGTCTGTTATTGTTGGCTTAACAGGGCAGGGGGGAGGGGGGAAAGGCCTAAGAGACAACTCGGGCTCTTCTGAGTTTTGTCATCCAGGCTGTGAGTGTGTGTAAGGCCTGATGGGGAGCACAGTGGGCCTGCATATCAAGAAGATGAGCCAGGCATGGCTCCAGGGCTAGGACATCAGCAGCTCTGAGACTGGGTGAGTGGTGTACAGTTGCCCATAGGACCAACACTCAGCAAGGGCAGGCGAAGATTACAATGGACGCTTCCTGGTAGAGCCATGATGTCAGGCCAACTCTGGTATAGCCAACTTTGGTATAGCCATGATGTCACACCAACCCTGGTAGAGCCAACTCTGGTAGAGCCACGATGTGAAGCTCCATTTCCTATACTTGTCCGACTCTGCCTAGTTAGTTGGTCTACGGCTGGGATGGTACTATGTGGGGGTCATTGACAGACATTGAAAGTACAATTCTGTTTCCCCTTTATCCTGTAAGTATGATTTTTAAAAGTCTAACCAGGCCTAGCAAGATGGTTCAGTGTGTAAAGGCCCTTGCGGCCAAGCCTGACAGCCAGCGTTCAGTCCCTGGAGAGTGACACAGTGGAGGGAGAGAACCCCTACTATTTGTCCCCAAACCTATGCGTGTATACAGGGCACAGGCCACACACACCCAATAAAATAAATAAATGTAATAAAAAAAAATAAAATTCCAGCTTAATTCTGTTAAGATAAAAGCAGACAGGATTCAAGAAGACCACTGCTTAGGAAAAGGGTTCATAGCATGGGTGTGGACCTCCTGCCACACCCACTACAAAACTTCCCCAGCCTCTAAGGATATTTAATCTTCTTCCCACTTCTCTCACCTCAGGAAACGACTCAGGTCTTTTAGGGACACTTTCCCAACTGTGGGGAAAGGTCCCCAACCTCCAGATCTTTCCCTGCCCTCTGTACACAGGCCTGTATTTATTTTCTCCCTGTTATAAATGCTAGCCATGTGTAAGAGTGCAGATTTTGAAATCAGACAGAAATCCTGAGATGTGGGAAGGGGTGACACCCCCCACTGTGCTACTTTTTCCTTATCTGTAAAATGGAGCCAATGGGACCTTCTTCAGGTAACCAACCAGCGTTAGTTGAGATGGCTGTAGAAGTGCCTAGCATGGTGCTTAGAAGACAGTAAGCCTTCAGTAAGTTTTAGTCGTTATTACTAATATCAAGACAACTTTTAGAACAAACTGTACTTACCTGGCTCACTGGCTTACGTGACACCATCCATCCTTTGTAAAGCACACTGCTTGCGCTCACGGCTCATCAGATGCTCACAGCCGGGATGGCATGCACTGTGCTCCCCCCATTTGGTTGAATTGCACACTCACCAAGAGTCATTTGTTTTTAACTCAGCCTGTTTATGCCAGATGCACATGTTATTCTTAGATAATTTAACTAAATGTTACAGAAACCAATATAATATGCGTGGAAAACCAATGTTGCTGTTTGCAAAATTTTCCTAACAGTAGGTTGCTTAAAGTTTCTATCAAATTACTCACTGGTGAGATGACAGAGAAATAAGAGGGTAATCTTAGAAAACCCAGGACTCTGCACTCACATTGTTTCTTTAGTGCTTTCCAGTTTTCAGTGCCCGTTGAAGAAGTCAGCGTTTAAAGGCAGGGTGAGGAAGCAGGGAGGCTTTTAAAATTAAAATGTGTATTTTTAAAAGCTAGTATAACATATTTAAACTTTTTATGTGCGGTCAACAACAACAAAGCTGTTTTAATTTTTTAAAGCTGAATATATTAACCAAGGCATTGTGGGTACACACCGTGGAAGGATGGTGGTGGTTTATTCAGTATAGGCATGTACGAAGAAAGGCCTTGGACCAACATCTGAAAAGTGAAAACTAGCTGTTTAAGATAAAATAAAGTATTTGTGGAATGTGAAGGCAAACTAGAAAGTAGTCCCAGCCTTTAAGTACAGAGGGAGGCAGACAAGCTGCCAAACTCTGGGGGCTACCGTGGAAGTTAACAGTGCAGGTGGCACTGGATGCTCAACTCAGACCTCTGCGGAGGATTGCTGTGTGGGCGGGGCCGGGGCCCGAGTGGGCGGGGCCTGAGCCGGCTCTGCCTTGCCTCATGTCCATCCCTCAGTTCCTTCAGCATTAATAGGTGATCGCCACAGACACTGAGCTCCTCAAATGAACTGAGCAAGGTGTGAGTGTGATGGCTGGAGGACGATCTGCTGGACTCAGGTCTCTCCTTCCACTATGTGAGTCTTAGGGGATCAAACTCAGGTCGGCAGACTTGGTGGTGAGCACCCTTATACTCTGAGTCTTCCAGCCCTGGGTGCAGCGTTCTCACACTATTGCCTTATCCATTTGGTCTGTGTAGAGACCATAGCGATATTCTTTTTCATTCGTAATGTCAGCAGCTTGTGTCTTCTTTTATCAGTTTTGTGAGAGCATTGTCAATTTTATTGATTTTGTGTGTGTGTGTGTGTCACTGTTCTTTGTCACTGGTTTTCTCCACTGCCTTTGTTTCCAAGTTCATTAGTTTTTCTGGTCTTGTCTTTATTATTTCTTTCTTCTGCTTGCTTTGTTCTGTTTCTCTCTCTCTCCTTCCCACGCCCCCCTCCCCGCCCGTTCTTGAAGTAAGAGCTTAGATTATTGATTTGAAAGTTTCTCGTTCTCCAATATGTGAGTTTAGTGGTATAAACTAAACCCTCACCTATTGCCACTGTTGAAGTTTTGACATGTTGTATTATCATCCTTATTTAACTCAGTTAACTGTGAGTGCATGTATGTCCATGCATGTATGTGTACACACGTGTGCGTCCACACACATAGAGGCTAGAGACTTCCTCAACCTCCTTCCACTTTATTTTTAACTTTTAAAAAATCTCTTACTTCATTTTATATTATGAGTGCTTTGCCTGTATGTGTACCACTTACATGCCTGGTGCCCTAGAGGCCAGAAGAGGGCATTGGATCCCTGGAACTGAAGTTACAGACTGTTGTGAGCCACCATGTGGGTGCTGGGAAATGTACCTGGGTCCTCTGAAAGAGCAACAAGTGCCATCTCTTCAGCCCCTTCACTTTATTTTTTGAGACAGGATCTCTCACTGAACCTTGAGTTTGTCAATTAGCTAGGGCTCCTGCTGTCTCCAGTTCCCCAGGGCTGGTATTCGACTCTCTATTCAGCCCAGCTTTTTTTTTTTTTTTTTTTAACCTAGGTGCTGGGGATCAAACTCGGGGCTTCATGCTTGGGCAGCAAGCAACACACTGACTAATCCAGCCCTCCAGCCCCCAATTCAGTATATTTTATGTTCCTTTGTGACTTTCTCCTTGGCCCCTGGATTATTTACCAATGTGTTGTTTTGTTTCCAAGTGTTTACAGTTTTCCTTGTAACTGCTATCAGTTACAAAAAAATAACTTTTGTTTTGTGTTTTGAGACAGGGTCTCACTATGTCACCCTGGGTAGCTTGGAACTTGCTGTGTGCACCAGGCTGGCCTCAAACTCATAGAGATCCTCCTGCCTCCTCAGTGTTCAGTCCTCAGTGTTGGGAAAAGAAAAGTTCACTTTGCTTAATGGCCCAGGACATGGTCTATCTTGGTGTATGTCACAGAGAAAAACACTGTATGTGGGTTTGGGGTGAGTGGGTCTGTGTGTTACAACCCACATGTGGAGGTCAGAAGATAGCTCTGGGGAGTCGGCTTTCCCCTCCCACCTCTGTGTGGGTTCTGGGGTCTCCATTCTTCCTGTGGCTCCAGTAGCGCTGAGTACCATTCTACCACGTGCACACGCCACAGTCTATTTAACTTGCAGTTAGAGAATAGCATTACTTTAAGTCTTGAAGATATGAATAGAGCTATTATAGACATTTGCTGTAGGGTTTGTGTGGTCCTAATTTTCACCTCCCCCCCCCCTGGATAGACAGAAAGGAATGTATGGCAGCAGTCTGTTCATTTTGTAAAGAATCATGCACCAAAGTGGCTCTGCCTTCTTCCTTTCTTGTGAGGATTGGTATGAGACTGACTTCCATAGGATCATGTGTTTGAAATGCTTGGTCCCCAGTTGGCGGACTGGCTAGAAAGAGATGTGGCCTTGCTGGAGGAGGCAGGTCACTGGGATGGGGTTCAGAATGACTCCTTCTGACCTCTATGATCCCTCCCTCCATCCCTTCCTCCCTCCCTCCTTCCTTCTTACCTTCCTTTCCTCCCTCTTCTTTCCTCTCTCCTTCCCTACGTTCCTTCTGATGTTAGCTATTTAACCCAGAACCCCACACAGTTAGCATCCCTAAGCTGCATGCCGGCCCTTCAGCTTCCCCAGCCGACCCCCATCTCCCCATCCCCCTTGCTGGAGATCCATCCAGGGCCCTGACGCTGAGTTACATCCCCAACACCTCTGAGACATTGTGTGTGTGTGAGATGGCTGCTCTTTAAAATCTTTGCTGGATAACCCTAACATTCTTTTCCATTCCACCGTTGACATCTATTGATTGTCTTTTTAAATTCAGTTTGAGATCTTCCTGCTTCTTGATATGAAGAGTGATTTTCAGTTGAATCTCAGACATTTTGGGTATTACATGACTCTTGATCTTAGTTAAACTTCTCCTGTTAGCTGAGCGCCTTTAACACGGCTGCACAGTTAAGGAGGAGGACTATCATCTTGTATCTGCAAAGCGAGGGAGATACCGCTTTCCCATCTGCCCCCCTCCAGTGACTCCTGGCTGAGAATGGGAGTTTGAACTCCTACTAGGCCTCCAACGACATCACCCTGGCAAGGAGGGTTGTCACCCAAGTCTCCTCTGATAGCTGTCCAATGTAGAGAGGGAAGGAGGGGTACCTAACTGCTGCTGCCCCTCCCCCACATACCTCCAGTGAGATGGACACCCCACCTTCCCACTTGCTAGGATTCAAGTGCAGGCTCATTTTCAGTCCTTAGCTGGCATGGGTAAGGAGTGGGGTACAGTGTTTCCTGTGGTATTTGCTGAAGGATAGCCATTATAGTCTAGAAGGCATTTCCTTAGGTTATTCATGCCACAACCCTTTGACTAGAGAGGAAAGAATGGGTAGCAGTTATTTATTTATTTATTAATCTGAACATTGCTGGTTTCTTTAGCTTTGAGCTTGGGAAATTGACAAAGAGAGAGAGAGAGAGAGAGAGAGAGAGAGAGAGAGAGAGAAAGCTCAGGAAATTCACCAGCAAGTTGTTAGTAGTAGTTTGTGGAGAAACTAAAGTATGTCCATCTTCCCAGAAGGGAAAGAGTCCTTTGGACCATTCTGATGCTAGACATTCTGTGGAGCCTTCCAGATCTAAGGGAACCTTCTGGACACAGTGTGTGAGCTCCACAGACTGAGCAAGAATAAACCAACCGTGGCTCCTGACCGACAGCTACACACCACTGTGTAGACAGACAAGCATCTCTCGCAGCCTGCATGGAATCAGTTGGGACGAATCCCCAATTCTAGCTCTGCCTCTTCCACGTTCTGTGACCTTGGATAAGTTAGTCAACCTCTCTGAATCCGTCGTAGTTTTAAGACAATGGGGCAATTACTACCAACCTCATAGGCTGCTGGAAGATTTGATGAGGTTGTGTGTGTAAATCACTTTGCATGGTGTTAGCATGTAGCAAATGCTTAGCAAATATTAGTTGTTGTTCTTACAAGGCAGCCTGTGCCAAGTGCAGTAATTCTTTCTAGACAGAGGCAGCCTCTGTGGCTGTGCCTGACTCTCTCTCTCTTCTGTTATCAGTTATGGAAACCTTCATAACTTGTAGTCTCCTTGGAAAGGTTGAGAGGAATGGATTCACAGGATGAGGGGTGACAGAACATCCTGTTTGTTTTCATTCAATGAAATCAATGCATCAGCTCAGTGGGACCTTGTGGAATGCTAACCCTGTGCTTGGCACTTTGAGCCACTGTTTACAGTCTGGCTGTGGCAAACATCTAAGCTCTGGGCACCAAGGAAGCAATCAAAACACTCCCAGGCTCACAAGAGGAAGAAGCCATGTTTGGTTTGTGGAGTCAGCAGAGGATTAATGGCAGCACTTGTCCTCAGGAAACAAGAGGGGTTGGGGAGAGCCCTTGGTGGCGGTTGCTATGCAGGAGGACCTAGTTTGGCCCAGTACCAATGTAAGAAGCTGGGCATGGTGCCTGGTATGTGCTTCTAACCACAGAGCTGAGAGGCAGAGACAAGCAGGCCCTAGGGAGAGAGAGAAAAAGTCTCAAGAAGCAAAGTAAGTGGGGCTGCAGAGGCAGTGAGCAGGTAAGAGCAATCGCTGTTGTTGCAGAGGACCCAGGTTTTGCTCCCAGCACCCACATGACAGCTCACAACCCCTTTCTGGCCTCTAAGGAGACCAGGCATGCACTCAGTACACATACATACATGTAGACAAAACACTCAAATCATACACACAAAATAAAAATAAATAAAGCCAGGTGGTAGAGGCGCACAGTTTTCATCCCACGACTTTGGGAGGCAGAGGCAGGCTGATCTCGGTCTCTCCTGACCTAGAAATAGCCCCATCATGCAGTTCTGCCACCACTGTTCAGCTGCCACCCATGTAATACATCTGCCCTGGGCCCTCTGCTCCTCATGTCCTCTCATGGCTACATCCCTGGGTTAACTTCTCAGCACAGAGGAAAATCAAACAAGCAAACAAACCATTGCTGGGGCTGAGGAGACAGCTCAGGTGGTAAAGTGCTGGCTGTGCAAGCATGAAGGCCTGAGTTTGATCCCCAGAGCACATGTAAAAGCCAGCGTGCTCCTGTAAACCTAGTGCTGGGGAAGCAGAGGTGGGAGGAGCCATAACTGCTGAGCCTCAGGTCCAAGTGGAAAAGCCTGTCTCAGTAAACAAGGTACACAGCTCCTGAGGAACATCTGGGGCTGATTATTTGAGATTCACATGCACCTGTGCACACATGTGCGCGTACACACACACACACACACACACACACACACACACACGAAACAAATTAATTCCAACAATTAAAAAAATCATTTTAAGAAGATCCAAATAACCTGAGAAAGATGGCATGTCTATTTAATAAGTCAATGTAACAGAATAGAGTCTTCATGTAGAAACCGCATAAATGGTCAACTGACTCTTTGGTTTTGTATTTTGTTTTTTGAGACAGGGTGTCTCTGTGTAGCCTTGGCTGTCCTGGACTTGCTTTGTAGTCCAAGCTGGCCTTGAACTCACATCGATCCACCCACCTCTGCCTCCCTGAGTGCTGGGACAATTGATAGCAATTGTTTGCAACAACAAACACTGATGCTTCAGCTGTGAGCTGGAGCTGTACTCAGACAGCAGGCACAGTGCTTACCTGGCATGCATGACGCTCTGGCTTTGCTCCCCAACGCCGCATACACCAGGTCACAAGGTCATGCGTGTCTGCAACCTCACAACCGAGGGAGAGGAATCAGGAGGGTCAGAAGCAGTTTGGGCCCTGACCGAGATACAGGAGACCCTATGTAAAACACAACAACAACAAAACCTTCCATAGGCAAGGAGAGAAAAACCTTAGTGCTCAAGTTTGGTAAAGATTTCCTAGGACCAAAAACACAAAACAAAACAAACAAACAAAAAACCAAATTATTTTTAAAAATCAATAAATTGAATTTAATCAAATTAAAAATGGAAATAAGCCCAAGAGGGAGGGAGGGTGGCAATGGGAAGATGAGAGGGAGGGGAGAACAATCAGGAGGTAAAGTGAATAAGTTATAATAAATAAAATATACACTTAAAAAATCTGGATGGAGGAGAGAGTGGCTACCGAGACTGATGCACCAAGGACCATGCATGGTGAGGACCTAGACACTCAGCTCAGTTGTAGCACATAGGCAGCACAGTCTCCTTGTGGGTCCCACAGTACGGGGAGTAGGGACTAACTCTGACTTGGACTTTGGTCCCCCAATATGGATCACTTCCCCTGGGCTGGGTGGACTTTCCAGACCGCAGAGGAAGAGGATACAGGTAGTACAGATGAGACTTGGTGAGCTGAAATCAGATATTAGGGGAGGAGGTAGGAGGTCTCTGTAGGAGAGCAGACTCAGGCCATCAACATCTGGCTGGAAATTCACGGTCAGATCAGCCAAGGCTTTCTCCTGGGTCAGAGGCACTTGGGGTTCTTCTTCTTCTTCTTCCTCTTTTTTTTTTTAATGTGCATTGGTGTGCTGCCTGTATATATGTCTGTGGGTGTCAGATCTTGGCGTTACAGGCAGTTGTGAGCTACTATGTGAGTGCTGGGAATTGAACCTGGGTCCTCTTAACCTCTGAGCCATTTCTCCAGCCCTGCACTTTAGGTTTTTGACATGGCTGTGCTCATGTCAAAAATATGCATCCACTCAGGACTTCGTCCCTCACTTACACAGTCCCTCAGGCCCTCCTCTGCCTCCCACACACTAGTGCACTAGCCATGGCAGGTGGGCAGGTAAACACGTTGTACCTGGTAGCAGCACACAGAGCCCCATCACCCCCACCCCACCCATCTTTCATGCTGTCTGTGGCATCTCATCAGTGCTGGCTGGTACCTCTTTGGGTCTTCTCCCACTGGTATCTGTGTCAATAGCAGCTGTTTCTGCCTCTTCCCAGTGACTCTTCTATCTCTTCCCCTTGTTCCCTGGGACCATGGCATTAGCCTCAATTCCTTCCTTCCCACACCTGCTGGTGATCCCACCCGGGCTCACAGCTGCCCGAGCTCCTGGACACAAACATACTTGTCTCAGAGCTCAGAAGTGAACAAGGAACCCAGCATTGCTTCATGAAATGTCAGCTTCGCCTCACGTGGGTGAGCTTCACCCTTCTCCCTGCCTGGAGTCGGTCACCCATGGCACAAACTGGGGGGGGGGGGGCAGGGGTGTCACTGTGAATGCCATCTTTTCTTCCATGTCCTCCATCCAAGCTGTCACCAAGGCCTGTGAACTGTGCCCCTAAAAATGGTTTTAAACTGACCTTTCCTGGTACTTTTGGTACTTACCACATCTTGTTACCTGTTCCCGCCAGCTGTCCCCTGATGTCTTCTCAGCCCAGTTTTGGATGCTGTTCGGTTTGTATATGAAGCATCTCCCCCAAAAAGGCTCCCCAACACAAGAGTCAAGCTCCTCGGTAGAGCAGAGCAGCAGATCTTGCCCACAGCCACGCCCCTCCCCCTCCTGTGGCTCCCTGACCACTGGGCTTTAGCACATTATATACTTTTGCTGTAAAGTTCTGTTCCCTGTATGTCCTTCCTCTGGCATCAGCCAGGCACTGTCTCAGACCGAAATCTTCCCACGTCTGCCTGTTTTCCCCATTTTAGGAGGTGCTTGTGGAGGATGCTCTTGTAGCTCACGCAAGTGCCTTTCATGAGCGTTCTTATCCTCAGCTCTTGGAAGTACTGGCCAATGGGCCTTCCACAGGAGAAGAGCTTCAGCTAAAGCAAGCGGCCTTGCCCGAGATGCTACCTGCTTCTTGTGGCCACCACATCCCATGACCCATCTGGGTGGGGCACAACCGCTGAGCTGGCCAGCCCCAACTTCAGATAGAGCTGAGAGCTTGATGTGGCACACTGTGCCTGGGCCCAGTCAGGGTTCCTCTTTCCCTTTCCACAGCTTTCACCCCAAGGGCTCTCTTCACATTAATCTTCATCTCAGCATCTGATCCTGGGGGGGGGGCGGCGGCACCAGGGCTTCTGTCTCCCCAAACAGGCTCTGAGTTCCCTGAATCTTCAGAGAACCAGGGCTGGGCACTCCCGAGAAAGGCAGAAGCCGTCATGGGCTCCAAGGCAGCTAATCCCTGGGAGCCTCAGCCCCAGGGGCACAGTGTAGCAATAAACCCCAAAGCCAGTCTCCATTGATCCACCCAGTCATGGCTTCTTAACCAGATAATTCATCTCCAGGTGGCCCTGGACTTCCTGACCCCAGGTGAGTCATTAATTTGGTGACTGCTGTTGTTCTCCTGTGCTCAACTCAGCCCCCTCCCCACTCCCCCCTATCCCCACATAGCCCCCAAACCACACTGTGAGGCCAGGGGATTGATTTCAGCCTGCGGGAGGTGGGGTGCAATGGCAGTGGGATTTCAGCACCCTGTCTATCAAAGGCTGGGACCACTCTGAGAACAAGTTACTCATGCTCAAATGGCTTTTAGCCAAGGCAACTTCATGTCTTGAGTTGTAATCTCTGAAGCCAGGCTCCAGTCTTCCAGGCAGAAGGGCAGTGCCAGGTCTGCAATCATAGCAACCAAGGGCAACCCGGCATCTTCTACTGTCCTTTCAGCTGCCAGAAGCCCTCTCTCTGCAATGGCACTTCAGGAGGATCCTTAGCACACAGAAGCCACTCAGTACCAATGGCTCCCTCCCTCCAAACTGGAGACCCTGAATCCCTGGAGCTAACCATTGTACTGTTAGCTATCCCCAACAGCTGTAGGGATAAAATGGCAGAGCTGACACCATGCTGGGCAGAGCTTTAAATACCACACGGATCCATCTTGGTAAGAGACCTTGCTGGATCAATGTCATAGGAAGAAATAGCAACAAACAGGATAGGGGCAAAGATGGGGCTTGAGGTTCTTGTGAGAGTGGGGTATGTGTGTGTGTTCTGCCTGCATCCTTGTCAAGTCTCCTCTGCCCCTCACTGGTCTCCAGTGGAAAGACCCAGGGACCCGAGGGCCATCTTGGGATAGGCTGGTTCTCTGGATGCCTGCAGTAGGAGCTGGAAGCTGCTAGAAGGGGGGGCTGGGGATCAGCAGGCACAGCTGAAGAGGAGGGAGAGCCTGGCTACGTGGAGATTCCTGCACGAATGGTCTTTGGAACACAGAGACACCCCAAACAGGATCCATGTAGGCTAGAGAAAGGAAACCCAGACCTGGGACTCAACTGGCTTCTCATTTGTGTTTGAAGCACAGGTGGTCCCTGGTGCACACAGGGCCTCAAAGAGTTAATTAGTGAATTAGAGACTTGGAGGACACTACAAAGTGCTCAAGAACTAAGGCAGGCACAAACATGGAGGCAGCAGGCTTAGGTGGGGTGGGTGGTGGGCCCTCTCTGCTGCCTCCAGGGGGAACTTGTAACTACTTCTGTGTGACAACGTGACAACGACACTCCCAGTGTTGCTCCCTGTCCTGCAGCTGAGCAGATGTGAAGTCAGCTCACTCCAGAGGTCTAACCTGAGGTCCCTTGGACTTTTGGCAGGGTGGAAATCAAGAGAACCGGAGGCTGAGACTTAGTTTCCAGAGTCGGCTACCCGCAGAGGCCAGAAGCGGGTCAGAGGGAGACAGAATCTCCCACGCTCCACACCTTCCCACACCCAGGCCCTGTTCAGAGGCAGCACTGGTCACTCAGATACCATGTTATCAAACGTTGTGGGAGGCGGAGCTTGAGCCATGACTATGGGGACACTGAGGGACAGATGAAGACAGGAAGAAGGGGAAAAGGAGGCCAGGAGAAGAGAGAGGCAGAAAAGGAACTAGAGAGAAAGAGTAGTTAGGGCGATGTCTTTCAAACAAGAAAACGGCATGCTGAATAGGACTATTTAACAGGCAATAAACAGGGGCATCAGGATCTATGGGTGCTGACTAGCCTTCCCACCCTCAGCTCCTTGGTTTGTCTCTCTGTCCGTGTGTGTGAGTCCACGCAGTCATGTGCCCATTTCTCTCCTTTTGTTTTTTAATTGGCCTACCTAGCCACACAGCTACAGTGGCCGGCTTGACTGTGTGCCTGCCTTTGTCCACCTGCCCGCTTATTTTCCTTACCTGTCCTCGGATCTACTTAACCATCTGGCTGGCCATCCATCCACCCACCCATACTACATCTGCCTGCCTGTTAGTGATCTATGCATCTAAATTCACCCTCCCCATCCCGTGTTTGATTTATCTGTGTATTGACCGTCCTGTTTCTCTCTTTGTCTGCCCACCTGAAATGGACACGTTGGTACATACATGACTCAGCTATCAATCTCCCTCCCTGGTGGCCTGTCAACTTCCTTGCCAAAGTATCTGATCATCCGCTGCTCTCTACAACATTCTGTCTGCCTTCCTATCGCTTGGCCTTCTCTTCCTTCCTTCCCTCCTGTCCCTCCTTCCTTCCATCTACAATCATTCATTCCAAAAGTAAGTAGTGAGCACGTAGGGTATGCTCCGAGCTGCATGGGTCTAAAGGGAGATATTGAAGGTAGATCAGATGTGATTTCTATCCTCGAGGAATCTGTGACCTGGGACCCATCACGAAACAGAAGGACAGTGATTAAGGACAGACGGGATTGGGCACCGGCAGACAGAGGAGAGTCCCTCCTCAGACTGAAGGTTTCCCGGAGACAGTGGCAGTGCCTGGATGTCTACCCATGTCCCCATCTGTCAGTCTTCCCTTTTATGCCTTCATGTTCCAATCCATATTGCTATTCATCTGCTCCTTTGTGGCTACTCTGTCTAGAGTCCATAGGTCGGTCTCTTTGTCAGGGAACGAGCCTGCCTATGTCTGCGCATCACTGTTGCTGTCAATCTCCTTACCAGTCTAGATTGACCATCTTCCTATTCATAATGTCATTCTCCACACTCATCCATCTCTCCATTTTTTTTTCTTTTTTTGTTCTCTACCAAATTGTTGGCTGCATTGTGCACTGTTAGGATGCTCTTGGCTACAAATAACAAAGAGAACTTCCAAAGGGGGTGTAAACAATAAGAAAATTGCTCCCTAATGTAGCAACATGTTTGAGGAGAGATTCTCAAATTCATTAATGTAGCCAAAAGGTATTGCTGTCACCTTTATTCTTTTCAGGTTTTTGTTTGTTTGTTTTTCTCTGTGTTAGCCTTGCTTGTCCTGGACTCCCTTTGTAGTACAAGCTGGCCTTGAACTCACAGCAATCCACCTGCCTCTGCCTCCCAAGTGCTGGGACTAAAGGCATGTGCCACCACGCCCAGCTTATTCTTTTCACTTTTATTCTTTCTCTTGTGCTGTTCTTTGCCCACTGGCTTTTGAACTCAGGCCAAGCCTGAGTTTTGACCTCAGGACCTCAAAAAGGCTGCAGTAGCTCAACACATTGTATCTTCAAATAGAGAAGTACAAAATCCCCATACCAAAAAAAAAAAAAAAAAAAAAAAGGGCTCGGATCTCCCACATGGTGTTCTAAACAATCGTTGTGTGTGCGTGACTATTGGTGTGGCCGTCGGGACATATGCCACAGTGCACAGGTAGCAGTCAGAAGGCAACTGAGGCATTGCTCTTCATCTTCTACAGTAGGAATGTGCCCATCTCTGCCTCCTACCTTGAAATAGGAATACGGGGATTCCTGATGAACACCACCACGTTATGTGGCTTCTGAGACCCCAGACTCGGGTTCTCACGCTTATGCTAAGCACTGCACCCACTGAGTCGCCTCACCAGCCCTTCCCAAAAGATTCCTAAATTGACAGCCTCCCATATTTTAGTAGTTAGAAATTTATTATTCCATTTTTAAAAAGGATTTATTTATTTATTTTATTTTGTGTATGTGTGTCAGTGTTTTGCCTGCCTGCCCTATATGTGCCTGGTGCCAGAGGAGGTCAGAAGATGGCATGAGATCCCCTGGAACTGGAGTTACAGGTGGTTGTGAGCCACCATGTAGGGGCTGGGAGTTGAACCCAGGTCTTCTGCAAGAACAAGAAACACTCACAGAGATCCATCTGCCTCTGCCTCCTGAGTGCTGAGATTAAAGGCATACACTGCCACGCCCGGCCTCAACAAGCATTCTTTTGTTTGTTTGTTTGTTTGTTTGTCTGTTTTGTTTTTCTCTGAGACAGGGTTTCTCTGTGTAGCTTTGGCTGTCCTGGACTCACTTTGTAGACCAGGCTGGCCTTGAACTCACAGAGATCTGCTTGCCATTGCCTCCTGAGTGCTGGGATTAAAGTTGTGCTCTACCACGCCAGGTATGCTATTTAGTCCCTAGCAAAAGAAACAGAATTATAAAGATACTCCAATGAGCAGTTAGGATTCACCTTTGGGGCAAGTGAAGCATTCAACCTTCTTCAAAGCACTCAGTCTCCAAACACCAAACCAAAAGGGTTCCACTGGCAAGGAGAAGGTGAAAAGTGAGGCAGAGCTGTTGGGCAGGCCACTAACACAGCCTGCTCCATTGTGTACAACAAGCTGTACATCCATTCTCTGAGAATTCAGCTATCCATCCATCCATCTGTCTATTGATTAATCTGCCTGTCGGTTGTCCCAATCTGTCAATCCGTCTTCAGGATTGTCTCCCTGCCTGTCTACCCAAGTCAGTCTATATGTCTATCTGCTCATCTGTTTGTGTCTTTATTTGTCTTTTGGTCCATCTAGAAATAAACCCACTCATCAACTGTGTGTTTAGTCAGCATGCCCATCTATCCATCTTGTGCTTCTGGTCACTGTTGTCCTCGTCCTTCTTCCTGCCCCACATCTAACAAGTAGACACTTTAAAACAACTCACTAAACTCATTACCCGAGACAGACCACAGACCATGAGGCCCAAGCAAGAATCGCAGCAGGGTAAGACCCCACAGCTATCTCCCTACCAGACAGCCCACCCACAGCCCCTTCTGTTTTGTCCAGGAGCTGGATTTCTCTGGTCTGGTCAGGTCCTCCCAGGCTGGAGCTCATTCTTTCATTCTTTTTAGGGGGTGTGTGAGGAATTACTTATTTCACTCATTTTAATTATTTTTCCCAAATAATGCCTTTCATCATGACACTCATTTGTTCTTAAGTATGCATTTATTGGGAGCCTACTCTGTGCCAGGCCCTCTGTTAGCCAATGAAGACTCAGAGATGAACAGGACAGGCACACTTCTACTTCCATGAGCCTTATGGTCTGTGCACAGATGTGGCCACACTTATCCAATCTTATTACGACTCTCTCTTTTGAGGCAGGTCTATGTGGTCTCTAACTTCCTCTATAGCTGAGGCTAGATACGAAGTCATGACCCACCATGTGCTGTGATCAGAAGCTCTTACACAGCTTTATATATTGGCTCTTCAGATACACACTTACGCGTGTACAGCCACATTCGGTCTGTGTCAGCCTTTGCCAGTCCTTTCTGAACCTCCTGTATGGATGGCATTTCAGTGCTGTTCCAAAGCAGCCTATCTTCAGATACAGATACACACACACACACACACACACACACACACAGGAGAGAAAGAGGGAAAGAGAGACAGACAGACAGACAGACAGACAGAGACAGAGACAGAGAGACAGAGTGAGAGTGTGTGAGAGGGTGCCTACTGCTACGAGTACAGGACCCTTTATTTCTCTTCCCAGCCCTGTATGACCTTGAATAGTCATTCCTGACCACGTAGTGTTTTCTGGTAGAAACAGGGAAACTCATGGTGCAGGGATGGTCAGACACCTTTCTCTCTCTCCACCCTGTTCACATCCCTTTCTGGCCCAGGACTCGCTACCCATCTGTCTCTTCCTGTGCGTGTGTCTTTCTCCTTCTTCCTATCTCTGGCTGCCTGACTCCACACGTCCCCAGAAGGTCCCCTGTGACTGTTCTGAGTTTTGTTTCTACTGAGTGAGTCTTTGGATCTAGGATTGGCTCTCTGTCAGTGTGGGGTGTTTAAGTATTGGGGTGAATTGCTCAGGGCCATGTCTGAGTGTACATTTGAACTGTTGTGTGTTTGTACGTCTGTCTGCTATAGAACTCTGTGTGTTTTTATCCAAGCGCCCATGCGCGCGCTCACACACACACACACACACATTCCCGCACGCACACACACACACATACACGCACGCACATGCCTGGCTCCCCTAATATGCTGAACGGGCCATTACACCTCTTGCATGCGGGGCTGAGGGTGGGGGGGGGGGACAGAGGGAGGCAGCAGGCTTCTGTAAGAACATTAAATCCCAAATAAAGTAGAAAATATTTTTTAAAATTACCGACTTCCCGTTTTCTCCGAAATGGGGTGAAACGAGGCTGGTCCCGAGGCAGGGGCTCCGCAGGGCCAGCCACTGGAAAGGGGCAGCGCTTTATTTTTTATTTTTGTAATAAGAGGAACTGAATTAGAAAAAACGGGGAAGGAAGAGCAGAGTCAGATTGTTAAAGGATTCAATGAGCTGTGGCCAATGTATTCGAAAGGTGCTTAAGGCGGCAGAGCCGTTCACCAAACACACACTCAAGCTCGCGCACGCACGCGCGCACGCACACACACTGTCACATACACAGGCACACACAGCCACACCAAGCACCATATACCGCCATCACACTCACATGACTGAGACAAAAGCACATTCAGCTAGTCTCACATTGGGGTGCACAGCCAGGGACACAAAGCCACACTGTCCCACACAGGCTCCATGTGAGCAGCACACACTCTGAAGTATGCAGGCCCACCTAAGGTTCCAGGGTAACCAGATGTACCCCAAGAGACACCAGGCAACCTCACAAGCACAAACTCACACTCACAGTGACAAGTGATGCACACTTCTAGTCGTGTACACTCACCAACCGGGACCCCCACAACTACGCACACACACCCCAGAACAGCCACAATATGAACATCTACATACCTGTACCCCCACACAGGCTCACCCCAAAGAACCCACAGCCCCATAACTCCTTATTCTCTTGGCCAGGTGCCTCTGTGACTGGTCCACAAAGACTCTCAGACCTTTGAGCCCCCTCAACACCCAACACACCCCACATGCAATTATTAATAAGGATGCTGGGGTCCCAGGGGTGGGGTTCAGTAGGAACACACTTGGCAAGCATGTGCAAGACAAGCACGTTTACAGTGCCTCTCCGCTGAGCATTTCCATCTTTTCAGGCCCCACAAGCTTCCTGTGAAATAGTCATCTTATCTTTACTCTAAGGACCAGGCTAGAAAGCTGCCCAGAGCCATTTATGAGCAGCAGGCCAAGCCCCAGGGTGGTTTAAAAAAATCAGATTCTGACATACAGACACATGTGGCCTTGCTCACACATCCTCGTGAACTCAGCCTCAGGAGCAACTGTTTACTCAGGTAACGGGCAAGTTGCCCACCCCCTCCTCCCCCCGCACAGAAGCTCCTGGCATTCTCTTCACCAGCCGCTGCATTCCCCTGTCTCCTCCATGCAGACTAAGTGGAGTGGAGTCTCTAGGCGCATGCGCAGGGTTCTTCTACCTTCAGCCAGCAGCGTTCCTCCTACCCCACCAAAACCACACCTGGGGGGGGGAGCCTGGGAAAGGTGAGCCCCAGCATCTCTGCCCCACCCCTCCCACACATCCTAACCAAGGGGGACATTAAAAAGTGCTGACAGGGCAGGGGAGAGGCCACCTGCCTACCCGCCAGCCAGGCTACTTTCATCTTATGAGGCCTCCTGCCCGCCACAGCCACAGCCGTCTGCCCTGCCTTTGCCCCTCCAGATCCCTCCTTATTAATCTGTCCCATCTGACCAGCCAGGCCTACCCTTCACCCCATCTCCCCCATGGGGAAGCTCCCTCTCCCCAACATCTCAGTGCTTATAAGCAGAGAGGCTCCCTTTCTGCGTCAGTCTCCCCTGAGGTGGGAGTGGGGTGAGGAAACCCCTCCAGAGGTCCCAGGGAGCTCAGACTCCTCTGGATTAACTGTGGGAGTGAGGAGTTTGCACACTAAAGACACAAGGACACATCACACCTGCCAAACCTCACTCTGGGACACACATAGCATACACTGACACAGTATATCTAGACTGCACAGCTACCCACTCCTTGGGTCACTATCACCATCACATGAAGTTACATACAACATTCACAATGACAGCCATACACCACGGCAGCTGTAGAGGCTGTCACTACAGCAACACATGTGCACACAATGACATATACACTGGCACCACATAGGAACACAATTACCAGTGACTCTGGCCGACCATACAATAATGTAATAGTGCTTGGCCCATCGTGGCTCTTGATACCTTAATATTTACAGAAAAGATAATAGTGGCCACGCATTTGCACATGATGATACGTACATATGGTGAGCAAGGGTGACATCCACCACAGTATGGACACAATACACATATTAGCCTAGAGCCAATATACATATCCCACAAAAATTGGGACAAGTCCAGCTAAGAACACCCCAAACAACACGTGACTGAGGTCAGAAACACAGAGAATAGAAATAAAGGCACATATTCCAGGCGATGATGGCACACACCTTTAGTCCCAGCACTGAGATCCACCAGGCAGAGGCAGGGAAATCTCTGAGTTAAAGGCCAGCCTGTTCTACAGAGCAAGTTACACACACACACACACACACACACACACACACACACACACACACACACACACACACACACACACACACACACACACACCAAAAAAAACAAAACAAAACAAAAACCTGTTTTGGTCCCTCCATCCTCCCGCTCCCCCCACTTCCCCGCCCCCCTCCAAAAAAAAAAAAAAAAAAGATTTTAATGGGACAAGATATTTAGTTACTTTTGCCAACAACTTTTTGAAACATTAAGTTACTTAATAGTAAAATAAAACCCTGTCTGCCATGGCTCCCAAGCTCCAGTCACAGGGCCTAGGCATATGATTTTCTCTTGTGCGCTACTACTTTATCCTTCGTTGCGGGTGAGGTCCACCCCGACAGGGCATTCCTAATGCAAACTCAGCCCTCATCACCACATCTTGTAGATAGAGCTTTCCTGATGCCCCAAGGAAGACACCCTGACAAAAAGCTTTGGGGCCCCACAGTGTCTGCCTTTGCTTCCCTTTAGTTGTCAGGACTGGCACCTGGTAGTCCCAAGAGAACATACCATCTCCTTGGAACACAGTAAGTCCTCACAAAACTCTGCTAGGCGAACGAGTGACAAATGTGATGCACATGAAAGAACAACAGAGTGCTTGGCTGCGGTCTGACTCCTCAAATACTAGAATCTGATGTAGGGTAGTGAAATCCCGTATCTGCTCTCGGTGTGTAGTCTTGAGCAGATCCCGTCACTTTTGCAAGCCTCTGTTCCCTTGCCTACCTTCCAAGCACTTGGCTCTTCAGCAGTGCTCTGTAAAGCTCTGGGGATTTTCAGACCAGAGCTGTGCAGGCAAGGATGGGGCAAGGGTGAGCACACTCCAGCCACAGTACATCTGGTGGTGTTGGTGGTATTGTACCGTCTCATGAGGGCCAGGCTGACTTTGAACTTGCTGAGGTTGACCTTGAACACCTGATTCTTCTGCCTCCACCTCCCAAGTGCTCAGATTCCAGGTATGCTCCACCATGGCCAGCCCTGCTGCTATCATGTGTCTGTATGTTGACGCATTCAGGACTAAACAGAAGGTTTAACATCCAAAGTACCTTTGGAGATTGTAGACTAAGTGATTTCTAGTTTCCCCTCTGGGACGTTGCGATGCAGAGGAAACAAGAGTGGCTCAAATATCGACCAGAACTCGCACTGCCTATTTTCTGCCAAGTTCTCTAAGTGGACCCCCATCTGCAGACTCAGCAGAGGAAAGGAGCAATAAACAGTGAATGAGCCCAATTGGAAGGGGATTCCTGGGAGGGGAGTTTTCATCATCTCTTGCAGATCCCTAACTCTGGTGACAGACTTAAAGGGACCAGAGACCTGATGGGAGGAGGGAGGCAGGGCACCACTTCCCAAAAGGACACTGATCAAAGCAACAGCTGAAAAAGGCTAGGGGCCTGAATAGGAGCTGCAGATGACAGGGAGGGGTGGGAGCTGTGAACTATTTGCAAAGCCCACACACACTGAAGATGACAAACAGGACTCTCTTGTAACACGCACCTTGGGGAGCTGTACTCTATCCTCGGAGAGGCAAAGAGACATCAGGAAAGCCAGAGAAATGAGGATGGCCACAGGACGCTGGCTGCTTTTCTTGGGGCTCAAACTGGATGTTAAGTGGGCTTGGGGGGGGGGGGGGACTCTTGCTTTTTTCTCCCCGCCCCCAGCCTCAGCATTTACCTCTCAAACATCTGCCTCCTGGGCTACTACTCTGTCCTGCTTGCCAAGCTTCTCTGCTTCACCTCCCCCCCCCCCCCCCCCCAATCCATCTTCTTCCTCTGCTTTCTCCCCTCATTGGCTCAGCTCCACTGTTTGCAGCCACTGCAGTGCCATTCACTCAAGTCGCCCGCTCAGATGGCAGTCAGTTCCTCTGCCCAACTCCTGCAACAACTGGGCTGGTAACAGGGAGGTCCCCTAGAGCCACAGGAGCTCTCCTGGAGCCCCTATAGGCAGAAGGCTCCATTTGAAGGTTTTCAGCGCTTCCCCCGCCACAGTCTCTCCCACAGCCAACTCATCTCCAGGCAGGACTTCAAACTCAGGCTAGCAACTTCATCATAGGTACAGTCCTCCAAGGGGCCCTATTTCAAAAGTGAACTGAGCATGGGGTACTCGGTGAAGGTGGATTGATGACTCCCAAGCTGGTACTTCAGGCCGGCTTCCAACCAGCCGCTCCACTTCCCCAGTGGACATCTCCCCATAGAGGACCCTTCATACTTTAAATTCACAGTGATCACCTTGAGTCCCAAACTAGCCCATCTCTCCCAGAACCACACTCCCTCACCTTTCCACCATGCACCTGAGAGAGCTGGCCCAGACCATTCCCCACTCCCGTGTGCTCACACTGGACACCTTCCTTCAAGTGTCTCACACTGCCATCTCTCTTACACTCTGGCCCAAACCCCAGACCAGCATACATGTCATCGTGGATGGTGTTTGTTTCTACTCTGTGAATGGATACTAGATTAACCCCTCTAACCTGCCCTCTCTGGCTGCCTTGCCCTCATCTGCTTGTTCTGTTTTGACTGAATACCATTCTTCACAGTCCCTCTCTGATCCCAAGTTCATGTCGACGTAGACTTTTACCCAGGAGCCCCAGGCACTGGGATTGGTACCCTTCCAGACAGCTAAATCCCAACAGCTTCCGGTTGTTTCTCACATGCATCTCAACTGAGGTAGAAGTGACCACTAATACTCCCAGTTCCTGTCCTTTAAAAGCTCCTCCTGGACACCGTGACAACATAAACGTCCTTGGTTGAGAACACCAGTGGATGACCCTCTTCACCTTGCCTCTGTGACCCTCTCTTAATTACCATCAACTGCCACCTGCCTCTACATCTTTAGTTTTTGACCAGAGGTAAAGTCCTAACAGTGAAGGCAGTGACATTCTCTATAACGGGAGATGCTGTTGCTACCTACCATCCTTCCTTTCAGATGAGGAAATGGAGAAATTAAGCAACCTGCCTAAGGACACCAATAGACTTGCGTGTTGAGACCTGAGTGTCCAGTCTGTGTGATCTTGGCCAAGCTGCCTCCTCTCCGAACTTCACCTGTCTCCTTCGTAAGCTGGTCAGACTAAGATGCCATCTGGCTCACGGGGGTTTGAGAATTAGTAGCACAGAACAGCACTGGGCACAAAGCAGGGTGCTTTCTGCACCTTCCTTTTCTTCTCTACCCTCTGAGCTCCTCCTGGCCTTATACACTAGCCCCACCTTTCCGCCATGAAGCATCAGATCAGACCATGCTTGCTTGCCCAACCATATTGTCCCGCCTCCCGTGCCCCTCCCCCGCCCAGTCCTATTGTCAACACTACAGAGTTCTCTAACTGGCAGCTGGATCTTCCTCACAGCAACTCAACTTCTTCCTCTACCACCCTCCAGCCTCAACCAGGGCTGCCTGACTGGAAGGGGCTGCCCTCAATCTTGACTATTTTTGGAGATCAAATCCCTTGAACCTAGGGATTCCTTGCCTTCTTTTCTACCTCTCCAAAGGTGTTGATGTCTTCCAGTGCCTGATCCTGTTTCTTCCTTCCCCTTCTAGAACTCAGATCCTCCAAGTATAGACTTTCCCTCTCCAACGGCTCCTTCTTAGACACCAACCTGTCTCCAGTCTCCAGTACTTCTGGAAGGGCGGCCTGCAAATGTCTCTACCTCTAGCCTCCATTTCCTCTCCATCCTCACTCTCAATTGCCTTCCAGCTAGCTGACTCCTCAACCACTAACTCCAATGTACTTTGCTGCCTTCACATATCTTCTGCACCCAAGCTGTTCCTCAGAGTTGACCTTGGACCTGACGTGACTGGGCACACCTTTAATCCCAGCCTTAGGGAGACAACTACAGGCAGATCTCTAGTTCTAGGCCAGCTCGGTCTACATAGTGAATTCCAAGCCAGCCAAGGCTACATAGTAAGACTCTGTCTCAATAAATAAACTCTCAGGGTTGATCTTGGTGTACAGACCTCCTGTCTCCTTCCTGCCATCCCAATGACCTCTATTCTTTTGAAGCGGTGATTGCGATTGAATCTAAGGTCTTGGGTATGCAGGGCGAGTGCTTTGCCACTGAGCTATATACCCCAGGCCATGAAGGTCCTCCACTCTCATGGCTCCACACCCACTTGCCTGGAAAATGCTTCTCGGGCATTTTCACATTTATTGTGCTTAAACCATCTCCTTAGGGGCCTTCACCTGTCCAGGGCTCTCCGTTCCTACCAGGTTGAGACCAACCCCCTGGTACTAGCCAAGCAGCTTCTTCAGCCAGACCTCTAGGCCCTTCTCCCTCACTCTGCCTCTACAGTGGTCCCTGCTCCCATCATGCTGGTCTCTTCACTGGCCTCCAGCCCTCAGGCAAGTCCTAGCTTCTGTGGTTTTGCTCTTGTGGAACGTGTCATTACTGCTCTTTCCCACTACTGTGTTTTCTTCCTTCGCATTAACTCATACACAAAACACATCTTCCAATAAATCCTACCCATGGTAAGTGTATCTCTAGCTGCTCTCCACCAAGGAGCCCTTTCTACCCCACAAGATTTACTTACGTGTGTGTGTGTGTGTGTCTGTGTGTGCCATATATGTGTGGGTACCCATGGAAGCCAGAAACAGGTATCAGAGGTGGTTGTGAGCCACCTGATGTGGCTGCTGAGACTAAACTCGGCTCCTCTGGAAGTTCAACAAGGGATTAAAAAAAAAAAAGATTTATTTATTTATTATGTATACAATGTTCTGCCTGCATGTACATCTGCACACCAAAAGAAGGCACCGGATCTCATTATAGATGGTTGTGAGCCACTATGTGGTTGCTGGGAATTGAACTCAGGACCTTTGGAAGAATAGGCAGTGCTCTTAACCTCTAGCTATCTCTCCAGCCCCCAGCAAGGACTTTTAACTGCCGAGTGCCTCACAGCTCCAGGAGCCTTTTGTAGGGCTTGATGCTACCTCTCACCTTTGCCAGCATGCTCATGACTGCTCTGACCACTGTGCCTACCTTTTCCGTGGATAATGTGTGTGTCTCACTTCCTACACCAGGCTGTGGGATCCTCAGAAGTATACAATGTTGTGCATTTGAATTGGCATCTATTCCTAGGGCTAAACTAGAGTGACTGTATCACAGGTACACAAGCCCCATTGATCACTGATTTGGAAACTGAGGGTTCTTTCCAGGATGTTCCCCTGGAAAGGTCTTTAAGATATGGTCAGGCAGCAGATGGCCATGTGTTCATGAGCTGCTGAAGGAGTGCTCTCCTCTCAGGGAGCTCCTACAAGAAACTAGGAGAATAAAGCGATATGGGAGTGGGTGGGCAAAGAGGATGGGAGTGTTTTGGAGATCGATTCCTTTGCCTGGAGCCCATCGGGAAATCCCAGAAGAGGCTTCTGGAAATCTTCTCACATAAGCCAACCTTCCAGAGCACACACACATCAGCTTCACACATCAGGTGACAAGGTAAGGTCCCCTAGATGTTCTAAGAGAGCATCTTTGTCCCCTCTTAATCAGAACACAGAAGAGTCAGTATCTTGGGGCTACAAACCATAATGAATGGCTGTCCACACGGGGCTTCGCAGGGTGTGGTGCTGTCCTTCCCATTCTTCCAGGGATACAGCACCACAGGGGTACAGCAAGCCTTCCCCTTCAGTCCTCCAGTGTACCCCTCACTTCCTTCCTGTTCTACTCTCTTCCTAGTTGCCACCTAATACCTCCTGACCACATTTCTTCCAACAACGCATTACACTCAACACTAGTACCAGCACTCAGCTATCCAGTGTTCCCAGCCCCAGACGTACCTGCCTCTCCACCACTTTGGCTAGTTACCTGGAAAGCAAGCTTGAGTTCCTTTTACCAGCCCAGACCCATGGTGGCCACACCGAGCCCAGATGGGCTTAAAGAAATGTAGTCGACATCAAAATCAACTGGGAAACTGGCTAGGATTAGGACTCCAAGGTCCTAGACAGAGTTGCTAAGTGACTCTTCAGCTGTAACTAGAAACCCATATTTCCAAGACCCTCCCCTGGAGACCCCTGTTCCTGCAGGCCTTGCCCTAGACGGTGAGTGTGAACTTCTCTGCAGAGTTATTTGGCTTCCACCATTAAAGACATAACAGAGCTGAGGTGAACTAGTGCCAGTTACATGGCCTGTCAGTGACATTTGGGGTCTTCTATGACTCCACAGCTGTGGAGCTCTGGAGCTCTGAGTGCTCCAGCCAGAAGAGTAGGCCCTGGCATGATGGGCTTTTCAGAACAGACAACAGGCCATTTGAACTGCAACTCAGATTGAGAAACATGGTGCCAGCCGGTGCCACAGCTAGAGTCCACGAACGACTGGGCTGTGGCTTCACTTTCAGGATTTTTCCTTTTTGTCACACAGGAACCTCAGGCCTAGCTGGCCTGTGCAGAAAGGGCCTCGCGGGCTCCCCGCGGTGGGCAGTGTGGGTAGCACAGCGCCATCCTTGCCGACCACTGCGACACCCAAGTTGGCTCTGGATCCCTGCATGGAGCAAGTGCGCCACGCTGTGGCCACAGCAGGGGCGGCTGGTCCCAAGGGAGCACATTGGAGACAGGGGTGCTTGAGATCTGGACTTGCAGGCTCCCTTCCACCCTTCTGGCTCCTAGATTCCCTTCGGATCCCTCATCCTGAGACATGGGAAGGCCAACATAAGGAAATGCAGGCTCACATTATCTTTTCTAAATCTCAGAAAAGTCACCCCTGTGGGGGCCACAGTAGACTTTTGTCCATCCCAAAAATCTCAGCACCCCAGAGCCTCTGGCAAGCTTCTGACAGCATTCATTCTCACAGCCCTGCTGGCTGCCTGTCAACTGAATTCCACCCTTAAAAGCAGAACAAAAAAACAATGATCATAAAATTGGACCCTGTATTCCAGAGGTGACTTGGCCATCTCAGCAGGCGGCGGCACACACACATTCCTCCACCTGGCTTTCTGTTGTTGTTGCTAATACTATACATGACTATATTGGAGTTTTAGCAATCACATCACACAGTTGACTCATATTGAGCTTTCAGTCAACTAAACCCCCCCAGGTCTTCTCTCCGTGAACTGCTGTCAAGCTGGGTCCGCCCCCCTATCCAGTACTTATGTCATTGATTTTGTTTTAACCTAAGTGCAGGACTCTACATTTATCCCTGTTAAATTTAATCTTGTTGGTTCCAGCCTGTTGAAACCGTTTTGAATCCAGACTCTTTCATGCAAAGTATTAACTGCCCCTCCCACCTCCTAGCTCTATCCCCTGCAACTCTGATGAGCCTGCTTGCCTCAGTCCGTTGTCAATAAAAATGTCAGACAGGACACATGCCTAGCCTGGGCCCTAAGGTGTACTTCTGGAGACTTCCCTCATACCCAGACTGACATGGATCCATCAATCAACTCTTCACCAAACCTCATGGCACTGGGTTCAGATGCATCTGCCACATGTACAGATATAATGAGGGTCTGTCAGTTGCTTTGGACGACGTTCCTGACCTTAGATCACACCTGCCCTCCTTCTGTACCCCCAGGCATTTTCTCAGTCATAACTTCCAGTGGTGCCTCTCCTGCGTGACTCTGGAGCATCAGGAGCTTCCTGGGAATATCTATCTTCGCTAGTTGACATCCTTCTGAGCTTTAGGAAGTGTGTCCACCATTTTGTACTGTTGCTCCTCACCTCTGGAGATCTCTGTTTACAGTGGAGAATGGCCTTCATTGCCTACAAACTAAAAAGCCCTCTACTAGCTGGAGTCTGTCCAACACTCCCAAACCCACTTCCTCTCTCTGAAGGCTTCAGTAGAAGACCTAATCTAAGTAGTGCAGTGAGCAATGATGATGGAGATGGAGGAATAAGGTTCACAAGGCCAGGATGACCAGGTAGGTGCTGGCGCTTCATAAGTGAGAGCCTATTAACTCAGACCAGTAGGGCTGTATCAAACTAAGCAGGTGACCAGAAGTCCGCTGGAACTGAGACAAGGTTGGGCGTTGGCAAACTATCTGGTCACAGACTGGATCAGCCTAGTCTAAGTTAGAGATTTTCTCACATTTCCTTTACAAGCTGGCACCGGCCCTTAGACCCAGATGAGAAGGGAAAACAGCCTAGTTGGAGATGAGAGCAAAGTGCAGGGCTTGCACTCTTCTTGGGCCCTTATCCTCAGCTCTTAGGAACCCTGGAAAGCCTTAAATTCAGAGGTCATGTAATAGCTCAAGCGTCTATATGGGGTGCACAGGTCACTTGAGACAAACCAGGTGTTAAGGCCCATAATGAAGGATGGAGACTGACCACTGTGATGGACACAAATGGAGTGGGGGGTACAGACAGTTGCTACTCAGTTCCAGCCAATTGCTGTCATGTAGAAAACCTGATTTTATTATCATTAGATTGGCTGATTTTCCAGAGACGTCAAAAATCTCTTTGGATGGTGATTTCGACTTTTAATGCTATCAATTTTGAAAGATCTTTAAAGCAGTTATTGGGAAACAGAATACCTGTGCTCTGACAGTGGCATCCTCTCTTAGCTGCCAGGTATCTGGTACTTCGAGAGATCAAGTGACACAGGCTGACATTTTGCTGTGAATTTTATGCCGCAGGGATGACTTTTCTGCTTTATAAAGACAACTACTCAGAGGTTAATCCAAGCCCTAGCTCCTTCTGTCAGCTTTTAAGCTTAGCTTACAAGTCTCTGGATTTATTTGATTATAAAACAGAGTATTCAAATTACATTTAAGCCCCTTCAATATGAAAATGGCAAATGTAGTTAATGTATTACTTTCTGTTTTGTTGTTTGAGACAAGGTCTTGCTATAGCTTTCAGCGTTCTGCAAAGCCTCCCAGATGCCGGGATTACATAGTCACCACCATAGGGACTGCCTGAGCTTCTTCCACCAGAACTGCCCCCCTTCATAGGTCCATAATTTGATTGCTGTTGTCCACTGTAATTTCCAAAGTCATTATAGTTCCCACTGCCACCATAATTACTTACCTCCACCAAAATTCCTCCTTCACTGTAACCATCATATTCTCCTCCTCCTCCACTGTATCTACCACCTTGGTTTCCATATCCTGGTCCACCATTGCCTCCTCTACTACTGTAACCAGGACCACCACCATAGTTGCCACCGTCACTTCCAAATCCATTATATCCCCAAATCCACTATATCCACCATCTCTGTAACTACCTCTGCTGCCACCACCTCCACCACCATAGCCTCCTCTTCCACCAGTTTCCACCATGACCAACGTTACCTCCACCACCTCTAGAGTTTCCACCATAACCCATAAAGTTGCCAGATCTACCTCTACCACCCCTCTGTGATCCAGCAGACTGCATCTCTTGTTTAGAAAGAGCCTTTTTCATGTCCCAATTATGCCCATTAATAGTGTGGTGTTTCTGAACAACAATTTTATCAACTGTGTCATGATCATCAAAAGTTACAAAAGCAAATCTTTTTTTCCATTCTGCCTGTCTTCCATAACTTCTATGGTCTCAGTCTTGCCATACTTTCAATGTAGTCTCTCAGATTATATTCTTCTGTATCTTCTTTAATACTACCAACAAAAATTTTCTTCACCATTAAATGGGCACCAGGCTTTACAGAGTCCTCTCTAGAAACGGCTCTCTTTGGTTTCACCACACGCCCATCAACCTTGTGTGGCTGAGCACACATTAAAGCATCCACCTCTTCAACACACGAGTAGGTCACAAAAGCCAAAGTCTCTGGAGCATTTTGTTTGGGAATCTCTCATTACCACACAGTGTGTAAGTGTGCCCTGTTTCTCAAAATGCTCTCTTAAGCTATCATCTGTGGTTTCAAAGCTCAGACACCAACAAACAGCTTCCTCAGCTGTCCTGGTTCCTTTGGAGCATGGACCTCCATTGTGAAACTGGACTCACCTCTTCCAACTCGAGTTCAATATGGGCCAAGAAGAAGGGCACATTCAGTACTTTTTAAATGTTGGTATTATGTGGCAAATCTGCTCATCTTAACAAACTCTCTTCTGTGTATCTAGGACTTAAAACACAAACTGAGAGAGCGTGTGATAATGCACAGCCACTAGGCCGGCACTTAACAGAGGGGCAGTAGGACAGCGAATGAGTTCAAAGCATGTCTGGGTTACCATCTCAGGGAAAACATAAATAAAAATAAAAACAGCTGGGTCTCTAGGCGAGAGAAGCATGGGAGAATGGGGAAATAGAAGGTTCCAGAGGGTCCTAGAAACCTACAAGAATAACATTATGATGGCAGATCTGGGCCCAGGGGTCATGCTCAAAACTATGGCACCAGCCAAGGACAATACATGCAGTAAACCTCAAACCCCTACCCAGATCTAGGCAATGGACAGGACATTCTCCACAGTTGAGTGGAGAGTGGGGACTGACTTTCACACAAACTCTGGTGCCCCACATTTGACCACGTCCCCTGGATGGGGAGGCCTTGTGGCAGTCAGAGGAAGGATAGCAGGCTACCAAGAAGAGACTTGATACCCTATGAGCATAGAGGTCCCCCTCAGTCACAGTCATAGGGGAGGGAAGTAAGGGGAAAATGGGAGGGAGGGAGGGAGGAATGGGAGGATACAAGGGATGGGATAACAATTTAGATGTAATATGAATAAATTAATAAAATATATTTAAAAAAAAACAAAACACCCGGGTGTGGTGGCGCATGCCTTTAATCCCAGCACTCAGGGAGGCAGAGGCAGGTGGGTCATTGTAAGTTCAAGGCCAGCCTTGTCTACAAAGTGAGTCCAGGACAGCCAAGGCTACACAGAGAAACCCTGTCTCAAAAAACCAAACCCCAAACCTACAGATTATTTGAAGCAAACAGTAGTAATAGGGTTTGGCACACTTAGACATGCTTAGCATTTATTCTAAGGCCTTCACCCAAGATGCTTGCCTAGGAAGGAAGCAAGGAAGTCACCCCATGTATTGTGGGCTACTGTTCTAGATGCCCAGAACTGCAAAATAGTCAGAAACATTGGTTAGGCACCAACAGGATTCCGAAGGAATGCAGAAACTCCTGCTTACAGGTGAGTAAAGCAGTCACAGGGTTCACATCACAAGCCAGAGGTGTTGGTCAGCCTGCATGCTGGCTTCCTGTTCTGCACCTAGCTGCACTTGCTCACACGAGTCTAGAACCCAACTCAGGTGATGTATTGTACATCTATCTTGACTAGGCTGGTGCAACTTGGCTCTAAAAATAATCAAAACATCTTCCTACCTTAATAATATCTGCCTTCTATTTCTTTTCTTGGTGGGCCACCACTCCTAGAGGTTTCCAGACGAAACCTGGCTGGTTGTAGGGTCTCTCCTGACCTTGATCTGTATCACAGTCTCTATGGTTCTGCTGAAAGTTCTCTTGTCTCCTCCCCTTTTGTTGAGTTCTGTCTTTACCCAGCCTTTTCCCTAGAGCACTCAGCAGTATCCTCTTAGGACTCCTCTCAAGTCTTAAAAAAGACTAGCCCCTATCCCCATGAGGAGTAGATGATCAAAGACCTCCTCACATGTTCAATACTGTAGAGTCCTTACCCCACTGCCCCACTCCGTGACTCTATTCATACCCCCTTGGGACTACACCTCTCCCCAAAAGAAAAAGGAAAATTTGACATTGTTCATGCTACAACATGAACAACCAAGGCTTTCTTTCTATGTTGGACAGACAAGCTGCCTCCAAAGGAGGAAAGGAAACTAACAAATTCTGAGCACTTAGTGGGCACTAGGCACCAAGGTCACAACCTCAACTGTCTCCTTCATTCCTAGCAGCCACAAGAGGGCAACTGTGAACATATTCAAGCTCAGAGATAGTAATGTAACAGGCAAGGCTAGGCAGAGGCAAGACCAAGATTCAAACCTAGACTTCACAACTTCAAAAGGCTTTTGTATATAACACTGCTTTTAGTTCTTAAAGAAAATTCTAGCCAGTCACATGTGGCAGAATGGCTCTGAAAACTTCTGAACCTTGTGTCCCACTTCTCTATAAAAGCTCCCCTAAAACCCTCACTCTCAGTACCACCTCAGAAATTGAGTATTTACAGTGTTCATTTTCTGTAAGACATTCACCAACTGCCACCAACTCTGAAAGGCAGTGGAAATTCACAACGTTAGAGACAGGGACTGAGGCATGGCAGGACTAGTCACCCACTCTGCGCTTTGGTCACTGCTCTTGAAATGTAAGCTCTTCCCACTCAACAGCTGTGTCCCGCACACTCATCCTTAGAGGACACCTGCTTGCCTCTCATGCTCTGTTCTGGGGTCAACATCTGTGCCCCTTGAGATCTTGTCCAGCCAAAACCGTTTTTGACCCCAGCCCTTCCTCATGGATTTCCAGTCCACTCTACTGCCTGGTCTCCACTTTCCTCTCCTCGCCCATGTGCACCTCTCCTGTGAACTCCTTGAAAACTGCACCTGGAAAACCAAGATGGAGTCGGACAAGCTCTGCAACCAGCACTTTTTCTTCTTGTACCAACAAGACACTAGCTTTCGAAATAAACACATTTCCCAAGTGCCCTCCCCGAGCTGGCTCTGAAGCTAGCCTCACAAACCCTCAAACCTGTGATTTCGCAGCCCTCAACAGGAAGCTGGGGCCCAGAGAAGTTAACTCACCTCACATCAGAGTTAAGAAGTGAGTAAGCGGGGGTTCGGACTCCCCCATGGTGTCTACATTGGTGCATCATGCAAGTCCTTGTGAAAACAGCTGTGCTGACTGTGAAGATTAGTCAGAAGAGCAATTTGTTGTTGTTGTTTTAGGTTTTTCGAGACAGGGTTGCTCTGTGTAACAGTCCTGGCTATCCTGGACTTGTTTTTGTAGACCAAGCTGGCCTTGAACTCATAGCGATCAGCCTGCCTCTGCTTCCTGAGTGCTGGGATTTGAGGTGTGTGCCACCACGCCTGGTCAGAAGTGCAATTGCAAAGATGTGCAGAGGTAGCAACTTGTAGGCATGGTGATCTGCTTACAGACTACACAGCAGCCTGTGACAACTTGGTTTGCACCACTGTGGCCCTACTGTGACACTCTACATATATCAGCATGTCCCTTTCCATCTCCTGACGACTGTCACAAGCTAGCACACATCTTTATGCAATTACTCTTTATTCCTGAAGGAAGGAAAATAAGTCTATATTTTGGATTCACAGTTTTTTTGTTTTGCTTTTCAAAACAGGCTTCTCTGTGTAGCCTTGGCTACCCTTTGTAGACCAGGCTGGTCTTGAACTCACAGAGATCTGCCTGCCTCTGCCTCCCAAGTGCTGGGATTAAAGGAATGTACCACCATATCCCACGTTCTTTATTTTTATAGTGTAGAAAATGAATTTCGTAAAATCACTGCCCAGAGATGGCAGTATCGATAAGGTCCTTGTTAAAGCTAAAAGTCACTAACAAGAAGGGAGTCTTGAGCAGGAGTGAATGTCACCCCTGTCTCCTCCTACCTTGAGATTCGCCACAGGGCCTCGTCGGGAAGCTGGATGGAAAAGTTGACTCTGGGAAGGACAGAAGGCTGGACCTTGGAGGCTAAGGAGGATGGCTGAGCTCTCATCATGGTCATCCTGCTGCTGAGCCTTTCCTCACTACCTTGTTTTGTGTAACCATCAGAGTGCGTAGTTACGAGGAAGTTAAGTCAGGCAGTTTGTCGTTTCCCCAAAGTCATGCAGAACGGCAGACCCAGGATGCACTCTTCATTCTCAACCTCACCCCTACACTGTACAGCACTCTACATACTCAAATGGGATAAAAATCTGGCCCCCACACACCCTGATTTGGCATTAATGTACAGAGCTTCCCCAAAGACAGGGCTGACATTAATGACCAAGTGTGAACAGATCTTAAGCAAACAATGTAAATTTGGCTGGTGCAGTAGAGACGACAGCCAAAGCCAGAGTTACACAAGAAGGGGTGACTGCAAGGTGACTAACTGTCCTGCAGCCCAGAGGGATGGCTTGGCCTAAGGCATCTTCCCCCATGCGGCCAATGCCAGAGCTGGAGAGGCTATTGAGGGAAACTGATGAAGTCTGGCACCATGACATAAAGGGAGGTAGGTAGCTAAGGGTGGTGCACAGCGTAAGAGGTCAGTGGGAAAGCACTGTGGGAGGCGCTGAGAAGCCCACCCTGCCAAGTATAGCTGAGGCTGAAGTCTGAGTAACCCCACTCAACACCTTCTCCAAGCAGGGTCTGTTCAGAGGCTGTACGTGAGGACAGTGGGGGCACTTCCCATTGCCATGACTAGCCAATGGGTTTTACTCTTCTCGTGTTCCTGCATCTGGCTCTTTCCCTGGTGTGATTCATGCCAAACCCTTTGGACTAGGCAAAAGAGAAACCGGGCAGAAACATGCCTTCTGCTTTTCCTGCAAACCCTGAGTGGCTCCTTGTCTTCCGGTCATCAGCTCAGGCTGTATGACTTCCTGTGGAAGGCCTATCCTGCTGCGAGCATCCAAGTTGAGTCAGGTGATTGTCCTTGTGATCTTTAACTTCCCTACTGAACTGAGAGCACTCAGTACAAGGGACTAGCATGGAGCCCGGAACAGAAGTGCTTACCAAACAGTACCCACTAATACCCCCTCATTTTTTCTCCTATGCCCTCGTACAATCTTAACATACTTGTAATTTAAACACACTGAATGTCATAAAATGGAACTGAAGGGGCCCCAGCTGTCATACTCTCTTCCAGAGGAATTTAGGTGAGTGCCACAGGTCCTTGTGGCAGTCAGAAGTGACAAGAGGTAGGGACTGGTGTGAGCAGGGGTATGTGCTCACACCTGTGCCAGTGCCTTGGCATGTGAGGGCAGTAGTTTCTCCAGGTGGAACAGGAGCCACTGAGCTCCCATGACCTGTCGGTGAGGGGCTCAGAGCTGAGAGTACTGCAGGAGTCTTAACTGACCAGGCAGAAAAGGCATTAGGTACCAAGAGGATGAGTCACCACAAGTCTGTTAGACATCACTAAAGGCAAATGTTTGAAATAAGTCACATACTGTAAACCAACACCACAGCCATTTATTAAGTGCTTGCCAGGCACTGTGCTAAAGCTTTACAGACATTATTTCAGTTAATCCAGCAACCCTGAGGTAGATATTTTCAAACCCCATCCCCACAAGTCATTATAGTAAAGGAAACTGAGACTCAGGTTAAATGAATCAACCAAGGTCAAACCCAGCCAGTAAGTAGCAAGCTAGAAATGTACTGAAGGGATTAGACCCCAAACACAAGCTTCTAGACACTAGACTGTTTCCCCTTGAAAGTTAAGGACACACATTCCTTGCCAAAATGAGAACAAATTTTAGGTGAGGAGGGCAGGCAGTTTTAACCTGACTTCTTGAATCAGTTCTTGTACTTATTCTCTTGGAGGAATGGAGAGTTATCTGGTGATATGCTGACCACTGGGCCCTTCCTCTTGTTCCCCTACTGTTCCAGCCTTTCCTATAGGAGGCTTCCACTCTTGACACCAGACTACTCAATCCGCTGCTTCCCTTCTAGCAAGCTCAGGAATGAAGGGTCTGTCAAACCTGGTGACACTGAGCCAAAGACCTGAGAGAAATTAGGAGACATTCAGAAAATGTCCCTCATCCCTGAACTGCTGGACCCTAAGGCACAAGGGCACATTCAGATGGAAACATGAAGTTCACTCCTTCCATTCTGGTTTCCCAAGCCTGGCCTCTTTCTTGCAGTCTCCTCACCAAGTCCTTCACCTCTCTAGGTTCCTCCCCAATGGTCTCCAAGGCATCGCTAATCACAGGCCCACGGGCCTTGGAGGACTTCCCCAAAGTACTCAGAGGGCTCTGTTCAGGGCCCTATGGATTTCTAATTAAACAGAGCTGAGCGAAGGAGAAGCAGAAAGAACCACCAGAGTGAGACAAGCTGAACTGGCAGGTACAGACAAAGAAATGGCAAGAGGACTGAGCAGACAGAACGCAGGACTAACCAGGGATGAGTCAACAGAGCTACCTGAGGTCAGAAGTGAAGAGGGAACAGGAAGGAAGCCTTTGGAGAGGGAACCTGGAGCCTCACTGTCCAGCACTTGTAGCCAGAGAGCTTCTGTGAGGAAAAGAGCCATGTGAAGAGGCCACTGAGAGCCTGGGTAGAAGGCTCAAAGATCAACTTAGAGGTGGGTAAAGAGGACACCAAGAGAAAGAGCAAATAGACAGGCCTGGGCCTCTCGAACCCCTGAGCTGCTACTTCTGGTCATCCTCATACCTGCCCATCTAGGTAGAACTGGTCAGAGGGTCACTGCTGGTAGCCCTTTCTAAATTCTGCACCAAGTTTTGAGGGATGAAAGACAACGGAGGTAGGGAACTTACCAAGGAGTGAGATAGCACCATCCTTGAGAAGTTCACATTATGAAAGGAGACAGAGAAACCCACCCCAATCCTTGAGGGGGCCTGGGATCTAAGCAGCACACTAATGGTGAGGACTACTGCTTGGTGCAGATTAATATTGCCCTAGGCCTTTGAAGGGACAGAGGGTGAGTGGTGAGGTGAATCTCAGACACTGGAAGGTCTAAGTTGGATTCTTCATACCTTATTAATACTTAGCCACATCCCTGGGTCACTAGCCTGAGCCAGGAACCTCAATGTTCCCCCCAGCCATGGCTCACTAGTCCAGAGAAAGTCAACAGGGAGAGGGTCGATCGAGTCTCTTCTCCAGGCAGCGCATGCGGCACCCTGCTTCTTCCTCACAACACCCCCTCCTTGCACACATAAGGGCTCTGCTACTTTTTATGGTTTCCTTTCCACTTCAGCCAGTTCCTGGGGTTTGGTAAAGATCAGGTTTCCTGCACAACCTCAAGTGCTGGAAAGTGACGAATACTTGTCACAGGTGGGAGATCAGCAGTGTTGACTATGACAGATACATTTCCCTTGTAACAGTAAGCACACATCAAAACTACCCTATTGATATTCGTTGCCCTAGGCTTGTACTTAACCCTTCCTCATCTGTCTTTAACTTCTCGCTGGCTCATGCAGAAAGATATGCGGTTCTGAACTGACCTTGAGCTGGGACTGGGCTCCTAGTCTGTGAAGGCATGCAAGCTCCACCCACACTTGTGGGAACCTCCAAACAGGTACTTGGCCCACAAAATTCTGGGGGTCAGAGCCAGGGGTTGTCTCCCTACCCTGGGTTGGCCCACTAGTAAGGACCCTCCCTCTCTGTCTCCTAACAGACTCAGATTAATGACGGCTCATTCCTAATTGTCAAATTTCTTTTCCTTCATCCTGTGTCTAATCACCAGTGACAGAAACCATTACGCAAATGAGAGCAGACGACTTCCCCCAACTGTTCGCGTTGGTAAAAACCCTGTAATTTAGAGCTCTGATTTGTAGGGGAAGCTGGTCTCCCCCAAGGCATCCTGGGCATCTGCTCAACTGATGCCCAGAACGGCCCCTCCTCCACCCCATAACTCCAACCCCCCCAGCAAATATTTGACTTCACAAAACAGTAGTTTTCACTGTACTGCTGGTATAAAAAGGAGAGCTCGTAACATGACTGACCCCTGGACATGGACAAGCCCAGGTCTCCACCTTCCTTGGCACAGCTGACTCCCATGCTGCTGGCTAGCATGGGTAAACACTGTAGCAGCAATGTTTCCACTATTGCAAGTGCAATTGGAGCCTAAAGAGCCCTAACCTAGGAGTGAGAAGATGCCTTATCCCTCGGAGGAAGTAACACAGCCAAACATGAACCAAGTGATCTAGAAGTCCTTCAGCTCTGATGCAGAGGCATGCTCAGAGGAGCCATGAGACCCTCACTCATCGGCCCACAGTACCCTCTCCCCAGCAGAGCTAGAGCCCACGTCTCCAGTTGTTCCCAGCACCCTTCACTTGCTAAGGTGGCTTTCCAGGAAGCTTTTCCATGTCTCTTGCTGGAGCCTGCCTGCACACTGCCTAGGGAACAAGGCCTGAGGCAAGGAAGAAAACCAACCGAGTTTGGAAGAAATGAAGTGAGGAGCAGGGGGAGGGGTGGGTTTATAGCCAAACAGCATCGGGCTGCTCTTGACCGCCACTTTTCACCTACTCTCTGAGCCATTTCTTCATCTGTGAAGCGAGAAGCTTCCGTGCAGCATTGTGAGGGACAGAACTAAAAGCACTAGGCACACAACAGGTGTCTAACTCAGGAATAGCTATTACATCACACCAATATCAGGACCAATCTTACAATGGTCCTAAAGTTTACCTTATCTCTCTTTGTTCCTGGCCACCCCAGGTCAGGCCTGTGTGACGCAGAGTATCCTGAAAGATCAACCAAGCAGACCCAGATGCCTGGCTACATGTCCTGGACACGTTTGAGGACAGAGCCAGGACACACAAGATCTGCTGAGAATGAAAATCTGCTATGGTGGCCACACTGATATTGCTTTCTTGCTTCACTCCTCTTTCTCAAGAGAGATGGAGGCATGAGTTTATTGCAATCACATTGCCCAGTGTTGGCTGCACCTGAGAAGGTACCAGGTCCGCACAGCCACATTGCATCAGATGCCCAAAAACACACACAGGGGCGCACAAGCATATGCATGCATCTTCTCAGTCCATGGGGCACTATAAGCTGGGCTTCAGGGCTAGAGCCACAGCTCAGACAATGGAGGTCAATCCTGGGGGAGGAGGATAGAATAAGTGGCAAAGAAGGGAATAAAATCAGACTTCCAACTCATATTTTAAAGAAAAGGATGATGGAGAAGGGACTTGAGGTAAGTAGAGACACACGGCTACCACTCTGCCAAACTGCAGGGGCCCCATTCCCTCTGAACAGATGTGACCAATGGCGCTGTGTTGTGTAACACTGAGCTGCCCAGCTATAAGCTGCAGCCCTCAGGAGTGTTTCCATAAATAGCTACCAACAGAAAAGTAAGCTCTAGCTCCATGCTCTGCCAGTTGTCCTAGTCTAGCTGTCATGCGACATTATGTTGGGTCTGGCAGAGGCGCTGGCTCTAAGAGGCAAGAGGACATTTTTGCCCTTGCCTTGAGGTGGAAGAAAGGTATTGAGTTAGCTGCCTAAGTTTGACCCCATTTCATCTACTCAGCCGGGAAGCTCAGCAGGAGCAGGGGATGTGGCCTGGACAGGGAAAGACATAAGACCTGGCGGCTCCAGCCAGTCAGCTTTAGGTAGGCTGCAGTGAGATCTGACCAGGATAGGATGGCTAAAATCGGAGTGTGAAAGCTATAGGCTAAGTCGGGCAGTATCTGGGGTTCACACTGTACTGTCACAATGGACAACGTAAGCAGTAGAGAACCTTGGTAAGCAAGAAGGATGGCAAGTGTGAACACACATACATACAAGTGTGCAGATGTGTACACACACATGCAGAGGTTCATATCCCTGGAGCCCAAGAAGTCAGAGCTAGAATTCCCTCAATGCCTAGCACAGGGCAGGAGCTGGTACTGAGAGAGAATAGCTGCATGTGTCTGCATTTGGAACATTATGCATAATCTCCATCCTTAGGTCCCCAAGGTGTCCTTCTATGTATGGCTTGAGCTTGAAGTTTTCGACTGGAACCCTATCTAATCCTCTTCTATTAGAAGCCTATCTAGGCTCCCAAAGACACGCCTCCTTCTCAACGTCCCCACCGGGGTCCCAGCAGCTACTGCCACCTGGTCTGTAGCCTGACTATGCTGCAAAACTGGCAGAAGACAGACTGATGCGCAGATTCATTCTGGCACCACAGCCCAGATGTTGTAGGGACAGAGACGCGTCTCCTCTCAGGCTGAGGCACTGAGGCTTCAGGAGACAGGAGCTGAGAGCCAGAAGTGATATCCTGACCCAGGAAGAGAGAACAAGGAACACATAAATGCATGTGTGTGTATACATACATGCATATGCACACATGTACACACATACACACCCTGAGGTTGACAGACTAACACAGACATGATGATAACCAGAAGCTGGGACTCCACACACTAAATACAGGACTTTAGGGGGGCAATGAGGGAAGGTTCTGGGGCTCAAGAGGCAAGGGTGAGAAATCTTTCCAAATGGGAGTGCAGTCAACTACCCTGCCTCGCCGCAGACACCTGCCTCCAGGGCCATGGCAAGAGTCCAGTCCATTAAGTGCAGCGTGCAATACTAGTGCTGGAGTGTCCTGTCCTCATCAACGAAGCATGTGGACGGGATGGCAGTCACCTGGCAGAAGGCCTTGACCTCTGGCAGGTTAGTTGTAACGGCCTTTAATCATGGTGTTCAACAAAGGCCCCACCTGTGAAGAGATATGAGGCGCCCATGAGAACTGTCTGTCTCCTGAGTAGGACTGGGAGTTCCTGGTGACATTCAATACTCAGCTAAGGACAGGGACAAGTGATCATCAATCAGACCTGGTTAATTTTTCTAATCAACTTTTCTGATTGTCTTCTTAATATTCTAGAGCATGACCCTTTGGAGGCTATTTATTTTTCCTCCCCTTTTATAATACCCTGTGTATCTGCAAGCAACACCCATCAGCAGAAGATGGCCTGAAGAGCCAACAACCCCCAAACACCTGAAAGTGTGTCTGCATGTTTCTCCAATGTGCCTGAAATTTTTAAAATAATTCTTTATCCTCAACAAAAGGGAGCCTGCAGTTAGTGCTGGGGAGCTCTCAACCTCATAGGCATCTCTGATGTTGAGGCTAACCATAGGAAGGAGTTAAGGCAACTAAAATACAAATCTCTCTCTTTTACCCGATGAGCCAGTGATGTGCCTGGCAGGACCAACATACCTAGAGAAGCCCTGGCACAGCTGGGAGAGCACAAGGAGATGCTTTGTTACACACTTCTCATTCCAGAAGAATCCTCTCAGGGGTCCCCAGATGGCACATACACCCCAGGGCAGACATTACTACTAGCATGGAACGAATTCTAATGGATCCGCCAGTCAAGCCAGCTCTCTCCAGAAAACAAGATTCCCCAAGTATGCACATGAACTAGGGGAAGACAGCAGCTACTGAGCTGCAGAAACAGGAGCTACAAAATGCAACCAAGCCTTACCTCTTGTGGGTTCCCCAAGGCCTCTCCAAGCATCTTCTCAATGTTTCTCATGATGGCTACTTTCTGATGAGCTTTGAGCGGATATTCAATTCTCTTAGGGGTGGGAGCCCCCTACAAAGGAAGCAATAGCTCAGGAAATACCTTCAGGCCAAGCCTCCAGCATTACCACTCTAGTACCATCATCCTTTTGAAAATACAATCCAATTCTGTTCTTCACCATCTCCCTGAGGGTCACGTCTAGGGATAACCCATCCCAGCCAAACCACCTACTTCACAATGGCTATTTCACCCCAACTTCAGTTCCGTATGGATACACACACACACACACAAATAAAATAAAATACATGCCTGTGTGTGTGTGTTATCAACAACAATAATAAAAATAAAACATCACAAAACTGGAGAGATGGCTCACAGTTTAAGAGCACTGGCTGCTCTTCCAGAGGCCCTGAGTTCAATTCCCAGCAACCACATGGTGGTAGCTCATGACCATCTGTAATGGAATTTGATGTCCTCTTCTGCTGTTCATGAAGACAAAGCGTTCATATATATAAAATAAATAGATAAATCTTTTTAAAAAATCACTAATATTCACCTTATACCAGAAGTTCACAGTGATGGTAATTCCCCCATTTAGTAACGATTCTATGTGGTGCCACCTATTGAACAGAAAGAAGAGGCTCTTGTTTACTTTCCAGAGACTAGGATGGAAAACCAGTAGAGTCCATTTAAGGGAACTGGTGAAGACAGGTGCTTCACGCTCATCCTCTGAAACACACAGTGGGCTGGGGCTGCTCAGTCTCCAAATAATGAAGAGGTGGATACAGTGATACAGATCTCTTTGGATTTGAGGAATTGTCTTCCTTTCATAAGAGACAGGGTTGTCCTTTATGCTCAGTACGCTCAGGTGTGGACACACTATCCTTACTTCAGGCAATCCTGCCACAACTGAGAAGGGAAACAAATAAAGCTTTCTCAGAACAGGAAAGGAAAGGCCAGCGGTGGTGGCACATGCCTTTAATCCCAGCCCCTGGGAGGCAGAGGCAGGAGGATCACTGTGAGTTCAAGGCCATTTTGGTCTACAAAACGAGTTCAGGACAGCCAAGGTTACACAGAGAAACCTTGTCTCGAAAAATAAAAAAATAAAACACTTTTTAAAAAACGAAAGAAAAGGATTCCCAAGAGCCCCACCCCTAGCCTCCTCACCAGTACATTGGGATGTAAAGAACATCACCGGGGCCAACCACTGTTTCATAACCAACCACATTTCGGAAATTGGGGAAACTCTCGTAGTCAGGATTGTCAAAGTCCACCTAAGGGTCAAGAAAAAGAAAAAAGATCAGTCCAGAGATTGCTTGATATGGCAGCTTTAAAAAAAAAAAAAAAAGAGTTTGTGTTCCAAAGATATGGTGGCTATTAACTGTCCCCCAGACAGCAACGTCAGGAAGCCCATGCTCATACATTACACCATAAAGAATTCTAGATTTCAGTGCTTCTGAGCTCCAATAAAGGCCTCAAAAGTCTTAGCACATGAGGAGTTAGGATTCATCCATCACCCAAACCTCCCCCCAAAACAAATTCTAACCAGAAATCGCCTACATGAAGTAGCAAGGCATCATCCTCCTCAAGAGGATGTCAGGAGCTAGAGAGATCGCTCAGTGGGGCAGAGCACTTGCTGCTCTTGCAGAGGACCCAGCACCCACACGGTAGCCCCACAACTGTCCACAGCTCCAGGGGATCCAACGCCCTCTTCTGACCTCCACAGGCACCAGGCATGCACATGGTGCACAGACATACATGCAGGCAAAACACTCATACAAAACAATATTTTATTTACCTATCTCCCTATCAAAAAGAAGTAGCATATATGATAAAAGAAAACAATTATTAAAGTCAGTGGAGGCATTCATATTTTGATGAAACTGAGTCAAAAAAAAAAAATCAAATTAAGTAATCTGAATCCACCAACAATAATGATGGAGTTTGCCCCCTAACTAGAAATATCTGGGATCATCACAGGAGCCTGCAACATGTAGGCTACACTGTGAATTTCTTCTATGGGATTGTTTGTAGGGCAAGACCAGCAGCAATGCAGACCTGACGCACCTCTAAAGGGATAGGCAAAGTTATTCCAGCCTCCAGTCTCACAGGCATTCTTAGAACCCAGCATTCTATAACCCTCTTCGGGCCACACACGCTCACCTGGCTCTGCCTGTCACAGGGGTGATGGACAGGGTATGGGTAGAGGCACTCAAACTGATCTGGAGGAAATAAGATGCATCGCTTATGGCCTTTTATCTGGGCAAAGAAGTTCTGTTGCTCATCATAGTGAGCAGGTGTCACATTTCCTGTAAAAAAAAAAAAAAAAGGCATTTTTCTCAGCTGAGGCAGTGGCTCTACTGCACAGGTGAAATGCAGACAGAACCTAGTGCTGAAGTAAAGCCTAGCTGTCCTCCCAGCTAAGAGTTATTAAATCTGAGGCAGGATCAGGAAGTTGCAATTACAAAGCTGAGTAGTAAGCCCCAGCAACCATCACTGGTTAAGGCCCAACATCAGCTAGGAAACTGTCCTCACTGGCAGTGCATGCCTTACTGGCAACAGGAGTTCAATAAACACATCTGACAGGCCACAGCTTATACTCTTCCTGACTATGGCAAGAATCCAAGGGCAGCAAAACATGAGAAACAACCAACAGGGCTGGTACCAAGAGCACGCAATCTACTCTGAGGGGCTAGCCAGTCACTCTGAGTTCTAGAAATATGCCCTTGCTTTAGGGAGCTCTTTTTCTGGAGCCTGGAGATTCTCAATTCTGTTCTCACTTCGCCACACCCATGGGAACACTGCTCAGGACAACACTGGGGCTGTTGGCTCTCAATGAGAGAAAGATTACTAAATTGCTGGAGAGAGAGCTGTAGAATGTAATAGACATAGCTTTGGATGTCACCTTGGCCAGGCACTATAGTGCAGGGCTGAAGCAGAAGGATTGTTATTTCAAAACCAGCATGGGAAACTTAGTGAGACTCAACATGAAAATGTCTTTAAAACAGCTGGTGCAGCTCAGTGATACAGCACTTGCCCAGCTCGCACAGGGCCTATGTTCATCGACAGTGCCACATGTTTATATAGATATACACATACACATGTTGCTACCGTCAATTAGTTTTGCCCTGATGCTCTCTACTCCTGTATAACCAGGGTCACAGCTGTACCTTCTGTATAATCTGAGCCTAGAGAATATTCCCAGGGGACATGGTGGCACACACGTGTAATCCTAGCACTAGGGAGGGAGAGCAGGCAGAAGGACGGCTGTGAGTATAAGGCTACCCTGAGCTATAGAGTAAGTTCAAGCCAACCAAACATCTCATGAGCCAAAATAGCTGCCTTCCTATTGCAAACAGTCCAAATGTTCCTCAAAGTAACCTGAACAGCTCTACCAGAGGCGTCTGCTTCCCTGAACCTGGCCACAGCAAAGGAAAGCAATGGCTTAACCCAGAATCAAGGAAACAGAACCGCATTCTTTCTGAAAAGCCAAAGCTGATTTTAAAGGGGCAGGTGAGTGTCAATTCCTAAGCTGTAGTGTGGGAAATCTCTTCCATACTGCTATGAAATCTGAGGAAATACCAATCAAAGGAGAAGAGACTTAGGAGCTCAGTTAAGTCAATGACATTATTCTCTTTCTTTATTTAACACAATGTACTCAACACTCACTACACAGTTGTTGATGGTCTAACGCTGGCCTGGTGCTGCAAATGAAAAGATATTAACCCTACTCTGCAAGTGTTCCTCCTTCTCAACAGCACTTAGACACTTCTTTCAACTCAAAACAAAAAACAAGTAAGTGGCTAGAGAGGTGGCTCAGCAGTTTGGTGCACTTGTTCCAAAGGACCAGAGTTTGATTCCTAGCATCCACATGGTGGCTTATAACCACCCTACTCCAGTTTCAGGGGATCTAGCGCCCCCTTATGTCCACCTGCAGCAGGTACACAGAAGGTGCACGCGTGCACACACACACAGACACACACACGTAGGCAAAACATTCATATGCATAAAATTAATCTTTTAAAACCATTTTTTAAAAAATCAGAATATGGCCAGGCATGGTGGCACACACCTTTAATCCCAGCACTTGGGAGGCAGAGGTAGGCAGATCTCTGTGAGTTCGAGGCTAGTTTGGTCTAGAAAGAGAGTTCTGAACAATCAAGGCTACACAGAGAAACTCTGTCTCGGGGGGGGGGGGGGGGGGATCAGAATACATTTACATATTTACTTGTGTGTATATGTAAATTCCTCAGCAAGAAACACAAACAAGCATGCCATGATGCCTCCAGAGAGGGAAACTGAGAAGCTGGGAGTGAGGGGAGAGGAAGACTGATGGCTAATACCTATTTATATTCTTTCAACTTTGAGCTCCATAAATATGTATTTAAGAGACAAAGTGTCACCATATTAGAAAACTAGTTTCTGCCAGGCACAGTGGTACACGCCTTAATCCCAGCACTCAGGTGGATCTTGTGAATTCAAGGCCAGCCTGGTCTATATACTAAATCTAGGCTGGCCAGAGCTACAAAGTGAGACCGTCTTAGAAAGAAAAAAAAAAAAAAAAAAAAGGTAGCCTGGCATGGCAGCGCATGCCTGTAATCCCAGCACTCAGGGAGGCAAAAAAAAAAACAAAACCAAAAAACAAACAACAAAAATTTTCATTTGTATAGGAATAAAATCCTCACAATATACCGAAATGCATCTCAGCCTCCATGCTCACACAGCAACTGAGAAAAGAACTTCAAGACTGTGTGGCACTACCCAAGAGTCTTAAAATACACATTATCTCACTGACTTGTGCTAGCCATTTATAGATATTATCTCATTCCTTTTGCAGGTAAGGAAGGTGAAGCCTCAAAACGTTCCATGATTGGTTCAAAGTCACAGAGCTAGTAAGTGCTGGAGACAGGCTGGAAATCAGGACTGCAGGATACAGCCATGCTTTGGAAGCCATCTCTTACCTTCCATGCCGATGAGCAACAGGTTAGAGGTCAGCTGCCCCCAGCCACGCTTGCCCTGTTGCTTATTAATCCAGTTCCAGTTGAAACCCAAGAAGTCCATAACAATCTTCCTACCCACAGTGTCGTTGAGCGTTTGCTGCAGATACAACCTACATTTCCCAAGAAAACAAACTTCATCAGTACCCTCGATCAGTCCCTGGTATGACCTCTCTGTGCCGGGAAACCCAAGTCTGTCACTAGCATCGCCAACAGAGGACAGCTGTGATCATCCTTGAACGTGGACAGACTCACAGAGCTGAATTCTTTTTCCTTGTCTGAGCTCTGTTCCACGGAAAGTTCTTTAAAGATGTGATTCTGAACTTCCGGACCACAGTAGAAAGAGCGTAAAGAATTCAAGGTTTCCTATAAAAAGGTCCTTACACACATGTACATTTCACACAACTTAGTTTCCTGGAAGGCTTCTACAAAGTCTATGGTGAATCTGCCTTCTTCCAGACATTCAAGACCCAACACATCTCCCTTGGCCCAAGATGACCACCAGGCCTTCCTTGTAGGGGAGTTAACTCCTTGATGCGCATGTAAAACTGTCTTATTTAACTTGCTTTGACCAATAAAATGTCCACAGAGGGACTTGTGTTGCTTCCAAGTATAATTCTGAGAACTAGTCCATATTATCCTGTTTTCCCCTTGGCTACATCCAACTGCAAAATTCCAGCTTGTAACTACGGGGACAAAATGTGTCTGAGAATCAACAAGATGGTCCATGACGAACATGTATCAGAGTGAAAATCAGGGACGTCACTGCCTCAAGTCCTAACAGTTATGGCAGCGTTAATTAGGAATCTCAGTAACTCGGGAAACCAGCTACAAAGACCCTCTATGGCCCTCTCATAATGACAGAGGCTAGCTGTAATTCTCCATTCTTCTGCCTCTACCTCCTGAGTATTGCGATTACAGGCATGCACCACCCTGCCTGGCTATAACTTACATATTAAAAAAACAAAAACAAAAACCCCACAAAAACCCAACCTCCCCTCGCAAAAAGGCCATGAATCTAAACCATATTCCTATTACAACAGAGTAATAAAATCTCAAATACCTCACAGTACATGTGGAGGTCAGAGGACAACTTGTGGGAGTTTGTCTTGGGGATTAACTCAAGTTGACAGGCTTGGCACTAAGCACCTTTACCGCTGAAACATCTCACTGGCCCAGACATTTAAAAATCTATTCACTTAGTTGCACACTGCTGATAGGAAGTCAGAGAATCAAGACGGGAGACTATAGAGAAGTCTAGACACAATCACTAAATCATTCACTATTAAGTACTTGGTGAAAGCAATTTCCCAGGGTCAGTTTTACAACGTGGCACTGCCGCTGTCTGGAACCTGTATCACTGGGCTGTACTCAGAAAGAGGACAAAAGAATCACTCTTGTGAATGAGTTTTGCCCACTGGCAGCCAACAGCATATCAAGCAATGTGTTCTGATCCTCCCAAAGCTCCTTAGCCCCAAACCATAACAAACCACCTAACTTTTCTGCCTACACTGTCCCCAGACAGGACAGTATTTGACCATCAAGACGGCAAACTGTCAATTTCAGGGCTAAATCCAACAGGCAATTTTGTCTTACTCTGTGTGCATGCATGTGTTTTCAATGTCAGAAGGGGCTCCAGAGATGGCTCAGCTGGTAAAAGCTCTAGAGAGGACTGGGGTTTAGTTCCCAGGACTCACATGGAAGTTAACAACTGTCTGTAATGCCTTTGCAAACACCCATACACGCCTTTAATCCCAGCATTCAAGGCAGAGGCAGGAGGATCCTGGTGAGTTTGAGGCCAGCCTGGTCTAAATGACAAGTTCCAGGCCAGTCAGAGTAGATCAAGACCCTGCCCCACCCCCCAAAACAAACCAAAACCCAAACAAAACAATAGCAACAAAAAGCAACCATCCCTTAAATAAAACATTATTTTTTTTTCTCAAGAAGCCAGAAGATTTTAAGTAAGAATCTTTCATTTTGCCAGGTACATACCTATAATCCCAGCACTCAGGGAGGCAGAGGCAGGTGGATCTCTGTGAGTTCAAGGCCAGCCTGGTCTACAAAGTGAGTCCAGGATAGCCAAGGCTACACAGAGAAACCCTGTCTCACATTTTGAACTTGTCTTGAAAAATCAGAACCATGGGACAGCCCTCCCAAATAAAAAAAAAAACACACAACGACTTCTCACTCTGAACAGGATGGACACCTGCAGCCTTATTAAACTTCTGGCCTAGACATCAAGCCTTTCTTTCTTCTGATTGACCCTGCAAGGTACCTGTCACCCTCATGCCTAAGACAGCAAATTAGACTTACAGTTCAAAGCTAATGCTACTCTTATCCAATAAACTGGAAAGAACCATCAAGGACTCACAGCCCTTACAGAATAGCAGAGCAGAATATTCATTCGTTCAGTAGTGGCACCCGGAGGCCGGAGATGCCAATCTCTTCTTCCCCAATTCCACCACACCTTCCAACAAGCACAGGGAAGTGGGTGCCCGAATTCTACTGACGGGGCAACTTACCGCTCTTCTCCCCCACGCTGCTGTATATCTTGTAGCTTCTCAACAAACTCATGAAATTTAATCTCCTCCCTGTTGGACCTTGGCTTAAAGTTCTGAAAGTTAGCCATCTTCTTCTCATCGTAGTATAAGAACTTATGGGTGCTGGCACTGTAGACAGAGAAATCGCCGTTGCCAATATTCTCTTGCAGGTATTCGAGGTCCCATTTCAGAGCAGGGTACACAAGGTTTGTGTCGGTCAGCACCACGGGCTCCTAAGCAAAAACATCAGGAAAAAAAAAAAAACAAAGTAATTTTAAAGCGCTTTTATGTTCTTTTCGTCGGTACCTGTACTTGTCAAATTCACAACAATTTCTCCTGTCGAGCATTCCTGACACACCATCTCTCCTTCCCGCCCCGTAAGTCTCTGTCCACATCCGGCCAGTTTCCCACCTCTCCCCTTAACTGGGTCCCTTCCTCCATCCCTTCAGCAGCAGCCCCGCCCCCCCACCTCATTTTCGATGAGCTCTTCCGCCCGAGGGTCACTCTGGCTCAGACGAGGAATGGGTCGGGTTGGGAAGCTGTAACTTCGTAGCTGGGACTCATTCCAGGCGGGACCCGGAGCTTCAGCCTCTTCCCGGGCCTCTCCAGAGCCAGAGGCCGTAACCTCGGCTGCCGTCGCCGCCATCTCTGCTTGGGAGACGGCCCCCACCGGAAGCGGAAGGGCTACCCTTTCCGGAAGCAACCACAACGGACACCATAGAGATGAACTGCAAGAAAAACCAGTCCAGACCCTTTAAGAAGGTGGTGCCCTAGGTTGAAGGAGCGCTCCCTAATGGTGACCTGCAGCACTACAGCCTAGGCTCCACTCTTGGTTAGTGCCTCAGAAAAGGGGCAAACAAGACCACAAAATATTGCAGCCTCTGCGTGCTAAAGCTACAGAGGCAAAGGCGGAGGCAAGTGTAATTAAGCTTCAATTACATGGGCTGGAGAGATGGCTCAGTGGTTAAGAGCACTGTCTATTCTTCCAGAGGTCCTGAGTTCAATTCCCAGCAACCACATGATGGCTCACAACCATCTATAGTGTGATCTGATGTGCACTGTATACATAATAAATAAATGAATCTTTAAAAAAAAAAAAGCTTTAATTACATAATCTCATAGGTGAAGAGAGAAGCCAACGCTAGATCCACTTAAGGAACGATTCACTAGAAAAATCATTTAACACAGAGATCTTGGGTAAAGCTATCCTGAAGACTTAGGCAGATAATAAATGACAAACTGAATTCCAACTACTCCAGAGGCTGAAGCAGGAAGATCACTTGAATTCAAGAGTTCAGAGCCACCGGACGGTGGTGGCCCCCACACCTTTAATCCCAGCACTCGGGAGGCAGAGGCAGGTGGATCCCTGTGAGTTCGAGGCCAGCCTGGTCTACAGTGCGAATCCAGGACAGCCAACATGGCAAGCCACCATGAAAAAAAAAAAAGTAAAATAAAATCAAGGGAAAGATCCTTTTGTTTAGTATTATTTGATTCAAATCTATTCTTGAAATGAGACCAATGTTATTTAGCCATAGGCATCCACATTTTCAAGCAATATAGACTGATTATAAAAGACCATATCTATTGCTTTGCTTGCTTACTAGACAGTTCTAATGGATAACCACAGGAGACGAAGGGTGTCATCCCATGGTGTATATGTCCTATTTAAGACTCTCCCCTTAAATGAAAGAAGGACCTGTGACTATGACAGGGTAGTGCTCCTGAAATTAGGTTACATTATATGCCAAAGATATAGTCAAATTCCCTAACCAGTCAAATTTGAGAACATCAAAGTAGAGATTTATCTTGAGTAGGGCTGACATTATCTCTCTAGCCCTTTAAATCTGGGCTCACTTGTCAGAGACAAAAGTCTTGGAGATTTGAAGCTATAACACATGCCAGCTGTTTGCCTTGAACATATGTGTGTGTGTGTGTGTGTGTGTCTGTGTGTGTATTTATGTTAGAGATTGACAGGTGAATTCTATCCCAGCTGAGAAATACTATTGGCTAACAGCCAACAAGAAAGTGGGAAACATAGGCTTATAAATTTAAGTAATTGAATTCTGCCAATAACTGCCATGCTCATAAAAGGACACAAAGCCTCAGATGATGTGGCAATAAACCTTGGTTTCAGACTAGTGAGAGACCCTGAGATGTGGACCCAACTAACTGGAACCTATACTCATGGGAAATGTGAGATAATAAGTTGGTGTTTTTGGGCTTCTACTTATATGATTTGTTTAAAGAATACTAAGTTTAACTTGACAAAACTTAACTTACTACATGCAGCAATAGAAGTCAGTACACAGTCTTAGTTTATATAATTATGCCACACAGTAGCGATAACATAACCAACTGGCAACAGGGTTATCTAGATAAAGGGGTTTGGCAGCAAAGTTTTGTCTGCAATGCTTGAATTTTTCCAGATACATCAATTTATAACCTTGGGAATTAAAAATAAATCAGACCTAGAAGTTCATATTACTAAAATCAGGAATGAATGCAGGAACATAATACAACTTTACAAATATAAAAAGGAATATATAAAATACTATAAACAAGTGTATGTTAAAAATAGAGAACGTAGGGGCTGGAGAGAAGGCTCGGGAGAGAGCACTGACTGCTCTTCTAGAGGACCTGGGTTCAACTCCCAGCACCCACACGGCAGCTCACAACTATCTGTGACTCCTGTTCCAGGGGACCCAACACCCTCACATAGACATACATGCAATCAAATGCCAATGTAAATAAAATTAAAATAAACATTAAAAAACAGAGAATCCAGATGAGATTGAGGAATTCCTGTAAAAACACAAACTGTAATAACTGATTCAAGAAGAAAAACAACAACAAAAAATCCCTAAATGGACCTATATCAAAACTACATTAGGCATTTTTTTAATCCCATAAGGAAAAACCTAAAACAATATGGATTCAGTGATGAATCCTATCACTTAGAACAGAATTAATAATAATCCTTCAGAAACAGACGAGGGAAGACTTGCAAATTCATCCTATGAAGCCAGCATTACCCAGATATCAAAATGAATAAAGACAGTGAAAGAAAAGCATATCAATATCCCTTATGAATATGCATGCAAAAGTCCCCAGCAAAAAATATTTAGCGCCATACAAAAGGATTAACACACCATAACTAAATGGGATTGATTTTTAGAATACTTGCAGCCTTGACTGTACTGGAACACACTCTGTAGACCAAGCTGGCCTTGAACTTACAGAGATCCACTTGCCTCTGCCTCCTGAACACTGGGATTGAAAGGCATGCACCACCACTTCCCAGCTTTACAGTAGACTCTTTTGACAGATGTCAAGGTGATTTTTTTTAATGATAAAAGCAGAATTCCAAAGGACATTGTTGAGACAGTAGAAAGACAGAAATGGTGATGATACAGCTCAGTTGGTAGAGCGCTTGCTGGCATGCAAAAAGTCCTGTGTGCACTCGGGAGGCAGAGGCAAGTGGATCACTGTTAGTTCAAGGCCAGCCTGGTCTTCAAAGTGAGTTCCAGGACAGCCAAAGCTACACAGAAAAACCCTGTCTCAAACAAACAAACAAACAAACAAACAACAACAACAACAAAAAAGACCTGGATTTGCTGCCAAGCACCATACAAATCAGCCATGGTCTACACATATCTGTTACTCCAGTGCTTTAGAGGTAGAGGCAGGATGATCAGAACTTCAAGACCATCCTCAGCTATACAGCAAGTTCAAGGCCATCTTAATCTACATGAGACTCTGTTTTAACAGGGGGTGGGGGGGGGGGGAGGGGGGAATGAGCTTATAAAATAGAAGAAATATTTGCAGATTATGTATTTAATAAGGAAACTGCATCTAGAATCCATAAAGAGCTCTTAGAACTCACCAATAAATAAGAAAACCCAGTTTAAAATTAACAAAAGTCCTGAATAGGCATTTCTCCAGAGAAGATCTATCACAGCCAAATGCACATGAAAGGGTGCTCAGGGGAGAAGACAATTTGTTGTGAAAGGAACTATTTGAAGGGTCATAAATCACATGACTTTAATCCCAGCACTCAGGAGGCAGAGGCAGGTAGATCGCTGTGAGTTCAAGGACAAAGTGAGACTAGGAAAGCCAAGGCTGTTACACAGAGGAACTCTGCCAAAAAAAAAAAAAAAAAAAAAAAAAAAAAAAAAAAATCTGCACTCAGCTGGGAGTGGTGGCACATCCCTTTAATCCCAGCACTGGAGAGGCAGAGGCAGGTAGGTTGCTGTAACATCCAAGCCAGCTTGGTCTACAAAGTGAGTCCAGGAAAGCCAGTGCTCTGTAATACAGAGAGAAACTCTGTCTTAAAAAAATTTTTTTTTTTTTTTTTGGTTTTGGTTTTGGTTTTGGTTTTGGTTTTGGTTTTGGTTTTGGTTTTTGGTTTTTCGAGACAGGGTTTCTCTGTGTATCTTTGGCCATCCTGGACTCACTTTGTAGACCAGGCTGGCCTCGAACTCACAGCGATCCACCTGCCTCTGCCTCCTGAGTGCTGGGATTAAAGGCGTGCGCCACCACCGCACAAAAAGAATTTCTGTATTTGTTTGTGCAAACTTTTGCCCTGGGCTGCGGAAAGAAGGTGCACATAGATGAAATCCATGTCTTGGAAGAGAGCGGAAGGCTTCCCAGCCAGGTGTGGTGGCACATGCCAATACGCTCAAGCACTTCCGGAGTTTAGGCAGGAGCAGAATGAGTTCGAAGCCAGCCTAGGCACATGATGAGATCTTTTCTCACAACAAAACAAAAGAATCACAGGGGGTGGGGGAAGCAAGAGGATTCCTGGGTGCTGTTCCTACAGTCTGCCCATTCACACTGGCATACATTCATGTTAGTGTTCCCAGTAGGGCCCCCCCCCATATCAGTTACTCATCTCTGGAACAAAAAACATGACAAAACCTATTTTTGGGTTTCTTTTAGTTTACAGTTTGCAGGTCCAGGCCATCAGGGCAAGGAAGTCATGGTGGCCAGAGCTTGAGAGAGCTGGTCACATTGCACCCACCGCCAAGCAGCACAGAGTGATAAAAGCAGTCCCTGGGCTCCCTTTCTCATTTTTATTCAGTCAGCGACCCAGCCCATTGAACAGCGTCGCCCACACTTAGAGTGTGGCTCACCTCGATTAACTTAATCAACAACCCCCCCCCCCCCATGGATGCCTGGAGGGTTGTTTACTGTTGATTCTAAATGCCAACAAATTGAAGATTCATCTACACTCCCCATTATTATCTTTATTTTTTTCCATTCTCTGTGCTACATGGCAGCAGCCATCACAGTCAAGCAAATGAAAACGAGGCGCTGTTATCATTTGCTTGTGTTCCTCCAAAAAAGTATGTACTGGAAATTTACCCCTAATGTCAGTGTTGAAAGGGAAAGCCTAATAGGAGAAGTTCAGGTCACAGAACCTCATTTTCATGAGTGAGTAACCCTTATTATTAAAGGGCTTGAGGCAGGGAGCCCAACTGACGCTTCTGCACGTGACCTCTTGCCCTTCACCTCCTGCCTTTTGCCCCTGAGTGACACACAGGAGACCATCACAAGGTGTGGACCCCTCAAACCTTGGATCCCTCAACATCCGGAACTGTAAAAATAAAGCATCGTCCTTTTCCAAAGTACCCTGTATCCAAGCACAGCAAGAAAGATCAGCCACACCCACAGGCCGGTTATTACAGGAAAGACAGTAGGGAGCGTTGCCAAGGCTAGGAAGGCACAGAGCTCGCTCTTCAGCTGCAAGGGTGAACAGGAAAAGCTGCAGCTGCTTACAGCAATCTGGGAGGTTTTCAGACAGTGAATCATATGAGATATCCCGAGTGTGAAAATCTGTTTTTAGGGCACAGCCAGGAGAATTGAAACCACACATCCAAGCTTGATGCCATGTCCTTCCTTCCCTGGAATCCCAGCACGTGGCAGGCCAAGGCAGGAGGGCCTCAAATTTGAGGCCATTCTGAGTTTCAGAGTGAGTTCAAGGACAGCCTGAGTTACGGATGAGACTTTGCCTCAAGAAGCCAGTAAACTAGACCAAAGAACAAAGCAAACTCATAAAAACAAGAAAAAGGAAAATATACTATGTAAACGTACATTAAAATGTGTACAAGAAAATTCACAGTAGGATTACTCACAAAAAAAAAAAAAAAAACCCAAATGCTCATCAATTGATAAGTGTACAACGGGTTATATACAATAGACTATCAGTCATAAAAATAAATATCTTAATACATATTTCAACATATTCACATTATGTAAAAGAAGATCCACACAAAAGCCACATATTGTTTGATTCCATTTCTATAAATATACAAATTAGGCAAAAGCATAGAAACAGAAAGTAGATTAGTGGTTGCCAATGTGTGAAGGTTGCGGAAATTACAACTGGTATGAGATTTCTCTGGGGGAAGTGACGAAATGCGTACAATTTGAGAGAAGTGATGGTTACACTCCTTTGTAATGTATATTTTAAAAAAATTATACACTTTTTTTTTTGAGATGTAGTCCAGACTTGCCTTAAACTTATTATATAACTCAGGCTGGCCTTGAACTCCTGTTTTTTCTGCCTTTACTTCTCAAGTGCTGACTTACAAAAGGCATACACCATCATGTAAGAGTCCATTGTGGGGCTGGAGAGATGTCTCAGAGGTTAAGACTACACTGTTCTTCCAGAGAAGTAAGGACTCAGGACTCAAGTCCAGTGTTCAATTCCCAGGACCCCACAATCCACTGTAACCCTGGACCTTTTGTAACCCCAATTCCAGGGGGATCTCATGTCCTTTTGGCCTCCCCAGCACCACATGCATGTGGCACACAAACATACAAGTAGGCAAACACCCATATACATGATTTTCTTTACAAAAAAAAAACCAAACTATATCTATATAAATGATCTCCTAAACAGATAAATAGCTTAGACCAATTTTGTTTCAGGAGCCACATGAGATCAGAGCTTGCTACTAGTTAAATGCAAATGCAGATATTGTCAAATTAATTCTGACGATGTCTAGCGATTCTACAAGAAGACAGAATAGAATGCACTGCAATAAACACCCCCAAATTTAGAGGTGAATACTACACGTTCGTGTTTGTCGCTCTGGTATACATTCGAACATGGATTCTATCCCAGTGGTTTTATCTAAAGAGTTGATGGAAATATGTGTATACTCATCGCGTGTAAAGTACCCAAACCTTACTTGTGTAAGTAAAATGAAAACTTAATAATATGCAAACATGTCTCCCAGTCTACCATGTTAAGAGTTCGATAATTATAGTCCGTTTGAAATTGTTTTGTTTTGTTTCCTGGCAAATGGGAAGGTGGACTGTATCAGGTGAGCCGCCTCCGGTAATAGGCTTGGTTTTATATTTCTTGAGTTGAAGTGACTGACACATTTAGATGAACTGAGACTAAAGGAGGCAAGTCTGAATATATATATATAAGGAAAGAGGTCAAACGATTTGGAGAAAGGAGCAAAGAAAACCAAGAACTAAATCTGAAAAATGACTACATGTGAGGACAGAAGGTGGAAACGTCGGGGGGTGGGGGGGCGGCGCGTGGCGGGGGCCGGGGGAGAGGCAAGCAACCTGAGAAGAATAAGCTGATTTTACTTTGATCTGTGATGTTCGGCGGGAGCACCTTTGGAAGGGCCTCAGACAGCTGAAGGCGCAAAGGAACACCATAAGTTGAAATATCAAATAAGTAGTGGCTTTGTTTTCTCTCCTCTTGTCATCTGTTCTGGCACCTCGTCAAGCGCTCAACGCCCACAGCTCTACAGCGTATTTAAAGCCCGCCCAGCTTGACCCTGTGGACTTTTGCGCTGGCTTCAACGGTCGCGTTTGGCCCCGCTCAGCCACCGTGACCCGCCTTTGCGCATGTGCAGGGTGAACAGCCGAGAAGGTGAAGATGGCGGCTGCCGGGGCTGCGGCCCTGGGAGTCCGGTGGCTGCAGAAGGCAACCCGCGGCGTGGTACCACTCGGGGCACGGACAGGTCCGCAAGAACGCGCGTGACTCTGGTGTGGGAAAGGGTTGTCTGAAGTTTGCAGTTTCCGGAGGAGGGCGGCATTCTCGACACGATAGTGGCGGTGTCGCGGCAGGTTTGGGAAGCCGATGAGTTAGTGTGTCCAAAAGGGGGTGCAGGGTTGCTGTGGTCCGGCAAAGTGCGGAACTCCGACCTCTGCAGTCACTGAGGTTTAGTGCTTTTTGGGTGGCTAGAGAACCGCGCCCATCTAACCTGCATCCCTCTGCATCCAGCCTTCCACATGACCAAGGACATGCTGCCGGGGCCGTATCCTAGGACCCCGGAAGAGCGGGCCGCGGCAGCCAAGAAATATAATATGCGCGTGGAAGACTACGAGCCGTACCCGGACGATGGCATGGGGTGAGGTAGAAGGGGTCTCAGCCGCATCCAGGGCAGTGATGGGTGAAGCCTGTTGGAGTTGGTGGTGCGACTCTGATGTTTTCTCCGGATCCTTCTGGTGACCCCTCAGAGTCCTTAAGTGTGGGTGCTTCTCTTGGTTGGGGGAGGTGGGAGTGTGTGGGTGAGCAGCTGCTGCCAAGAGGACTTCAATTTTTTCCTTGGCCCGGGCTGTTTTCCTCAAATGAGGAAGCTGAGGTTTTAATAGCTCCCCGGAGGAGTCCAGAATAGCAGAATTCTTCCTTGGCTCCATCCAGAGCATTTAGAGCATCTGCTGGGCTCAGGTGCTGTCATCTAGGCACGTGACCAGGCTGGACTCCTGTCAGGAGAACCTTACCGTGGATGGGGATGGGGTCTCCTGTATTCTCTGCATGTCTGTTCAAAATCTTGTCTCATTTTTTTTTTTTTGCCACTCGGGATCTGAAAATCCCATTAACTGTTGAGCAAATTAAATGTCAACCTTTATTCTCTGGTTGGTGTTAGTCCCTTTTGCCCCTGTATCCATGCAACAAGGTTAATTATGTAAGTGGTTAAAACATCCTCTTTACTTCCTGTGTTAGCATTTCTCTTTTCTTGTTTTCCAGTCATTCTCTTTGAAACATGTTCTGTTATTGTTTTCTCTGTTTTTTACTTTGTTGTGGACAGGAACAGCCTGTGTAGTAGTCCATATAAGGTGAACTTGGATTTGTTGGGGGAGAGCGCAGTTAGGCAAGACCTCCTATGAGGCGTGTGAACATGAGGGTATAGATCAACTTGTGATTAAGAAACATGGTAGCAGTCTGGTGTCGTGGCGCACACCTCTAATCCCAGCACTCGGGAGGCAGACGCAGGCACATCTCTGTGAGTTCGAGGCCAGCCTGGTCTACAGGGTGAGATCTAAGACAGTAAGGGCTACACCGAGAAACCCTGTCTTGGGAAAAAAAAAAAAAAGAAAGAAAGAAAGGAGGAGAGAAGCTATAAAGAAGAAAAGCCTTTTCTAATGTGATTCCTTTTTGTTATTATTCCAACAAATGTGCATGGCATTTTATTTAGAGTCCATCTGATGAAAGTGAATTAATTGATTGTCAAATTCCCTTTCGTTCTAATTATAGAGTTGTGTGACTTTTCTTTGTAACTGAGGATAAGGCTGTGTTGTTTCAAAATTTGACATAACCTCTAATGAGCCTGGACTTTTTTGGTTCTGTGCTTAATACTAAGAGATCTTGATTTGGGGTAAGTTCAATTCTAAGTGAAATAGTTATATCTGTGGCTTTGTTCCTGATCTTTGAGAGGAGGGCTTTGAACTGTCAGAGACTGCTCATAGCTCTCTCCAGAAGTCCTTGCTGGCTATCTTTCAGGCGTGGTGACTATCCGATGCTCCCTAACTACTCACAGCATGAGAGAGATCCGTGGTATGAATGGGACCACTCAGACCTGAGGTTGAACTGGGGTGAACCGGTAAGATAAACCATTGCCCGTTTTACTTTCTCTCAGTTTCCTTATGTTTTCCTGGGACTCTCTCTTTACCTCAAATGATACTTTTTTGCTAAGCTTTTCTGATCAAGGGAGCAAGGTCCAGTGATCTGAGACCTGAAGTTCTACACGTGGCACACAAAGTCTTCTGCACTGTGAACATTGTATGTGTCCTGCTTGAGTAAGCTTTGATGGAGCCAGCACTCATCTTTAAGGCTGGCCCCGTGTGTTGTGGACCTGGCTCTCAGGAAATTGCTCCCACAGCTGGGCGTGGTGGCGCACGCCTTTAATCCTAGCCCTCAGGAGGCAGAGGCAGGTGGATCGTTGTGAGTTCGAGGCCAACCTGGTCTACAAAGTGAGTCCAGGATAGCCAAGGCTACACAGAGAAACCCTGTCTCGAAAAACAAACAAACAAACAAACAAACAAAAAAAAAAAAAAAAAAAGAAAAGAAAAGAAAATTGCCCCCACGAAGTGTGATGCTTATCTGAAGCTTTGTATCAGGCTCTGGCCATTCTAGATTGCCTGCTGTCTTAGTCAGGGTTTCTGTCGCTGTGACGGAACACCATGACCAAAAAGCAAGTTGGGAAGGAAAGGGTTTATTTGGCTTACACTTCCATAGCACTGTTCATCACCAAAGGAAGTCAGGGCAGGAGCCAGGAGGCAGGAGCTGATGCAGAGGCCAAGCTTACTGGCTTGCTCCCCATGGCTTGCCCAGCCTGCTTCCTTATAGAACCCAGGAGCACTAGCCCAGGATGGCACCACCCTTAATTGGCTGGGCCCTCCCCCAGCAATCTCTAATTAAGAAAATGCCTTATAGCCAGATCTTCTGGAGGCATTTTTTTTTTTTTCAGCTGAGGTTCCCTTCTTTCAGATAACTCTGGGTTGTATCAGGTTGACATAAGACTACCCAGCACACCTGTCATTTGCAAGAAGAACAAATGGTGACAGTTCTATGCCCTTCTACCACAGATACACTGGGACCTAGACATGTATATCAGGAATCGTGTGGACACATCCCCTACACCTGTCTCCTGGGATGTCATGTGTAAACACCTCTTCGGCTTCGTGGCTTTCATGGTTTTCATGTTCTGGGTGGGGGATATGTACCCCTCCTACCAACCTGTGGTGAGTATCTTATGTGCTCCCCAAAGCACGCCTGCCTCCTTTTCTGAGGAAGTCAAGTCTCTGCAGTAGGAAACTAGCGAATACCAAGTTTGGCTTCCTCGAGTTTTAGAAAACAGGAGAATGAAGGGCCTCACCTACCAGCCCAGCACAGGCATCAGAGCACTGATTCATGGACCAGTTTCATGGAGAAGACAGACTTTATCACTATATAATGGGTGAGACTGTGGAAACTAATCTTCAAAGCTTCCATTTGAGGATGGTGGGTACCATTTACATTTTAGTGACTGGCCTTTCAAGGCAGAGTCTAAGAATCTAGAGCTGAACCCTCACCCTGTACTGAGCACAGGGGTGGGATGGGGGGGAGGGTACTGGGAACTGTTGTCCACGATGAACATAGACAGTTGTGGCTCAGAGAATGCAAAGGCCATAGAAAATATACTTTCTTGCCGGGTGTAGGCTCATTTCTGTGATCCCAGCACTTGGGAGGCAGAGGCAAGTGGATCTCTGTGAGTTCAAAGCCAGCCTGGTCTACAAAGAGAGCCCAGGACAGCCAGGGCTACACAAATAAAGAAAAAGAAAAAAATATCCATTCCTGTTTAAAGGAAGTATTAAGAATTTTTAGATAAATGACACAATGAGCGTCGTTTGAGAAGATATGTGACAGCCTGGTGTACGTGGCCACCTAGAGTAAACGTTCAGAGTGGGATGAATGGCCGTGAGGGAGAGGATTAAACTAGAGGTGGTGGGGAAGTCAGAGGGACCATGAGGACAAGCGAGTACAATAGGAGGGGCAAGGATGATGCGTTAGGTGACAGATAACAATAGGGCCAATGAATGCCTCAGTGGGTAAAGGTACTTGCTGACCTGAGTTCAGTCCCTGGGATCCATGTGGTAAAAGAGAGAGAACTGACTCCTGTGAGTTGCCCTCTGACTTCCTCATAAGTGCCGTGGCAGGAGTGTGCCCACATATCTAGGTATTAAAAAAATTAATGTAATAAAAATATCCAAAAATTTAAATCAGCCATTAAAAAAAAAGTTCCTAGGTAACCAGCTCTGTGGGTTTCTTAGAGAACTACAATCCATTCACGTCTCTCAGGCCTGGTTCTTGGACGTCTTCATTGCATGGCTGTACAGTAGGGTGCTAGAGTCAGCATCTTCAGCAATCTCTAGGTAATTATGAAATGCATTTAGAATTGAAGATCGCTATAGTAAAAAGATTGTGAGGTAGCTGATTAGTTGCGTTGGGCTGCTTCTATTGTACAGCTAAGGATTTGAACTTGATGGCATAGTGGTGTATTAGTTAACAAATAGTTACACAGCCTCTGCTATGTACCAAATGTAGGCCGTGCCAGGGAGTGGGGATGCAGGGGTCTTGGTTGCCTCCAGTACCAGGGAGCCGTCTTCGGTTTTGACTAGGAGCCTGACATGATGAGGGCCAGGTTCTTAGGAAGATTCATGTAAGAGTGGTCTTGAGTGTTTGGGGACAAGAAGAATTGAAGGCAGGGAGGCTGCAGCATTTGCAGCCGGCTGCCCAGCACTACCTCTGCAGAGATAACACCCTGAAGGTAGCTGCTACGGTGTGTGCACTGACACGAGACTTCTTGCCAAGCCTCAGGGACTCTTTGCTGGAGAGCATGTGGGGCTGTGGTGAACACTGACTTCCCTTCAGGAGAGCAAGAAACAGTGTGGCTCTTGCATTTTTCAGTTCCGTGAGCACATCACCATCTTCTCCTCCCTCTGAGCTGTGTTCTCTGACAGCTGTTTGTTGATAAAGCCAGCAGCCCCGAAAGCACATCCCAGCCGCGGCTCCTCTGTACTTTCCCCCACCGCTGCTCCTGCACGCCTCATTTGCTAGGCCACTTTAGTGGTGGAACCATTACAGGCTGAGTGACTTAAAGGAGATTGAGTCTGTCTCGACCCCGAGAGAGAGCAGGATGGATGGATGTGGCTCAGACTTCCCCCTTCCCACCTCTCACTTCCCTTACAATTTAGGCTCCCTCTGCTGTGTGTTGAGCAAGGCAAGGAGCATCACTTCTGCCGGTTTAGCTCAGCTGGGTCTGACCAGAGGCACTGTATGCCCATTCGCTCTGCATGATTGTTAACTCAGAGTAGGGTGTAGTTGGGCATTGGCTGGCTGGCTGTCATTCTTGCTGACCTGTGTGCTTTTTGTTTTTTGTTTTCTTCCTTAGGGCCCGAAGCAGTACCCTTATAATAATCTGTACCTGGAACGAGGCGGTGATCCTACCAAAGAACCTGAGCCCGTGGTTCACTATGAGATCTGAGGAGGCTTCATGGGCCTTTGTGCCCTCTAACTAGGACTCCATCACTCCTAGAGATTTAACCTTAATGAAATCCCCAATAAAACTCAGTACTGTGGAATCTGTGTCTCATTTCCCCAGGAACAGTCACTGCTGTGAGGAGCCTGATCCTTGCCCTACCCTCTGCCTGCTGCCTGCCTGCATTCCTGTTTTCCTGCTCTGAAATGGAAGCATGGGAGGGAAGGCTAGGGAATAAGGGTCAGAAAATATCAGGTTGTTTTATTGGGGCTCTGAAAGTGGTTGAGGGCTGAGCTGCATCAGCACATAGGAAAGTGTCAGTCCTTCTCCACTTACAGGGCCAAGAAGGAAAGGTGTGTGCTGACTTCCCAATGTGGAACAAGATTTGTTTCCTTTAAAAGCTTTTTTTTTTTCCCCCGGGTGCATACCTATAATCCTAGCATTCAGGAAGCTGTAGCAAGAGGATTGCAAGTTTGAGGCTGTTCTGGGCTACATAGGCTATAAAAATAAAAACAATCAGAGACTTTTAGTTAATAATTGTTAGGTTTAAAAGACTTGTGTGTGCCTCTAACCCCAGTACTTGGGAGGGTGAGGCAGGAAGATCTCCGTGAGCTCAGGACTAGTCTAGCCTATGTAGGGTGTTTGAGGCTATCCTGAACTGTATATAAGACTTTCAAATCAAAGACCATTTATTTAACTCTTAAATAATAGCCTTTAAAAGAAAGTGATGTGCTTCAAGTGATGGAACAGTGGGAGAGGACTGGTAGAAAGCGGTGGCATTTCTGCATTCCTCCTTTCACAGCAAGTTTTCTGAAACAGCTTCTGAGTAAGTTAACATTGTCCATATTTTTGAATTAAGGGATGCATCTAAACTCTGGGACAGCTTTAGAAGAAAACCATGTATCAAAAAGCATCTCTCATTTCCTTAAACATTTTCTAAAGCACATGTTACCAACCACAGATAAAAATTATAATAGACATCAGCAAATAATATACAGGGACGTCATGGCCATTGTGCCTAAAAGGAACATGTATCACTGAGATCTCCAACCTTGACTTCTAGTTGTTACACAGTCTAAAATTCTTATATCTATAGGGATTGGTCACATGGCTTTAATCCCAGCATTCAGGAGACAGATACCTGAGCTCTACGCCAGCTAGTGAGATGCCATCTCAAGAAGCTGCAATGGGGAAAGAGCTTAATTTTTAAGGGCATTAGCTGCTCTTCCAGAGGACCTGGGTTCAATTCCCAGCACCCACATGGTGGCTCACAACCTTAACTCAGTCCAGGGGATCTGACACCATCCTCTGGCCTCTGGGGACACTGCATGGAGTGCTCAGATTTTTTTTTTTTTTTTTTTTTTAAGATTTGGTGTGATGGCATACACTTAATTCCAGCACATAGGGGCAGGCAGGTGGATCTCTGAATTGCAGGCAGTCTTGTTTACATAGTTTCAGGTCAACAAAGCTTGCATAATAAGGCCTTGTCTCAAAAAAATAAAACAGACCCCCCCAAAAAAGATTAAAAAGTATAACGATCAGATTAAAACTGATTAAAGCAGTAGCAGTCATCAGAGTGGTTATAGAATAATCTGCAAAGCAGAAGCAGCTACACTTGCAGTCTAAGCACTAGTCACATTGAGTAGAAGTGACTGGTGTGACTGCTAAAGAGTCAGATGCATGGACGTCAAGGCAATCCAAGAAGAGAAAGTATTTGTTAAGCTTCAGAGGGTAAGAATTGGCAGAAGGAAACGTGCCTGATTCTTGAAACTCAGGCAAATAAAAGAAATGACATAAATATCATTTCTGGATTTTGTAAAATTATATGTTCGGCGAGATATCCAAAGATGATGGGCTGAATACGAAGTCTGTCAGGGAGTCTTCTCAGTGGCCAGTGATCCTGCTGTGTCAATGCATCTGCTTTTTCAGGGGACCCAACAGCATACATCCTGAGTTTAGGGTTTGGTTTTGTTTTTTGACAGTCTTACTATGTAGCCCTCGCTAAGATTAAAGGTAGAGTATTTTCTTAACCTTGTTTTGCTTGGAAACTGGCCCATAAGAAAACACTTATCTCCTGTATCTGCACAAATAGACCCACTTGACTTAGACTGTTCTATTGCTCTGACCATGACTACGGCAACTATAAGGAAAGCTTTAAGTGGGGGCTGGCTTACAGTTTCAAAAGCTTGGTTCCTCACCATCATGGTGGGGAGCATGGTGGCAGGCATAGTAGGCGTGGTGGTGGAGAGAGAGAGAGAGAGAGAGACTGACTAGGCCTGGCATAGGCTTTTGAAATCTCAAAACCCATCCCCACTGACATACTTCCTTCAACAAGAACATATGTCCTAATCACTTCTTCTAATGCCTTCAAAGAGCCCATTCAAATATACAAGCTTATGGGAGCCATTCTTATTCAAACCACCACACCATTCAAATGAGATGTGGACTCCATTAGTGGTTGTGTGGGTAGTTTAAAAGAATCTTGTGACATTAGGGAGTGGTACATTGCTGAAAACGCCACTTTTTGAAGAATTCTTAGATTGACTGAGGGCTGCTGAGATGGCTCACTGGGTAAAGGTATGTGCTGAGAACCAAGTCCGACAAACTGAGATCACTTTTTAGGCCCTGCATGGTGGGAGGAGACAATTCCTATAAGTTCCTCTGACCTTCACATGTGTGCTGTAGTGTGTGTGCATCCATCACATGCACACAGAATAAATACCATTTTTAAAAAATGACTTTAGAAAGATACATGCTTTTCTTTATCTTATTTTTTTTAAAGATTTATTTATTTATTTATTTTGTATGCAATGTTCTGCCTGCATGTGTGCCTGTGCACCAGAAGAGGTCACCAGATCTCATTATAGACGATTGTGAGCTAAATGTGGCTGCTGGGAATTGAATTTAGGACCTTTGGAAGAGCAGCCAGTGTTCTTAACTGCTGGGCCATCTCTCCAGGCCAGTCATCTTATTTTTTAAATTTTCATTTCTTTGGGCTAGTTCAACCACAAATAATGGGGCAGGGAAATCAGTACAGACAGGGAGACCAAGCAGGGAGAAAGTGCAAACACATAGAAATGGGAGAGAGAGAGAGAGAGAGAGAGAGAGAGAGAGAGAGAGAGAGAGAGAGAGAGAGCATGTGTGAGAAAAATGTCTGGATTATATAGGGAAGAGCCTCTGGGGAGGGGAAGCCCAGCTCAGGGCAGAGGGCGGGTATACCAGCCATCCCTTGCAACAGGTGGGGACTGAGGGATGCTGGGAGAACCTGGAAGTCAGGTCTGATTTGATATGTTAAGTAGGTACCTCAGCCACTTGTCCTAGGTCTGAAAACCAACAATGTATGTATGTATGTAGTATGTATGTGCGTGTTTATGTATATGTATAAGATTTGTTTAAATGTATATGATTGTGTGCCGCCAGAAAATGGTGTTGGATACTCTGAGACTGGAGTTAGTCAGTTGGAAGCTGCAATGTGGGTGCTTGGAATTGAACCTATGACTTTAGTTCAGATTTCTTCTGTCCTAATCCATCAGTGTGCATGAAGCTTCTGCTTTATTCCTTAATTTTAGAGTATTGGCGAAAGTCAGCTTAGGGTGTGTGTGTGTGTATAATAGGGTCTCATGTAGCCCAGGGTGGCCTTGAACTTGCTGTGCAGTTGAAGATGACTTTGAACTTTTGAGCCTCCTGCCTCCACCTTCTGAGTACTGGGATTACAAGGTAGCCACCACCGTAACTGGTTTATGTGGTGCTGGGAAATAAAGCCAGTGCTTCAAGTGTATAGGGCAAGCGCTCTACCAGCTAGTCCATACCTTCAGCTCCTCAGGTTCCATCAGGCCCTCCCTCACTCCACCCCATCCTCCACCACAAACAAGTCTCACCTGTTTCTGTGCTAGGATATATATATATTTCCTTTAAAAAATTTTTTTATTAATTTATTCTTGTTACATCTCAATAGTTATCCCATTCCTTGTATCCTCCCATTCTTCCCTCCCTCCCATTTTTCCCTTATTCCCCTTCCCTATGACTGTTTTTTGAGGGGGATTACCTCCCCCTGTATACGCTCATAGGGTATCAAGTCTCTTCTTGGTAACCTGCTATTCTTCCTCTGAGTGCTATCAGGTCTCCCCCTCCAGGAGACATGGTCAAATATGAGGCACTAGAGTTCGTGTGAAAGTCATAACCCACTCTCCACTCAACTGTGGAGAATGTTCTGTCCATTGGCTAGATCTGGGTAGGGGTTTAATGTTTATCGCCTGTATTGTCCTTGGCTGGTGCCTTAGTTTGAATGGGACCCCTGGATCCAAATCTGCCTTTCATAATGTTCTACTTGTAGGTTTCTAGGACCCTCTGGATCCTTCTACTTTGCTATTGTCCCATGCTTCTCTCATCTAGAGTCTCAACAGGATGTCCTCCCCTCTGTCCCAGTTTCCTGGTAAGTGAAGGCTTTCGTGGGACTTTATTTTTTTAATGTTTGGTGTGTAGCAAGAATGGTCCTGGTGCAGACAGTGCCATACATGGATTTCTGTCTGCTCTCGGAACTTCATAGTCCATCATCAGATATAGTTTCAGAGATGACTCAGGTAGGGATTACCATATAATTCATGCATCAAGTGGAACTTTCGAGTCAAACTAATTGGTTATCTTCGCCTACTACAGTTCTCTCAACTTGAAAAGCATACGTGGTATCTTTGTACACTCTCTTTGCTCTTCCTTAAGGTTTCTAGCTCTGTTAACAGAGCCATTGCTCTCCCTGGCTCTCAAGTCTCAGCAGGCTTGAATCCTTGTCGTTCTCGGTCAGGAGAGCCCGTGCAGCTCTCCTTCAGTCACCTACTTACTTAGTTACTATATTTATTTATTTTTCGAGACAGGGTTTCTCTGTGTAGCCTTAGCTGTCCTGGACTCGCTTTATAGACCAGGCTGGACTTGAACACACAGAGATCTGCCTGCTTCTGTCTCCTGAGTGTTGGGATTACAAGCCTGCACCAATGGGCCAGGCTCAGCCGCCACTATGAATCCAGGCTTTCTTCACTTGTCCTTGGGCTGTTCTATTCCACTTGTAATTGGGTCCCTGCCTTCAGCAATTCTGCCTCCAAGGGGATCCACACCGCCAGATGCAGAATACAATCGCCACTAGTGCCTCTGGCCAAAAGTTTTCAGTAATTCCCTGTTAATAACAGAATTGATTGGTATTCCACCATCTATCTCCCCCCGTTCTCCCCCCCCCCGCCCCGCGTCCAGTCTCTTTGATTTAGGTGTGAGAAATGTCAAGATACCTATAAGCCACCTTGACCCTCTTTTGCTGAAATATCACCTAGTGTTCTTTCAGCTCCAAGGAGTAATGCCAGTGTCATGTGCCTGAAATCTTCCATGAAGCCCCTGGTCCATTGTCATCTCTTTTTCCACACACAGCCCTTAATCAGTTTATGGACACCCGCTACTGGTGTGTGTATCACTACTATTTATAAGCTCGATTGCATTTTACATTTTTAGCTAAATGGGTGCCACTGAGAGCTCATGGGCTAAGGGCCGGGTCTTCCCTCGCTTTAATAACTACATAATATCCCGAATTAGTGTTTTCCCTTTCCATATACAGGTTATCTATCCATGGAGGCTGGCTCAAATAGAATAGACTAGAATTTACTGGTTTTGGTAACCAAAACTGTGCAGTCGTAAGCACATGAGTCAGGCACTGTCCGTGCGGATTCGCGATGCGGAGCTCTGCTGAGCAAGCTGAGGGAGCCAGGGGTGGGTCATGGCCAGAGCAAGTTTACTTTTGGCCCTAGGCAGCCGCCGTCCGCGGAGCAATGCGCCCTAAAGCCCTTCGCTGGGACAGGACCTGCTCTGGCGGTCGCCCATGACCCCTCACCCGGGCGCTCGGTACAGGTGGGTTTCCGCCCCCCACCCCGAGGGTCTGGGGCTCTGGAGCACTGTTCCTCCCTCTGGAGGGCTCCGGGTAGCTCGCCAGTCGCCGAGACCGCACCCGGGGCCGCCGCGCCTCTGGAGCACCCCTACGGATCCCTCCGGCTGGACCGGGTCCCGCTCGCCGAGCCGCGCCGGGTCCCCAGCCCCCCAAGGTCCAGAGGCGCTGCGCGCACCTTCTCCTCCTCCCCAGGCCCTGACTTGACCCGCCCTGAGCTCGCACCCAGTCGTGGCGTCCTGGCCATGTGTAACTGGCGGTCGTCAAGTGTCTCCTATGGCAGTCGCGGGCGAGAAGCTGTGTTGACCTCCTTCTCCCTAGGGACTGGATGGCCAAGGGTAGCAGGCGCCCTGGCCCTGGTTCCCTGACCCCATCCCACCCACTGTCACAGCCGTTCTGACCCTAGTAAAGGCTTTTCTCAGAGCAAAGTGGATGAAAAGAGGGTTGGGTTTTTTTTTGTTTGTTTGTTTTGTTTTTGTTTTTTCCAGAGCAAAGTGGATGAAACGCGCATTCCACCTGTTGCCACGGCCAATGTTTTAAGCACGTCAGGAAAGTTTTTGCTTAAGTTAATATAACGCTTAAAATCTCGGCGTTTATGTTGCGGCTTTAAGACGGGGTCACAGTTTACAGAACTCTTGAGAGAAACTCATGTGCTGTGCCTGTCAAATGCGCTGTTGGTGATCACTGCACTTCTGTACGGCACAGTTCTGACCAGCGGATGGCGCTGGTGAATAGTATAGTTTGCTGGTCACGGGACAGAGCAGAGCTTCAAGAGTTTAGAAATTCCCATAAAGAGCTAAACTAACAACCTTAAGCTTTCTTCGAGCTGGAAAGTACAGTAGAGAGTAAGTAATATTACTTCATGGTTTTATATGTGAGACCGACGTGACTGGCTTGCTCGAGCAGGTCCGGCTCTGGCGGTCGCTCTAAGTGCCCCGCCCCTTTACCTTTTTACCTTTCTGCCCTCTTGTTAGCCTGTGAGGATGAGACCTTGACTGTACACTCATTAGAAGTAGAAATCACAGAGTTAAAATGGATGTGGGTGGTGGTTCACGCCTGTAATCCCAGCACTCAGGAATCCGAGGCAGGAGGGTAAATACCTCATTCTCAGTTACATAGCACGTTTGAGGCCAGCCTGGGCTACATGACCTCATGCCCGGTCCTAACCCTCAAGGAGAGAAACAGGGTCTGGAAAGATGGCTCGGCGGGTAAGAGCAGCAGCATACGGCTCTTGCAGAGTATTTGGGGGGGGGGGGTTCCCGACACTCACATGGTAGCTCAAAGATGTCTGTATCTTCTGAGCTCTGAAGATATTAGACACCCACGTGATACACAGACATGCATTCAGGTGAAAAACACTAGTGCGTGTAATATGACACTCATACACCAAAAATAAAAACAAATATTTAAAAGGTGAAACAAGACGAAAAGTAAATGAGTATCAGCATCCGTTCATCACCTGCTCGCTCTTTCATCAGATGCTAAGCACTTAGTCTGAATTATCTATGGTAAGTTAAAACACGGCCGTGAGGCTGGCTTTTATGAAGCTTGCGTGCTAATGGGAGAGACTGACAACGGGGATGTCAATAAACAGATTGTTAGAAAGAAAGCAAGTGACACTGTTGGTTGGGAAGGTCCCCTCTGAAGATGTTAGACGCTCACCTGGGAAGATACAATAAAGAGCTAGCCATGCAGAGAGTGAGGGGAAGCAGTGTTTGTGAAAAAGCTCCAGTGTAGGCAAAAGCCGCGAGAAGAAAAATGACCTGTGTGGCGGGGGAAATGACCTGTGTGTCTAAAAGGAAAGCCAGGAAGAGGAAGAGGTAAGCTGCAGCCTGGGTTTTCTTTTCTCCATGCGCTAGGTCACTGGTTTCATGTGTGGAAAGCCAATGGCCTGGTTTTTAAGTTTAGTGATTCTTTGATGTGGAAAATGAATTAGATGATGGCATGGGTACCAAGGAGAGTATCAGCTGGGGACCCTACCATCTTTATTATCAGTAGTAATACAGGCGAGAGATGAAGGGACCTTCAGATGGACTGGGAGGCAGTGGTTGTAGAAAAAAAAGGACATTACAGCCAGGCTTGGTGGCACAGGTCTTGAGTCCCAGCACTGAAGAGGCAGTGGCAGGCAGATCTCTGTGAATTTGAGGCCAGCCAGGTCTACAAAGTGAGTTCTAGGCCAGCCAGGGAAACACAGGAAAAACCCTGTTTTGGGGGTGCGGGGGTGGGGAGGGAAGAAAAGAAAAGAAAAAAAGGACATTCAAATCGGGGAGATGACATGATGGGTTAGAAATGAGAAAAGGAGAGAGATCGAGGGTGATTTTTCAGGTTTCTGGGATGAGAGATGGTAAGGTAGAAATACCGTTTACCACAAGGAAGAAAGCTGAATGGAGAAGAGAAGAGTGTAGGGAAGCAATGGGAGAATAGAGTCCTGGTGTAGGTAGGCTACCTTAGCTATCTTTGCTGTGTCCGTGAAAAAAAAATATATGTATATGTATGTATGTATATGTGTATATATATATATATATATATATATATATATATATATATATATATATAAAACACATTTAAAAATTTACCTTTATTTTATGTGCATTGGTATTTTGCCTGCATGTATGTCTATGTGAGAGTGTCAGATATTGGAATTACAGACAGTTGTGAGCTGCCATGTGGGTGCTGGGATTTGAACCCAGGTCCTTCTGAAAAGCACTCATTGCCCTTAACTGCTGAGCCATGTCTCTAGAATCTATCTATCTATCTATCTATCTCCCGGGCTTGTCTGAACTTATGACCCTAATGCCTCCATCCTCTTGAGTGCTAGGATTATAGATCTACGTCACAAGTAGAAATGTTTAATTTGCAATTTCATTTACTATTTAATTAGAAATTGGTACTCAGAGGGCAGATGTGTGCCAATGACATGAATACGGGGTTCATTGGCACAAATACAATATTTAAAGCCAAGGAATTAAGGCAAAGTTACTGAGAAATTATCTAGGTTGATTGTTATTATCATTAGACCTGTGGTCACCAATGTGATTAAATATCTGGGGAATTTAGATAATTCAGTTTTAGCAATTGTGTAAATGAACTGTCCTTAACTCCTCAGGTGATCTTTTTTTTTTTTTTTTTTTTTTTTTTTCTCACTCTGTGTTTTGCTGAAACACTTCATCTCGTGGAGAAGGGAGACAATCTCTGTGTCCACAGATGCTCCCTGGATCTCCGGCCCTAAGATTTTTTAATTTCTATTTTCAGTGGGCCAAAGGCCATATATGTTTTCTGCAACCCACAGGGCAGACCATGAAGCTGAAGGAACTTGAGAAACCAGCTGTCCAAGCATGGAGCCCAGCCAGCCAGTACCCTGTGTACCTGGCCACAGGTATGATGGTGCTATGGACTAGGAGCTCCTGGGAGTCCTATGTTGGATCTAGGCCTCTTTAATGACCATAAGAGATGGCTGTAGGATTTTGTCAGGTGGAGAACAGCCTTGGTCTGTGGCTGAAGGGGGACACATCGTGCTTCCCATGAGAACCTCTTGAGGAAGGATACTCCTAACCACCTCCTGTTCTGTTTCCCCTCCACTCCCTAACCGATTAGTACCCTAAATCCATGCATGTGTTGGTTGCTCATTTGCTGCCTCTTCTTTCCTTTTCTTGTGACTAGGAACATCTGCTCAGCAACTAGATGCCTCTTTTAGCACAAATGCCACACTGGAAATATTTGAGGTTGATTTCAGGGACCCTTCTCTGGACTTGAAACACAAAGGAATTCTTTCTGTCTCAAGCAGGTACTATGTTGGGGCTGTGAATGGGTATTCAGGTCAGACTCGGATGGATTATGTCCTGGGGGTGGTGAGTACAACCCAGGGATCATGAGGCAGCGGCAGCGGCAGCAGCGGCAGCAGCAGGCAGTACACAGGTGATAGAGCTGCCTTGCACAAACCAGGACCACGTGCACCAGGTCTCTCTTGGAAGCCATGGATAGTGACTCCTTCCTCCCTTGGCTTCTGGTAAGACAGCAGCCTCACACAATATCACCTTCTTCTGCCAACAGGAGGAGATGGTCTCTCTGCGTGGCTCTTAGGTGGTTATCGGGTACAGACTTCATGGCTCTGGCAAGCTGTGGATGCTCATGGATCTCTTGGGTACATTGTATAACAGCAATGAACCGAGGACCGTTCTCTTCTTTATTGGCAGAGATGTCTAGAAGAAGTCCTTGTAGCGCTTGACAGGCTCTCGTGGAGACCCTGTGCCTTTTGCTCATTCCTCAGGGGAAGCCTAAAGCGTAGATGCCATTATGTGCATTTTCCGTGGGTAAGGGAAGCCCTAAGAAGCTGGACTTGGAATATAAGTATGCTCCTAAGTGCAAAGTCTGCTCCTCTCTATCATTTCACAGCTTTTGGATTTTAGACAAAGTCTTGCTAAGGCTGGCTTTGAACTCACAATCCTCCCAGCTCAACCTCCTGAGTAACTGGCACAGGCACGTGCCACTGTACCTGGCTCCTTATTGTCTTTTTAAGGGTTTTGTGACGAAGGCTCTTATAGTCTGACACAATAGTCTGCAAGTTTTTGTACCATCAGAAAAAATGTGAATATTCATTACAGTATACTTTTATATTTAATATAAATAGTGTACATATATTACCATACTACTGATATATATATGCATATATATAAAGTATGTAAAATTTTAAAGATTTATTTATTTTGTATAGTGTTCTGTCTGCATGTATACTTGCATGCCAGAAGAGGGCGTCAGATCACATTATAGATGGTTGTGAGCCTCCATGTGGTTACTGGAAATTGAACTCAAGACCTCTGGAAGAGTAGGCAGCACTCTTAACCGCTGAGCCATCTCTCCGGCCCGTAAATATTTTACTTATAGGCCAGTGCATTTCCTTGCCCAATCTAACTTAGAGATTTCTGGTCTCCAAGGCAGCCTTCCATCTGATAATTGATGGTTCCCTGTTCTTTTTCTCTTCCGCAAGCCATCCTATGCATGTTGTCATGGCAAGCATAGTTGTGCTGGGCTGTAGCCTAGCTGTGACGCTCACTAAGCTGAGTGATTTGAATGAGTTATATTGGTTGCCTTGGATTTTCTCTCTTACTTTCGAAGAAGAGATCATACAAGATAATTTCTAAGAATCAGCTTATTAACATGCATCGAGATCTCACATTCAGCCCCCTCACCCACACACTCTTTGTGAGTTTCTTTTCTTTCTTTTTTCCCCTTAAAATTTCTTGGGGATTGTCAAGGTGGCTCATGAGGAAAAGGTGCTTGCTACAAATGGCTGGCAGCTGGAATTCAATCCTCAGAGCCTACATAAAGGTAGAAGGAGGGAACCAAGTTCATAAGGTTGTCCTCGGACCTCCAATGAGTGCAGTAGCACACATGCCACACATACACCATACAGAACCACAATATCAATAATGAAAATAAAAAACCTAAGCCCTTCTAGGAATTTTAATGAAAATAGCTCCTATAGGGTCCTATGGAGTGGCACTATTAGATGTGGCCTTGTTGGAGGAAGTGTGCAAATAGAGGCAGGCTTTAAGGTTTCAAATGCTCAAGCCAGGCCCAGGCCGCTGCCTGTAGATCCAGATGTAGGACTCTCAGCTCCTTCTCCAGCACCATGTCTGTCTTCGTGTTGTCATGCTTCCCTCCATGATGATAATGGACTAAACCTCTAAACGTGTTCCTTTGCAAGAGTCGCTGTGGTCACAGTGTCTCTTCACAGCAATAAAACCCTAACTGAGACACCTCAGCCCTCCTCTTGGCCTTTTCCTATTAACAAAATCTCTTCCTCTGCCTACTCCTTTCTTCACACTCTCAGTCAGATTTGGGCCCTGAGCCTGGCACTGGTGGTGCACGCCTTTAATCCCAGCAGTCGGGAGGCAGAGGCTGGCGGATCGCTGTGAGTTCGAGGCCAGCCTGGTCTACAAAGTGAGTCCAGGACAGCCAAGGTTACACAGAGAAACCCTGTCTCAAAAACAAAACAAACAAACAAACAAACAAACAAACAGATTTGGGCCCTGGAGATGCCCTTTTTGCTCAATCTATGATGTGTCTGAGAAATCTCCCTATCGAGAAACAGCTGGTGGGAAGCAGTGTTCTGAAGTAGCCATGATAGTATCAATACGGAACAGCTTGAGCTGGGGGTACACTGAAGGGGTGCCATGGATACAGGCCGCCTGCAGCCAGCAGGATCAGTACAGGTCAGCACAGCCACCGAAGAACCCATATGCGGACCCTGGAGGTCAATGTGTGACCTGTTGCTCTCTTTCTTCTGCTTACACTGAGACTCTAGATCTCTGAATCTCTGCAGAATCTCTGTAGAATCTCATCCTGGAACAAAGTGGTGGTCCATCTGCTCTTGTACCTCCATCTCAGCTCTCTGGATACTCTGGGAACACAGGTGGCCTCTCTTTGAGTGCTAAGGGACAATAAATACCAAGCTGGGAAGACAGTCATTCTGAGTGCTTCTCTTAGTGGCTGTCCCCGAGATTCGCCTTCCTTATAGCTGCATCAAAATCAGAGCGGAGAGACTGTGGCCTTTATTGTTTCATAAACCCAGGTTCAAACACAAGTTCTGCTAATTGCTGTCTTTCTGGAATAGAACCCACTTTTTCTGACTATTTTTTCCCCCACTATTAGCTCAGGATATAAAGTAGAAACAGAGCACTACTGTGCTCTCCAGGCACTTGGAGCAGGGCGTTGCCTCTCTCATCGCCCTGCCCATCCACTGCCGTTCTCCAGCCGGGACCTGCTCTCTCCAGTCTGCTTCTTAAGGAGACTTGCTTTCTCCCAGCTCTTTTGCTCTTTTTCACTTTAGTTAACTGTTACAAGGTTGGGAGTTTTTCCAAAGGAACCCAGTTAAATGAAAGCAAAATCTAGAATGAAGACGTGAATAAGATCAGGGGGGCATTTATGCAGCAGGTGTTTGTAATCACGGGGTTGGGGTCGGGGGGGGGGTGCTAAGTGCTGGTCTCAGGTGAACTCAGCTGGTACAGCCTCCTGATCCTGTCAGCTTCCGTTGATCCTCATCCCCATGCATTTCATTTGGTCAGTAATAGCTATGAGCTGCAACCATGCCCGGAGAACTTCCATGTCTCCTCTTACAGGCTGATGTGTCGGTACGTTGGTTCTCAGCCCTGGCTGCTTCTTTGAGTCACTTCAGTTAAAATGTAGATTCTGGCAGTGAGTCTCTTCTCTGTTCCTTCTGTTTCCTGGCCTCTTATAGGAATAGTGAACCCGTATATTGTTTAGATGTAGCCCCTCATAATCCTAGGAACTCCTTTATCAGAGAATTCCACACATTCTTACATTACAGTCTCTGTTTCCCTATACAAACTTATCTTCTAATATTGCCTCCTTTAACTGTTCTCTCCTATTTTCATGATAAATGCCATCAGTTTTACTCTTAACTGTATTTCCTCTAAATAGAGATTTAGTTTTAGTTAAGTGTCTGTGTGTATGTGTACATGTGAGTGCTTGGTGCTGCCTAAGGAGACCAGAGGTGTAGGATCCCTTGGCTAGAGTCACAGGCAGTTGTGAGCCACCTTACATGGAAGCTGGGACTTGAACTCGGGTCCTTTGCAAGAGCAGCATGTATTCTTAACCACTGAGCCATCTCTCCAGCCCTTAGCTTTATTTGTTAAAATTCCAAATGTATAAGAAGATAATGGAAGCTATAACGAACAGTCACAACGCCTTCACTTGAGGCCATGGGTACCTGGCCGTGTGTCCCTGTTGTCACAGGTGCGCTCCAGCACAGCCTCCCCGAGAGTTGGCTTCATCTCACTAACAAAGTAGTGAACTACAGAAATGGATTCACTGCATGCGTGAAGAACCAATGTCCTACTCTGTATTCAAGTAATTCCCCTCTTCTCCGACCATACAGTGCTTTCCTCTTGAGGGCTCAGGTCCTTTTACTCTTATCCAAATGCCCTGTCATCTGACCTTCCTGGAGTCCCTGCCACCTTCCCATCTTGCCTCTCCTCTCCATCCTGGTTGTTTACCCATAGTGCTCTAGTTCCCAGATGACATGACACCGTCTTGAGTCTGCCCCATGAAGACTGGTGCTGCTTTAGAAAACTGCTCACTGCCTGGTTGTAGCGGCAGAACCGCTTCAGTTGTGTTACCTTCCTCAGGTGTAGGCTCTGCCTGCACTGGTACTCAGCTCCGTGCTCTTGCCAAGTGGGCTCTGCTCAACTGCCTGCTAATTCTTGCTCTGTCCATTCTTGCTCACGCTGTCCCTTGCTGGCTCTTCTCAGGGTGTGGAAATGTCTCATTGCACTTAGGGATCTTGTGACATTTGATGTGAACTTACCTCTCATGGCTAGCCACAGTGAGAGGGAGAGACAGGACTGCGCCCCCATTCCTGCACCCCACCCCTCAGGCTTATGGATTTCAGATGTTTTCCCAAGGGCCTTTGCATGAGACACAAACTTTTTTGTAGGAGACAGTGTTTGTCTTTTTATTTTGTGCAAAACACTGGCATTGTTTTTTGGGTTTTGGGTTTTTATTTTTTGTTTTCAGAAGCATCCTTAGAAAGCCAGAGAATTGTTTCCCAATTGAGGTGTTTAGTATATTGTGTTTATGTGTCTCAAAGCTGACCCATTGCATCCACATGCCAATGCCAATGGGCACGCACATGGGAAAGACAGGGTGACGGGGGGGGGGAGGTTGTCCCCTAAGGTTTTCTCACTTGCAGTTTGAGGAGAGACAACATTGTTGTATGGAGCTGATTCTAATCCATACAGGTTAGGCTGTGGGATGAGATGCGCTGGACCTTAAACCTTGACACACTGAGCTCTGTGACGATGAACTGGCACAACAGCTCTGTGTACAGAAGCTTTGTCATTCTCCAGGCTCACTTTTCATACTTGAGACTGGATATAACAGACCTTCCTTATAGAACTGCTAAATATTAAACTAGTGAATTCTTGTAAAGCACTTAAAATAGTATCTGTTACAGGACAAGTCGTCAATAAATGAGATTGACTTTTTTTTGAGACTTGGTTTCATGTAGCCCAAGTTGGTCTTGAACTTGCCTGTGTAGATGAGGATGACCTTGAATCCCTGATGCTCCTGCTTATAATTCCCAGCTGTGGGGGTCACAGGCAGGAGCCGCTTCGCCTGGCCAGGTTGTGTTACTTGACTTCTTGAGCTGTAAGGAATAAATACTCTATTTGAGGTAGTTATCACAGTGTCTATATAGCTCAAATTTAACTTTAAAACAAAACAAATTAACAAAACCCATATAACCCACACAGTGGCTTTCTAGATTTGTTTAACATAGGTAAAATATTTTTTCTAAAGAAAGGGCAAGACTGGGCTGAGGAGACTTCCCTTCTGCACCTGGAGAACAAAGAAAACAAACAAGCAGACAAAGGCTTGGGCTGGGGACACCTGCACGGTTGGAGGGTTGGCAAAGATGTCTGACCTCTGCATGCTGCCATACCTAAGTTGGTGCTGATGCAAATTCTCTTCCTTTGTAGGTTTCATAAGATAATCTGGGGAAGCTTTGGCCATGGGCTGCTGGAAAGCTCCGGGGTTCTTGCTGGTGGCGGAGACAATGGCATGCTTACTCTATACAATGTGACGCACATCCTTTCTTCAGAAAAGGAGCCCTTGATTGCCCAGAGACAGAAACACACGGGAGCTGTCAGAGCCCTGGACTTTAACCCTTTCCAGGTACCTGTCTTAGTTGTTCAAGGCCTTACATTGTCTGTCTGGATGGAAGCATTCTCTTGTGGCCTCCAGGCTGTGGCTCTGAACCCTTTCCAGGCTGTAAACAGGGTCTCCTCTCTCTCTTTTTCTGAGGTGGGATGGAATCTTTAGAAATATCTTTTGTTCGTGCAGGGCAATCTCCTGGCCTCAGGAGCCAGCGATTCTGAAATCTTCATTTGGGATTTGAACAACCTGTCTGCTCCAATGACACCTGGGTCCAAGTCACAGGTGAGGGAGCAACCTCTGACCTGGGGCTGCCTCTCGGGGGGATGTTTTCTCCTGGTTAAGTGTTGAATTCTGGAGCCAGCAGAGTAACAGAAATTTCAGGCTTTCCCACTGGAGGGCGATACAGCGCCACACATGGACACCCTACTAGCCACCTAAGAGTCACAGAGAGGGTATGCAGAGCAGTTGGCTCCTGGCTGTGAGCTGTTTAAAGGATCCCTGGAAGGAAGTGAAGGGCAGGGGAATCAAAAGGCACAAAGAAAGGCAAGGGGTGATGTTTATTATAGTTGGGGGACAGGGCTGGGTAGGTCCTGTGTTCAGTGTTCTCTCTTGGATTTCTCCTCTCCTTCTCTATGCTAGAAAGGGGGATTCTTTTCCAATTTTGACTCTATACTTTTAAGAGAACTTTGGTGTAGAGCTAAAGCCAGGTGTGCCAGCTGTTCCCTCCCACTTCCGTACCATGACCTTAAAGTGTCTTTCTGGGAAAAAGTACTCCCAGCTCCTGAGGCCATGTTAGTGGGAGGAACCTCTTGCCTCCTTTGGGTATCCTGTGGATTGTTGGGAGGAGTGAAACGGTAGGTGTCACTTTATTCAGAGGATGACAGGTTGTCTCTTTTGCCTCAGAAGCCCCCAGAAGACGTCAAGGCGCTGTCTTGGAACCGCCAAGTCCAGCACATTCTGTCTTCTGCTCACCCCAGTGGCAAGGCAGTTGTGTGGGATCTCAGGAAGAATGAGCCCATCATCAAAGTCAGTGACCACAGCAGCAGGGTGAGTAGTGGTCAGGACACAGGCCTGCACTCTGGCTTCTCTTGTGTGTGTCAAACAGCTGGAGCTGCTCTCGTCCAGGACAGAGATCCATTCTCCAGTGTCGGAAGTGTGGACTCAGCCCTCTAGCACAGTTCCTGTTAAGAGTGAATGACTGGGAAGCAGCTGACCTGGATTCTTGTAATGTCCTTTCCTTGCTTGCTCATGGTCATCACTTATCCCCGATAGCTGTGTTGTTGAGGAGACACAGCGTACCCTCAGAGTAGTCTCATTCCAACGGTATAGACAGGTTTATATTCTGAGAGCTTAGGTTATATCACCCATTGGGATCTACTTTGTTCACAGATGAACTGCTCGGGCCTGGCCTGGCACCCAGACATAGCCACCCAGTTAGTGCTGTGCTCCGAAGATGACCGGCTCCCGGTGATTCAGTTGTGGGACCTGCGCTTTGCTTCCTCACCCCTGAAGGTGTTGGAAAGCCACAGCAGGTAGCATCCCAAGCCCCATCCACATATTTGGGCATCATTTTAGCCACTAACATATTCCATAGCTTCAAAGCCATTGCAGAGAACACAGCCAATGCTAGCTGTATCTCTAACTAAGAGGAGTTTCTTTGGAGCCTTGGGAAATGACTTCCAGGAATGGGGTCTTGAGAAATATTTGTGCCTCGTGTTAGTGTCTGTCACTATGAGAACTACCTGACATAATTAACTGACAAAGAAAAAGCGCTCTCTGCTCATGATTGATTAGTGTCCTTACTTTGGGGACTGTGATGTGGCAGCAATGGTAGGAGTGTAGGAAGCAAAGCCACTCACCTCATGGCCAGGGAGCAAAGGAAGCGAGGAAGAGGTCAGGGTCCAGCATCTCCTTCAGAGCCTTCCTTCAGAGACACACTGGCCTCTCACTGCTTTGTCTGTCCTGTCACCGGGAGGCTTCACTACTTCCCACCAGCCTCTCTGAGGACCAAAGCTTAACACACGGACTTTTATCTAAAGTTCTGGGATTCAAGGCATTATGCTACCATACTCAGCTTTAGCTAACATCTAAAGCATAGACTGTGTGTAGTGAGTGGCTCATGCTTCTAATCCTAGCACTCAGGAAGATTGCTGGGAACTCAAGGCTAGCCTGGGCTACATAATGAGGATGAGGTTATGCCTGAGCACAGATGAAATCCTATCTCATAAAACAAAACAAACAAAAAACCCCAAGTATAGCGATCTACTTGGGAGAGTCCTAGGTTCTGCTCTGAGAACAGAGTTCATTTCTCTGAGTGGGGAGCCTCCCGCAAGGCCTTAAGAACAGCAACTTGCCTCCTATCTGTTCAGGAAGACCTGCACCCCACAGTTGTAGTTCTTAGGGCCCACAACAGAGGCAACAACTCCACCATGTATTCTAACCAGGAGGCCATGCTCTCTTTATTCCTCCCTTAGAGAATCCATGTGCTGTGTGTGTCCAAGCCAGCGTGTGCGTGTGGTGTGCATGCGTGTGCACAGGCCAGAGGTCAGCCTCAGGTTTGTGTGACTCATGCTAATTCACGGTTCTTCTCTCATTGCTGAAAGGCGGTGGTAGGGTGGTGCAGGGCCTAGTGCTCAGGCTGTGATGTGGACTTCGGCTAGGCAACTGTCTAACGGACACTCATTTTTCAAAGCTTGGTTTTCTCCTTTGAAAAATTAGGTTAGATCATCTGTTTTGTAGAGCTGAGCCTTAGCGAAGATGTATAAGGTGCCTACTCAGATCTGGCATCCAACAAACATTGGTTCCTTTTTGCTTTTATTCTTAGGGGGATCTTGTCGATATCGTGGAGCCAGGCTGATGCCGAACTGCTGCTTAGCAGTGCCAAAGACAGCCAGATTTTCTGCTGGAACCTGGCAAGCGGTGAGGTAGGCTGGCCCTTCTGTGGGCACGCTGTAGTGCAGAGTGACCGCAGGGCGATCCCAGCTGTGCGTTCTGAGTCACTCACCCCATCAGCGCTTCCGGTCCCTGATGGCTGTGCTCTCTCGTGGCAGGTGGTGTACAAGCTGCCCACACAGGATAGCTGGTGCTTTGACGTTCAGTGGTGCCCCCAGAACCCTCCTGTGTTCTCTGCTGTCTCCATCGACGGCTGGATCAGTTTGTACTCTGTGATGGGTAGGAGCTGGGAAGTCCAGCACATGAGGCAGGCTAACAAGGTTTGAAGGGCTTGGGAGAGAGTGCTGGAGGGAGGAGCTTTCTGTGTTTGGGGGAGGAGAGAAGGACACATAGCTTGGGAAGAAATGGGAGCTAGTGAAGAGAGGGAGGCCAGGCTGTGGGTTGCAGAGGCTTGTGTTTTGTATCTGTACCTGGTTTCCTGGGAGGGAGTCAGTTTCTGCCACGGTATAAAGGAAACCTTATACTGTTCACTCTGAACCCCTGTTTGGGTCAGTTATCTCATAGTGTGTATAGCATAGCTCCCTCTGTGCTGTACGTCTACTCCGTGTCACACTCCAGTGTAGACTTTAACTACAGCTTTCCACAAGGCTTGTAGCCTCCCATTCATCTCCCATCTCCTAGACTGTGACAGACTGCCTTTCCTAGGTCAGATTGGGCATCACAAGGATTCTTCCCCAAGTTGAGTTTGTAGTTAGAGTTCCTCGCTAAGCTGCCTCGCAATACTGGTGACACAGGTGGCCTTTCGCTCTAGATTGTCTCTTCCTTTAGCAAAGGCCAGCCTCTCCCACTGCTGCAGGTGCCTGAGCAGGTGGCCCAAGAATCATTAATTCCTCCCTTGAAGAAACCTCCCAAGTGGATGAGAAGGCCAGCAGGTGTCTCATTTGCTGTGAGTGTTGGCAGTGTGCTGTGTCTGTGTGCAGCTTCTCACATACCCAACAAGGAGCTACGTTCAGGAGATTTGTTCCTGGTGCCTGTCTCAGACCAGGCCCCACTCCACCTCTCAAGCAGATGTTTCACCTAGCTTCTCCCTTTGCCCTCTCACCATTCTACAATCTGGTTGACCTGCCAATCGTATCTAAAAGCAACCTCCCGCTTTAGCCCTCCTGCTCATGACAACCAGCCTGAGCTTCTACCTGAGGACTCTCTAACTCTTAGATGTCTGGATGGTGAAGGAAGGAAAAGACATGTGGATTTTATCCTGTCCTTCCTCCACTCAAATGTGCTGCGCTTCCCCCGCCTTGTAGACTTAAGGCTGATCGTGCATGGACTCCACTCACATCCCAGTTTCTCTTTCCATCTCATTCTCATGAGTTCCTTGGGTTCCAGTCACACGACTCATTTCCACCCCCGAACAGCTCCTTACCTCTCTTGTATCTTCCTTTTCAGCTTCTCCCCTGTTTCCACTGAATCCCTTGGCAGACTTTGAAGACCTTCTACTTAAATACCACTGCCTCCACCATCCCTGCCCTTAACCCTACTTAACATTTGCTCCTTCTAGAAGATCTATATTATTTTAGCACGTGCTACACACACACACACACACACACACACACACACACACACACACACACGGAGACTTTGCCAAGTAGTAGATTCTGTGAGGGTAGGCTAAGCCTTGTTGGTTCTTATATCTGCTCTGCATATATATTCACACTCTAGTGTGAATAAACGTCACTTGAGGATCTTACTAAAGCTCAGGTTCTGGTTCCGTGGATCTGATGTAGGGCTCTACATTTCCAGTATCTAGCAAGTTTTCAGATGGTATCTTTACTGCTAATCTGAGGACCAATGCTCTGAGTAGCAAGAAGGCCCTGAAACACCTAATGCAATGCTTTAGATACTAGATTTGATTTGAAAAAAAGATGTATAGGAGGAGATTTTCTTTGTGTTCAGAGTCAGCAGTCTTTTTATGAAGCTATGACATGCTCAGGAAAATAAAGAGGGGCGGGCGCTGGTGGTGGAGCTCATCAGGAGAAGGCACAGAGGCAGTGAAGTGAAGAGTTCTTGTCATAGCTCTGTTGTTAACTAGTTAGGTGGCTCTGAGGAAGCCATTTGTCCCCTCAGGACAACAGTATCTTATTTGTAAGACAGAAGTAGGGTCCGCCCAGCGTGATCTAACACTGAGATTCTAGCAGTTTAAGTGGTTTTGTTGAGCACAAAGCTGTGCTCCAAACTTTGTTCTGTAAGTGACATAATTCTGCCTGGAAAATCCTCTAAGCAAGTGGGGTTTAGGAAGGGAAAGAGTGGCTGGCTAGGGATGGAGCAGTGTGTCAGTCTTGGTAGCACGTTGGAATAACTTGAGGGTTTCAAATTACTAACGCTCTTCTCACCCAGCTTCTGGTGTCATTGTCTGGGCTGTGGCCTGCTGACTGGAGAGCATTCCAGAATCTTACTGTGAGGCTCAGACTGAAAGGACTTCTAAACCTCTGATTTTGTGCCATGTGCTTGATGTAACTTGTCAGATTTGACTGGATGCCTCAAGTGGAGCAGTGTTGTAGGTAAAGGCACAGAAGTGGGGACAAGCTGATCATTTTGGGGGTGTGGAGCAGTCATATGAGTGATTGTGAAGAAAGATACTGGGGTAGACATGTTTGGGCCTAGGTTTTTTGGGGTTTTGTGCATGCCAGAGAAGTGTAAGTGTAGTCTGCCAAACCGCTATTCAGTCTGGGTAGCAGCATGGTGGTGTGAGCAATGAAGCACACTCTAAGCCTTAGGTTGGAAGAGTGAAGAAGGCAAAGGCTGGCACACGCTTCCAGTCATCTAGGTGTGCAAGCAAAGGGTGTGGGGAAAGAGTAGCTGCATGGGAGACATTGGACAAGGAGAGGGAAGATAAGCTTGGTTGTGGTGGTATACCCTGAGAAAGTGCCACCTTGTTAAGGCCGGGTACCTGAGAAATGGTGGTACTAGGATTGGAAAGTAGGAGAGAGTACCATGTGGTGACAGTAGGATTGCTGTAGGACCCATCCAGCACTCAATTTCTGATCCTGTTCCATCCTAGCAACTTTCTGTTGACTTCCCATGTCTTTGTCATTATTCTAGTGCTGTGAAGAAACACCGTGACCAACTTTTGTAAGACAACTCTTACAAAAGAAAGCATTTAATTGGGGGCTTGCTTGCTCTTTTAGAGGTTTAGTCCATATCATCACAGTGGGGGTGCATGCTGGCATGCAGGCAGACATGGGAGCTGAGAGCTGTACATCCAGGTATATAGAGCAGGAAGAAAGAAAGCCATTGAGCCTGTTTCAGGCCCTGGAAATCCCAGAGTACCTTCATGACACATTTCCTCCAACAAGGCCACACCTCCCTATCCTTCCCAAGCAGGGCCACTCCCTGATGACCAAGCATTAAAACATCTGAGCCTGTGGGGGCTGTTCTCATTCAAACCACTGCACTATCCAAGGTGTGCTCAACAGATTGCCTGCTCTAAAATCTTGAAAGAATAACCTTTTTCTTTCTTATATTTCCTCACCAGTTTGGAGGAAAGCTGGTTACCTTTGGCCTTCCCAGCGTTCCTGTCCAGCAGGTGCCACAGCCTTGCCCCCGCCCTGTCTTCATCAGTCAAGTCATCACAGAATCGGAGTTCCTGGCGAGGTCAGCTATGCTGCAGGAGGCCTTAGGATCTGGGAATCTCCATAATTATTGTCAGAGCAAGATTCAGCAAATTTCACTGCCGTGTGAAAAGATGCTTTGGCAGTTCCTGAAGGTAGGAGGCTTGAAGGCTGGCGGCTCTTTCCCGAAGATCCAGAACCCAGGCCCTGCCAACTCCAGGAGATGTAACAAGCACTCTGTGGCCCATTCAAGAAGCCCTTCCCCAGACTCGCTGCTTTTTATGTCCTCTGGACACATAGTCTTTACCCTTTTCTAGAGGCTCAGAGGCCACTTGTAAGATTGGGGTGGTGAGGTGTTCCTGCTGTTTTCGGTGTTCTGGATATTTTACCAGCCAAAGCAAATGCCTTCATAGCATCATGCCAAAGGGACAATTCCCTGGAGGGACACATGAAATAAGGAGCTTTGAGGTTGCCTTGAAGTAACCCAGGGCAGGTCCCTGTTGGGCCCCTCCACTTGAGCACCAGGGATGTAGCTGTAGTCTTTGCTGTGTCGAGTTATAACAAGGAGTGTGTGCGTGTTAGAGATGCGAGAGCTTGTGGCAGAGTACTGCCCAGCATGCACAAGGCTTGGCACAGCTCCCCCCCCTACGCACACACACACACACACACACACACACACACACACGCGCGCGCGCTCCTACACATACACACACAAAATAAGAAAATAAATGTAAAGTAAAATACTCAGTGCTGTCCATCGTGAAGGTTCTAAAGCTGGGTGTGAAAGCTAACAGGAAAGAGCATGGAAGGAGGAGGAAGCAAGAGATGTAAGAAAGATTATAGTCAGAGTACATTGCTCAGTAAGGAAGAAACAGAGAATGAAGGTCAACTGACCCAGCTTCTTGGCACCTGGTGTCTGGGATTCTGTGTGCACTGTCCCTGGGTGTCTTCTCAACCCTGCGGTTAGATCCCCAAGACCACTGTGGTCACACTTGGCATCAGTGTCCTCAGGGTTTGGAGACCAGGAGCAGTGGCAGTGGCACAGCTCCGCAGACGCAGAGATGATCCAGGTGCCCTGTCCACCAAGCTGCTCAGGCAGAAAAGCTGAGCATCCCTTTCAGAGTCCCCATAGGGATATGTCCAGTTGCCAGAGTCCATGAAGCCAGAAAACCTTGACGTGGTGTCCATGTTAGTTATTGATGACTTACTGAAGTCCAGGCCAGATGTGATAACCAATCAGTTACAAGCAGGAGCACCTCAATACAGTCGCTGTTTTATTCTCATCAGGTCACCAGGGTAACTGAGTTAGGAAGTCAACTGAAGGTACAGTTCTCATGTAGGAGTGGCAAAGGGTTGTGATAAGATTGTCTACAGCCCATCAAAAAACAAAACAGAACAAAAGAGAAAAACCCAGATGTGAGAAAGACAGGTAAGAGGTAGGTAGCAGCACTGTTTGAGAGTTGCTTTTGATGGTACGTGGACCTGGGTTTGAGGGTACACTGGCACAGATGCTCACTGTGGTATAGAAGGGTCATTTACATCCATTCGTCGGAAGTGTTTCTGTATTTCCTGGTTCCTTAGGTGACCTTAGAGCGTGACTCCAGGCTGAAATTTCTCAGGCTGTTGGGCTACAGCAGAGATGAGTTTCAGAAGAAGGTGAGAACAAATAATCCCGCTTAAGGACTCAGCCCAGGGTGACTGCCTTAAGTCACCACATATGTTTATTTTACCTCCTGAGACTAGGTTTTTCTCCAGAAAAGTGGGAGAAGGATCTTGGAGAGTATGGCTGTTGGGGGAATGGGGGCATGAGACTTGTGGGAATCTCACTGGAAAAGTGGTATTCATAAAGCTCTTCTCATAGGTGGATTCATACCTGAAAAGTGACTCAAAGTTAGAGAGAAGCCCTCCCCTTGAGGCAGTTGAGCCCAAAAGTGACAGAGCACACACCTTTTGCAGCCAGGTACGGTTAGAGGTTAGGCAACCTGACTGAGGTAGCGTAGGGGACCTGCCTTTCTGGGGAACGTTCCCCTGAAGGCCCTGAAGGCCCTTTCACTTGTTCTCAGTAAGTTTCTGGAGAAGTCTTTGATCTCTTGGAGCCTGAGTAGCACACAGAGTCCATGAGGTATTCCCCAAACCCACCTGTGCAGTCCTTTGGTTTTATGCACTAGGACTCAAATGGTAGAGCTTTTGGTGGGAGCATGCCCTCTGTGTCCTGGCCTCAGTTCCTACACAGTCACACCTGTCCCTCTGTGTGCAGGCCTCCACGCACACCACCGAGGAAGCCTCTGCATCCTCAGCCTTCTTTGATGAGCTGGTCCCTTACAACATGACTCCTTGGGAGATCCCCATCACAGAAGGTACGCTCCCTGCGTGGGGGCAGGTGGGCCTAGGGGGTTGGTTTTAAGAGCCCCTTATTATCTCCTGCCTGCCACCTAGAATCTCAGATGCTGGTAGGTCTTTCACCAGTCAGTGCTGTCTCTGGTCATAGACTGCCTTCCGAGATGGCCTTCTGCTAAGGCCTGTTTTCTGTTTCTGTTTTCTTGTATTCCTGTTTCTTTCCATGCTGGGCAAGCACACTTCCTGCCTGTGGTCCTGCACACAGGCCCTTTCTGTTTTGAGTCCTGTTTTTGAAAGTGACAGTTGGACCAGGGCATCCCTGGGACATGACATTTTGTTGCCCAGAAGTGAAACTTGGGAGTTTTGTGGAACCAGGAAGCCTGAGTTAGAGAGAGTGTTTGTGGACAGGCCTCCAACACACCACGGCGGGGGCTGGGGGGGTGGCACGACGGGGCTTCACCCTCTCAGCCTTCTCTGAAGAGCTGGGACCAGAGGGGAAAGGAAGCACTGTGGTCTGGAAGGACAGGAAGTGAGTGTGTGAGGGCCTGCAAATGAGAAGGGCATGCCTCTGTCTGCAGACACTGATGGGCTCCTGAGCCAGGCCCTGCTGCTTGGGGAACTGCGGCCTGCAGTGGAGCTGTGTCTGAAGGAGGAACGCTTTGCTGATGCCATCATCCTGGCTGAGGCTGGGGGTGCAGAGCTGCTACAATGGACACAAGAACACTACTTGGCCAAGAGGAAAACCAAAATCTCCTCGGTACTCCCCCAGGAGAAGGGGGAGGCATTGCTTGGACCCCGACAGGTGGAGTCCCATGCCGTGGGTCCAGTGTTTGGGATCCACGTGTCTCCCCACTCTAACAAGCTCTACTTCACTGCTGTCCTTGTTGAGTGTTCTAACATGAGTGGCCTTGTTAGAACATCCCTGTGTGTGACATCTACTAACTCAACGGAAGCTGAGGGTCTCCTTCCCTTTCTGCCCAGTACAGCTTCTAGCCTGTATTTTAAAGAAGAATTGGAAGGACCTAGTATGTTCCTGTAGCCTGAAGAACTGGAGAGAGGCACTGGCCTTGCTACTGACATATTCAGGGCCAGAGAAATTCCCCGAGCTCTGTGGTAGGTTTGACTCCAGTACATGTCAACAGATTTATGCAAGGAGAAGGCGAAGGGTCAGTCAGCCTGGACTCTGGAAGGCAAGCCTCAGCCAGGAGGCATCACATAGGTTCTCTCTTATTTCTCTGTATCACATCTTTTAGTTTTGTTTTGTTTTTAAACACAGGGTTTCTCTGTGTAGTCTTGGCTGTCCTGGACTCACCTTGTAGTCCAGACTGGCCTCGAACCCGTTGATCCACCTGCCTCTGGCTCCCTGAGTGCTGAGATTACAGGCATGCGCCACCACCACCCGGCTGAGAGTTAGCTTTTCTTTAAAAGATTAATTTTTTATTTTTGTTTGTGCATCTGAGTATTTTGCTTGCATATATATATAAGTAGATGAACCATGTGCATGCTTGGTCCCCGTGGGAGGCGGAAGTAGACACAGTCCCTGGAACTGAGGTTGTAGATAGTTGTGAGCTGCTTTGTGAGTTCTGGGAGTGGAACCCAGGTCCTCCGAAAGGGCAGTATGTGCTCTTCGCCACTGAGCCATCTCTCCCCCTTAGTTATCTTAAAGCCATTGTAGACGCTTGTCTCAGAGCTCACGGTCCTCTGCTTGTTCCCGAACACGTGAGGAAGAACAGCACAGGAAGGTGTGCTGTCACGCAACCCTGCATCTCTCCACAGACATGCTGGGGACCCGCATGGAGCAGGAGGGAGGCAGGACACTCAGCTCGGAAGCCAGACTCTGCTATGTGTGCTCAGGAAGTGTGGAGCGGCTGGTAGAGAGTTGGGCAAAATTCCAGCAAGCCTCTTGCCCCTTGGCTCTGCAGGTACCTCTTTTCTATAGAGTTCTGGACACTCCAGTCTCTTAGGAGAGACTAGGAGTGGGGATGTGCAGATGAGAGAGTGCCAGCCCGGGTCTTCTGCTGCCCTCACACATCCAGAGACCGTTTGTACACGGGCTGGGCTGGAGGAGCAAAGCTTAGCCAGGCTGGTGAGTTAGCAGACACTGGTGTGTGTGGGCTGGGCTGGAGGAGCAAAGCTTAGCTAGGCTGGTGAGTTAGCAGGCTTTCAGTCCAACAGTGAGTGTGAGGAGAAAAAAGCCTTCTCCCAGATGGTTTTCAGTGAAACAGCTCTCTTTTATTTGGGGGAATGAGGGCTATATAAACGTTGGGGAAGTCGAAAGGGGGTTTTGGGATGAGTGTACATCATTGGCTGGGACTGAGGAACACTTCATTTGCATGATGAGGAATTCCAGGTGCTAGCTGCACATGTCCTTATAAGGAAATAAGTAGTTTTACCTAAAACCTGGCCACCAGATGACTACCTCAAGGGTGGCAGAGGTAGGGGTTACAAGGCTGTGTGCACCAGGTCATTCAGGCCCAGAACGGGGCGCGGGGCGGGGGGGGGGGGGAGGTGGTCCTTACTCCTGCCGGTCTCAAGATGAGATTTTTGGGGTTTGAACAAATCTCAACCTCACTTTTGCTCCTCGCTCTGGGGCGGCTTTCCCAGTAGCATGGCTCACCTGCCCCTCAAGAGAAGTGAGTTATCTGGGTAAGGTAGAGCCAAGTGTTAGAGAAGAGCAGGAGCCCTCGGTGCCTGATGCCTTCTCCCAAGGGTGAGATAATCGCCTTCTTTCCTCAGGATGCCTAGGTTAGGTTTGAGCCTTCATAAATTTTCTTCCCATCCAAGGATTCATTATCAAGTCAATTTAATATCTGACTAAGAGTTAGCTTCTGTGAAACAAAACACTCTGTGGATCTAAACTGTGTCAGGTGCTCTGTGGGTAATCAGAAAAGGTGAAGCCATAGACTTGTGGGAAGTCTCACTTGAAACAATTAGTACAGCAGAGTCTGGTTGATGACACACAAGCAGGAAGGGATAAAGAGGTACCAAGAAGAGACGGAGATACATAAGAACCCAAGGCCTGGATGCAGCCCACTGGTTCCATCCTCCATCATGTCTCTTTCATGTGATTGTCTGTTGCCTTCACCATGGTGTGTCCATGTTTTCCTTCCCATGGCATGATGGTCCTGAATGAGCCACCTGGATAGAGCAAGATGTGCTTGGAAGAAGTTGATCCCTTCATCCCTGTCGCTACAGGACCTGGTGGAGAAGGTGATGGTCCTCAGCAAGAGCTTGGAGCTACTGCAGGGTTCTGACAAGATGAGCCCAGGTCCTGCCACAACGCACAGGCTCACCCAATATGCCAGTCTCCTGGCAGGCCAGGGCAGTCTGGCCATTGCCATGAGCTTCCTGCCCAGTGACTGTACCCAGGTGAGGATGGCCATGAGGAAGACCAAATGATCATATCCATTCATCCAACACCGAGCACATCCATGTTTTAGGTCCTAGGCTAATGCTGTAGCTCCTAGGAGAAATAAGAGCATGTTCCTTTAGTGGCTCAGTCTGTAGGGAGAGGTCACGTGCTGGTAACTTACAGTGTCATAGCAGAAGCTTACACTAAGCACTGTGGGACTGCAGGGAAGAGGCCGACTTTTCTGGAGAAGTGAAGGATGGCTTTCCAGTGGTTAAAACAGTTTACTGAGCCTTTGGCGGATCTCTGTGAGTTTGAGGCCAGCCTGGTCTACAAAGCAAGTCCAGGATAGCCAGGGCTACACAGAAGAAACCCTGTCTCAAAAACCAAACCAAACAAACAATCAAAAACCAGTTAACCGAGCATTCAAAGAGAAGTGCATGTAGGAAACTCTGTCCAAGGGGAACAGCATGTGGGAGGTAGGGAAGGTGTGGGGAGGGAAGGGAGGGGAGGGGAGGAGATGGAAGAGGAGGGGAGGGGAGGGAGAGGAGGGGAGGGGAGGGAGAGGAAGGGAGGGGAGGGAGGGGAAGTATGCAAGTGTTTGGCAGGGATTAGGGAACTTTGTGTTTCTTCAGGTTACTAAAGAATATAGAGGGAGGAATCCAAAGTTTGTTGAAAGAGGCCAGGCTTGTAAGAGGAGTTGTTTGCTTGTGTTAATTTCCTAACACAGCTCTCCCTTATTACAACTTTAGCCCACAGTTCAGCAGCTGAGAGATCGGCTTTTTCATGCCCAAGGTTCTGCTGTCCTGGGCCAACAGGCTCCTGCTTTCCCGTTTCCGAGGGTCGCTGTAGGAGCGGGCCTCCACTCGAAAGAGACATCATCGTACAGAATGGGGTTCCAGCCCCCTCACCAGGCCAGACCTCATTCGTTAATTAATTGGTTTATTCATCTATCCAAAAGTACTTATGTATCACAACTGGTTGTGGACACTTGGAATAGTTTAGTGAACAAAGCCAGATGAAAACTCCTAGCTTCATAGAGCTGTTCCAGATTCAGTTAGTTTCTAATAACTGTTTATTGAACAAACACTAGGCTCTTAGGGCAGAAGGGACACAAACTATTTTCTTTGCCCTCCAGCAGTTCATCTAGTGGAAGGACATATATAGTAGAATTCAGAATAGGCATGATTGCAGTATGGCAGGGTGCTATGGGATTATGTAGGAAAAAAAATAAATTTTCTTCCCCCCTTTGTGTGTGTGTGTGTGTGTGTGTGTGTGTGTTAAGTACAGCTAAGAGAGTGTTCTAGAATGATGTTGATCATTTGATCTGAGATTTTAAAAAGTTGTATTACATTTTAAAAGAGTTTTAAAGATGTTTTTAGTCTTGCATGTGTGTGTGTGTGTGTGTGTGTGTGTGTGTGTGTGTGTGTGTGTGCTACATGTATGCAGATGTCTACAGAGGCCAGAAGAGGATGTCAGATTTTTTTAGCACTGGAGTTATAGGTGATTGTAAGCTGCCTGATATGTGTGCTGGGAACTGAAGTGTTAAAAGTGGGTTAAGACTGACAATCAAGAAGCCTGCATGGGTCTGACATAGGCCTTCTGCATATGTTTCAGCTGTGTAGCTTGGCTTTCTTGTAGACTCCTAACAGTGGAAGCCGGGGGGGGGGGGGAAGCGGGGGGGGGGCTGTCCCTGACTCTTTTGGGACCCTTTTCCTCCTACTAGGTCACCTTGTCCAGCCTTAGTATGAGGAGAGGTGCCTAGATTATTGCAACTTGATACGCCACGTTTGGTTGATATCCATGGGAGGCCTGCCCTTTTCTGAAGTGGGAGTGAACCTAAGGGAGAGTGGAGGCTGGGGGGAGGGACTGGACGGAGAGGAGGGAGGGCTCAGGGTGTAATATATGAGAGAATAAATAAATAATAGTGGGCTAAGAGAGAACTCCATCTCTCCAGCTATCCACTCCCTTTTAAACATTTTATTTACCTCTCTTCCGAGTCTCTCTCCCCCACCTTCCTGCTCCTGCCTCCCTCCCCCGACCAAATCCATTCTCCTTCATTTCTCTTCAGAAAAATCCAGACCTCCCATGGATATCAGCTAGCCATGGCATATCAAGTTGCAGTAAGACTAGGTACCTCCCTCCCCTCCTAATAATACTAGACAAGGGAACCCAGTGTGAGGCAAGAGTGCCAAGGGCAGGCAGTAGGGTCAAAGACAGCCCTTGCTCCCACTGTTAGGTGTCACACAAGAAGACCAAGCTACACAATTGTTACACATTTGTAGAGGGCCTAGGTCAGTCCCATGCAGGCTCCCTGGTTGGCAGTTCAGTCTCTGTGAGCCCCTTTGGGCCCAGGTTAGTTGGTGCTGTAGGTTTTCTTGTGGTGTCCTTGGGCCCTCTGGCTCCTACAATCCTTCCTTCCACTCTTTGGCGGGATTCCCCAAGCTCTGCCTAAGGTTTGGCTGTGGGTCTCTGCATCTGTTTCCATCAGCTGCTGGGTGAAGCCTCTTTGCTGACAGTTGGGCTAGGCACCAATCTATAATATAGCAAAATATCATTAGGAATCATTTCATTGATGACGAGTTCTTCTTCTTCTTCTTCTTCGTCCTCCTCCTCCTCCTCCTCTTTTTCTTTCTTTTCTCTCTCTCTTTTGCCATTTGGTTCTATCCTAGATCTCTGGGGTATCTAGCCTCTGGCTCCTAACCCTCTAGGCAATGTCAGGGGCGGGTTCCCTCTTATGGGGGGCATGGTATCTCAAGCTGAACAAGTCATTGGTTAGCTACTCCCACAATTTCTGCACCACATTTACTATCTTGTAGGCAAGAAAAAATGTAGATTGAAGGTTTTGTGGCTGGGTTGGTGTCCCAATTCCGCCATTGAAAATCTTGCCTGGTTACAGAAGATGGCTAGTTCAGGCTCCGTATTCCCCATTGCTAGGAGTCTTAACTAGGGCCACCCTCATTGATTTCTAGTAGTTTCCATTTGCACTAGGTTTCTATCTTATCCCAGAGATTGCACCCCCTCACCACCAATATCAGTTGTCCTCCCCAGTACACTCTCTCTCCCTCTGTCCTCCCCACACTCTCCCCCAACCTGATCTCTCTCCATTTTAAAAAGCTTTTCTTTTGTCTTCATTTCTCCCTCCCTCTCCCTCCCACCCCCTCTCTCTCCCTCCTTCTCTCTCTCTCTCTCTCCCTCCTTCTCTCTCTCTCTCTCTCTCTCTCTCTCTCTCTCTCTCTCTCTCTCTCTCTCTCTCTCTCTCTCTGTGTGAGGGGGGGTGGTCTTACAATGTAGCCCTGGTGGGTCTAAAACTCTCTATGTAGACCAGCCTGGTCTTAAACTCACAGAGCTATGCCAATTTCTGCCTACTGAGTGCTGGTATTAAAGGCCTGCACCACCATACTGAACTCGAAAACAATTTTTTAATGTATTGCATTTGCGTGTGTGTGTCTGTGTGTGTGAGAGAGTATGTGTGTCCATGTGTGCCATGGTGCACATATAGAAGTCAGAGAACAAGCTGTGGGAACCAGAGCTCCCCTACCATGTGGATCAAGGCATCTCGGAAGCCCTTGAGTGGATACGAAGGATTCCATTATTTAGACAAGGGAATGGGTACACTAAGTCTATTTTAGATGATGGAGACAGACATGCAAGCACACTGAAACAAGAGGAAACAGCCTTTTGAGGAGCCACTAAACCTTCACTGGATTGTGGTCTTGGGGCAGGGTTAAATAAAGGAATGATGGGTGGGAAGTAGATGCTTGAGTCTGATATTTTGTATTAAAGACCTTAGGCTTGACCCTGGTGTGGCTGCAGAGATGGAACACGGGAGAAATGATCACCACAGCCAGCTCCCTGACCCTTTTCTCTCTTCACAGGTTCCAGCTCCGTCTGCAAGGCCGAAGGCCACAGCACAGCCATCGTTAGTGCAGCCCTTCATACCCTCCCATGCCATCCCTTCTCAAGGGCTCAGGGACACAGTCTGCAAGCGACTACGGGGTACCTGGGCCCCAGGCACCCCTGCCTTTGCATTTTGGGCCCGGAGTAAGGCCCGGTGAGTGAGTGAAGCTCTCTCTGGCAGAGTACGGAGGTCTCAGGAGAGACAGACAGACTGCCTCACTAGTCCCTGCTGATGATTCCTAGAGAGAACATTGTTTTGTTTGGGGACACCGTCTTGTGTAGCACAGGCTAGCCTCCAACTTGCTGTGCAGCCTACGATGACATTAAACTGACCTTTCTGCCTGTACCCCCGAGTGCTGGAATTACAGAAGTCTTTTTAACACGTTTTTAAAAATTCTGTTTTTAAGAAAATTGCTTTAAGATTGAATTTTCTAGACAGGCGTGGTGGCACATGCCTTTAATCCCAGCACTCGGGAGGCAGAGGCAGGTGCTCAGATCGCTCTGAGTTCGAGGCCAGCCTGGTTTGCAAAGCAAGTCCAGGACAGCCAAGATAACATAGAGAAACCCTGTCTTGAAAAACCAAAATTAAAAAAAAAAGAAAAGAAAAGATTGAATTCCTAATAGTGTCCTTTTATCGAATCTCCCCTTATATTTCCCCTCCCCTCTCTGGTTAAAGGCTTTGTGGTTTTGGCAATTTACCAACATAGTTATGCCAGTCATTTCAATTCACTAATATTTTGAGAGTCAAATAGGCAATGAAGTTAAAAGGTCCTTTGCAGATTGCAGATTTCTCTCTGTGTGTGCTGATCATTCCCTGCTAGTCTCAGGTGTGGCTTTGCTTTTTCTTTTCTTAATGGACTCTTGCTTGGTTCAAATCCTGGTCTCAGAAGATCTGTCTCAGCCTCCCACGTGTCACTACAGCATGCGCCACCAGCCTTGCTTTTCTCGTTTGGTGGTGTTGATTTGTTCCTGCATGGCGCTCTCTGACCTTCTCCCAGATGAAGTTGGGTGATGTCATTTTCCTATTCTCCCTCAGCTTTATCTCAGCCACGGCGGTTAGGAGGACAAAGTGCTCAACCTGCCAACCTGGCTGGATTCTCTGGAGGATGGCCTCTTCCTGGTCCCACTCCGCTAGTGGCTTCCCCAGACATCATGTACCCTGGCTCCACCCACCTGCCTGAGACTCCTAGACTACTCCCTCTGCCTCCCATGGGACCATCTGGCCCCAACCCTCTGGGCTCCCAGCTCTCGGCCTCTCCTGCCAGTTTCCCTGTGGCTAACCCTCCTGGAGGGCCAGGAGCTCCATGTTCTGGTGCCCTCACAAGCACTGGTATCTTCACTCCTCGTCCAGGTCAGTGTTCTTTCCATGGCGTCCTCTTAGGGATCATTGCCTCCCCCCCCCCCCCATCCCCTCTCCCCACTACTTTGGTAGTCTTCTTCCTCAAGCCAATGAACTAAGGCCCTTTGTCAGCTAGGAGTATGACTGATCTACAGGGGACGTGTGGCAGCCTCTAGCCAAAATAATTTTTCCAGCTTTTAGATTAAACGTTTTCAAGGCTTATGACTATGTCCCTAAAAATCCCCTATTTTTTTTCCCCCTTTAGGATCCCAGGATGCCTGGAAAGTTGCTCCAGCCACCCCGGGAAACCTCCAGAGGAAAAAGGTCCAGTGACCCGCTTTCTAGTTCTTTAAGAAGTCCGTTCCACCCTTCCATTTATACTCTTCTTCAAGTTAGTCTCTGCCTCTCAGCACCTCCCTCTTGTCCTCCCACACACATCGTTCTGTTTTCCTGTCTCCTTTTTCAAAATCAGAGCCTGTAGTGTTTCTGGATTCACTCATATGCTTTTCTTTATCTCCTTAGTTGCCAGAGATGTTTGTGCCTCCAGCACCGATCACAGCTCCAGTTATGAGCCCTGGCCCTGAGCCACATCAGGCTTTGCTGCCACAGCCCCAGGTCTCTGGTGTGAGCCAGTCTCCTCCTGGAGCCCCACGAGAACAGCACAGCCTGCAGGTGACAAGAACAGTGGCTCCCCTCCCCGGGATGCTTTCTCACCTTACTTGGGCAAGAAAAATGAACTCATAGAAAATAGAGTCCTTGCTCAAAGGAGAAAGAACTAATCCTTGAGCCCGAAGACATGTCCTTTCTGCTGACAAGGGGAGGGGGTGGCTCTCAGCTATGCCTGGATGGCAAGGATGACCTTGAGTCACAGGGGACTCCGCCTTAGGGAAGCCATGAGGACAGCTTGTCTTCAGTTCTTCCTCACTGTCCCCTCTTTAGCAACTTCACCAGCTGCGTCCTGAGAAGGTGGAGAAGGGGCTGCCACCAGAGCATCGGTGTCTGAAGGACAGCTTTGAGGCCCTCCTTCAGCGCTGTTCCCTGTCTGCCACTGACCTGGTGAGTCTGAGCCTTCCTGCGCCATCCTCCTCATCCTCGGAAGCTTCTAGATGCCTCAGATATAGGCCAGTCCCCTTGCTGTCCCAGACATATTGACTGCATTTTGTGCTTCTGTGATGCCCAGATGAAGCAGGGGGGCAGGGGGGGTTTGAAGTCTGCCCTAAGTCCAGCTTCTTAGTAGCAGGACCAGAGAGCATGGGGACAAGGAGTATTAGAAAGAGGGTGGAGTGTGTGTCACCTGAGCAAGCCTCCTGCCATCTTTGGGCCTCTACTTGGTCTGTGAAATGAAAGAAACAGCGCTGAGCCACTGTGGTTGTTACGTATCATGAATGTTTAGTGTGAGCCTTAGGGGGAGGGTCAGAATCCATTTTTCTCCCTGCAGAAAACAAAAAGGAAGCTGGAGGAGGCAGCTCAGCGTCTAGAATGTCTGTATGAAAAGCTCTGCGAGGGGACAGTAAGTGCTAAATGACTCCCTCCGCCTGGCACCTCTCTACTACCCTCCCCAGTCAAAGGAAGCCCAGTGCCCTTCTTGGAAGGGGATCTGGAGCTTTCCCTTTCATGCTGTCAGACTCAGGCGGGGTGGGCTCATCTAATCTAAGCGTCAATCCTCCACAGCTCTCACCCCAGGTCCTGGCTGGGCTCCACGAGGTTGCCCGCTGTGCGGATGCAGGAAGCTTTGAGCAGGGCCTTGCGGTGCACGCCCAGGTGGTGGGCTGCAGCAGCTTCAGCGAGGTGTCCAGCTTCATGCCTGTCCTGAAGGCTGTCCTCACCATCGCACACAAGCTGCAGAGCTAACCCGGGCAGACTCTTCTCCAGGAGGCCCCTTCTGCTGTTTACTTAGCCCCTGGCAGAAACGGGGAGTTTTTCAACTGACTGTTTATTTGCTCCCAACCCTCTTCCCTTGTCGCCAGTTTGTGATGCTGGGGGCTTGGATCCATACCAGCTGAGTGCCTGTTTCTTAGCCCTTTATGCTCCGCCGCCTGGGGCTTACACACCCCCCACGCCCCCCCCCCCCCCCCCCCCCCCCCGCAGCTGTCAGCCTGGGAGGTGAGCAGAGTTGGATCTTACTTTCCCTAGTGTAGGAGCCTAACAGGCCCTTCACCAGCACGTCTTACACAGCGATACTCTGTTCAAATGGCTCCGAGAGAGTGAACAGCGTCAGTAGTTCAATCTGCCTCTGCCACGACTCATCTTATAGGTCTATCTTACAGGTCTGCCTTTTCTCTTCTGGAGTTTGAGTCTTAACTGTACTTTCTCCTTGCCTCTGTCTTCATATTCTATGGTCCATGGTCGCCCCAGGATTTGGGGGAGATTCGGTTAATGTTCACTTTTTGAACAAGTCATGGACATAAGGATTGGGTGGGTGTTGATCAAAATCAAGAGCGGAAACTAGCCCTTTAAAACATAGAGCAACTTCTTGTGTGGTAGCATTTCTCAGGGTGGGCTGTGTTGGGTGGCAAATGGAAGAGGTGAAGTGCCTTTTGTTTCGACCGCAGAGCGGTGGTTTTCAACATGTGTGTTGCAACCTCTTTGGGTGGTCACCGGGCCCTTGGCAGGGGTCCCTAAGACTGCTTGCACGTCAGATATTTATTTACACCACGGTTCAGAACAGTAGCAAAACTGCAGTTAGGAAGTAGCATCAAGAGTGTGTTTATGACGGCAAGGTCACCATAATGTAAGGACCTGCATTAAAGGACCTCAGCATTAGGAAGGTGAGAGCCACTGCTCTAAAGCGTGAACCTTGACCCCACCTGGGCTGGAGCCTGGCCCAAGGCCTTAAACTATCTGTGGTTTTAAAGGCCCATTCTGGCATTAGAGCCCAGCTTATCGAAGAACCCAGGGCTGCTCTTCCCCTCAGCTAGCTTATATCCTCAACTGCTCTCTCTGGCCACAATTTCATGCAGACCTCTTAACGGTGCAATAAAGTGCATTGATCTGCTTTCCAAAGTTGTTTCCTCTGGATCCTACTTTGCTGGTGCCTCTCCAGAGAGGTCTCCCTTCCTGTACCATAGAGGAGGGCAGGAAAGAGGTCTGGGAGAGATATGAACTCCAAAACTGAAGAAAAGACCTTTTTTTAAAAGTGTGTGAGTGTTTAGCCTGCATAGAGGGCATCCTGTGGGTGCTGGGAATTGAACCTGTGTCCTTTGGAAGAGCAGCTATCTCTCCAGCCCCAGTAAATAATTTTTTAAAGTGTAGTCCCATGGACTTGTGCTGTAGGCCTTTCCTTGTAGCTACAGTGCTTATGGTGTGTGTGTGTGTGTGTGTGTGTGTGTGTGTGTCTGTCTGTCTGTCTGTCTGTCTTGTCTGTCTCCATCTGTGCCTGACTGTTAGCTGCAGGGTTTCCCTCACACCACTTCAGGGCCAGCTCAGCTGCACAAAGGCCCCGGGTGTGAAGCCAGGGGGTACCACCCCTAATCCTGTTGTCGATCCCATCATGTCTGCAGGCTGGATGTGTGTGTGGGAGGAAGGGATTGTTAGGCAGTATTTGTTTGTAAAGCCACTTGCTCTTCAGATAATACTTGTGCTAACTTCTATTGGTGAAGCAGTGCGAGCCCCAGCCAAGTCCTTTCCCAAAGTGTCTTTGAAGCCAAGAGCCCATTGAAGGGAAGAAAGGCCGGGAGAGGGGATTAGTTTGTTCAGCAGCTGTGAATTTCAGTGGGAGGTTGATGAACTCTGAAGTCTTTGTTTAAATTAAAGGGGGGGGGGGAATGCTGCTGCTGGAGTGAGAGCCCCACTTGGGGCCCTGAACTAACACAAGGAGAAGTCTGAGCTGCAGGGAGCTGTGTACTGACTGGGAAGACTTTTCCCAAACACTTTCGGAAAAGGTGTTGTGAGAAGAGAAGGGGGCGGAGTGGAGGATTAACATGTGAAATGAAGTTTTCATTGACTCCGGCGGGGGTAGAAGGCTGTTTTAATGGTATTTTGTTCCCCTATTTTCTCCCCTTGAGCTCTTTAGAGATATTGTTTTGCTAAGACAGCCTTTCTTCCCTCTTCTTTCCAGTCTGAGGACTGCCTCTATGGGAGCCAACATAAATATTTCTCCTCCAGGAATGTGGGTTAATTAAAAGGAAACGAATGAGTGGAAGCATCCAATCCAGACGGACAATAGGCGAGTGCCCGGCCTGCCCTTCCCTCCCACCACCACCAGCACCACCAGCACCACCAGCGTGCCAAGGCCGACCCTTTCTCTCTTTGCACTGACCTGCTCCTAAGGCCAAGTGAGGCTGGGATTCTTTTAAAGAAAAGAAAGCCCTGCTTATGTTAGGCTCACGGGCCAGGGACAGGAAGGAGACAGTGTTTTGCTCACCCGACCCAGTGTTCTCCTCACTTCTCAGGACCTCCCTCTACCTCTGTCCTCAGACTGAGACAGATGGGCTCCTAGAGAGTGCACAAGAGATGGGAAGGGGCCTGGGTTGCTGTGCCACCCATTTTTCTCAACATCAGTTTAAATGTGTAAAACAAAGGTTTGACTAGCTGACCTCAGAGGTGCCTCATCTTCCCAGTCAGCCTTCTGCATAGCCTCAGTGATTCAGTTTAAGACAGAAGCCATGAACTGAGGGACGCTGGTGCATTGTCAGCTGTCCCCACTCAGTGTTTATTGCATGAACAGATGCCTGGAGGTGGAATGCATAAAGGGGGCAATATTTTCTTTATAGAACTGGGTGTCAGTCATAGCCGTTTGTGGATACAAAGCAACCATGAACGAAGTGGCAGCCAGATGCGTTTGGGGGTCTGGCTTTAAAGTTCTGAACCTTTGAAGCACAGTGCTTCTAACTTTATGCTGAGAGCCCCAGAAAGTTCAGCTTTACTTTCCAACATGGAGCCTTTATATTTTTCGGTTGCATTGCCACACTATGGAGTGTATGTTGCGTGAGACGGTGCTTGATTGGGAAAAAGACGGTGCTTGATTGGGAAAAAGAAAGGGTAGCTTGGGAGACTCAGAAGTCACAGATAAGAGCTGAGGCAGAAAAAGAGAGCCTTTTATGATGGAGCTGGAAGTGAAGTACCAGGAGCCCCCGAAGTTCCCTGCTAAAGGAGAGGACTCCACCACCACCACCCCGCCCCCCCCCCCTGTACCCCCCCCCCCCCCGTGCACCCTTAAGTGTTAGTAAGACCTGAAGACCCACAGAGGTCTGACTCAGCCAAGGTCCTTTCGAATGTCCAAGGCATTCTACTCTGGAAGGGCAACAGCCCCTGGGACTTTGGCATTGTGACGTCTGTGCCAGTAGGAGAAGAGGACTGAAGTATGGAAGTTGGCTGGCTCTGCTCCAGCAGTGCTGCAGACACCCACACCCAGGACTAGCCTGGGACAAGGGGCAGCTATGGGGAAGGTCTGGCCTCAACTGGCTCTTCTGTTGCCAGATCCTCATGGGCTGCCCCTCTCCAAAAAAGGAACCCCGGGCTCAGAAGTCTTGAGCTCTGAGCTTGCAAGGAAAGGCACTGGGGGAAGGTTTATGTGGATGATTTACTAATCCCAGGCAGATTAGCCTCAGTCAAATCAAGCTAACTACTTAGGCCATCAGGGAAGGCTACAGGGAGATGGTATCCTGCCAAAGTGGGAGGGAGGAGAAAGTTTAGACTTTAAATTTCTACTCTGCTTCCCCTCTCCAGCCCAGTGAGCTCAGGACCTGAGGAAAGAGGCACATATCAGTGGCTGCTGTAAACTAAAAGGGTCAGGATTCTGAACACCCTAATAGCAACAGTTTCACAGTGTGGGGGCGGGAGCGGTGGGGGTTGTTGGTGGCAGGGGGCGGGAAGTAGTGAGTGGGGTGTCGTGGAGACGGAGGGAGGGGGTGAGTGGGGTGTTACTAAGCAAGGAAAGTATCCATTGTTCTGAATCCTGCCTATCTGAGAACCAGGGGGGTTGGTTAGAGGTACAGATCCCAAAATCGGCTTCATTTACCAGTTTTGGCTCAGAGGCTCAAAGCACCTGTGGAGAAGAAAACAAAGTATAGATGGCTGCTGTGAGCAGAAAATGATTGTCACCTGACCACTGCCGACCTCTGCGCTCTGAGACCCCTTGGGAGTGCCTGGAGTATCTTTGGTGTTTAGGAAGGTCACTGCTCAGCTGATGAAGTCTGTCAGTGACTGGTGTCACGGAGGAATAACGCATTTGGTATGCAAGTTGGATTCTGGGGTTCCCTCTTACCCCATATTCAAAGGTGTACTTGTTCCCGGTTTTTGTTTTGTAGTTGCTGTTGGTTTTTCCAGGGCAAGTAGGGAAATGAGAAGACAACATTTAGATTCCCGAAGAGTCAACAGCAGGGAGTCTAATCACTGAGGGTGCGGAGGCTCGCAGGAGGCAGGTGCAGCTGTGGTGGGCAAGAGAAGGCCGGCGTCTTTACCTGGTCTCTGCGTATCTATCTGAGAGGGGTCCTTCCTAGGCCTGATAAGCTAGGTCCAGCATTACAACAGCTGGGCTCCAAAGTAGGGTAGGGTGAGGTGAACAGACCCGCCTGTTTTCGTCCTTTTCTCAGGAACAACTTGTAGAGTTTTATAACAATTTTGAGACCTACGAGTGAGCTACAAAGACCACGCGGATGAATCCAGGAAATGTTTGGAAAGTGGCGCACGGCCTTCCCCCTGGGCTAGGGAGCGTGAGGTCCCCATTCTGGCTTCCTCCTCGTCCAGGGTCTCTAAACGAAGCCAAAGACGTACAGGGAGGGGGTCAGGAGGGTACCCTTAGGGTTTCTTGCCGGGTTTGTGCGCAGCGCCTCTCGGCGGCCGCTCAGCGCGGCTGCAGAAGTACTTGGTGACGCGCCGGCGGCATTGCTCGCAGCGGACCGCGCAGCACCAGTGAAACTTGCAGTTGCAGCTGGACACTGTCTCGGCGCGGCGTTCCTCCACCGCCAGCCCGCAGTCCCCACACAGCCGGCGGCAGCTGCGGCGCTCCCAGCGGCCCAGGGCGCGCCCGCGCCGCAGGCACTCTCGGCCCTCCGTGCCTAGCAGCCCCAGGGTCTTATTCTCCAGGCAGTAGTCTGGGGAGTCCTCCAGGTGCACCAGCTCGCGCGTGGAGATGGAGCGGAAAGTGTCGGCGATGGCCCCACGACCCGCCGCGCTGTTGCTCGCACCCTGTAGCAGGTCCACCTTGAGCGCCGCATGATATTTCTCCTTCAGGTGCGCGCCTACCTCCCGGAACTCCGGCAGCTGCAACCAGCAGGTCTGCGTGGTGCAGCTGCCAGACACGCCGTGGCACTTACACGTGCGTTTCATGGTGCCCTTGACCGCCTGGGGAGAGAGCTGCGCGTAAGCAGCCGGGCCAGAGGAGTTGCAAGGCGCCTAGCTAATGAGTGGCCAACCGACTGGGTAGGATCTGTTAAGGAACCCAACTGTTGGACCAGGTAGCGAATAGAGCCAGCAGCCTTGTGCAAAAGGCTACGGAACTCAGGAACTCACCTTGCGGCCAGCTTCGTTGTTGTGCAGATTCATGGCTGCCCGGGCATCTTGTCCTGTCTCCAGCGCATCCACAAACTGCTTGGAAATTGCCTCTCCGAAGCCCACGTTGTCACTGCAGCCTCCCCAGAGCCAGCCTTGGCCTCCTGAAAAGGCAGGGGCAGGAAAAGCCATTGAGTCCAAAGCATCCTGGGGTCATGTGTCTAGTTGGGTGGGGTGGGTGTGTGGAGGAGACTCCCCGGTGGGGGGTAGGGTGGGAAAGGGTTAATGTCGGAGGAGTGCCCTGTTTCTGGATTGGTTTCAATCTTGCTTTGTTTTTGCCGCCTTTTCTGCCCTTATTCAGTCTGAGCCAATCCCTTGCGCAGGCCTACATGTCCGGTGCTCCTCTGTAGGAGAGCGCACGTGTCTGGCGGGCTGGAGGTTGAAGTCTGCAAAGGGACAAGAGCTCAGCCTTTGACAAAGAAAGAGGGACCTAACTGAGGTAATATAGAGAAACGAAGTCAGGAAGGCAGTGGAAAACCGTGGGACCAGGGAGGAACAGGGGACAAAGAAACAAGGAAAGGAAGCCCCTCCCCTGCCCCAGGGCCAGATGATTGAGTCTGCACACTACTACTCTGTTATTGTGTGTTTAAGTTGAGGAAATCCATCTGGGAGAACAAGGCCCTAACCTGCCTCTGGGCAGGGTTGTCACTGTAGTGTGTGTGCTGGATCTGGCTCCTTCAGCATCACTTTCCTCGCGGTTAGAAGAACACAAGTGTACCCCCAACTTCCCACCATGTCTTCTGCTGTGTACATGAACGGCCCGCCTGCCTGCTCCTCATTTCCACATTTCTACTCACCCAGTTGTCCATTTCGGGAGTCATCGCAGCCACAGTTGTCAAAATCGCCAAGGCTGCAGTTTCTCGTCAGGGTGTACATAACTCCAGCGGAACTGATGGCATGTACAAACGCTGTCTCCCGGTTAGCTGGGGGAGCCAAAGTCCCTCAAGAGTTAGAAGAAGAGGTTGCAGCCCCAAGAAATGCCACGTGCTACTTTCGCTGGGGGCCTCCATCACACCTGCCCCTCCCAGCCCTAGCCTATCCGTGCCTAGCCTCAACTCCATCCTCCTCCCCTCCCGCCTTTTCAAGCCACACACTGAAGTTTGGAAACCATGCAGTCAGTCTTCAAAAGCTCCTCGAATGGGCAGCCTTCACCTTGTTTATCGTTTCTATGGTAGCCTGGTCTCTAAACATCTCCTGGCTCAGCACCGCTCTCTATGCCTGCTGCAAGGAGGCACTAAGCAATGTGAGGATTTATGGCCCTAACCTACATCTTGGTATTATTTAGATGGCGAGGAAGCCTTTTTCCAACTGGGCAGCCAAAGGCAGCACGGGACTGGAGATGAGGCAGAGGGTATTGAACAGTGAGGGAGGGAAGGAGAGAGGGAGAAGGAAAGAAGGAAGCGAAGGAAAGAAAATATAGATAAGAAACAAGGGCCAGAGAAGGAAAAGAGAAGATCTCAGAAGAGAGTAATGTCCTGAGCAAAGGGACTGAGTGAAAATAGAGGATGAAGAGGAGGGGGCCAGGCTCTGCTTACCACTACGAAGTCCACCGTGGCTGGACAGCTGTAGAGCCCTCTCTGGGCAGTTCCAGCGGTCCCAAGCAAACTGATATTTACATTCTTCAATACCACTCTGGGCGCCAGCTGCCACGCTGCTGGAGTAGACCAGGTAAGCCTACAGAAATATAGGCTCAAAATTTAGCCTCAGCATAGGAGACATTTGCCCCACACTGGCCGAGCATCTCTCTTACTGTCTGCTCTCCCAGCCATCTCATACAGTGTCAGCATCCTTGTGGATAAGGACCATCGGGTAGGTCGGGAAACCCAGGCTTGGGGAGAAGTGCTTTGCCTGGGGCCTCAGTTAGCAGATGGCAAAGGAAGAAGTTGAATTTGGTTTCTATCAAACTCCAGTTCCCACCAGTCTTTATTCATTAAGCTAAACTGTCTCTCCAAAATGAGCCAAGTTACACAGTTCTTGGAATTTCCAGTGTTTGCACCCCACTACTAGCTAAGGATTGGTGTTTTGGGAAAACCTTTTGTGTGGCAGCCATGTAGTGCAGTTCCTGCATATGAGAGGGCTTGCACACACAAGGATGTGGGATTACAACTGTCAAAGCCGGTGACTTTTCTGGCTCTGGAGATTCAAGCCATAAATGTAGTAGCAATATACTCAAGTTCTCATCTGGGCTTTGACCATGTGCTAAGTGGCTTTGGGCAAGTCCCTATCTGTGCTATATACTACAACATAATGGAAATTGTAAATATAATGAAGTCAGCATGTGTTATCTTCAGCCAACAAGTTAAGACTAGTGACATCCGAGTTAATCAAAGATCTTTTCCTTACCTTTGGACCAGTCATCAGAAAATTGTTCACTGACCTAGAAGAAAGAAAAAGCAGAGTGCAGTGGAGAGACATCGGTTTGTTTCTGCTCCCGAGAGTCACAGAGATTATTTCCACAATATCATTGAGAGAAAGAAAGGGAAATTTCATTTTCATAGGAAACATTACACTTTGTCAAAAGGCCAATAGCGAGCACCTGCTCAGGGCCAGCAAGATGGATGACCCAGTGGGTAAATGTGCCTGCTGCCAAACCTCATAACTTGAGTTTGATCCCAGGAGCCCACATAGTAGAAGAGAAACAGCTCCTGCAAGGGTCCTCTGGCCCCTATTACATGCTATAATGTGTGTGCTGGCTCCAACACATGTGCATACCCCCCCAAAATAATTTTTAAAAAATTTAAAGATAGCCCATTTAGTTAAGAAAAAGACTAAGTTTAAAGTAGTATATTTCTTTCCATTAAAAAAAAATTATTTTAAGTGTATGGGTGGCTGGCTGGCTGGCTGGCTGGCTGTGTGCACACCATGTACCTGAGGAGCCCAGAAGAGATGCCAGATTCCCCCTGGACTGGAGTTAACAATTGTGAGACAGCCTGTGAATGCAAGGAACTGTACCCATGTCCTCTGAAAGAGCAACCCGTCCGTGCACTTAACCACTGAACCATACATCCCTACCTCTTCAGAATTTTAAAGTCAGTTGTAATTCCCAACACCATAAAAAAACATAAAGTTGTAGCTTTCAAATAGAAACGGAGCTAGTGTTAACTCTGGGTATCAGATACTATACAGTATCTCACATGTAGTTCTTTGTAATCATTTCTGCCCCCAAACATTATTATCTCTGTTTTGTCCAAGAGAGTCTAAGAGGAGGCAGCTAACTACATGTTCAGGATCACTCAGCTGATAGCTGTGGAAGTAGGATCTGAAGCCAGGCGTATCCGTCTCCACGGAACTGTAGACAGATGCCCATCTAATTAGGAACAGGCGAACAGTGGAATATCTGCCCAGGCTGTCGGTAATTGAAATACCGAATGAATGCCCAAAATAAAGCTGAATCTGAAAAAGTAGCCTGGTCTCTGTTTCTTCAGATTGAAAGTAGGCCTGCTGGATGGTCCAGTGGCTTTGCTCTTCAGTCTTTATCCCAGAGGAATGGAGGAATGAAGACTTTTTAGCTTAGGAGTGGTGTGTGTATGTGTGTGTGAACTGAGTGTGAAACTTAAAACTGTAGCCTTTGCTGGCCTTCATGGTGCATGTTTGTAATCCTAGCACTTTCACAGAGGCAGCAGGAGGTCAGGAATTCAAGGCCAGCATCCTCAGCATAGCTAGTTCCAAACCAGCCTGGACTACTTGAGACGGTCTCAAACCAACAAACAAAAACATATAGTCTTGCTTATCACACACAAGGCTGCTGAGTTCAAGCCTTAACACTGCGACATGAATAAAAATACTTACAATAACAACAAAAATCACCAAGTATAAAAACAAAAACCCAAACCCCCAAACTGGCGATTCGAACCATGGAATACGACTCGGCAATAAAAAGAATGAATAAAAAACAGTGAGTGCAGTTACTTGGATGAACCACAGGAAATTAGATATTGTCAGTCCCAGGCTGCAGTGACAGCTCAGTCATGTGTGTGACTGCTGACTAGCTAGCTAAATGATCCAGTGAGCTCTGGGTTCGAATGAGAGAGCCTGCCTCACTATATAAGATGGAGAGCAAAAGAGACACCTAATATCAACTTCTAGCCTTATGTGCATTTACACAAGCAGTGCCACACAGATGAACACACCCGCACATACACCACACATACACACCCCCAAACCAGTCAATTTCAAGAGAATACCTATTGCTGGATCTGGTGGTGCCCGCCTGTCATGGTCACCACCTGTGAGGCAGAGGAAAGGAGGATCTCAGGCTAAAGGTGTGCAGGAGCTACAGAGCAAGTTCTAGCTCAGCCTGGTCAATTTATGAGACTTTCTCTCAAAAAAAGGTAAAAAATGCTGAAGATACAATTTAAACACTCACCAAACTAGAAAGGATCAGATCCATGTAACAGTGTTGAAATAATGTAATTATAGAGCTAAAAACAAAGTAGTGTGGCTAATAACAGGTCGCTGATTTGCCATGAATTTGGAATGGGACGATGGTTGTGGCTATTAAGATTCATGAGCCTAGCCGGACGCAAGAGCAAACCAACCAAACAAACAGAAAACCACAGATGTCTACAAAATCGAGCAAAAGGATGGCCTGCCTATTAGAGCTCGACGGACAGAGCTAGGTCAACTCAAACGAAGCTGCACTGTACTGTGGGGGCGGAATCAAAGAACTCACAAAGAAGTTCAAGACAGCTTGGATGAGTTCCCAGTTGTCAAAGCCATGCTAGGTTCGGAGATAAGTTTCTGATCCTTAAAGCCTTGTGCCAGAGACATCAGAAAGGTCAAGGAGCTTACCCTGTCACAAAAGAGCAATCTTTACATTCGGAATAACTTGCAAGCTAGACGTTACCAGACCAGACAGAATAGTCACCAAATGACAGGACAGACATTACTGGGAAAGAAGATGGAGCAAAACAAAATGTGAGTGACAGCAAATAAAGCTTTGGCAAGCTGGACTAGATTCTCTTTAAGGAAGGGCCTAAGGCAGGACAGTGTGGGGGTAAGGAGCAGAGCCTGGAGGATATTCCTTTCCTAGAGAGCCTATAGCATGAAAAGTCCTGTGTTACATGCTTGTCAGCTGAGCCAGTTAAAACGGCGGGTTTAACTGGACATCTGTCACGTGACGAGACTGCGGGCCTTAATTGGCCAGCATTCCCACGGTTATGTTGCTATTCGTAGATACACCTGGTCCACCTGACTGCTTTACCTTTATGTAAAATATCCAACATCTTAAAAAGACTGTGTCCTCCTGGTAAGCACCAAAGCAGGGTAGGCTTAGTTATGATTAAAAACTCAAAGCAGCCAGGATGCTCATGTGTTGCCAGTTAGATTGTAAAAGAGTGCATGCACTTTTGAAAAATTGTTTAGCAACTCCTCCACAGGTTAACTACAACACTGAAGTTCTACCCCAAGGAGACATACTCAACAAAACGTGTCCACTGTGTTTATAGCAATATTAATTAGAATATCCAAAACCTAAAACTGCCCAAATGTCTAGCAGCTAATGAATGAGTGGCCGCAATCTGGTATATCCATGATAGAATGTTATCTGACCATAAAAGTAAATGAAATACCGCATATGCGCCAACAGAGATGAGCATCGCTCTAAGAGAAAGACCAAGAACCATATGAACTCTTCTTGCTCTTGATTTTACCAGAAACATCCAGAAAAGACTACTGTGAGTTTTTAAGATATTTACTTTTAAAAGTTTTTAATGTGCATTGGTGTTTTGACTGCGTCTATGTCTGTGAAGGTGCCAGAACCCCTGGAATTGGAACTACAGACAGTTGTGAGCTACCATGTGGGTGCTGGGAATTGAACCTGGGTTCTCTGTAAGAGCAGTCAGTGCTCTTAACCACTGAGCCCTTTCTTCAGCCCCTAAAAAAGACTGTTCTTTGGAAACTGAAATTAGATCAGCAGTTATCAGGGGGACAGGGGAGGACACTGTGGCATGGCTGACAATGAAAAGGGCTTTCTGTCAGGATTGACAAAAATCAGAAATGGATTGTGTTGAGGCTTGGACACATGTGGATCCACATGTATGTGGATTTACTAAAAATCCATGGGATCTTATTCCTCAAAGAGTGAGTTTCCTGGTGTGTGGATTTCAGTTTCAATAAAGCCACCATCTAAACCTTTCTTATTCTTAGGTAAAGCTCTAGCTCAAAAGGCATGCTCAGAACTTCTGTTTAAACATTGGTGTGCTTATATTTATGTGCATGTGTGTTTGCCTGTGTGACTGTGTACAACATGCATGCAGGAGCCCATGAAGGCTAGAAGAAGACACAGGGTCCCTGGAACTGGAGTTACAGGCAGATGTGAGCTGCCACAAGGGTGCTGGGGATCGAACCTGGGTCCTCTGCAAGAGTAGTAAACGCTCTGAGCTGTCTCCCCAGGCTCTTCAACCAGTAACCCCTGAAGTCTCACTGTGAGTGTTTTGAGGAGTTGAAGTGGGTATTGGACCCAGGGCCTCACCATTATTAATCAAGTTACTAATTTTATAATCCAGAGACTGCTTGGTCCAGCCCTCGCTTGCTTTTTCTCTTTTTCTAAGACAGCGCCTCACTATGTAGTCCACGGCTGGCCTTGAGCTCACAACCCTCCTGCTACGGCATCCTAAGTACTGGAGTAACAGGTGTGTACCGCCCAACCTAAATATCACAGTGATCCCCACTCCCACCAACTCTCACTTTTTAGCCCAAGCTGGCCTTGGCTTTCTTTTACTGCCATGTTTCTGATCCTAAGTATGGCTTGCCTGACGCATTGGTGCCCCCCAGCTCCCCTTATATACTACTTTGACATAGAAAGCATTCTGTACAAGTGGATTGAATTAAAGGATTTGGAAGGGGAAAATAATGACAAGATCCTTAGAGCCAATTGGAAATTCCAGAAGAAAAAGGATTCCAAAAAGATTTGTAGGGGAAAGCCATGGCTCCTACCCACTGCCATCTCAGTTTGTTTATATGAAGGAGATTCTAGCGGAGACAGAGGGGAACCCACAGATTTCAAACCCAGGGGCTCCTTTTTCATTCTTTCTAAAACGTTTACATCCTCAGCCCAGAAGGCAATGCCCCGTCCCCTCCCCGAAACCTACAAACCTAGAAGTGTGCGTGACCCGGATGGATCTTTGTCCTGGAATATTATTTGTATTCAAGACAGTTCATAGGCAGCACTTAGTCTTTTAATTAAAATGCTCTCCAAAGAGAAGATGTGGGGGACATAAGGAAGAAATCTGGGGCCAGCAGTGGCGCCCCCTCTTACTTGTTGAGATGAGCAAGGGCTGCATCAGCAGATGATCATACAGCAAAGGTGAAAGCAAGGAGCCCCAAGTGCGTGCATGCAGTGGTTAACGTAGACACATCCACAGCACCAGCTTAAGGCTATGATAATCATCATTGTGTTTCCTAGTAATTAGGGATGGGTATAGGCAGTTTGCATAAACTGTAGTTTTTCTATTATACTGCCAAGTAAATGTTTTATTGTTTCTTCTCCTTTTGTTACTCATATATATATATATATATATATATAAAATAAATAATCCATATACGTATCTCTGTATAAAGTGTGATATCACAGTCCCAGGGATGGTAGCACATTCTTTTAATCCCAGCACTCTGAGGCAGAGGCAAGTGGATCTCTGCGAGTTCGAGGCTAGCCTGGTCTACACAGTGAGTCCCAGACTAATCAGGGTTCCATAATGGGACTCTGTCCCAAACAAGTATAATGTAACATAAAATGCAGTTTGTATCACATACTAACATCTAGCATGATCACATATGTCAGGGCACTAGTGTTTTGCCTGTAACATGTTATAAATTTTCATAACAACTCAACACAAGTGTTTCTGTTGTGCACAGGAAACCTACTGTAAATAGCTTAGTGCTTGAAGCCCATGCCATTGCCACAACAGTTAGAGAAAAATAGAATGAGTGGGGCGTGGTGGCACATACCTGTAATCCCAGCACTCGGGAGGCAGAGGCAGGAGGATCTCTGTGAGTTTGAGACCAGCCTGGTGTACAAAGTGAGTCCAGGACAGCCAAAGCTACACAGAGAAACTCTGCCTTGAAAAACCAAAAAGAAGGAGGAGGAGGAGGAGAAGAAGAAGAAAAGAAAGAAAGAAAGAGAGAGAAAATAGAATAGAATGAATCTGTTCTCCACAGATACGCAAACCGCATCATGGCAACATAATACACTAGGTCAGTGGGGGGGGGGGGGTCTGGAACATATACTGTCTCACGCTAGAGCAGTGGTTCTCAACGTTCCTAATGCTGGGACCCCTTAGTCCAGCTCCTCATGTTGTGGTGGCCCCCAACCATAAACTTATTTTGTTGCTACTGTAGCTGTAATTTTGCTACTGTTATGAATTGTCATGTAAAGATGATATGCAGAGTACCTGATATGTGACCCCTTGTGGGGGTTGAGGACATACACTGCTTACCATGTGACTCATATGTCCCCTGCCTCAGTCCTTCCTCTAACCCAGGACTCTTAATTCCTCAAAGTCATAATGGGTGTTTTGGAGGTCCTGGTGACATTCTACTTAGTGGTTGGTGCCTAAGCTCAGGAAAGAAGTCCAAATAGTGATCACATGGTCTTGGATACATTTTTTTTTTCTTGCAATGCTCCACCTTTCCCTTCTAGAAGCTTCCATGCTCACAGGGGCAAGGGTTCTGGGAACTACCAGATCTTCCCCATAACCGATACTATTCATCCAAGCTCTTGTAGAAATGAACAAGGGGATGGTATGGGAGGAGATATGGACCTTTACGGAAGCTACACTTCTTGTTTCATTTTTCTCTATAAACATGCTAAAAATAATTGTGCGTTGGTTTTTAAAAGTAAGGACAAGTGTCTTTTATCCCCCTCCCCCTGGGGTTTAATTTTCCTGTATGAATTTTCATACTGTCATTTCCACAGAAAGGTCATAAGGAGGTTTGCTTACATTTTGGTCCAAATGTGCCAAATCTAAGTAGTGGCCACCTGAGAGGCTCTGCAAAGGGTGGTCATTTCAAAGAGTCCCATTCTTACAAAGAAAATGTGTGAACAGAGCCTGAGGTGACTGCTGCTGCTCTTCCTGGGTTCAGCCTTCGGGGACTTCGAGGGGCTGCTCACCACCAGCAATGCACAGTCAGCCTTGGCACATGGCCTGTCTATGTTCAGCCTCGTCCAACCCCACAATGACACTGGAAAAGCACCCAAAGATTGGCTGACTAGAAAAGACTGTAAGGCTAGTTATTACCTTGGGAGCTGGCAGTTTCCACCCATGGATACGTGGGTCTCCCAGATTAGCATAATTCCTCAGTAGAGTCTAGCTCTGTCAAAATTCCTAGGTGCCTGAGGTGGCTTTGGTGACAGCATCTTTCCCAAACAGCCATCTGGCCTCACTGTACCCCAGAACAGGAGGGCATAAGCAAACAGTTGCTCTTTGCCAACTCCCATAGGCTACTGGGAAACTGAGGTGCCTGGCTGAGGTAGGGTTGGACTGTCTGCTCCTGTTCCTGGCTTCTCTCTCTCCCTTTGTATCTCAGGTGGTTCCCTCACAATGTGGCTGATTCCTGCCTTCTTCTTTATAGCACAACGAAATGTTTACAAAGATGGGCTATGTTCCGAAGGATTCTGAGTCTGGCCAAGGCCCACCCATTCTTCTTCTGGTCCTTCACTCACTGCCTCTGCTTCTGGAAGTCTTTGATATGTCAGCTACCTGGGCATGCCTCTAGACCACGTCTGCACTCCAGTCACCATGCCTAGAGTGAGGCTTTAATCCACAATTTGCGCTTTTATTTTTCTTAAACTCTTCCAATGCCGCCTTATCCTTATAAGTTACTTCACAGCAAGAATTAGGGAGAGCAGTCAGATCTCCCTGCCCTGTCCTCCATACACTTAGAGTCACTCTGCTGTCACAGGCTCCCAAGCCGAACTGCTTAGCCAGGCCCTGTCTTCTTGGTCTTGACCTCACCACCTTCAGCCGTAGCACCCCTAACACAACCCCTAATGAGGGGGTTCTTCTCTTCCAGTTTCCCGAGTATCTGAGTCCGCACTTGCTCGTCATGTTAATTCACCCTTCCTTCATTTCAGGGCCGTCTGGGATCCAGCTGCACGCCCTGGCTGTATGTCTCACTGGAGCTGTGTGGGTGGTCTTCACAGCAGAGCCATGCTGAATTTACCTCCTTTCCCATTGCTTCTCCGCTCAGGGACCTTCTCCCATGGAAAAACCTCAGAGACTAGACAGTAGGCAAGTCTCGCCTTGATTCATGAGGCTTTCTTTATCTATAGCACCGCACTTGTCCGTTGGTTCACCCACTGGAATCTAGTCCACAACCAGCCTCATCTCAGTGGTTTTTCTCAAGGAGATAGAAGAGGAGAGGAGGGACTTTGGAGCAATTCAAATACAAGTGCCATTGCAGCTCTGTCAGTGCCTGGAAAGCCTCCAAGTTTTTCCCTTGAGAATGTATGTTTCCTCCCTTAATATTAATCACACACACACACACACACACACACACGCATGCATACACACACACACATGCACACATGCACACACGCACACATGCACGAGCATACACACACACACACACACACACACACACACACACACACACACACCCAAAGCCTTTTTTACCTGGTGTTTTTTCTCTTAAAGAAGTTTGCATTATTTTTCCAACTTAGGGAGTTAAGAGACAACTACAAGCCCCTGTCTCTATGGATTAGAACTTCTCGGTAGGCAGGAGTTAAGCCACTGCCCCCTCACCCTCCAGTGTGAGGATAATTCTTCATCTTGGCAGTTTGTATAACAATACCATTTTGTCGTCAGCAGGTTCTCAGCCATAGTCAGGATGCTGCCTCACTATGGGACTGACAGACCTAGACCAGAAATGTTCAAGCACAAACTCTGTCTGCATTCATCTCTTAGCATGACTAGGACCTTGTCCCTGGGCTAATTTTGGGTGCCTGGCTCCCACTCCCCTTCCTGTGTAGGCATCTCATTCAGTGAGGTCCCCACAGACTGGCTACTGTGCCAGGCTTATTTTGAGTCCAGTAGTTGATGCAGCTTAGATGTCTGATGAGGCCTGATCTCCTTTGCTCTGTCCCACTTATGCCTTTTAAAGACAAGTTTGGGGTGGCTTTCTAGAACTTTTTTTTTTTTGGTCCTTTCGAAACAGGGTTTCTCTGTGTAGCCTTGACTTTCCTGGGCTCTCTTTGTAGACCAGGCTGGCCTTGAACTCATAGCGATCCTACTGCCTTTGCCTCCTTAGTGCTGGAATTACAGGTGTGTGCCACTGTGCCTGGCTGACTTCCTAGAATTTTATGTTTTATACTCACTAGCCAGAACTTTCGTTTGAATCCCCTCTGCCTCACTTTTGTCCTGTCTCCCTTTGCTGTCCTTACAGGCCTGTGGCATCCTCCCTTCGATTTTCTTATAGGTCTTTGACATTTTTGGCTCGTCCCTCATCTTTAATTGCATCTCTTAAAGAGACACAGAAAGTCTGGAGTCACGAGGCTCCCATTGGTTTAGACTGTGGGATTACGGGCAAGTCAGGGGAGGAGGCATGATGGTGAGTGTGGACTACAGATCTTACGCAGAGACACACAGAGACATTCAGGGAAGATGTTCAAAGGCTCCAGAGTAGGAAGACGCCTGGGGCTCCAGCTAGAATGGCCTCCCTCACAATTTTCTTTCTCAGTGGAGTTCATATCATGCCTGGCACTGGGAAAGCTGAGTCAGCCCCTTCTGGGATTTCCCCAATGATCCCCTGCATTTCATAACACATGTGATCACACATGTATAAACACACACACACAACTGCACAGGCAAGAGTCCCACTAATCTGGATCCCAGAGTTCTAGAAGTTTCTTTCACTGTCTTCTGACAATGCCCAGGGGTATGTAAACCAGTAGCCTCCTGCTGCACAAGGAGCTGAAATTTTTATGCTCTGAAAACTATAAATCATGGGGACTGACCTGTTAAAGTCAGGGGAAAGGAGCAGAAAGGAGAAGGTACAGACATCTGAGATCTTAGAGGGAAGAAAGTATGTAGAATGTCAAAGATCAATTTCCTTCTACTTTCAAATGTATCAAGAAGGAAAAAGAATCGCAAGAGGGCTGGGAATATAGCTCAATGATGGAGTCTTTGCCTAGTGTATAAGCCCTAGGTTCCATGCCCCTCACTGGGCATGGGAGACAGGGATGAGGGAGAGCCAGTGTGGATAAGATCTTGTTCGGGGGTGAAGAACACAAGCCTGAGTTCAGAGAATGATGTTTTCAAGCAAGGAAAGCAGCACGCATGAGCTTGAGGGAGCAGTGGGGCACCAGAAGAGATGAGAGAGAGCAGACAAGATTGTGGCCGATTCTGTGGCCAAAGGAAAGGGTTGTTGTTGTTGTTGTTGTTTTCAAGATGGGTTTAAAGGTGAAACCCAGGAGCTCATGGAGTGGGGCCATGTTCTTGTAGCTGCTTCATGGCTTAAAATGCTCTTAAAACACGTTGCAGCCCTACGAATCAGTCTAAAAATATTTTTGTGAATGTAAATTTTCTATATGATGCTGAAACATACTATAGATGAAAGTCTTAGAAACCAGTTGGATAAAACAAAATGTTAAGCATTAAACATGCTCTAAAATGACACATCAGTTCAAATCCTGCCCTTGCCAAATAATTATTGGCAGCCTTTGGGACAGCATCAAGCCAAGAAGCTCTGCCAAACAGGCTCAGAAGGATTTCTTTTCACCTCACCCCACCCCCAAGAAAGTCATCAGTTTTCAAGGAGTTATTTTTTTCCCTGCCAAGGATTGTGCTGTCAGTCCAGGGGACCTCACAGAGCCAGGGGCTCTCCTCTCTCCGTTTCCACCCTTCTTTGTGCATTGCAGCAAGCTCCACCGAGAAAGCTAAGCTGCAGGAAAGCCCTCGGCACTTGGCATCTAAATGAGGAGGGAAAGGACCCAGCAGCTGCCCCTTCCTGGCCTCTAAGTGAAAGTTGCTGAGAGGCAGTCCAGGACACTGCCCCCCAGAAGCCTGGCATCATGGCAGCTTCTTAGCCATCACTGTGCAGGCAGCTTATGTTTCCCGACCCTGTCACTGAGGTCTCTGTGTAATAGACTTGAAATGATTCTTGTTTGTTGCACAGATGGACACAAACCCACTGATTTCCAATGCTAGAAACCTCGTGTGACCACAGGAGTTACTCCCCACCCACTAAACCAGCCAGTGAACAGCTCAAGGCATCAGAACCAACAGATGTCCTCAGCATTTTAGGACCGTTTTCACTACCTAATAGAACAAAATTCAAGTGGAGAGTGAGACATCCCTCTCTCCAGTCTGCCCCAACCACTCATCTCGTTGCCTTTGCTGCTCAAGGCACAAACACACCCAAGCCTGTATCTGAATGATGCTCTCGCTTTTGTTAATGGCTATTCCTGACTGCCCCCCAAGGATGATCGTAATTGTATACTGTTCCCCAAGATTCTTTCTACTTGATGGCCCTAGATCTCTCAGATGTCTGTCTTCTTCCCTTCCTCTTCCTGTTTTGAAATGTTTGACAGATTCAGAGTCAGAGAAATATATGCAGCAGGAAATGGTACAGAAAGTGTAGGCAAAACAGCGTAGACAGGAATTCACACTGGTTGGAGCTGCATTATAGGGGTTTCTTATATACCTGTTCACTGTGCTTTTATGAAAGAGGAAGAGGAGGAGGAGGAGGAGCCCATGATATAAACTTACAATTAATCAGAGTGCCCCTGAAGCAATAGCTGTGGAGTTCGAGCTCCGCAGACACCCTGATGAAGAAATGCCAGCCAGGACAACATGAACAACCTGCTGGCTTGCTGTTGTCATGAATTAGCAGGGTAGGGAACTCAGACTGAGTGTAAGACAAAAGACTGGAATTTGGTACAGCAGAAAATGATTAAGATACTAAATGCAGGGGACATTTTCCCTTTGTGGAATGGCTTTAGTCTAGCCCAGAGAAGGCAAGAATGTCATCCCAGAGTTTGACAGAAAGACTAACATCAACTTTTTATGGAGTCTGACTGGCCTGGGGGATGGGAACACCAGAAACACAAACTGTTTGGAACAATGGATTTGGGGGTATGGTGGTTAGACAGTGGTGAGATTAAATGCCCCCGTATAGTCTGATTTTTTTCTTTTTTCTTTTTTCTTTTTTCTTTTTCCTGAGAGAAAACTATAACCTCAGAAGCATAGAGAGAAATGACACGATCGATACCAGGGGCTTGCAGAAAAGACTGAGAAAAACAAACCATAAAAGTTGGCCTCATAATGAGGCTGCAGGTCCGTCCGTGTCCACAGTGGATGCTCATTTCTCTCGCGAGACTTCGGGGACTAGGCACATTTCAAGTGGGAGCAATGGGGACTGAATTGATAGGAACCAAGTACACAGTTTCCCATGGCTGTTAACCCAGCCTGACCTTTTGTTTAGTGAGAAAAATATGCTTTCAGGAAAAAGAAAGGTTTATTCTTTAAAAAAAAATATTGCCTGGACCTCACTCTCTAAGCCATATGAACTCTCCATCTTCTGATGAAAATAGGAAAGGGTCGTCAAATCCCAGAAAAAAAAAAGGAACTTTATTCATTGTCCTAGTCAGCTGACAGAGAGAAGAGTCGAACCAGCCGTCCAACCACAGGAAATAACAGTCTCTTCCCATGGAAGGAAGCCGGTGTGGATGAAAAGGCCTTTGTTTCCCCTCCCTTCTTAAGTCCTCTTTATCTCTATATAATGTCCCAAAACAGAGATTCCTCTGTGCTGCATTATTTTTGATGCACATGCGTGCGCGCATACACACACACACACACACACACACACACACACACACACACACACACACACATGCACGCACATGCACACACACTATGTACCTCAGAGCATCCTTCTCATCACAACAAAAGCAAGTGGTGTAGTTTCTCAGAATCTAATGATTTTTGTTACAATCAGTATAATATTACTATAACTGTTGTCATTTATGATAGGAGACACAAAGATTGTGAAAGGAGACACGGGCTGCCATTCTTGAGGAAACGACGAGTAGGTGGGAGCTGACCACTGCTGGTCCTGTCTCTAGCCCAGCTTCCTGCCATGCAGCTGCTCAGCTAGGCCACCTCCCAGCTGCCCCTCCATCCCTGCTGGGTTTGAACCATGTGCTTGTTGATAGGCCAGGAATGCTGCTGGTGAGGGCATTGCACGTACACCTTAGCAGACTGTTTCCTAGATTCCAAAGCAGCTCCTCACGCCTCTCTCCAGGCTCTCTGAGGAAGAGCACACCTGGCTGATGTGACCAGCTTAATGGACCTGCCCTTGGCTGAACTTCCCTTTTTTCATGTCTGGGGGGGGGGGGGACAGAACTCACTACGAAACACATAATACAACAAAGAAACTATCATGAACTCAAAATGTTTAAATAAGTTTGTACTTTTTTGTTTTGTTTTGGGCAGATGTTGTTTTAAGATGGAGTTTCTCTGTGTAGCCTTGGCTGTCCTAGAACTCACTGTGTAGGCCAGGCCGGGCTCAGACTCCCAGAGATCCACCTGTCTCTGGCCCCTAAGTGCTGGGATTAAAGGCATGGGCCATCACACCTGGAATAAATTTGTATTTTACTTTCTATAGCATCCATTTAAAAACAGTGACAGAAGTATTTAGAGACCAATAGTATTAGCTATATATAGTGCTTGGTGAGGCTGTGCATGTGAAGATTCTCTGACAATAGTTTACCCCTCTGTGGTACCATAGCTCAGTGGTAGAATCGACTGCCAAGTGCAAGGAGACTCTGAGTTTAATCCTCAGTGTCACCAAAAGCAACACCCCAAATTGATTTGTTTCCTAGTCTGGCACTAGCACCTCAATATCAGATGTAATTTCAATATCCATAAAAATGTTACTGAAAAACAAACAAACAAACAAATACTCAGCTAGGTGGTGGCAGCAGAGGATTAGAAGAGGTGGAGGCAGGGGACCTGATCACCCATTGCTATTATGAGATATTAGCTGGGGTGAAATAGGGTGAACAGTTAAGAAAAAACATTTTATGCCTATTTCTTCCTGAGAGAAACTATCAGGAAGACAGCCTCAGTTCATCTGGTTCCACTGAGGCAGTCATTATCTCTCTCCTTGGCTGTTTTGTGCATCCCTATTCTGTTTTAAGGAACCATTAAAAAAAAAATAAGAAAAACCAAAACATTTCTCAAGTTACTGAGGAATAACACTTTTCAAAACCAGGAAGGTTTGCTGCCATACTCTTTTAGACAATAATTTCAAGCGGCCGACAACTGAACAGCCGAGCAGAAATTGTGGTCCCTTCTTAGATGCTTTTGAGGTCCTTACATAAAAAGTTGATAATGAAGTATTTACGAGAAACATGTCAAAGGCTGTGCTTGGTCAAATTTCTCTGCCTGCAATAACGGGATGGCGACCTTCCACAAAACCCAGAGTGCTTCGTTAGAGGAGTCATCAATATTTATTGTGAAAAGTCACTTTTCAAATGTTACTCAGACACAAGACCTTGGCAAAGTGTGTGTTTTAAATTCCAATCAAGACTTTTAGGAAGAAACAGTTAAAGTCTGAGCGCCTTGCCTAGGAGCTTTTGGGTATTTCCCCCCTCCACATCAGGCCAGGCAGGGAGGAGCTCTAAAGTCCTGTGTTTAAATTAAAACGAACTTTCACATTTCTTTTCCCTTGTTTTCTTTTGGAATCCAGACCCTTGAATTTGGACAGACAAGCAAGGCAGCCACCCTTCAGTGTGGCTGTGTCAAAGTCGGAATAGAGTGAGAGCGTGACCCCCTTCAGCAGGGAGGGAGACACACAGTAAAGGTATTTTTTTTTAATGGAACAATTCTTCGCACTGCCCTGGTGACTAGGCAGAGGCGTCTCGTGTTTCTCTTTTGCTGATATTGAATCAGCTGAAGACACCAGTAGCAACGCCCTGAAATAGTCTCCAGGCCCTTTTGTCGTTTTGTTCTTGTGAAGCAGAGATGGCCTTTTCTCTCTTTTCATGTTGAAATATTCAATTAAAAGGCCAATTAAAACTGGCCAATTATTTGGCGATTTTGCTTATAATCAGGAGTGTTGCAAATCGTTAACGTTTAGCTGCAAGTACCTTGTGCTAAGTTGGCGAACTTTGAAATCAACGCTTTAAATAGAGATCGCTAGGCTCATTTGCGACAAGAATACACTCTCAATTAGCACCGGAAGCAGGTTCCGGCAAAGGCATTGCTATCCTGGCTTCCTGGGTAAGTTGTGGCGCAGTCGGACTTGTGTCTTAAGTAGATGGCCAAAGTGAAAACTTAAGCAGGGGGAGTAAGGGGGTGTTGACTGAGACGGCATCTGAATTGAGGAGAAACTCCAAACTGCCCAGCAACATGCATTCCCCAGGTGGGGCCTCCTTATAATTCTCATATCCTTGCTTATTACCAAGCGCACGTGCAGATGCTTTTCCTGGAGAGTGAGGAGAATGACACCTAGCATTTGTCCTTGAGTTTGCAAAGCGCTCTCACGTCTCATCTGACTCTCAGAGCAACTTAGGGATTTCTGTACACTGAGCAGCTTAAATATGTTTGTAGAGAAACGCACGTTTCTCAAATATTACCCTGTTCACCAACCCAACTCCAATAGCTCCGACGCACTTTAGACAGTCTAGGGAGTGCTAACATGAGTAGTTTCTTAGAATATTCTGAAGAAAAGTCAGAAAGCGCAGAATCGGATCTGGCTCATTCTGTCTCTAGCAAGGGGAGCCCACGGGGAGCTTGCCCTGAAGCACCTGGCCACAGCAGGGTCAGGAGTTAGAGCTCCAGGCTACTGTCTGTTTCTCCCCCAAATCACTTGAAATCTGTGGTATAAGCACTTACAAAAAAAATATACAAAGTCCCTCATTTTTAAACCCAACCTTTAATGGCAAGAATCCTAAAGATTTGCAGAGCCTAGCCACACACTTACAGAACAAGCCCGACTGCATAGACTGGCTCTCCCCTAGACAGATCTCAAGGCCTCCTAGGGAAATGGAAGCTAGCTTTCTCCAACATGCCACACCCATACACGTCCCATGCCCAAGTAGGTGACTTACCAGGCGTGGCTGAGGTGGAGGACACAAGTGACAAGAAAGATGCACACAGGCTTTCTAAGAAACATAGTCTTCCGAGAAACAGAGGGAGAAATTCTCCAAAGCTCAGGGGCAGAGGAGGTGGGCAGCCTTCCCTTCAGGGGTAGAGGGATCTCCTCAGAGCTCCACTGCCTTAGCGTGTAAGCGATCCCAAACAGAGTTGAGGGGTGGTGAAATGGAGCTACCAAACATCCAAAGAAGAGATTATCTACTTAATTAAAGTTTTTCCCCCTCGAAGTCCTTCAGCCAATCAGAACTCAAGTGCCAGAGAAAGATTGAGTCGATCAAAAGAACACTCCAGGATCCTCCCAGACAAATGCAGAAGAGGACGAGGAGAATGGGGACAAAGAAAGGAGGGGGAGACATAGCCAAATCCCCTCCACACAAGCACTGCGTGGAGTTGCCTGTCTCTTGCTTTTCTCTGCCCACTACAGCACAGTCATGCCCCTACTGAAGCGTATGTATACACAGGCGCATCCACACAGGGAGAGCCTGGTCCCCGAGAGGGATTTAGAGGGGTCTTTGTAGCACTTTGAGACTGGATTTGCATTTGGGATAACTTTCCTCTCGTCCTGGAGAGACACGGGCCCTCTGATCTGGGGTCGCTGGCTGAGGAAAAGAAAGTTTGGGGACTTTGGGAGGTGGATATCCTGACAGCTTTTCCACCAGTACCTTACTGATTACTTGCTACATTCTCAGCCCAGTACTAGACACTGTGAAAATTACATGCACACACATGTATGTATGTACTCATGTACGCACGCACAGGCATGCATGCGTGCACACGCGCGCGCGCGCGCGCACACACACACACACACAAGATTTCTACCAGAACTATATTTATGCATAGTACTGAGGTAATGAAAAGGCGTGGGTGAGGGAAGTACGACACAGCTACAGACTGTTTGTAACTCACACAGGGTGACTCAGAGAAAGTTTTATGAGAAGGTACACTGTGTGTTTGAAATAAAGGAGAGTTCAACAAGTAGATGAAGGTGACTCCAGAGTCCCTAACATCTCATCTCAGGAGCTGGGGGGCCAGGGGGGTCCCTCTAGGTCACACTGCTCTGCATGCTCCCCTAGGGGGCAAGAGTCACCTCAGCCTCAGTGTGGGTGCTCCTCAGAGGGCTCTGTCCTCACTCACTGTTGGGTCTTCTATCTGAGCCTTCCTGCCACTTTGCTCCGCAGCTCCCCAGAGGCTGCGCTCTCTTTTATTTGCGTCCCTCTTGCCCCTGAGCTCTCTGGCCAGATTGATGCCAACAAGCCAAAGAATTATCAAGCTGAATTGTTATCTGTATTGCTCAGGCTGGACGATTTAGAGGTCTAGCGTTTGCTATTCTGGTAAATTTATCGTTCACTTGGAAACTTCCAGACTAGGTCTTCATGTAACATCATACTGAGCTTGGTCGTTAACAACTTTGGTTGTGTCACCTGTCCCCATGCAGAAAGCCAGCCGCAGACTCACCAGGGTTCACATCTCTTTTTTCTTGCCTAGTGTTAATATCGGCATAGTATAAATTGCTGAGTTTGCAAGTAATCTTAGTTTCTTGGGTTTTTTGTTCATTTGTTTTGTTTTTGTTTGTTTTGTTGTTTTTTGAGACAGAGTTTCTCTATGTAGCCTTGGCTGTCCTGGACTCACTTTGTAGACCAGGCTGGCCTCGAACTCACAGGGATCCACCTGCCTCTGCCTCCTGAGTGCTGGGATTAAAGGTGTCCTCCACCACCAACCAGCTAATCTTAGTTTCTTTTTGAGCTAGAGTCTCCCAAACAGGCTACCCTTGAACTCTCCTCACCTTCATCTCAGCCTCCTCAGCACAGAGTTACAGGTCCAAGCCACCAACCCAGGCAAATAGTGTTATTTTGCTGGGTATTTGAGAACAGGCTCTGTACGTTTGTGTTTTAAGACAGTTTAATTCATATAAACTGTCAATTGTGTAAGCAGTCTTATTTTGCTGAACATGCAGCTTGTTTTCATTCTAATAAAGGGTTTGGTAACTTTTCAATTCATTTCAGTATTGCTGCTTCAATCAGTTTGGCATAGAAGAATAAAAGGCATCCATTTATTGAGCTAGAGCTGGGTCCCAGCTCGGTGGATTAGATACAATAGATTATCAATAAAGGTATGAGACCCTTTGTACTTTTGTTCCAACTTTATAACCCCATAAAATCCTCTCATCAGCTGGGCGTGGTGGTGTACGCCTTTAATCCCAGCATTTGGGAGGCAGAGGCAGGCAGATCAGTGTGAGTTCAAGGTCAGCCTGGTCTACAAAAGCGAGTCCAGGACAGCCAGGACTGTTATATAGAGAAACCCTGTCTCAAAAAACAAAAACAAAAACAAACAAAAACAAAAATCCTCTCATCATTCCCAGGTCGAGGGGCTGCTTTAAAATGTCTCCAGAAAACTAGGATTAAAGGTATGTGCCACCATGCTGGGGACCCTACTTATTAGCTTAGATTTATTTTCTTTATCAGTGTGTGTGTGTGTGTGTGTGTGTGTGTGTGTGTGCGCGCGTGTGCACGCCAAAAGAGGGTATTTGCAGCCATGGGTATTTGCAGACTTTTATGTGGGATCCACACTGTGGTCTACCTGATTGCTCAGCGAGCCCTCCTAACCAGAGAGCCAGGGAGCTCAGGTGCACAAATGGGGGTGGAGCTCCAGTTCAAGATCAGCTTGGCCCACATAGACTCTATCTCAAAACCAAAAAGAAACACAAACAAATGTAAATCCAAAGAAGAGATTACCTGGAGAGCAAGGGAGAGTGGAATTGGTTCCCTAAAGGAGCAGAGAGGCACGGCAGAATGTCTGTCTAGAAGACGCAAATACTTGAATGAATCTAAGAGGGGGAAAAATGATTATGGCCTCTATGACAGTGACAAAGAAGCAGGCGTTGTAGAAAGGGAATAAGATCAGTGAGACAACAGCCACTGTGACTGACATGTGTGCAGTGTAGGAATAGGCTGGGACATTCGGTAGGGTGGAGGTGTGGAGGGGCCCTGTGTTGAGTTTGGAGTTCATCATCACTGAGACACTGGAAACCAGGAGAAGTACACACATGCACACACATGCACACACATCCACACACATCCACATACATACACATATACACACATACACACAGACACACACACATACACACATACACATATACACACACATATACACATACACACACACACCTTTTAATTTTGTTATTTATTCATTTGTATGCATGGGGGTGGTATTTTTGCACATGCTGGAGAATGTTAGCAGAGACCACAAGAGGGTGCCAGATCCCCCCCAAAGTGGAATTACAAGTGATTGTGAGCCACCAGACAGGAATTCTGGACGCCAACCTGGGCCTCTGGACAAGCAGGAAGTGTTCTTAAGCTCTGAACTATCCCTCAGCTCCCTGCTTAAGCAACATACAGTTTTGAGGGTCAGGGCCTCCTTTTTCAGAGGCCATGAAAGATGCATAGAGCAAGGTGGAACCAGAGGCTGAGACAAGTTAGCCCATTTTCAGAAACCAGGTGAGAAAAGACAAAGGCTGAAGTGTGGCAGTAAATGAAAAACACCAGATTTAGGTCACTATCTAAGACAACAGAGGCTCTAGGCAGGCCCGGGACTTAGTTTGACATTTATTTACATAAAAGCATAATTTAAACTTACCCAGGCATTAAAACTCTCCCGGAAACAAAAACTTCTTCTTACAAACCAAATAAAAAAAACTGATAGAAATGGGAATATTTTCAACATATTTTGTTAAAAAAATATAAAACATGAGGGGCTATTAAAAATCACTGAGATGGATGGGTGTGGTGGCACACTCCTTTAATCACAGCACTCGGGAGGCAGAGGCAGGTGAATCGCTGTGAGTTCGAGGTCAGCCTGGTCTACAATATGAGTCCAGGACAGTCAAGGTACACAGAGAAACCCTGTCTCGAAAAACCCAACCCCCCCCCAAAAAAAACCCACTAGGATGGACCAGCAATGTGGCTCAGTGGGTAAAGGTGCTTGCTGTTATGTTCAGTTTTCTCATGTAGTGGATTATCTCTTCTTAATATGCAAACTGGTGGACTGTATTGGACTCTTCCAATGTTAATGCGAGTATTACTGGGACTAAACCAACTTATGATATCAGGCCTGTGCACAAGCATCTCTACCTACTGAGCAATCTTGCCAGCCCTCGACTATCTAAACTGTTCAGGAGTCAACCACTGTATGCCCAAGCTCTCACTCATGCCCATCAGTTGCCTTTGTGCTTGGGCGTTTTTAATGCCCGCTCGTTGTCTGTCAGCTTTCTGCCGCTCTTATAAAGCAATAGAGAGAAGTCACTTTCATTAAAGGGGGAATGGCTTATTTTGGCTCATGGTTTCAGTACATCTCACTGCTGAGGTGAGGCGAACATGGCAGAGATTAAGCAGCAAAGCAGAGCTCCTGGGAAGTGGAGGGAGGTGGAGGTCAATGTGGAAGCAGGATCTGTCTGTCTGTCTGTCTATCTATCTATCTATCTATCTGGTGTATATTGATGTTTTGCTTGCACGTACACCTGTGTACCATGTGCATGCCTGGTGCTTGCAGAGATGGGAAAAGGACATCAGATCCTCTGGAACTGGAGTTACTGACAACTGTGAGCTGCCATGTGGTGCTGGGAATCGAACCTGAGTCCTCTGAAAAAGCAGACAGTGCTATTAACCTCTGAGCAATCTCCCTAGCCCCTCCTTTATAAAAGATTTTGTGTGTGTGTGTGTGTATGTGTGTGTGTGTGTGTGTGTGTACGCATGCGCACGTGCGCATGTGTATGTGTGTGACCACATGTGTATGGGTGCCTGTGAAGGCCAGAGAAAGGTGTTGGATCCTCTGGTGCTGGATCCACAGGTGCTTGTGAACAGCCTGAAATGAGTGTTGGAAACGGAATTCAGGTCCTCTTGAAGATCCATAAGTGCTCTTAACTGCTGAGCCCTCTCTCCAGCCCTTAAATTTTTATTACATTGATTGATTGACTGACTGACTGACTGACTGACTGACTGACTGACTGACTGACTGAAGAGGTGCAGCATGACACACATGTGTGGAGGGCAGAAGACAGCTTGTGGGAGTTAGCTCTCGTTGTACCACATGGAGCCCAGAGATCTAATTCAGGCCCCCAGGCTCTGTTGCAATTGACTCTACCTGCTGAGCCACCCCATAACCCAACACTTGGCTTTATACTCAACTTTCCCACCTCAGCTTATGCTTCCATTTATTTGTTCATTTGGGTGTTTCTTATTACTTTCTTATTTCATGAAATTCATTAGAAGATGAAAATATTTTTATCCAGAATTTCCAGATGCTCTCAATGGGGTAGTTGCTCAAGTTAGAGATTTGTCACGTGCTAGAGGTGAGAGTCAGGCCAAACTTATCGATTATATTATTGTGCTTCTGGTCTTCCGTAGTGCCCTCAGAGGACAGGTGAGAACATCAGGTCCTCCGGAACTAGGGTTACAGACAGCTGAGAGCCACTGTGTAGCTACGCAGGTGCTGGGAAGCAAACCTGGGTCCTCTGGAAGACGAGCCCGTGCTCTTAACCACTGAGCCACCCTATCAGCCCATACAAGTCCTTTGCTTTTAAAACTAGATTTTATGTTTCGAGCAGATTTAGGTTTATAGAAGAAATGCAAAGGTAACGTAGAGTTCTCCGTTGCCCCACATTCACTCATCCTATTACCAATATCTTAAGTTAATACGATCTGTTTGACCAGTCAGTAATGGTATAATAGTATTAGCGAAAGCTCACAAGATATTCCTAATTACTTAGCTTTTGTTTAAATATTCTTTTTTCTGTTTTAGGATCCATCCAGCTTATCACATTATACTGAATGGAAATTCCTCTTTATGCTCCCTTTGGCTCTGATAGTTTCTTATATCGGGACTACCTGGACCCGTCCGCAGTATAACTAATGACCCAGAGGCTTATTAAGAGTTTACAGCTTCGGCCTTTTAGCTGGGCAGGCTTTCAGCTACTCTATCTAACCTTATCCCAGCTAATCCTGGCACTACATCCGCCGAGTGACTAGGTCTTTATCTCTGTACCTGTTCGTGTCCCTTTACCCTGTCTCCCACTGGTGAGTCTGAAGCTTCTCTCAGAGCCTCTTGTTTTGCCCAGAAGTTCCATCCCCCACTTGCTACCAAGCTATTGGCTGTCAGAGTTTTATTAAAGCCAATCAGATACAATTCTAGACTGCCTTAGACTGGTGAGAAAGGAGCAAATATTTACAAAATATGTGACTGGTGATGGGGACCATAGCTCTCTCCCAGTACTGAATTTACAATTGTATATACAGAGATGCGCTTTCACACAGTACACCCCAACAGCTTCTCAGTCTTTCTTTGTTTTTAATGACCTTGACAATTTTCAGAAGTACTGGTCAGGTATACAAAAAACAAAAACAAACTTGGTAAGAAAGAATTCAGAGTTATCCCACAACAGACAACAATAACCAGATTAAAAAAAAAATACAAAGCAGCCTACAAACAAGCATAAACAAGAAAGTAACAGATCTCTCATTAAGACACTTAAAAAAAATTGAGGAAGACACTAGAAGGCATAAAGCCCTCCCAAGATCATGGTTTGGCAGAATTAATACTGAAAAACTGAATATATTACAGAAATTAATCTACAGATTTCAAAGAAATGTCCACCAAAATTGCAATGATATTTTCAGAGAAATAGCAAAAACCATCCTAAAGCTCTTACAGTAGCAGAAACGACTAGAACAGCAAAGCAATCCTACGCAGAAAAGGAATTGCTAGATGTGTCACAATACTTGATCTCAAACTATACTACAAAGCTGTAGTAACGACAGCAGCAAAAACATAATCCTGGCACAAACACAGGCAGGCAGACCAATGGAATGGGAGAGAGGACCCAGAGAGGAGCCAACAAAGCTTTAACTGGTCAGTCTCTGATGAGCAAAGTCAGTCTCTTTAACACATGGCACTGGGAAAGCTGAGTAGGAAATGTGTGAAAGGATGAAACTGGACTGGTGCCTCTCACTCTACACAAAGGCAAGTTCAAGATGGAGCAAAGAGCTACATCTCTGAAACTGTTAAAGGGAAGGAAATACAGGCAAAATGCTACCTGAGATGTAGCCAAGGACTTTTTGACAAAGATTTGGAGTTCACAGGAAATAATAGCAAACACTGGCAGATACATGTGTGTGAAAAATAAAATGCTTATACACAGTCACAAAAACAGTCCACAGCGGAGAGGCAGCCTACGGAATAGAAAACATATTTTCCAGCTATATATCTCACAGAGGGCAGATATCTACCCAGGGGGATGATAAGAAGGTGTGATGATCGACATGCATAAAAAATGTCATGATGAAATCCGTTTCTGTTAACAAAAATAATTAATAAATAAACAAAAGTAGATAGAATATAAGAATAAAACTTTGCCAGGCGTGGTGGCACACACCTTTAATCCCAGTACTCAGGAGGCAGAGGCAGGCGGATCACTGTGAGTTGAGCCTGGTCTACAAAGTGAGCCTAGGACAGCCAAGGCTACACAGAGAAACCCTGTCTCGAAGAAACAAACAACAACAAAAACAAAACAAAACAAAAGAATAAAACGTCAATCTACAGAAGTCTCTGAATTTAGAGACATAGATTCTTCATAGTAGTGTTTAAGACATACTAAGTGGTGGCTGGAGGTTAAGAGCACTTGCTGCTCTTGCAGAGGACCCAGGTTCGATTCCCAGCACCCATATATTGGCTCCCGCCCTCCATCTTTTTGAAGCAGGGTCTTCCTTGTTTCTGCCAAGGTCATGCTATCTTCAGGCTGGCTGGCCTGTAAGCTTCTAAGTAATTCTGTCTCTGTCTCCCATCTCATCTCAGGACTGCTGGGATTACAGATGTTCCAGATGTGTGCTTCTGCACTGGGTTGTTTTCTTCTCATTTTGCTTTTAACGTAGGCTCCAGGGATTGAACTCCTGTCGCCAGGCCTGTGTGGCTAATGCCTTTACAGCCTGAGCCATCCTCTTGCTGTTATTTGGTTGGCATCCCGTGGACCACTGAAACTTCAGACCTGTCTCCACAACCTGCTTAGAGTCATAGAAGCCAAAACATAGATCAGGAGATGCTAGGCTCTGCATCCTTCAGTGCTTACAAATCGTCTGCTCTGTTGAGCCTGTTGGTTCTTGAGAACACCCTAGTGTGTTCACAAAGGGCTATTACATATCCACCCCCATATAGACAAAGATTAAGAAAGGAGCCTTTAGGGCCAGCGTGCGGGAGGCAGAAATAGACAGATCTCTGAGTTCCAGGGCAGCCTGGTCTACACAGCAAGTTTCAGGCCAGCCTAGAACTCACTACTACATAGTGAGACCTTATCGTGAAAGAAAGAAAAGAAAGAAAAGAAAGAAGCGTGGTGAAGTGTAACAGTTGCTCTCTAAGATGGACACTTTGAAGTGAATTCTCTCCTGCATGGCCACTATTTCAAGCCAGATATTTGTCACAGAATTTTTATGAGGAACGGAAGAGAGGAGCAATGTTAGGATCCTGAGAGCTACAGCTGGCGTTGAGAGGCTTAAGGTTATTGCTGAGAACCAGATCAACGGGAGGGACAGCACATACTCTGGGGAGCTTTGGTTCCTTTCCAGCAAGTAAAAGTGACTTCACTGTCAGAAAAGTGTAGCATCTTGTGTGTCGATGTCAAAGGAGAAAGCAGGCTGCTTTCTACCGTCAGTGCCCCAACACATGCACACATCCCGTCAGCATATATGCCGTGTGTGTTCATGACATGCTAGGCGATGTCTGGGCTCTCGGGTTTCAGCTGTGATGAGCAAAAATAACCCTTGTTGCCATGGTGATGCCCTGGGGAGGTGGAAAAGGATTTCATACGATGCACAGTATGAAAAAGATGACTAACAGCCAGTTAACCAAAGGCTTGTTGTAGATGTGTCAGATCATGGGTTTCTGAGGTGACAATCCAAGGTGAGAAACAGGAAGAAGAATCGGGAAGTAGACTTAGGGAAGAGATCCCATGGAAAGGAACAAAAATTGCAGAGTTAGGCAGGCCTTGAGTGCAAGGGAAAGGTGTGACGGGAAGCACAGTAACTGAAAATAAGTCGAGAACCTGGATGCTTAGGTTTTAAGAGAACTTGGGAGCTGGGTGCTGGGGTGCATGCCTGTGATCTCAGCACTCCGGGAGGCAGAGGCAGGAGGATCTCTGTGAGTTCAAGGACAGCCTGGTCTACAAAGCAAGTCCAGGACAACCAGGGCTACACAGAGAAACTTCATGACTCAGGAGCAGGGAGGAACACACAGGCAGGCTCTACAGTGGTTCAGGAGCAAGGAGGACCGTGCAAGCAGGCTCTACAGTGGTCCAGGTGAAAGACAAGGACAATTTTGTCAAGGGCAGAAACAGGAGACAGCAAAAAATTTCTAGTAGCTTGAATCCATCATTTTCAAAAGGAACTACATTTCTATTACTTTTAACATTAAAACAATACAGACAAGCTGGGCTTGGTGGTGCACACTTGCAATCCCAGCACTCGGGGAGGCAGAGGCAGGCAGATCTCTGTGAGTTTGAGGCCAGCCTGGTCTACAAAGTGAGTCTAGGACAGCCAAGGCTACACAGAGAAACCCTGTCTCAAAAAAACAAAACAAATACAGATGTATGAGAACTTTATTTATTTATTTTGCTGTTATTGCTGTTGTTTGAGCAGGGTGTCTCTATTTAGTCCTGATTGTCTTGGCACTTGGTATGTAGACCAGGCTGGCCTCAAATACAGAGATTCCCCACTTCCTCTGCCTCCTGAGTGCTGAGACTAAAGGTTTGAGCCACCAGATCAGGCTTTTGTGACACCGTTTGTTGTTGTTGTTTGTTTGTTTGTTTTGTTTTTGTGTGTGTGTTGTTTTTTGTTTTTTAATCAACACTTTCAGAATGGTGTATGTGTGTCCATCGCCTGAGGGCATTCTTAGACATGAGAGCCCTAATCAAAGCAGTGTCACTGGTGTCAGGCAAAGTCTTCTCAGCAATGGCTCTCTCTTTTGGTCGCTTCCTTGAAGTCACCCTACGCTTACTGGAAATGAGGTTAGAAGGATGAGTTAGGGCATATCAAACAGATGCTCGTGAGCCAGGCTGCCGCATTACAGAAAGCTCATCTTTACAGTGTTTGGCATCAAATCCATAGCCTTGTGCAAGCTAAGCAAACACTCTACCGCCGAGCTATCTCATGCCCTCTTTGGCCTCTGTGCACATAGGGCATGCATATGGTGCTTATAACATCCGTGTAGGCAAAGTACTCACACACAGAAATAAAAATACATCTTTAAAAATAATAATACTCCGTGTATATGAGCATACATGTGTGTGCGTGCACGTGAGTGTGCACACTCCTGCATACATTTCTGTGCAGCATGTTATAGTGCACCCACAGATAGTTGTGAGCCACTATGTGGGTGCTGGAAACAGAATCCAGATACCCTGCAAGAGCAGAAAGTGCTTTTAATCACTGAGCCATCTGCCCATTCCCAGGAAACAGTCTTGTCACGTAGCCAATGCTGGCCTTGTATCACTATGTAGGACAGGTTGGTGTTGAATTTTTGATCCCCCTGCCTCGGCCTCCTGAGTGCTGGTATCTCAGGCATGTGCCACCACACCCAGCTTCAGTGAAAGTGTTTATGAACACAGAGATGTCATGATAAAAAGCATTTATGGACAAAGTTAGTTAGAGTTGGTGAGGCCCTGGGTTCTATTCCTGCGATTCCTCCCTCCCTGCCCCAGTTAATAAAATCAAGACTGGAGAGAGGGAAATCATCTAGAAAACTCTTCTTATGTTGTACACATGAGAAATAATAAGGCTCTGGATTTGAATGGTGCTGCCAGAATTGGATGGGGAGGAGTGGGATGGAAGGCATTCCAGGGGCTAGCTCGGCCCTCAGAACACCATGGAACCAATGGATGTTCGTCAGAGGGACAGAACTGCTCAAAGATTGCCACTGACATGTTGAGTCTGAACAACAGGCTCCATCACAAGAAGGCAAGATAGGAAAATGATGACCCAGAGCTAAAATAAGTAAGATTTGTTTCACAACTATATGGATATATAGTGCTCAAAATGGCTGAGGTTATAAAAAAAAGTATATATATATATATATATATATTTTTTTTTAAATGAAAAGAAAGAAGAATCAGGATGAAGAATTGAGTGGTCAGCACTCAGGAGGCAGGTGAGTTCAAGGACAGCCTGACTTACAAAGTGAGTTCCAGGACATCCAGGGCTACACAGAAAAATAAAAGAAATAAACAAACAGAACTGAATGGTAACAGCAATCTGTTCTAGTAGCAACAGCAGGCTGGGGGGAGGAATGCCACAGTTGTGACTTTCCTCACATGTCAAGGAAGCAAGTGGTGACCATTCGCCTTAGTCCTGCTACGGAGACGTGTGATGCCTAGTGACCTGTGAGGGCTTGTCCCAGAGCCTTGATTCTCAGGAGGACAGACAGTTCTTTTGCTTTCTTTTCTTCACGGGATGATGGTGCAGAGGCCAAGCAGCTGTCCTCAGAGCAGGACATAAAACAAAACAAAACAAAAAACCACGTGCACGGTGGGTTCAGATCACAGGGGTGGAGGGGACTGCAGAGACCAGCCAGGGTGCTCAGGACAGCCCGGAATCACTTGTGAGTCTTACAAGCAGCCTCAGAGGCAAGTGACTGTCTCCACATCGTTAGACATTTTAAATCATCCCACGGTGAGGGGCTTGTTAAGTCAGGACTCAACCCAGATCTGAATGATACTGAGAATAGCCAGGTCTTGTCCTGTCTCCCTGCCTGGGATGCTCAGCACACACTCTCCCATTTCTTTCTTTCTTTCTTTCTTTCTTTCTTTCTTTCTTTTTTTCTCTTTCTTTTTTCCTCTTTCCTTTTTGCCCCCCCCACACATCAAGATCATCTGGAGAGATTTTAGAGAGAGATGACTGGGAGTTTCCTCACATTTAGGAACCAGACTTCCTTGGGTTGCAGTGTGGGGGGACTCTGTAAGACAGTTCCTCCGGGGACTGTGCAGGGAGCCAGGTTTGGAACTGTTGGAAGCATCCCGAGAGCTGGCTGTCAAGAGTAACGGTGGCTTTCCTCATTGAAAGGGTCAGATAGGGGAGCCTAAGGAAGCCCAGTGGACAGAAAGCCCACTAGCTTTCTTCCTCAACCTCCTCCTTCTCCTATCTCCCTCATCCCTCTTTATGTCTGGTTCCTGGAGTAGCAAAGATTTTCCTGCCCTTCGCTTTTAGGACAGTGACACTTGGAGCAGCAGCGCCGCACAGTGGAAAGGAACTGCACGACAGTGCTACGCGCACCACAGGATGGCGCTTTATTAGAACCAGGGGCTGCAGGTGCCCACATGTCCTCCAGGGGAGCAGCACGCTCCTACTTGCTTACGTGCTGATACTTTCCTGATAGATGAGCCCAGCTGTGCCAGATCAGAAACCAGAATGTTTCAGGGTCACATCCACGTTCCGAAACTAGAATAAAGAAGAGATATCTGATAAAAACCAGTGTTTGTGACCTTCCCGCGTAGGGTGAAAGTACGGGCTCCTCCCGACCTCCGGTATAACTTAAAAACAAATATAGGAGGCTGGAGAGATGGCTCAGCGGTTAACAGTGTTCGTTGCACTTGCAGAGGGCTCTGTCTGACTCCCAGAACCACGCTGCAGTTCACAAGGGTCTGAAACTCCAATCCTAGGTCGTCCGACGAGGCAAGCACGTGGTTCACACGCATACATGTAGGCAAAACACTCGTGCTGATAAAATAAATAATAAGCAACAACAAAGAACACATTGGCGTGTGTACCTGCTGCCAGGCTCGTCTCGGGAACAGTTATGTTTGTGCTGCACACGAGTCAGACGTTAGTTCTTGTCTGGTGATATTTTGGCCTGATGACACATGGGTCTGTGTCGCTGTGTTTTTAATTATGCCTCATTTGCCTTGATTTCCGGCACAGTCGCCCTGCCTCTGTCTGCCTCACTCTCAGCCTGCCCATCTCTCACAGACACGTGCACTCCAAAGCTTTCTGATATTTATGTAGACATGACTCTTCCAGTGCCGCGGTGAGCAGCGCAACTAGATGAACACAGGTAGAGCTAATACTGCTGATACATAATAAGTCCGCCTGTCTACCAGACAGCCCGCTAGCTTTCTTCCTCAAACTTTATCCCTGCTTCTGCCTCCCAAGTGCGGCGACTAAAGGTGTGTGCCACCACACACCTGTATTTGCTCCGTATTTGTACTTTTGTGTCTGGCTTATTTCATTTGACATAGTGACCTCCAGTTCCTTGCACAGTGCTGTAAATCACAGGACTTTATCCTTTTTTTTTTTTTTTTTTTTTTTTTTTTTTTTTTGTGGCTGAATGACATCGCATTTCAAACCCCATTCATCCATTGGAAGGCATGTGGGTGTCACTCCCCATTTTCACTATTGTGAATAGTGCTGCAATAACCATGACAGTGCAGCTATCCTTTGGGGTAACAGTGTCGTCTTTGAACTTATGCCAGTTGTGGACTTTCTGATTCCTATGGCTTCTTCTTTCAGTTTTGCGAGAAATTTCTATATTGTGTTTATGACTGTTATAATTTATATTCCCTTTAACAACATTTGTGTTGGGTTTGGGGGGGTGTATTTGTTTTGTTTTGTTTTTTGTTTTGTTTTGTTTTTTGTCTCTTTGATAATAGTCAACCTAACTGGATGAAGTGGGAGGTCACTGAGGATTTTTTCTTTAGATATGTGTATTTATTTAACCTATACGCATGTGTATGTGTCTGTGTATGCTGTGTGTGTGCTCTGTGTGTGTGTGCACGTGGGTCCTTGCAGAAGCCAGAAGAGGGCATCAGATGCTCTGGAACTAGAGTCACAGGCAGTTGTAAATTGCATAATGTGAGAGCCGGGAGTTAAAGCCAGGTCCTCTGGGAAAGCAGCAAGTGCTCTTAACCACTGAGCCATCTTCCAGCTCCTGGTGTTCAGCTGTTGAATTAATTATACACTCTCCATGTCAGTCACTAGCAGAAGAGTGAAATTAGGTCCTCTGTTCTCTGTACACAATAATCAACTCAAAGTGGATCAAAGGCCCTAGGCTCCCACGTGTTGCAAAAGACAAGATTTCATCCTTTCATGGTTGAATAATATTCCACAGTGTATTGGTACCATAGGTGTTGGTTGGGGCTTGTTTGTTTGATTTGGTTAATGGAACTTTTTAGCCATAGATGGGCATTTGGGTTGCTTCTATGTCTTGGCTCGTGAGGATGACAGTGTAATAAAAAGGAGAGTAAGGTGTCTCTTTGGCATGACAGCCTCATCTCTCCTGGACAGAGTTGCAGTAGTAGGGTCTTTCAGTAATTTGGTCTTTTATCTGTGTTATTGAGACAGGCTCTCACATGCCCTGACAGGCCTGGAACTTACCATATGGCTGAGGATAACCTTCAATTTCTGATCCTCCTGCCTAGCGCTAGGATTGCAGAGCTATTTTTAATTGTTGTGTGTGTGTGTGTGTGTGTGTGTGTGTGTGTGTGTATCTCACTACAGCAGCTTTTTTTTTTTTTTTTTTTTTTTTTTGGTAATTGCTTTTTTGGGTCAGGAAAGCTCTAGGTCTTTTCCTTTTCCAAGTTGGAGACTTAGCTAAGTGGGGCCTTTTCCTGAAGGCAGCTCTTCCTTTACTCCAGTGTAGATCAAGCACCTTCTTACTCTTCTTATTGCATTCAGCACAAGCATTGGCTGTAACATAAAGGTTCCTGGTGCTCCCTTTCCTCTTTAATTTGTGCTTTTTTTTTTTTTTTTTTTTCATTGTAAACTATAAGAGGGATCACTGATAACAATGTGACAGAGTCAGTATTAGGCTACCTTGAAAACTCATCTGCCGAAGAACTTGTTCTTTTTCTTTTAAGTTTAGCCCCAGGCAAGTTCTTAGGACAAGGACAGAAAGCAGCTACTGTTTTTGACAAAGTATCACAAGAATGGTGTCTGGGCCAGTTTCAAGTACTGTGCCTTCTGAAATCTTTTGAGCAGTCCACGAAGCTCTCAGCACTATTGTTTTCCAAGTTCCTACTACAGTGGCCCATTAAACTCTGCTTGCAGTGTTTAACCACGTTGCTAATCCAAAGTCCCAAGGTCTTCCATAGTCCCCCAAAACACAGCATGGTCAGGCAGGTCTGCCACAGCAACACCACATTCCTGGTACCAACTTTGGTCTTAGTTTTCTATTGCTGTGATAAGACACCATGACCACAACCATGGCAACTTTTGGAGGGGAGGGCTTGTTGGTCTTACACTTCCAGGGGCATAAGAGCCCATCACAGTAGGGAAGCTAGCAAGCATGGCGCCTGGAGCAGAGGCTGAGAGCTCACACCTTAAACTGCAACATGTAACTTTCACATGGTCCAGCAATCTCACTTCTGGATACTTGCCCTCAAGAATTGCAGCTTCCTATCGAGGTACCTTCATACTTTGCTCATTACGGTACTTGTTACATAGCCAAGTCATGGAATCAGCCCAAGAGTCCATCAACATGGATAAAGCACATGTGGTATATAAACTTAGTGGAGTACTGCTTAGTCATAAAAAAAGAATGAAATTATGCCATTTTCAGGAAGATAACTAGAAGTAAAGATCACATTTTTTCTCTCCTGTGTGTAGGAGAGGAAAGAGATGATGAAGGATATTAAAGCAAAAGGATACGTGGGGGTATGAGGAAGGCATTTTATAGGAAGTGACTATGAGCCAACTACATTGTGTGCAGGTATGAAAATGCACAGTGCAACCCCATTTTGTACGCCAACTTAAAAACACACTTGAAAACTAGTTGTTTAACTTATTTTTGCACATACTCATTGAGCTGGCTAGTTTTATGTCAAATAAAACACATGCTAGAGATATCTCAGAGGAAACCTCTATTGAGAAAATGCCTCCATAAGAGCTTTTGTAGGCCAGGTACGGTGGCGCACACCTTTAATCCCAGCACTCGGGAGGCCGAGGCAGGCGTATCACTGTGAGTTCAAGGCCAGCCTGGTCTACAAAGCTAGTCCAGGACAACAAAGGCTGCACAGAGAGACCCTGTCTCGAAAAAAAAAAAATCTTCTGTAGACAAATCTGTAGGCATTTTCTTAGTGATTGATGGGGGAGGGTCCAGCCCACATGGGTGGGGTCACCACTGGTCCTGAGTGCTATAAGAAAACAGACTGAGCAACCCAGGGGGAGTAAGCCAGTAGGTAGCACTCCTCCATGGCCTCCGTACCAGCTTCTGCCTTTTGGTTCCTGCCCTTCTTGGGCTCCTCTCTTGACTTCATTCAGCAATGAACACCGATCTAGAAACATAAGCAAACTAAGCCCTTTGCTCCTCAAGTTGTTTGGTCATGGCATTTCATCACAGCAATAGTGACCCTAACTAGAACACCGGGTATGCTACTTCTAGAGTGTTCTTAAAGCAAAATTCAAGCACTTATGTCATGTGCGTCTGTTTCTAAGCAGAACAACTCTCGGCCTCTGAAGTGACTGTTTCTCTCCGGAAGCTTTTCATACTGTTGAGAGAGAAAGAATCCATTGATTTCATGGTGTAGATGGAAGATGCTGGGATCTGGACCAGTGATTTGGTAAAGAAGAATGAGTGAGTCTGGAAAGAATGAAACCCTGGAACGGAGCACACTGGGTAATTGGGTTCCTGATTAACTACGGGTTAATGGGAAGACACTTTTTGTCTGAAATCTCTCCAAATTGTCTCAGCCCATTTCCTTGCTTTAATAAGTACCGTAATGAACACAATTAAGTCCCCCCTTACCGACGTTGCGTCCTGCAGAGCCTCGGGATCACGGCTCTGAGCACAATGTGTAATTCCACCTGCACTGTAGCTGCAGAAGGAGCTGGCTTCCTGGGTGGCTCCTACACATGCCCTGACTTAAAAATGTAAACACAGGCTGGGGACGTGGCTCAGTTGCTGAATACTTGCCTGTCAGAAGCAGCATAAGTTAACAAATATCAAATTAATGAATCTATGGGATTTGTGTCTTTCAATTTATGTAAATTTATGCTAGTTTTAAACAAATAAATGTCTCATATATTCTGGAAAAACAAACCAATCCTTCATTCTACAGGGACTTTCAAGTTCATGAAACTTAACACCGTTGCATAAAAACTTTTTTTTTTTTTTTTTAATTTAAAAACCAAGGGCCAACAAGTAGCAAAGGGGATCTGTATAGCCAGAGCTGCAACGGAGTCGGCTGACCGAAAGTCTATGTCCCTATGTTGGGCTGTTACTGTCCATTAATATAAGATTCTGTTTATTTCTTTCTCTAAAACAGAAAAAAGTGGAATTCTTCTCAAGAATAAATACAAATATCTCTAAATGTCAGCTTCACAGGGCAGGGGCTTGTGTCTGCCCTGTGATGTATTCTTGGGACCTGGAACGGCCTGGCCCTTAGGAAACCCCTAATAAATGCTAAGTGTGGGGAAGAATGAGATGGAGATTGGGTTTTTATTATGCACAAGGCAACTTGGCTTTGGAGCAGGTAACAAATAAACCCCATGGCCTGTGCTTTACAGCACCCAGCTCTGCATTAGCGCATTGTACTTTCATCGCGGTTGGTAAAGCATGGATACAAATCAATGTGTGGGCTGGGAATACAGCTCAGTGGTAGAGAATTTGTCTAGCACATGGCAGGCCCTGAGTGTTTATGTCCCAGCATTGAATAGAAAACACACACACACACAAACAAACAAACAAAACACCCCTAAAATTAGCTCAAACTGTGAGGTTAGAATTATAAAAGAGGGAGATACTAAATAGTTGCCGTGGTCAAACACCCTAAACTTTCTCCCTGTTTGACTATGTGTGTTAGACTCAAGCACCAAGTGGGTCTAACTAGAAGCCCAGATAGCAAACCGTAATGTTCCTTACTGAGGCCTGGCACGGTGGGCCACGTATATAATCCCATCGTGCTGGAGACCAGGGCAAGAACAATGGATCCAAGATTCCCGTCTACAAACAAATAACAAACAGCCATTGCCGCCACCACCACCAGTCACTCTGATGATATTTACTAGAATCCAGTAGACAGAACAACACCAAAATTCAGCGTATAGAGCTGTTTTTCAATCTACCATCTGCACAGTTAGCACCTAGCCCTTCAGTACGGCCAATAGGGCCGTCAAAAGATGGAAACACAGAAAATGCAGATGCTGTGCCTGGGGCTGATTGTCAGTCCTGCCCTTGACTCTCAGGACTGGGGCGTGCTTAGAGCGCCTTCTGGATGAGGAAAGACCTCAGACACAGACAAACCCGGAAGGAAGGCGGGACCTGACAAGAGTTTCCCTAGAGGGCCAGCCTAAACTCCGTCAGTGCAGGCATCTGAGGCTGTCTGGCCGCTGTTTGGACAGACCCTTGGTTTTGATAATACAGACCAAAGATGGTGCTTCCCTACAGAAGTGCACTCACCATCCTATTCCAGAAAAGTCCAGGCCTTGAGAAGCCTTTGAATTTCATCACTACTAAACCATAAGCTGTCTGAAGTCAAAAATCGTATTCAGTTCACAACCGTGTGTGCAGTGTTAGCTACGAAACTGGAAAGAGAAATGATCTCAAGCATTGTTGAAGGAATGCATTTCGGGAGACATACCTGAGGGCCAGCTGCTATGCTTAAAAGATCCATGGGCATGTGAAACAAGGAGTATTTGGGGCTCAGAAACTCATTCCTGGGTGGAAGCGATGGATAAGGATGAAAGAAACGAAGACTAGTATTTTTGTCCGAGTTCCAGGCGTCGATGCTTCTCTGCCTGCCTCTACGTTCCTTAGTCTGCATAATTGCAGATGTCCTCTGGGAACAGAGCTTTGTGGAAATGCAGTCACACAAAGCCATGTTTCCTGTCCCTTTGTGGTTCCACATTCTGCTTCCTCCCTCCGGGCATGCAGGCGCTGCTGCACACCAGGCTGGAGCCTTCTGGAAACAGTTCTTCAAGTGTTACAGCCTCTGAGTCCGGAGCTCTCCCAGTGACACAGCAACTCTTAGATGACATTCGGCAAAACAGCTTGTGGGTTTTGTTTGGGGTAGACAGGGGCTATATGAACCGTGGGGAGTGGGAAGGGACTTTCAAGGCAGGTGCATATCATTAGCTGGGGCTGAGATGGTAGCAATCCTTTATTTGCATAGAGAGGATTTAGGTGCTAGGCCATGTGACTACCTTGAGAACTGTGGAGGTAGGAGTTGAGATTACGTGCTGGGGGGGCATGCAGGCACAAGATAGTGAGGGAGTGGTCCTTACTCCTGCCGGTCTCAAGATTGAAATGTTTGGGCTTTTGGATAGGTCTCAACCTCGCTCTAGCTCCATGTGGGGTTCCCTGGTAGCGTGGTCCAGGTGCCCCACAGTTGCTAAAGTCCACCGAAAACATCTTTGCTATCGCTTCCTTGTTCCTTGATGTCGTCAGGTTTCTGAACACAGTAAGAGCCTGGCATGTGCCTGAGGAGTCAGTCTGCCCTCTGGGGAGAGATCGGGCTTTCTGCGCCCTTAACCTCAGTCGTCTGCTCAATCCACTCTACCCTCTTCTGAGCCAGCACTTTTGGAGTTGAGCAAATGACAAGGTAGTGAAACAGTTGGACATAGAATTGCAGAAGAGGGGACTCAGGACATAGACTGGAAAGATGGCCTCCCGGGAGGAAAGGAGCCGAGAACCGGCTGTGAGGGGAAGCAGCGCACTGCGCAGACTCAAGACCGCAGGGCTTGTAAGATGCTGGGCCATTACAGTTCGGTCTGAGACCTCTGAACACAGGGGTGTTTTGAGGACCTGGTTTTCTGTTCTACAGTCTCAAAAAGCCACATCTCATGCCAAGCTCCCTGATTATATAATTCTAGAAACGTTTAAAGTGGAAGAGAATCTACGGATCAGTTCACTTTCCAAAGCCGGTTAGTTCCCTTCATAACGGGTTGATGGATAAGCCACAGTGTTGTATTGAATTTGCTCTGCTTAATACCGTCAGGAAAGGAGGTGTCACCTGGTGTTAAGGCACACCACACAAATTTTAAGATTCACTTTTAATTTATGTGAGTGCGCACAGGCATGTGTGTGCACGTGTGTGCATTGGGGCATGCAAGCATGAGTGTAGATGTCCACCGAGGTCAAAGGTCTCATATCCCTGGAGGCTGAGTCACAGCTGGCCGCCAGCCACCTGATAGATGCTGGGTGAGACCTCTTGACTGCTGAGTTCTCTCGAGCCCCACCAATGGTTTCATCACTGGGCCAACATCCCTGTAACTAGAAAGAAGTGCAGGGAAGACCTTCCAGCAACTCACACCCATAAATAAGCAGAGGCTAACTGTTCACTTGAGTTTCTCAGTCAAGAGAATGCTGGATGCTCTTTTTTTACTCTTTACTTTTTACTCTTTCTTCTCCACTCTCTGCACTGGCTAGTTTCTTTGCAGGCCAGCCTGGGGAGCTTCCGGAGGTTTGCAAATTTAGCTAATGCTCTCTCTTCTTGCTCTTTCAAAGAACGGCCCTCACCAGAGCTGTCTGTGAGCGGCAGAACTCACTGGCCACCTAGACCTGATGGTCACTGAAGGTGAGGACTACAGTGACCCAGGACCAAATGAGGCGAGCTTCTGTATAGTCTCCTTGTCAAGGCTGAGAGTTTTGCCCCCCTCCCCCACCATTTGTTTTGTTTTATTTGAGACAAAAATCTCCCTGTGTAGCCTTGGCCCAGAACTTGTTGTGTAGACAAGACTGGTCTTAAACTCAAAGAGATCCACCTGCCTCTGCTTCTGCTGCCTCAAGTGCTAGGATTAAAGGCCTGAGCCACCATGCCTGGTTTTTCTTCACAAACAAAACCAAACCAAAGCAAACCTTGAGTTGTTCATTTTCTCCTCTCTGAACAAATCTTTTCCTATGTATTTCTAAGTTACATGTTCTTGTGTAAGTGGGTGCGCATGTGGCAACCAAAGGACAGCTTGGAGGAGTTGTTCATCTCCTTCTGTCATGTGAGTTGTGGGTGTTGAAGTTAGGTCACCAAGCCTGATGGAGAGTGCTTTAAACCTACTGAACCATCTTTCCAGCCCTGAGGAAAACCTTCAAAGTCATCATTGAAAGCTGAGTAGGTTGTGGCTCAGTCAGAGCCTTTGTCTGGCATACTGACAGTCTTTAGCATGGGGGGGGGGGGAATATCAACCAGCTAACTGACCAATTAATGAGTGAGCTGCTCTTACTTGCTAAGTTCTTGTCTCTCCTTTTCACTTTTACCTAAATCATTCGGCCTTGTCTATTACTCTCTTGAGGCAGGTCTCTCGCTAAACCGGAAGCTTGCCTTTTCAGCTAGAATGGCCAGCAAGCCCCTGAGACCCCCTGTCTCCACCCACCTTACTGATGTGTTGACACACACAGCCATGCCTTGCTTTTGCATGGATGCTGAGGATTCGAACTCAGGTCCTCACACTTGTACAGCAAACACTCTTGGGTCATCTTGTAGCTTGCACAGCTAGTGCTCTTGCCTACCTCACCATCTTCCCAGGCTTTCCTCCATCCTTTTTTGCTTGCTTGTTTGTTTGTTTGTTTGTTTGTTTTTTGAGACAGGGTTTCTCTGTGTAACAGTCCTGGCTTACCTGGCCTCGCTTTTGTAGACCAGGCTGGCCTCGAACTCAGCGATCCACCTGCCTCTGCCTCCCAAGTGCTGGGATTAAAGGCCTGTGCCACCAACTCCCGGCCAGTCCTTCTTTTAAACCTCCTGCCTATTCACTTTCTCTAACCCAGAACATTGGCCCCGCCCCCTGTCTTGGCTCTATACCAAACCTTTGCTTTTCACTTTCTAGTGTTCTTCAGTGGTTTCATTTCTATTCTCACTTCAGTTTGCCTGGCCATAAGCTTCTTAGCTTGCTTCTTCTGTAGCTAGGTTGTCCTATTTGATTGCCTGTCCTGCTTCCCTGAAGTTGCATATCCTTTCTTTGTTTTTAGTCTGTTTTGGCTTGGCTTGACTCTTTGAGACAAGGTATCAACTGTGTGGTCCAGGCTGGCCTAGACCTCACTGTATAGCCCCACCTGACCTCAAACTTGCATCAATCCCCTGCCTCACCCTCTCCAGTGCTAGAACCACAGTTATGAGCTACCACACCCAGCTAGAATTTCATCCCTAATTGCTCCAGGACATCTTCCTCTTAGATGCCTCACAAGCGATGTTGGAAACTCTTCCTAGATATAGTGGCTTCGAGATGACCTTGGAGTCTTCTGGGATTGGGCATCTCCCTGCTTAAATCTTTCCCTCGCCTCTGAGCACTCTCCCGCTGTGCTGGCTTCTTTTTATTTCCACCATTCTCATTGTGAGTACCTGAAAATATACCTTAAAAAAAAAAAAAAAAAACTGAAGATGCTTAACAAGAGTGTTAAGTCATATCTCTTCCTGGAAGCCTAGACAACTGCCCAGGGCTAGTGAAGTCATGGATCTTGGAGAAGAACCTACAACCGAGACTTTTTTAACCCAGACCAATCTCTACCTACACTCTAAATATCTGTTCTGACACCCACAGATGAATGTATTTCTTACCCTTCATCAAGAAAACATCTTTTTGCAACAGACAGCGACCATTATAGAAAACCACAGCCAATCAAAATGCAGGGTTGTGGAGCCCAGTCCCATGGGATACACCCTATAACACAGCCTGCATCGAAGGCTCAGGAATCCTTATGGAAGGGGGGCAGAAAGTGGTATATGGAAGGAACTTTTATTCACCTTCCTCAGTCGTTGTCTCAGAGGCTTACTGCCTCTGCCTGCTAGCCTAGGCCTGGACCTGGAAGCTTCTAGGCTCCTTTCAATCTAACCTAGGCCTAGAATGTTTTCAGCCTCTAAGACTTACTGCTGAGTAAGCTCACCCTTACTTGTTCTTCCTGAGCTCTGGCCTGGCTGGCTCAACTCAGCTGTTCTGGCTCAAACACCTCTCCCAGCTGACTTATTCAATCTGGCTTCTTTCTCAGCCCCTGAATTGCTCTGCTTGGCCTCAAACTAGCTCCAGCAGTCTTTTCTTTTCTTTTTTTAGAAAATTTTAAATTTTTTAATAAATGTGCTTTGTTCACAAAATGCGAAAAAATACAACAAACACAAACGTACATTTTTAGGTACACTATGCCCACGCACTTTGCAGCTACGGTAAAACAACATGATCTGTTCACAATCCCAATGAGCCCAACCAAAGCACATGATTATCATCTGACTTTTTTTTTCAAGGCAGGTTCTCTGTGTAACCCTGGCTGTCCTGAAACTCACTCTGTAGAATAAGCCAGCCTCAAACACAGAGATCTGCCTAACTGCCTCCCTCTCAAGTGCTGGGGTTAAAGGCTTTCCCCACCACAACTTGGCCCATATCATGTCTTTGAAATACCAAATTATTTTGGAAAAATTGTGTGAATGTGACAGGATGTCCGTTAAACTATTTATATCCAGAATGAAATATTTAGTGTACCCATGTGATACTGGAAGGACCCATGAACCTCACTGGTCATTACTTATATAATCTGACCCCAACCCACAATGACTGCTTATATTTCAACACTTACATACTGAACTGGCCTTGTGGAATATGTATTGGTGTAAGTTCTAACTTGAGTAAGCTGAGTTTACAGTAACAAATGAAACAAAACCAAACAAACTTATACTAAGTGGTAGTAGTTCTTATAAAGAGATTTTTTTTTCCCCCGAGACAGGGTTTCTCTGTATAGCCTTGGCCGTCCTGGACTCACTTTGTAGACCAGGCTGGCCTCGAACTCACAGTGATCCGCCTGCCTCTGCCTCCCGAGTGCTGGGATTAAAGGCGTGTGCCACCATGCCCGGCCTTAAAGAGACATTTTTGAGCACTACTTAAATACATCATGCACACCTTGGAGCAAAAGCAGACTCAATACCAGTAAACAATCAGAAGAATTCATAGCACCAACATTTCTGCTGTAACACAAACACTGCCTCAAAGGTCACCCTAGATCAGCCTTCCAAAGCACTCGTTCATTTACTTTCAAAGCAATTTCATCTGCTGTGTTGTTTTCTTTGCTCTTAGCATTGTAATTAGTAAGCAAAATAAGCAAGAGAACAGTATGGTAAGAGAGATCCTTGTTTTATCCTGAACACAGTGCCTGCTCAATCTTTGTCTTCTCTTCTTTTGAGGGAGTTGTAAAACATTATCCTGTAGTGCCAAAATGAGAAGAAATACCAGCCCTAGTGATTATGGGACTGTACGCTTCCAGCAGTCTTTTCTAATCTGGATTCTTATTCTCTGGCTCATTTGGTCTTCACCTGAGCTCTCTCTTTGCAAACTGTCTCTCTATTACTATCCTGGTAATATTGCTCCTCTCCTCTCTCTCTCTCTCTCTCTCTCTCTCTCTCTCTCTCTCTCTCTCTCTCTCTCTCTCTCCCCCTCTCTCTGCTTTGCTCCTTAAGTAGCTTCCCTTTCTTCCCTCTTCTCATAAGAGTTGGGCTTATCTTTTTCTGTCAAATCTTTCTCTGGTTTGTCACTTTTTCTGCCACTCAATAGATATCACTTTCCAACATGGGTGCTTCCTTCTACAAACTAACTTTACTGTCACTGTTTGGGATTAAAGGCATGCACCATGCCTGGACCTAAGCTTCTCTTTCCCTGACACTTTCTCTACACCAGGCTGACCTTGAACTCAGATCTGCTTGCTTCTGTCTCCTGAATTAAAGGCATGTTTGCATTTCAGCTGGATCACACAGACCTAGAAGGTCTTTGGGTGTGATCTATTGCCAGAACAGCCATGTTCTGAATTAAAATTCCTTCACAGGTAAAAGCCAGAGAGACAGGATGTTTGATGTGAATCTCAGAAGCTGCACGCACTAAACCCTAAACATGAGCTGACATGTTCACATGCATGGAGAAAGTTCCCAAGGCCTCAAGCCTACTCAAGAACCACAGGCAACTAAGAATGGGAGAAACAGCCTTCCCCAGGGAAAAGCACTCCAAATTGGTTATCCAGGAACCAGCGGTCAGCCCTGAAAACACACACAGACAAGTAGCGTTATGCAGACTGAGAAAAGGGGCCATGAACTTTAAGGAGAGCAAGGAAGCATATGTGGGGGACCTTGGAGGGAAGAAATTGAAGGGAGAAATGATACAATGATGTCATAATCGAAAAAAATATATAACATCTTGCCATATGGTCCAAGCTAGCCTACAGCTGGCTGTGCAGCCCAGGCTAACTTAACATTTTTGATCTTTCTGTCTCAACCTCTTGAATGTTGGGGTTACAGGCATGTTCCCCCCTCCCCCATACACACCTAGCTTCCCAGTAGCCTTTCACTTGTTTTCTGCAAGTCTCTGGAAGGTTTAGCAGGCTACCTTCCCATGCCAGATCCGATCTGAGCTCCGAGTGGTTTCTGTTTGGTGACCTTCCTTCTGCTTGTACCACGTGCTCTTTGAGCAGAGGCCACATCTGTCTTGGTCACTGTTGTCTCCCTAGTTACATGGCACAAGACAGGCTTTTACTATGTGTGTATTCCTCGACCTTGTTACATAAATCACGGGGGAAGGATGCTCAAGGGCTCTTCCTTTAGGCACCTGATGTGCGTTCTGCTGGAAGCCAGAGCCGAGCATGGGATTCAGTGCAGGCCACGGGGGTCAGTATTTTCAGAAGTGGAGAAAGATGAGATGGTGGGTCCACAAGGAAGGTTTTGTCCTGCAGCCATTTGGGAGCTTCCAGCAATCCTCAAATCACACTATGCAGTTACTACTGCTGCCTTTCCCCCTAGGATCAAAGGCGGGAGTGAGCCAGGAGCAAGTAGAGATGAACCAGATACATCCTGGCTCAGCGCATCACTGGCTGCGAGACCTAAAGGAAGTTCTTTCCCTGTTCTTCTGTATCATGGCAAGTATTCCAATGTGAGATCATCTTCCTGTATGTGTGTGTGTCTGTGTGTGTGTGTGTCCTGTATGTGTGTGTGTCTGTGTGTGTGTGTGTGTGTGTGTGTGTGTGTGTGTGTGTGTCTCACTACTCTTTACCATTTTCAGATGAAAAAAAAAAAAAGTTTTTTCCCATTGTGGAATTGAGATTAACTCAGATTGCTGTCATGTCCTCCACAATGAAACCTGATCAGAATCCCATCTTTCCCCTTCCTCTCCTGCCTCGCCTCCCTCTGCTCCCTTCTTCTTCCCATCCCTCTCTTCTTCCCTCTCTCCCTTCTTCCCATCCCTCCCTTCTTCCCATCCCTCCCTTCTTCCCTCTCTCCTTCATTTCATTCTTTCTTCCTCCCATGAATTCAACTCCAATGCTCTTGGGTAAGCAAGGTAGATGTTGTGGTTGGGGTTTAGAGGCTGGGGTACCAACAACGCCGTGCTCCAGCGTGAGCTGGTGAGTGGGCCTTGTGCATGGTCGGCCTGGCCCCTGGGCCCTGGGGCTGTAATGGGAGAAGCGGGACACCCTCATGGAGGGGCAGCTTGGCATGTTGTCTTGGCACCCAAGTGAAGTGAGAAAGATGAACTTTTGGTGAAAGGGGGCTAGAGCTTGAGGCTAGAGACATTTCCACTGAGCTGTCTTATGGCTGGACACTGTGGAACTCTGAACAGTTTGATGTTTTGTTGTTGTTGTCTGGTTGGTTTTAAAAATGGGTCTGGCCGAGCAAGGTGGCACACTGCTTTAATCCCAGCACTCGGACCAGCCTGGTCTACAAAATGAGTTCCAGGATAGCCAGGGCTTCACACAGAGAAACCCTGTCTCAAAAAACAAAAAACAAAAAAAGATAGATAGCTAGATAGATAGATAGATAGATAGATAGATAGATAGATATACAGGCAAGACAGACAGATGAAAATGGGCCTCACTATAGTCTGGGCTGGCCTAGAACGCCAGATCCTCCTGTCTCTTCCTTCAGAGGCTGGTGTTACAGACATTTACCTCTACATCCTGTTTCAGTTTGAGGATTCTATATCCAGACATGGCACCCAAAGCTGGGGAGGTTGGTGTTTTAAGGTAAAGGTAAAGAGCACTTTCTTTTAATCCCATTTGATCTGACAGTTTGATAGACGGCTTTGCAAACACCTGCATGGAGTCTTTCTTTTGCTCCCTGACTAGGCAGGCTCCTACAATGGAGAGGGCAGGCTTGTTAAAAACCCCTTCTCTTCATGTTATAAAAACAGAAATTGAGCAAGTAGAGCTTTAAAAGCCCTTCGGGCCTCGCCGTGCCTTTCACCATGATCTCTTAAAACTGCTGGTAAACATTTCATAAGCCAATTGGCATGGGGCTAATTCAGCTCTGGGAACAGCTAGCTTCTGCCAAGTAGCCATCTCAGAGCCAAAAGTCAGGACTGGAGATGGCCTGACCTGATTTGAGGGCCACGAGTTCCTTCCATGTTTCAGAACGGACACGTCACTGGCTCAACTCTGCGCAGACTGAGCCTCGTGGTCTTTGTGTGTGACCTTCCACATGACTCACCTTGCTCTACAGAAACCAAGCTGTCGAATTCAATAGACCAATGGTTGGCTCTTCAGGAAGTTGGCCAAAGTTGGTGTTTTTCTGAAAGGTGAATCTGAAACTACCCTGACTTCTCTCTGTCCTTCCATTTCTTCTGTTCCTGCCTTCTTCCTTCCCTCTAGCCAGGCAGGTACAGGAAAACCAAACCAAAATTAAACAAAAAGCAATAAATGGAAGTTTCTTCCATCCTGGGGTGGGTGAAGAGAAGAAATTAGTTATATGAAGGAAGTGGATTAATGGAGCCAGACTGTTGCTGCTATCTCATTTCTAAGAGGGTCTGTGTCCCTTCTCAAGCCCAGAAACTTCTTCAAATTCTCTCTTCATCATTGATACCCAAGCTGAGTGGACAATCCTTTGATCTTTGAACTCGAGGAAGGGGCTCTCTCTCTCTGCATGAAGAAGGAAAAGTACAAACTGTCATGTGAAGATGTTTTATTCATGAGAAACAGCAGGAAAACAGAGCACTGTGGAGAAAGAGGGATGGGTCACACCCACCCCCAGCCCTATCTCCATCCTCATAACCCGCTCCAGCAGTTGGATTACAGAGAACTGACCCCAGAGCTTTTGGCTGTGGCTAAGCCTGACTCAGTTTTAAAGACGATTGCCGTTAACAGCAAGACTGAAAAATAGTCACACAGAAAGAGTCCTTTCCAATTCAGAGATACTAGTATTCTGCTATTATGAGAGTTTGGGAGTACGAGTGCTCAGCTGACACGGGTAGGATTCCAGCATTCTCGGTCCCTGTTGAAATTCTGACACAGCCTAGCCTACTGAGGTTGCACCGGACACATCTTACCTTGATCTTATGTTAGTTGTGATCACACAGGTTACAAATACAGGTTTTTTTAAAAAGCTGTTTTCTTTGGCTGCATACAAAGGATTGGAAAGCAGAACTTTCACAGGCATAAGAAGAAGATTGGTCAACACTCTAAGTGACTCACTTAATACTGGGCTGGTGAAAAAGAGCTACTATAGACACCCAAGGTCAAAGATAACTGGAGAAACACCTCAGAGTGTTAGAGCGAGGGAGGGGTGACAGGGCCAGGGTCTGGGCACAGCAGCAGATCAGAGCGGAGTGAGTACAAAGAGCTCTGACAGAAGCCCACATCTCACAGCATCTGATGGGGGCTCTGGGGGTGCAGCTCCCTCAGCTGCTCCAGCTGCAGCTCTGCCCCCTCCCTGAGCCAGCCTGTCCCCACTGAGTCTCAGGGCTTGCACCAGCTTCAGGGACCCTCATCCTTAGCATGCCTCAGTGTCCCCAGGACTTTCATTTCTCCCTCGTAGTCCAGTGGCTGAGGGAAATGTCTGCCTCACCTTCAACACTGGTCCTCATCCTGAGAGAGAAAAGGCCCAAGTCCTGCACCTTCCCTCTGGCTTTCCTGGAAACCAACTCCACAGTTGTCAAAGGAGTGCTCTGTGAACTCTGGAAAGGAAGCCAACACTGCAGTTTTATGCAAATGTATTCATAAGGGCCTCTTCTCCCTGCCTCACTCCCTGGCCCTAAGCTGGATGCAAATGAAATTTGCCCAGGAAGGAGGTCAAATCATCCTTGCAGGAAGGCAAAGCCTGGCCTGTGCTTCTCCCCAGGGAAGGAGCATCACTCTGAGGGGCTCTGCACGCCCACCTCCCAGGAGATGTTGATCCCAAACTCAGGCTGCACACCTGTGTCCAGGTGGCCTGGTGCTTCAGGGACAACAGAGACTCCTGCATGTCTTTGTGTCTGTCCCATGATGACCTTGAACCTGGGAGGAGTGAGGGGGAGGGTGTCACACAGGGCATGAACCAGCCAATCGAGAGGTTTCCGTGGAAGTTCCCATAGCTTTCTGATCCTGTCCTTGTAGATGATGGCATTAGGTGGGTCTCTGCATATCCTATGGGAATAGGATCCTACTCTCTGTAGACCTGGAATGAAGTGTGGGCACATGCTTCCCACAAAGCCCTGCGGCAGAATCCACCTTCCTGCTCCTGCATGAGCTGGGATCTGAGTTTATATGGTTGACATTAAAATAGCAGCTCAGCAGCCACCGATGGCTGTAATGTCAAGTCTCTGCCAACACTCTCTCTCTCTGGGATCTACCCTCTCCACAATGTCCCTAAGTCCAAGAACAGCTGAGCCACTTCTGTGAGCTTAACTTTTGTTTGTTTGTTTAGGTTTGTTGTTTGTTTGTTTGCCTTCCCCCAACAGGGTATCCCTGGCTGGCTGTGCTGGAACTCGATCCATAGACCAGGTTGGCCTCGAACTCAGTCCCACCTATCTCTGTCTCCTGAGTGCTGGGATTAAAGGCTTGGGCCACCACTGCCTGGCTGTCAGCTTCACTTTATGTAATAATGTCAGCCCCAGCTCACAATGCGGCTTTAGAAACTCACTATGTACATTACAAAGCTTAAAGCACATACCACTGGGTTGCCCTTCACTATTAGGGAGAGGGGGAGTCACTCTATACTGGAGATATTAAGTCAGCAGCCTCCGTGTCCCAAACTGCTTCCTACTTGATGCCCTTTGCTAAGGCAGACCCTCGGGAGATGGCTACACAGACAGAGCTTTGGAAATGAGAATGTGGCACAAAGGAAACAAGCAGCAGAATGTCAGAGCAAGCTCCACGGATTGGGCAGATTCTAAATACTGCGTGAAATGATTATTGGGCCAAGGAGTTAGGGAAGAGGACTCGGGGAAAGGCTGCTTCGCTCTGTTTCTGTCCCGCTGGCATCAGTGAACAGCAAGCGGCCCTTCCAATTTAGCCAAGACAGAACATATTTGAACATATTTTAAATTAGGTGGCTGTGTGTGGATTGTTTTGGGGTGGGGGCTGGTGGGTGGTTTATGAGTGAAGATGTCCTCAGAGACGCGTCTCAACCTCCAGGGGTTGTGAGCCACCCGACATGGGTGCTGAGAACCGAACCTGAGTCCTCTGCCAAAGCTGTGCATGCTCTGAACTGCAGAGCCATCTCTCCAGACAGCTTCTTCCTTTACGTCTTTCACTCAACTACGGTTTACCCTGTGCCAGCAGCTGTCTAGGAAGTCTGGAAGAAATGAAGGCAGAAAAGAAGGGCAACACCTTCCACAGAGTATCTGAGAGTTTAGCAGAGGAAGTAAGATGCATCCTGTGAGCTTCTAGTGTGAGACTGTGAGCCAGGCTGCAAGTGGCATGCAGAGCTTTCCTGGTGTGACAGGCGTTATGTGGGCAGCTGGCCTTGAACTGAGTGTGGACAGGAGGACATTACAGTCACAGAAAATCACAGAGAGGGGCTGGAGAGGGCTCGGCAGTTAAGAACAATGGCTGCTCTTTCACAGGACTCGGGTTCTCCCTAGCACCCACATGACAGCTCACAGCCATCTGTAACTCCAGTTCCCCCTTCTAGCCTCCCCTCCATGGCCATTGCACACAAGTGGTACATAGGCATACACTCGGGCGCACACGTGCGCACACACACACACACACACACACCTAAAACAATAAATACATCTTAACAAACAAACTATAAAGTCGAAGGCCCTCCTCTGTGAGGTCTTCCCTGACTCTTCCCCCCATTTGTCATGACGTGGACTCCCCACCCTTTCTGATTTCCGGAACAATGTGATTTGTACAGTTTTGTCGTAACAATTATGTTGTGTAACTGTTAGCAAGGTCGCCTCCCAGGTAAACTATAACTCCTTTGGGGCAGAAGTCCTGCCTGCCCTTTCATGTTTATTTCCCTGACATTTAGGAGTGCTCCTGACAGGGATACCTGCTCAGTGAATTCTTGAGGGAGAGAAATCAAGTACAGCATGCCTTCAGGGACCAGCAGGTATTACAGTTTGGCAGGGATAAAAGATTCATGAAGTGGGGCAGTGGGAATTAAAGCTACAGAAGTAGGGCGGTGGGGAGGTGTGACAGTATCAAGTGTTGGTGGAAAAGTAGGGCAGCGGAAACTTGTCCAGCATCGGTAAGGCTCCAAGTTCTCACACAGCTGCCTTCGAGAACAATTTTATCAGTGTCTCATAAATCACTCGGGTCCCATGCGCCAGGTCCCAGTTCTTGTGAAACGCCTGTGTGGACACACAAGAGAGATGCAGAATATTCATAAGCCAGGTGTGATGGCGCACACCTTTTATCCCAGCACTCTGGAGGCAGAGGCAGGTGGATCTCTGCGAGTTCAAGTCCAGCCTGGTCTACACAGAGAGTTCCAAGATAGTCAAGGCTACAAGACAGAGAAACCCTATCTCAAACAGGCAAGCAAGCAAGCAAACAAACAAAAAACAAAAACAAAAAGCAAAACATTCATAGCAAAACCTGGAAATATCCTGTGTCCATCAACAGAGAATAGGATGAGTAACCATACGTACCTGTGCCACTGTGGAAGAGATATAAACACAAGCTCAGGACTTGTAGGAAGAGCCCATGTTATCTTTTGTGTAAGGATTAATCCACACTATGGTTAGGAAGCTCTGGCTCTTTATTCCATTTATTCCAACATTCTAGCTGCATTTCCTGTTGGCATCATGTTCATTAAAAATATTTTAAAGGGTGTGTGTGTGTGTGTGTGTGTGTGTGTGTGTGTATTGGTCTGAGTGTGGGTATTCATAGTGACAGGATGATGTTGGATCCCCTGAAGCTGGAGTTACAGATGGTTGTGAGCCACCTGATATGGATGCTGGCAATAGAACGCAGCACAGGCCAGTTTAGCGCAGCACAGGCCAGTTAGCGCAGCACAAGCCAGCTGATCTGTCCAGTCCTTTGACGGCATTCTTTATAAGGAGGCTTTTCCTTCCTTCCCTGCTCCTTCAGTCATGTCTAAACATCAGGGCCAGCACATGCAACCTTGCATGGTTTTTTTTCTCTCTCTCTCTCTCTAGGTTATAGTGTGTTGTTACCCATTGGTTCTGTCCTATTCTCACTATTGTTTTACTAAAGCTTGATAGACAAAGAATGACTAAAATATTTTCATTAGATGAAAAGAGACTAAATAAACAAAGATTATGGGATGGTGAAATAGTCGATGAAGTGCTTATGTTAAAAGCATGAGGACCCCTCACTGCAGCCTCAGTCTGTTGGTGTCCATGGTCCTTGCGTGTCTACCACCAAGGGCCATGCAGATGTCTGTGCTCTTGGTTTGCTGCCTGACGGGCCAAGCTGCCACTGAGGACCATGTCTGGGTCCATAGTCCTACTATAGCTGGCATCTGTGGCCTCGTGTTTCCACGGAAGGCCATGTGGATTCTCATGGTCTGTGCTGCAGCTTGAAGCCACGTTGACGTCTGTGGGCCATGCTGCAGCTGGGGCCAAGTTGATGTGAGTGGCCTGAGCTACCGCCTGAGGCCATGGTGATGTCCATGACCTGGGCTGCCTCTGATGGCTTTGTCTGGCTCCATGGGCTACTCCAGCCAGGGGCCGTGTTTATGGCCTGTGCTGTGACCAGAAACCACGTGGAAACCAATGATCCGTGCTTCTGCTGATTTAAAGAGCAAGGGAGCTACTTTTGCAGTGATATTGATGGTTGCAGATGCACAGTTGAGAAAGAGGGAAATCGAAGGCTTCTGTGGCGAGCCCTATTCCCACTCTACACCACCCCCAAGATGGTAGGAGCCTAAACAGAAAACCATCAAAGAGAGCTCTTTTAAAAAGTGTGAGAAGGATGCTCAAGTGTCGCTCTCCACAGCTGACTGCTTGATGGCTTCTGGCCAGGCTGGGAGAGGAGAAAGATTCCATTTTACTTAAGGGGCAGGCCACTGAGAGTCTGACTATGCTCCAGTAAGTATACAGGGAATACAATGTGGATTTCGTTGTTGTTCTTGGTTTGTTTTTGTTTTTGTTTTGGAGAGGGAGGTCACAAGGGTTGGGGCAGGCATGGAAGGAATAGGAAATGAGTGTGAAGGGGCACACGATGTGAAATTCCCAAGGAATCAATAAAAAGTACGAGGACCCACGCTCTAGCCCCAGAAGCTATGCAGAAGGCTGGATGCAGAGTCCAAATAGCCAAGATCCAGAAAAAGACTAACAACAAGTGCTGGAGAAGTTGTAGGGGAAGGGTGAATTCTCATTCTCTGTTAGTGGAACTGCAAAGCCACTCTGGAAATCAGTGTGGAGAAGTCTCAAAATGCTAAAATTAAATCCACTATATAACCCACTGCTAGGCATATGCCCGAAGGGCTTGATCTCTTACTCTACAAATAACATTGCTGCTCTCTTCACAACAGCTAGAAAATGGAAACAACCTAAATATCCTTCAACTGAAGATGAACAGTGAAAATGTGGTCCACACATTATGTAATACTATTTGTTCAGCTATAAATAAAGATGAAATTATGAAATTGCAGACATTTGGAGCAGAAGCAGGCAGATGTACGTGAGTTCGAGGCCAGCCTGGTCTACAGAGCAAGTTATAGGACAGCCAGGCCTACACAGGGAAATCCTGTCTTGAAACATAAAAACAAAGACAAAACAAACAAAAAATAGGAAAAAGAAACTAGGTTGAGGTTAGTGAGAAAATGCTTTTGTTATCTTAGAACCACATTTATCAATGACTTGAATATGGATTTCCCCTGGCATTTGTGTGGTTATTTATTTATTTAGTTATTTTTGGTTTTTGGAGACAAGGTTTCTCTGTGTCCCCCTGGACGTTCTGGAACTCACTCTGTAGACTAGGCTGCCCTGGAATGTATAGACAGCCAACTCCCTTTGCCTCCCAAGTGGTAGGATTAAAAATGTACGTCACACTTCCCCCACTGTGTGTCTCTTTTAAATTTAAACAAGTAATAATTAAAAATAAATATGGCTTTCAGTGTCTTGTGGAAAAAGAAGGAGTAGGGTTGGAGAGATGTCTCAGCATTTAAGAGCCCTGACTGCCCTTCTAAGGACCCAAGATCAGGTCTAAACAACCAGGCAAGGCTGCTCAGAACCATCTGTAAATCCATTTTCAAGGCATCTAACACTTTCTTCTGGCTTCCTTAGGTGCAAATGGTACACAAATGAAATTAAATAAGCAAAACAAATCTTTTTAAAAGGAAAAGAAGCCCACTTGTAGTCCCAGTTCTGGGGAGGCAAGGACAGGTGGCTTAATCAGTGAGCCCCAGCCCCACTGGGACTCTATCTCAGAAAAAGAGAGCAAGAGCGAGAGGTGGGGAATGGTAGGTGTACTTAAGAGGATGACACCCAGGTCCAAAGTTGTCCTCTGGCACTCACATCCATACTCACATATGTGCATTTACACACGCGCACACGAGAGCGCAAGCACACACACACACATACGCACACCCTCCCCATGTGAACGCATATATGCCCCTCACACATAAAATTAAATATATGACCACAGAATGCCTCCAAGTCTATAAGCATTCTACTCCAGGTTTATTCAGGCCTTGTCTCTCCCAGTAGAAGTACACAGGTCTTATCACCAATTCACCAACATGCCAGTAACAGTCTTTATAGTAAAAGGAACGGGCATAACTCAGGAGCCATTCCATGATCACATATTTAATTTTGTGTGCAAAGGGCATATATGTGTTCACATGGGGAGGATATAAATGGGTGTGTGTGTGTAAATGCACATATGTGAGTATGGATGTGAATTCCAGAGCATAGCTCTACCGCTGACAGTACAGGCTTGGGTTTCAGTTCGCAGCTTTTCCAGCTATAAAACGGGGCCACAGTATCTTTCTTACAATGTTAGGACTAATGCCTAGAGCACAGAGTTTACTCTCCCTACTGCATGACCCTCAGGAATAAGGACTGTATTTTATTCATTTTGCACAGTGCTTGGAGTCTAACAGCCTCTCAGTTACTGTTGGTTGGGGATTGAGCCAACCGTGGAGAAATGAAAAAATAACGATAATGCTGGGTAAAATGAAATTAGTGCAACATTTCACATGCAGGGTTCTGTCACCACTTTGCATTTGGCCCTTAACAGCAATGCCATCTAAATAGTCAAAGACAACTTCTATTTAGTGGGTATTGGAAAGAAGCTGGAACATTCCTTAATCCTAAGGGGAGAACACTAAGTCCAAGTCTTGGGTAAGAGAAACAAAGCCAGACCTTAGCTGCCCTAACAAGCAAGCACAGTTGTCCAGCAACCTTTACACAGAAAGAGGTAGAAACAGTTCTGGCAGAAATCGGCCTCCCTAATGAGTCACCCATCCAACACTTTGGATGGCTGTTGAGGATGGAGCTCAGTGGAGGGCACTTGCTCAGAACACAGTGTGGGCCACTGTGTGACCAGAGTTTAGAAGCAAACCAGCGAAACCCAGGGCTATGCCACAGAGCAATGACCCAGCTCCCGTCACTCCCCCCCCCCCCCCCATTGCCCTGTGGCTAACCAAACCAGCAAGAGTCAGAATCACCCTTGAGGCTCATGAAATGACACCTTGTGGAGGTATGGGTGGGGCTCCACATGGGCCTTCCTGGCACAGTCCATCACACTGGTGCTGTGGGACCATGCTGTCAATCCCTGTCTTGACATGCCGTGATCAGACAGCAGCTGCCACTTCTGTGGAGATGTCAAGAGGCCGTGGGTTTCCCGTCATCTATTTCAGTGAGTCTCAGATTGGGCGAAGGAAATATTCTTCTCTTGAGGCTCTTCCTGGGCTCCAGAGAGCTTTTACAAAGCGCATAGACAACTAGGATGAGCTCAAAGTACACAGACAGCTAGGATGAGGAGTTCTCGGGAGAGAAAGATCAATCCATTAGGCCACATGAAAGCCACAGGGGAATGTGGGGGAGAGTTGGCCCAGGAGGACGGGAGGGGACAGAAATGGTCAAAATTCATTGTGTACATGAATAAAATCCTCAAAGAATTAAATTTAAAAATTACATTTAAAAAACAAAACAGGATCTAGAGAGATGACTCAGAGGTTAAGAGTCTTTAACTCTTGCTCTTCTGGAAGACAGCGGTTCCGTTCTTAGCATCCTTTTGGCTTCTAAAAACTATCTATAACTCTAGATCCAAGGGATCTGATACCCTCTTCTGGCCTCCGTGGACACCACCACACATGTGGTGCACAGACATACACACAGGCAAAACATCCATATGCATAAAATAAAGACAATCTTATAAAAAGTAAAATAAAACAATTTCATGTTGTGAGTGCCAGGACTATCCCCATCTTTCCAATCTCAGGAGCGTTTGGGACTTACCCTGGGTTAAAAACAAAATACATATTAATAAAGCCAGGACTCAAATGCAAATCTGCCTGCCTCCACAGAGGACCGATTGTGTTTGGCTCCAAGGTGAGAACTGTAACCAAGGGGTGAAGTTACAGGCAAAACCCAGGCTCTGTGAAAGACAGCCCTCCCCTGCCGCTGTCTGTGATAGGAACTGGGCAACTGTACAGACTCTGCTTTCATTGCTGGGTGTCGGCTGCCTGCGCTGGGTGGGGTTAGCCTTTTCTCCTTCTCCCTTTAAGGTCCAGGGCAGGGGTGGATCGCTTTACTTTATTTATAAGGGTTACATGAGGCCAGGGCGTGGAAGGAGTCAGACTGTGACAAATGCTAGCCTGTCATCGGTATAACACTCACCTTTCTGAGGACCTCATCCTAGTCAGCTTTCATAGCCGGAACTAACAATGTAAAGGCTCTAAAGGGGTCGTTTGTAAACTTTCACAGATCAGTTTTTTTGCATAAAAATGAAATTCCTTTATACATGCTGAACTGTGTTTCCTACGCGTAGCCTCAGGGCAAGTTCACAACTGCCTGAGAACCCCAGTAACCCCCCCAGGACAGACATCTGCCATTCACTAGGGTGGGTGTGCACTGTCTCCCACAGTGCTTACAAAAGTCTGAGAAAGTAGGAGATACCATCTCATTTTATGTAGACAGCCTGAAATCCAGGCTAACTGACCTCTCCAAAAGTCACAGAGCAGGCAAGCAGAAGGAAACCCCATTTCAAAGAGCCCTTACTCCAAAGGCAAGGACTTAACCACCATTCTGTTCTGCACTGCACAAATGGATCCCTCCACAGCTCCATATTCTCTCATTACAGCCCTGACTCTGCCAAATGTCGATCCAAATATTGAAAACCGTGCACATTTATAAGATGTCCTCGTGAGCAAACTCTATGTGAGCCAGAGTTTAATACATGAGCCAGAAGGTGAATTGAGAAAGGTCTCAGTAAGGTTGAAAAGTCTTCATTCCAGTGTCAAATGGGTAACAGTAAATACATGTGTGTCGAGAGCCATACTCTAATCCCGGTGTGTGACACAAACCTGTAGACTCGACTCTCCCAGGGTTGAAACAGAATTAGAAAATCAAGGCCAGCATGGGCAACAAAGCTAGGTTATCTCCAATGGGAAAACCCGCAGTTGGGCAATTATGAAGTAACTTGTACAACCTCTGGGCCACTTGGTGGCGTATAATGGAGTGTGAGACAGCCACTGAAATGATATTAAAAACCCAATGCAAAGTTGTATCAGTGTCACTATGACTAGCTCTTTTTTCTAAAGGTTTTCAATTTATTTATTTTAATTTGTGTATATGAATATTTTGCCTGTATGTGTGTGTATATGCACCACATAGGCACTGTACCTGGTGTCCACAGAGACAGGAAGTGAGAGATGGAGCTCCTGGTATTGGAATTACAGAGGGTTGTTAGCTGTGTGGGTGCTGGGAACAGAACTCAGAGCTTCTGTAAGAACAACAAGTCTCTTAACCACTGAGCCATGTCTTCAGTCCACTAAATCTTTTTATTTTTCCCCACTAAATCTTCTTTTTTAAATGCTAAACACTTGGTAGTCTGAGACAGAAGGCTCACATGTGTGAGGCCAGATGGAGCTACACTGAAAGGTGGAAGCCAGCCTGAGCTACACAACAAGACCCAGCCTCAAATAAACAAATAACAAATAAATGATAATACGTGAGCTGTAGTTGGACAGTACAGCGCTTCCCTGCATGCATAAAGCCCCGAGTTCCATTCCCAAGACCCCGTTTCTCCCCATAAAACACTAAGAAGGGGACGCTAGAGAGACCTGAGTCTCTTTAGTGGGCCCGAGTTTGAGTCCCCATAAGCCACATGACCGCTTACAACCCTCTGTAATTCCAGTTCTAGGGGATCTGACCGCCCACCCCCGCCACTTCTTGCCTCCATGGGCACCAGGCATACGGTAATGTGAAGACATGCATGCAGACAAAACACTCATACACACTCAAATAAAAACAAGCCGGGCACGGTGGCACACGCCTTTAATTCCAGTACTCAAGAGGCAGAAGCAGGTGGATCTCGAGTTCAAGGCCAGTCTGGTCTACAGAGCAAGTTCCAGGACAGCTAGGGCTACACAGAGAAACCCTGTCTTGAAAAACCAAAAACATTAAGATAAAAATAAAAATAAAAATTTTAAAGGATAGAAGTATAGCAGCTGCTTAGCATGAACAAGATCCTGGTTTCTATTTCCCAGCTGCATAAACACACACACACAAATACAAAATATCTCTAATTCCTTTTTTAAAAAATTAATTAATTAATTAATTTTATGTACGAGTGCTCTATCTGCACATACACCTGCAGGCCAGAAGAGGGCATCAGATCCTGGTACAGATGGTTGTGAGCCACCATGTGGTTGCTGGGAATTGAACTCAGGGCCTCTTGGAAGAACAGACTATGCTCTTAACCACGGACCCATCTCTCCAGCCTCTATCTCTAATTTCTTAACAATACTTTTATCTTTGAATTATTTCAAGTTCCAACCAACAAGGTGGTTGCTCCTAGAGTGAGCAGCTTCTTGTTAAACTGGCCTGTATTTTTCTTACCCAGCACTATAAACCCAGCCATTTGTTCCTGTTTTCTTCTTTGCCCTGGTTTCCAGGAACCTCAGGCTTTGTTCCCATTTGTAGTATTTGTCTCCTAAGTTTTCTGGTACAAGTTTTCTTCTATTGCTTCCCTTCTTTTGCTAAGTCTTTCATGTTCTGATGGTTTGTGTTTGTTTGTTTGTTTTTGAGACAGGGTTTCTCTGTGTAGCCTTGGCTGTCCTAGACTCACTTTGTAGACCAGGCTGGCCTGGAACTCACAGTGATCCACCTGCCTCTGCATCCTGAGTGCTGGGATTAAAGGCATGCACCACCACGCCCGGCTCAGTTTGTGCTTTATTATAGCTGTGCTTTTTAATGTCAGGTGGCCCAGATCTCTTTTAGACATGGGCAGGGCATGAGTGCATCATTAATAAATAAGTATGAATGTTGTAATTATTATTAATCATCGTCATCAGGAGCTTGGGTAATAAGATGATTTTATCTACTCTTGTGCTGGGAGACTCCACAGCCTAAGCCCTCTCTTTGAACTGCTGGGAGTCAGCCCAGCTCAGAGTGACAAGCAGTGAAAACAGTGCTTTGGGCCTTCTGTTCCCAGGAACTGCCACCAAAGCCTCCGGGTTCTGCAGAGCTTTCCCTGTCCCCAGCTACAACCGAACAGAACGCAAGTGTGCCTTCCCCAGCCAGCCCTTCCTTGGATCATCTTCTGTTCCCTGCATTAACTGACAACGGTCCTTGGAGAGTGGGATCACCTCAGAACACTACACCCAGAACACTCCTGGTTGAAAATTTTATGCCTCCAGCTTCTGGACACTAAAAAGCCAACTGTTCCTCTCTGAGTTTACTAACTCTGAAGGCAAGCATTGGAGATGCTTCCCCAGCCATCTGGAGTCTCTCCCGTCACCGTGCCAGCCCTGACAAACACTGTAGGAATACAACCTCCACTGTTCGGTTTGCTGTGTGAGTAACGAGTTGGAAGCCCCTTTGGGCTTTGTTGACCCTATCAGTCAGCCCTGCAGGCTTTCTCTAGAGCCCTTCCTAGAACAGGCTTGTCAGAATTCCCCTACACAGCGTCTACCAGCTTCTCACTCTCGATCCAGTAAGGCGTAGGTCACACACAAAAAAAGTCGGGGTGTGTGGTGGGGAGACCCGTGTGTTCCCCTACCTTCCTGTAACGTAAACCACTCTGTAGCCAAGCTCTCCCTCCGTGGGCTTACCAGACAGCTCGGATAACAGCTGTGCAAAAGCTTAACCAAGCACTGAAATATCATCTGCCGGATGAAAAGATTCAGTTTTCACCAGCGTCACTAATGATTTTGTCACAAGAAAATTACTTAAGGTAATAATTCCAGGTTCTATTAGGCATCGCTGCCTTTAGTACCAAATGATGGATATGATTTCTTTTACAGTGTTTTCAACATAGATTGCAATATCTCCTACCATTCCTCAAAATTATAATTAGAGAATGTAACCTGGAGTATATTTCTCTCCAAACACCATGTTACCCAGCCTCCCTTGCAGCTAGGTGTGCTGAGCCCTTAAGCTTTTGTTTTTGTTTTTGTTTTCTGAGATAGGGTTTCTCTGTGTAGCTCTGGCTGTCCTGGACTCACTCTGTATGTAGGCCAGGCTGGCCTTGAACTCACAATGATCCATTTGCCTCTGCCTTCCAAGTGCTGGGATTAAAGGCCTGCGCCACCACTGCCCAGCAAGCCCTTAAGTTCTGAGCATGGAAATGGAAGTGAAATGACAAGTTTCCAGCTTCTGGCTCATATCTGTCCATGGAAAAGTGCAATATTTCCTTCCTACCTTGATACTTCCTGCTGGCTGGAGTGTGTGCCCAAAGGCAAACACAGGAGCAAGAGGTGAAAGCTGACTGTTAAGGAGTCTGGGCCCTGAGCTGAGGTCAGTGTTATTTTAATCTTGTTGATGCAATTAAATCAATGTCCCAGTTGCGGAATTCATATGACTACATGTGTCAGGTGACTACCTTGGGGAATTTTTTTCCCTAAGAAAATAAGTGTAGACATAAAATAAAGTCTACAGAGAGCATAAAACCTGTATCTTTAAATAAATAAATCCAGGTACCACTTGCTTTGTTAAAATAATTTGCTGCATACATGTAACCCAGGTACTAGTGAGGCTGAGTCAGGAGGATTGCAGCTTTAAAGCCAGCCTGAGCCATGCAATGACGTAAGCAAAAAAGATTAGAGATGGAACTCAGTAGGAAAGGGCTTGCCTAGCATGAATAAAGCTCTGGCCTCAATCTCCAGCAACAAGAACAAAAGAAAGAAAGGGAAGGAGGGAGGGACGGGCCAAGAAGAAGAATTAGAACAGCATCAATAAAAGATTTACTTTTATTACTTTTATTCGTGTGTGTGTGTGTTTGTGTGTCTATGTGAGTAAATACCTCCCGTATGCAAATAACTCCAAAGGCCTGAAGAAAGTGCCAGATCTCTGGAGTTACAATCGTGAGCTGCCAATGTAGGCACTGGGAACCAAACTCTGGTCTTCTAGAAGACCAAGAAGTGCTCTTAACCACTGGCCTAATCATCCAGTCCCAACAAAAGCCTTTTATTAGTGGTTCCACTGTTTGTTCATTTGTTTGAGACAAGGTCCCACCATGTAGCCCAGGTTGGCCTCTAAATGGAGAGCAGGAGTGTTGGGCTACAGTGTGCCATCACATCTAATGTTCTACTTTCAGACTTGTCTTATTGCTCTCCCACCAACAAACTCTGGTTGATGTCACTGGGCCATTCCCAAAACTAGCTAGCAATCTCCCAAAAGAGTCTAGCAGCCTGAGATCTTGAAGAGCAGACCGAAACATATGGATGCTGGGTCAACGTAACAGATCAGCTCAGGGAATAAAGTACTAAAGCCATATACCTACAAGTCTAGAGGCAGGACTAGGAAACAAGGTTCAAGGGAACAACACTTTGTGATCAGCTGCAGGAAGTCTGTGTTCTAGTCAACTCTGCCTGCACATATAAGAAAGAACACACGGAGGGATGCTCGCAAATTCAGTACAGCCTTATCAAGCAGTTGGTTGATTCTTAGTGAGTACAGCTCTACTTGGAGGATGTGTTAAGAAGGTAATCAAATCTGGTGATCTAAACACCTGTGGAAACTGGGTTGTCTCCAGAACCACATAGAATCACTTTCCCAAATAGCACTGCTTCAGGCTGTTCAGACACTCGAAGATGTAGAGGAATCTTAATTCAGCACATGGCTGCTCTGGCAAGAGATCACATCCAAAGGCCTTCTAGGTCTGTGTGATGCCAACACTGTGAAATACAAACACACCATTTAATCCAGGAGACAGAGACAAGCAGATCTGAGTTCAAGGCCAGCCTGGTATAGAGCAAGTTTCAGGTTAAGAAAGGCTTAGTTCCAGGCATGGCACACGCCTTTAATCCCAAACTGTGAAGGTAAAGTTAGTTCATAGAAGGAAGCACCCATGTTGGAAAGTGACGTTAGAGTGACAGAAAAATCAGAGAAGGATTTGACAGAATAGCATATGCCCAGCTCTCATGAGAACAGAGAGGAAGGGGGAGCTACTTAAGGGAACAACACAGTAAATAAGAGAAGATGCAGTTTTATGGGGATAGTAATAGAGAAACAGGTTGCAGAGAGGGGGGAGGGGAGAGAGGGAGAGAGGGGTGTGAGAGAAGGCGAGAGAGTGCCCAGGTGAAGACTCCAATGAACTAGAGAATAAGAAGCAGCCAGAACATTAGAGAAGACTGCTGGAGTAAGTTTGAGGCCAAGCAGAGCAATTCAGGGTCTGAGAGAGAAGCCAGATTGAATAAGTCAGCTGGAGAGAAGAGTTTGAGCCAGAACAGCTGAGTTGAACCAGTCAGCCCAGAGCTCAGTAAGAACGAGAAAGGGTGAGTTTATTAAGCAGTAAGTCTCAGAGGCTGAAAACATTCCAAACCTAGGTTAGATCTTACGGAAGCTAGAAGCTTCCAGGATCAGGTCTAGGTTAGCAATGGAGGCAGAAAACCTCCAAGACAGTAGGCAAATAAAAGCTCCTTTAACACTGAGACATAGCATGACTTCCATAGGAGATATCCAAGACCATTTTCTGTAGCGGTGAACATTGAGGAGGAGGGCAAGCTTCTTCAAGACACTAGAGATAGGCTGGCAGGCAAGTCCTGCGTGGGCACAGGGTTTCCCTGGCCGATTGCTGTCCACATGCCAACCCTAGGAGGTTACAAAGGAAGGCCCATATTTGTTCTTACAGTGTCTTTGAAATATTTTACTCTTACTTGCAGCTACTTTGTAATAATTTCCAGAAGACTGATCATTTTGGAAAAACCAAAGCCACCATATACAGAGTCCAAATCTAAAGGCCTTTTATTTCCTGTAGCTCACTGAGCCAGAAGTACTAGAAAATGAGAAAGCAACAAAAGATTTTTTTATGCTGAAGACTATCAAGAATAGATTCTTTGTGAGCCCAGAAGAGTTGGGAATCCATGTATGAAAGGAATCACATCTAGCAGGTTCCACCATGTCATGTGCTGCCCCAGCAAACGGTCAGCCAGAGGGTAGCACTGTCAGCATGTGACTGCACCCCAAGCCGTGCGTGTCATCGATATTCTGTGACACTCAAGGATAGTAACATGTGACCAACCCATATGTTCACCGCATGCCTAGAATGGACTCTTTCTGGAGTTATTAGATCTGCTATAGGAACCTCACTATTGACTGTTCATGAAGTAATGAAAAACAAAGGCAGACTTGAAAGACTCTAGAGCTAACTTTGGTCACCCCATGAAAATGCATCATCTTCTTTACTGATGGGTTTGCTCGTTTTTGATCCATTTTAAGGGAAAGCATGTCTAGGTAATTAATATGCTGATTGGTTTTTAAAACAATGTAAACAGAAGTTATATCATTGCCACATGGAAAGACATCATCTTCCTGAAACACATTTTCCAGCTCTCACTGGGCTTCAAGAACTGAAATTGGGAGCCATAACTGATCCATGTGCAGAAAATAAGTGCTTAACGCTAAATGGGACATTTGTATCCCATCCCCTACACCCAAGACTCAGAGATCACTGGGAAAAGAAGGGCCAGAAAGATTGTAAAAGCCACGGGTAGTAAATGTCTGCATAAAAACTGCCTTTGCTGGGCACAACAGGGCCTTTGCACAGGGGAACTAATAGTGCCTGTGACTGCATGCACAAATCCCACACAAGATCAACCAGTCTGTAATGGAAGTTTGGGTTTCTTTAAAGACTCTGTGTTAGCATGGGATTTTAGTTTGTCCACAGCTGATAATTGCCTCGTGCAGTGGCATGGTCATTGCCAGCTGGAGATAGTTAAATTCTGAGGACTCTGAGAGGTATAAAAAGGAGAGCCTAAAGAGAGAACAGGCATCAGTTTAGAGAAGACTGATGGAGGAGTGCCTGCTGTGTTTGCTGGTTTGCTGGCTACCTGGACTGCTGGATATCCTAATGACTGAGATTGGTATTGGCCCCAAAAGGACCTGACGACCCTAGCCAGCCAGAGGAATTAAAGAGGTCTATGTCCCCCTTTTTTCTTCTAACCTTTTAAAACTCCTACTTATAAGTTGGGGGTGTGCCTTGGGAGGGAGTTAAAGGCATTTAAGAACCCTATATAAAGTAGTTTTGCAAAAAATCTAAGCCTATGCCAGTCCAAACCCCAACATGGACGAGAGAGGTGAAGTCTCACCCTTAGCTGAAGAGGTATTGGCAACCAACAACTCCTGGGAGATGGAAAATCAGTATTCTTCAGAGCTGTCATCCTAAAGAGGCTACCCATGCCCCAGTAGATTGCCCTACACCAATGTACATACAAGTAGCACTAAATGGACATTAAAAAAAAATAAAAAAGAACACGTGAAGTGGAGAGAGAACATTGATGGGGAGATAAGGGAGGATCAAAGGGATGAAATGGGGATGGATTGGGTCAAAACATAATATATGCATGTATGAAATTCTCAAACAATAAGAAGGAGAGGAGCAGATAAGAACCCAAAGTGGGAATGCTTTTCCATGGGATTCCAGAAAGCTGAAGCCTCAAAAAAACCTCAAGAAATCTTCTGCCCCTGTGAGGAACAGAGGGACAGGTGACATAGGGACCCAGAGAATAAAGTGGAAACCAAACCTGAGGGCAAAGGGGGGGGGGGAGAGAGAGAGACAGAGACAGAGAGAGAGAGAGACAGAGGCAGAGGCAGAGGCAGAGACAGAGATAGCTGGATATTTTACAAACATCCAGTAAGAAGCAGTTCCTGGTTCCAGCCTTGTCACAAGCTGCTCCTTGCTGTCATTCTGAAGGGACATTTATTTCTCACACAGGGACCTTTCCTCAGCATGAGCCCCCAGCAGTAGGCAGGAAGGACCCCTACCACTTTAGTGCACCAGGAAAGCACTCTACAAAACAGTGTGACGTTTGCCTCACACATCCCTCAAACAGAAGCCACCAAGGCTCTTGTGTAAACTCACACAGATATATATGTGTGTCTGGAAATAGCTGCATGAGGTGTGTGCCAGACTTCTCATGGTGATACAGGGAGGAGCTTTGTCATTCTCTGAGTGTCTTGCCTTTTTACCTAGCACAGGCACGACCAGGTAAACATTTAATAATAATATTCCCAGGCTTATTTTTGTTATTTCATAATGAAATGAGATTATTATTAAATATTTTACCTTTTTATTTCCCCTTTGAGGCAATAAAGTTCCCAAATAATCACAGCCTGAAGTCTTAGTTGGCCGGTATGTCATTCTCCAGCCCCACCAAAGTCCAGGACAAGAGCCAAACTGTTAAAACAAACAAGCAAGCCAATGGCACTGGCTTTGGACTATACTGCCAATTCCTTCTGGGCTTCCTCAGACTTAGGGATGCCTGCTTCTATGACCTGCAGGAGTTCCCGGGGCTTCCTTGTCCCAGAGCACACCTCCACAGTAGCCCTCATCACATTTTATCTCCCTATTCTTTGCACATTAGCTTCTTTGGTCCTTGTAGATAATTTGTCTTGTGTGTCTCAAAGCCCTTTAGCACTTGCCCTCACACCTGGCACATAATAACTACTTCATAAACATTTATGTGTGTGATGGTTGATTAGACTGAGGAGTGCCTAGGGCACCAGGAAAGCACATTTCTGGGTGTATCTGCAAGGGCATTTCCAGATGGGACTAAGCAAGGGGAGAGGAAGGCTCCATCCTGACTATGGGCAAAAGTATCCCATAAAATACAAAGGCTGTGTGCAGGATTCAGACAACTAGTGCAGGCCTTCTCTTTCCTCCTTCTTAGGCTGCCATGCTTTCACTGCCATGATGAACTAAAGCCTCTTAAACAGCAAGCCCAAATAAATCTTTTCTCCCTTAAATTACCGACTTCTGTTGCAGCATATTCGATCTCGTTGTGAACCCTGAGATTGTGTATAAAAACCTAGTTCTTGTTTGGTGTGGTTGAATCCTAACAGACACCTTTAATCCAAGAATTTTCTGTTTATTGTAAACAAGTGATTATGGTGTGGCTCAGCCCTAGCACACACCTTTAATCCAAGAGCTTTCTGGTCACAGGATTTAATAAAGTTAGCCCTAAAGTCAAGAGGTGGAGCAAGAAACCAGCTGACAGGGATTAAGTAGTATGGAGGGACTTTGAAAGAAGGGGATTTCAGACAGTGTGGAGAAGAAGGAGCTCTTTAGCTCTTTGGCTTTCAGCTTTTGGCTTTCTCCTCCTGGTCTATTGGGTGAGCTAGCAGGCCTTTTCCTCCTGGGCTGTCAGCTGAGATGAATAAGAAAGGCTTTTTCCATTGGGACATGAGCTGAATAGGAAGGTCAGCTGGGTGTTTTCTTTGCCTCTGAGTTAGCAGGTTTTCACCTGCTTTATTGTTAAATTTGAGTCTTTATTGTTAAAATTGAACATTTGGAATTTTTTTTATAACAATATACCATATTTTTTGGATCATAAGACTCACCTGACCATAAGACGCACCCAGTTTTTAGAGCAGCAAAACAAAAACAAAAACAAAAACAAAAACAAAAAAAATTCTGAACCAAATCAGCACTTTATGATAAAATATTTATTAAAATATAACAAAATATGGTAATATTAAACAGTGTTAACTCAACAGGAGGAAAGACTTAGAGATTCAAGCACTTTTCTAGTTTTCTGGAAACCCCAAAAACTCATCTTCGCTAGTGTCAGAACTTAGGAAGTTCAGCTGCTGACAGTCACTTGTGTCACTTTCTTTCCTATCTTCATATACTATGTCATCTTCAGTTCCATCTCAGGCATTGCTAATGCCACATTTTTTGAATGGTCATACAAAAATTTCCTCCTTCACTGACTGCCATGGTGTTTTAACCCATTCCCAAACTTGAGTGATAGCAGGCCTCTTAATTCATCTTGTTGGAGTCAGATCATGATATCCAGCAGCCATCCATTTGTCCCACTATTCTCTCATAAAGATTTTAAATGGTTTGTTGATTGAAACATCGAGAGGTTGCAGCTGGCTGCTAAGACCCCCAGAAATTACAGCTAGATGTGTCTTCACCTTTTTGAATCTGGTCAAGCACTAATAAAGCAAATTTTTCAGAAGTCCTCTAGGACATTTAGACCAGGCTTTTCCAATCCATCTGTCTTCTCGCATATGCAGAATGAACAATTCTGTCTTCTCCCATATGCCCAGAAATGATTTCTGCATAGCAATGTGGCCCCACTGGAGTTAAGGAGGGACAACCAGTAGCTAGAGCTTCCTTATTGCTACACATTTTACTGCACTCACCCTGCCTGCTCTCTGCAGCAAGCTGACACTCACCTGCTTACCCAGCAGGCTTAGATCAGCATTTAGCTCAGATCAGCGTGATGGGGGGGAGGATTTTGACGTTACCACCATGCCTCTTCCTGTTCCCAAGGACACATTGAACTCTGTGCATGTTCCTTGGCCAGCACACTAAAGACATTGATAAGTGACCTCTTTGTTGATGCTTGATGGGCAGCAATCAGACCATAAGGAGCACCCTAATTTCCCTCTACTTTTTGTTGGGTGGGGGTTTGTCTTATGGTCCGAAAAATACAATACTTCTCTAAAGTATTTGGAAATATAACACAGACTGAATCACAGGGTGCACAGCTCGTCCTTATTGGTTCCTTTTCCCTTTGCTATGAGATAATCCTACTTGACCAGCTCATATGCAGTCTCTCTACCACTGGCTCTCAACTGTTTTGTTTTCAGAAACCCTTTTGTTAGGAACCAGGTACTTCCGCGCTCCTCACCCACCTCCGCACCCTTGCCAACACACCTTCAGTGACTAAGCGCCAGCAGCCGCATCATCAACAGCCACCAAATGCCATATGCATACCCTTTAAAAGGTCCCCACCATGGTGGCCAGTGTTCTACCTCTTCTCTGTCTCTCATTCTCTCTGTCTCTGTCGCCCCTGCCCCAGTGAATCTCTTGCGTGAGATCTATTGAGTAGTGTGATCTTTGTGGCACTCCTGGGCCCCAGTGGATCCACCAAGGTACTCCTTCCTCACATAAATCCTAACATTGTGGCCTGTAACCAGGTAGGATACCCTGGTGCCTGTGCTCCTCAACTCTCTGGGGGAGGGGTCTAAGCTGCCCTGGAACCTTATCCCTTATCTCCAGTCCACCTGCAAAAGACTCACCTTCTGGCTCACCAATTGCTGGGTACCCTATCCAACTGTAATAATTGGTAAATTTTCTTCCCTGAATCCAAGGGAGTGACCGTTGTGTACTGCACCCCTTTGTTATTCTTGGAGGCAGAGGTACCCCGAACCACGGTCTTTAAAGATACAGTTGACTCTTTTCACCAACCTTTGATCCTTTTCCTTGGGTTAAGGGCTCATTTTTTTTTAAGCTGGGTATTTGCTTTTTGGCATCATTGAAAGTCCAGTACCAGGCATGAAGTCTCTAAGATCTGAGCCCTGTCTAGTGAAGTGATGATTTACTGAACAGCTTGTGTTGTGCTCATTCTATTCCCCTGAGTCCTGAGGATGCTTTGGACCTCAGACCTTGGACCTCCCCCTCTTCCTCAGCCATGGGAACTGTGTCATCCATACCCTCTGCTCTCCTTTGGAATCCCTCCTGGAGAACATCTGACTCCTCCACCTAGAGCCCTACTTAAGGGCCTTTGCAGTCAAATCTGGCCTCAATAGCCCTTGGGTAACCAAATATGCACCTTGGATAAAAAAAATTTCTCTTAAACTCTTTCACTTCACCTTCTCTTCCTAGTCTATCTGTTCCAACAGCTTTCAAGTCACCTTCAGACTGCTCCGGTTCCAGCTCCAGGGGTTCCCTCAAACTCTGCATCTCAGATAGCTTCAAAGCAACAAGTCATAGGCGGTCCATCCTCAAAAACTGCTCCAACTGCTGCCTGCATTTTCCTAGCCAAAGTTGATCCTGACGAGCCTGGACAGTGAGTGAAACAGTCTGTTCTTCCCAGACTTGGCCAGCATCCCAGCTTTCTGGGGCCCTCAAAGATGTTGTCAACCTCAGACAGCAGGATGCATCTAAAAAGCACAGCGTCTCCACTCCTGCCTCACCATCACTCCTCACCATAACCCATCACTCCTTCACATCACCCCTTCACCATCACTCCTTCACCATCACCCCTTCACCATCACCCCTTCACCATCACCCATCACTCCTTCACCATCACCCCTTCACCATCACTCCTTCACCATCACCCCTTCACCATCACCCCTTCACCATCACTCCTTCACATCACTCCTTCCTTCACATCACTCCTTCACCATCACCCCTTCACCATCACCCCTTCACCATCACCCCTTCACCATCACTCCTTCACATCACTCCTTCACCATCACCCCTTCACCATCACCCCTTCACCATCACCCCTTCACCATCACTCCTTCACCATCACCACCCCCCTTCACCATCACCCCTCCACCATCACCCCTCACCATCACCCCTTCACCATCATTCTTTCACCATCACTCCTTCCCATCCCCCCTTCACCATCACTCCTTCACATCACTCCTTCACATCACTCCTTCACCATCACCCCTTCACCATCACCCCTTCACCATCACTCCTTCACATCACCCCTTCACCATCACCCCTTCACCATCACCCCTTCATCATCACCCCTTCACCATCACTCCTTCACCATCACCCCTTCACACCCTCACCATCACCCCTTCACCATCACCCTTCACCATCACCCCTTCACCATCATTCTTTCACCATCACTCCTCACCATCACCCCTTCACCATCACCCTTCACCATCACCCCTTCACCATCACTCCTTCACATCACTCCTTCACCATCACCCCTTCACCATCACCCCTTCACCATCACCCCTTCACCATCACCCCTTCACCATCACTTCTTCACATCACTCCTTCACCATCACCCCTCACCATCACTCCTTCACCATAACTCCTTCCTATTTCCTCTCCTTTTATAATAAACAAAAGGGAGGAATGTTAGGAACCAGGACAACACATGCGCGCACACACACACACATACACACACATACCCGCCAAGCCTGCCTTCAGCCACTCAGCTTCAGCCAATACATATACCCTTTAAAAGGTCCCCACCATCACAGCCCACTCTCACTCTCTCTGTGTCCCCACCCTCAATAAATCTCTTGTGTGAGATCTGTTGTGTGTGATCTTTGTGACGTTCTTTGGCTCTGGTCGATCTGCCAAAGTATTCTTCCACAAAAACCTTAATACCTTTGTAACTTTAAAAATTCTTGAGAACGCCAAAGTATTTTTGATTCTTTGTGTTATGCCATTACATCACTAGAAATTAAACCTGAGAAAAAGGGGGGAGGGCTCAAGAGATGGCCCTGTGGATAAGAGCACACTGGCTGCTCTCACAGAGGACCTGAGTTCACTTGACAGCACCTGCATGGTGGCTCCCAACCATCTATAAAACTAATTCCAGGCCTCCGACACCCTATTCTGACCTCCCGGGGAACCAGGCGCACACATGGTGCACAGACATGCATGCAGGCAGAACAACCTCATTGGCTCTTCTTCCCTCTCCCCGGATCCCAGTTAATATTACCCAGGGAGCTCTAGTATGTGTGCTGTCACTCATTGAGGCAAAATGACAACACAGAGCGTACACTAGGGACTCGCTTCTCTCCTTGAAAGTTCTGAATGTAGGCTGGCAATGCAGTTCAGCAGGTAGAGTGCTGGTTGAGTACATATAAAGCCCTCTGTTCAAGCCCCAGTACCACATAAAAAGGTACAGTGGCGTGTGACTGGAATCCTAGCATAGTTGAGGCAGAGACAAGAGGATCAGAGGTTCAACATCATGCTTGAATGCATATGAAGTTCAAGGCCAGGTAAGCCATGTAAGATCCTGTTTCACATACATAATAAATAGATTAATTAATGAATGAAACAATTCGGCAAAGATAAATGAAAAGAACAGATATGGAAACATTTGCCTATAATAGGTAAATATAAAAATAATAAATGTTTTAATTAAATATGATATAAACTAGCCAGGCATGGTGGCATATGCCTTTAGTCCTAGCACTCTGGAAGCAAAGGCAGGCAGAGCTCTGTGAGTTCAAGGCCAACTTGGTCTACATAGTGAGTTTTAGGACAGCTAGGGCTACATAGTGAGACCTTGTCTTTAAAAAAAAAACAAAGAGTGAGCCTGGTGTGGTGGCGCACACCTTTAATCCCAGCACTCAGGAGGCAGAGGCAGGTGGATGTCTGTGAGTTTGAGGACAGCCTGGTCCACAAAACGAGTCCAGGACAGCCAAGACTACACAGTGAAACCCTGTCTCAAAAAAACAAAAAACAAAACAAAACAAAAATGTGTTATAAACTTCTTAGACACACAGGAAAATGTTTGTGGTACATTGTACCCCACACCTACATGGTGGCTCACAAGCATTTGTAACTTCAGTTCCAGAAAATCCAATCCTCCACTTTGGCCTTTCAGGACACTAGGCACATAGGTGGTGCAGAGACATACGTGCAGGCAAAGCACCCATGCACATTAAATAAGTAAATGAGGTGTTTGGTTTTTGAGGGGTTTGTTTTGTTTTGTTTTTTTTTTTTTGCTTTTTTTGTTGTTGTTGTTTTCCACAAAAAGGAAAAGCTTCAGGCCAGCCTGATCTACACAGTGAGTTTCAGGCTAGCCAGGGCTACATACATAAAAAGGCATTGTTTCAAACAAACAAATACACAAACAAACCCAAAAATAGAAATCATAATCCCAGCACTAGGGAGACAGAGACAGGTGGAGTTCTGTGAGATCAAAGGCAGTTTGATCTACAGAGAAAGTTCTAGGCAGCCAGGGCTGCATAGTTAAATCCTGCATGGTGCTTGAATAAGAATGGTCCCACAGGCCTCCCTACCAGGGAGTGACACTGTCATCTGACATAGGCCTCCCTACCAGGGAGTGACACTATCATCTGACATAGGCCTCCCTACCAGGGAGTGACACTATCATCTGACATAGGCCTCCCTACCAGGGAGTGACACTGTCTGACATAGGCCTCCCTACCAGGGAGTGACACTGTCTGACATAGGCCTCCCTACCAGGGAGTGACACTATCATCTGACATAGGCCTCCCTACCAGGGAGTGACACTGTCTGACATAGGCCTCCCTACCAGGGAGTGACACTGTCTGACATAGGCCTCCCTACCAGGGAGTGACACTATCATCTGACATAGGCCTACCTACCAGGGAGAGTGACACTGTCTGACATAGGCCTCCCTACCAGGGAGTGACACTATCATCTGACATAGGCCTACCTACCAGGGAGTGACACTGTCTGACATAGGCCTACCTACCAGGGAGTGACACTATCTGACATAGGCCTCCCTACCAGGGAGTGACACTGTCTGACATAGGCCTACCTACCAGGGAGTGACACTGTCTGACATAGGCCTCCCTACCAGGGAGGGACACTGTCTGACATAGGCCTCCCTACCAGGGAGTGACACTATCTGACATAGGCCTACCTACCAGGGAGTGACACTGTCTGACATAGGCCTACCTACCAGGGAGTGACACTATCTGAAAGCATTAGAATGACCAGGAAGTGTGGCCTTGTTGGTGGGAGTGTGTTACTGAAGGCAGCTTTAAGGTTGCAAAAGTCCAAGTCCAGCTCAGTGTCGCCCTTTCTCCCTGCTGTCTTTGGATCCAGATGTAGGACGCTCAGCGCCTTCTCCAGCACCATGTCTGCTGGCTGCCACCATGCTTCCCACCATGGTGATAAAGGACTAAAGTTCTGAAACCCTAAGCAAGCCACGATTAAATGCTTTCTTTTGTAAGAGTTGCTGTGGTCATGGTGTCTCTTCACAGCAGTAGAACAGTGACTAAGACACCTGTTGAAAAAAACAAACAAAATATGTCTGTGCAGTTACTGATGACAATGGTGGGGAACAAATGTCTTTTTAGAAAATGCCTTTATTTCAAAGTCTAGGGTCACTACAAGTATGTGCTCAAATGATACTCTCTATGTAGATGGTAGTGCCAATACAAAGTTTGGAAAGTATCTTTAGTTTTTATTTATTTGTTTTTTATGAACATGGATGTTTAACCCTGCATGTACATCTGCACATCAGAAAAGGGCATTGGATCCTATAGGACTACACTTATGGATGGTTATGAGCTGCTAGGTGGGTGCTGGGAATTGAACTCAAGACTTCTGGAAGAGCAGCCAGTGCACTTAACTGTGAGCCATCTCTCCAGCCCCCTGTTTGTTCATTTTTAAATGATTTATTTTTATGTGTGAGTGTATCTGACTAAGTGAATATATACCATGTGTTTGGGATCCCTCAGAACTAGTGGGTACTGGGAAGTACACCAAGATCCTCTGGAAACATAAGTGTTCTTTACTGCTTAGCCAGCTCGCCTATTAACTGATTCTGGATTAACTGTTGCAGGGCATTGGATCCCATTGTGAATCCCAAGATTGTGAACTGTAAAAACCTGTTTATTGATTGATAATGTCTCAGCTCTAACACAGACCTTTAACCCAAGAGCTTTTTGTATACTGTAAACAAGTCCCTGAGGTGTGGCTCACACCTTTAATGCAAGAGCTAAATAAAGTCAACCCTAGGTCAAGAGGCAGAGCAAGAAACCAACTGACAGGGATCAAACAGAAAGGAGGGACATTGAGAGAAAGGTATTTAAGGCATCATGGAGGGCTTGAGAGATGGCTCAGAGGTTAAGAGAGCTAGTTGTTTTTCTGGAGGTCTTGAGTTCAATTCCCAGCAACCACATGTTGGCTCATAACCATTTATAATGAGATCTGGTGCCCTCTGGTGTCCAGACATACATGCAGGCAGAGCACTCTATATATAGTTAATAAATCGAGAGAGAGAGAGAATGGAGAAGAAAGGGTTTTGGCTTTTTTCTTCTAGGATGTGGGCTGAGTAGGAAGGTCAGTTGGATGCTTACTCCGCCTCTCTGAGCTGGTAATGTTTTCACCCCAGCATCTGGCTCCTGAGTCTTTAATGGTAAAATCGAGTGATTAGGGTATTGGGTATTGTTTTTATACTAACAATTTGTTTTGTCTTTTTGAGACAGGGGTTCTCTGTATAGCCTTGGCTGTCCTGGACTCACTTTGTAGACCAGGCTGGCCTTGAACTTACAGTGATCTGCCTGCCTCTGCCTCCTGAGTGCTGGGATTAAAGGCGTGCACCACCATGCCTGGCAACAAACAATATTGTTTGTATATATGGGATACTATGTGATGCTCTCTTCCACGCATACATTGTGGGTTGATCAAATCAGGCTAATGACTTGGTAACCAGTCACCTCAAATATGTTTGTTCTGTCTTTAAATTTTTATTTATATTTAATTATGTGTACATGTGTTGGTGTGTGACCCTGAGTTCAGATGTCCAGATCCCCTGGAGCTCAAGTTACAGGCAGTAGTGAGCCATCTGACATTGATGCTAAGAACCAAACTGTGGTCCTTTGCAAAGAAATTGTACTCTCTCTTCCCTTCCCTTTCCTTTCCTTCCCTTCCCTCCTCTCCTCTTTCCTTCTCTTCTCTTCCCTTCCCTTCTCTTCTCTCTCTCTCTCTCTCTCTCTCTCTCTCTCTCTCTCTCTCTCTCTCTCTCTCTGCTGTTCTGGAACTCACTATGTAGACTAGGCTAGCCTCAAACTCACAGAGATCCTCCTGCCTCTGCCTCACAAATGCAAGAAGGAGTATACAATTTTAACTGTTTATCCATCTCTCCAGCCTACCCCTATGCTGAGTTATTCTTAAATATACTTCTTTAAAATTTTTATTTTGTTTAAAGATTTATTTATTATTTATACAGTATTCAGCCTTCATGTGATCCTGCAGGCCAGAAGAGGCCACAAGGTCTCATTATAGATGGCTGTGAGCCACCATGTAGTTGCTGGGAATTGAACTCAGGACCTTTGGAAGAGCAGTCAGTGCTTTTAGCCTCTGAGCCATCTCTCCAGCCCTCAAAAATATTTTTTTTTAACCAGTCATGCTGACACACACCTTTAATCCCAGTGCTCAGGGAGGCAGAGGCAGGCAGACCTCTGTGAGTTTGAGGCCAGCCTGGTCTACAAGTTGAGTCCCGGACAGCCAGGGCTACACAGAGAAATCCTGTTTAGAAACCATATTAATGCACATGCCTATGAAAATCAGAGGAGGGCTTTGGATCCCATGGAGTTGGTGTTACAAGCAATTGTGAGCAGCCTGATGTGAGTGCTTAGCAAACTTCTACCCTTTGCGAGAACCATGGGCACTAACCACCTTGCCATCTCTCCAGTCCCTAAACACACTTTGAAAATTAGGCTTTAAAGAGTATTTCTTTTTAATTATTTTTAATCATGGGTATGTACACAAGAAGGCACATACTACTCAAACCAGACTCAGAGTTTCCATGGAGCTGGAGCTGCAGGTGGCTGGGATGTGGGTGCTTGGCATTGAACTAAGGTTCTCTGCAGGAGCAGTCATCCTCCTAGCTACTGAGCCATCTCTCCAGCTGCTAAGTTAGGCTTTTGAAAAGAGCATTTTGTTGTTGTTGTTGTTCATGGCAAAACTAAGGGAAAGACACTAAGAGTTTCCATGTGCCTTCTATCCTTGGTTTGCTATTGCCTCCCAGTGCCAAAGACCTGTAGAAAGACACATTTGTCACACAGGGACCTAAACAAAGTGCCCCATGTGCCTTCGCCCAAGTTCACAGTACTCTGTGGAGTTCATTGCTATCCTGCCGACTATGGATTTGGACGACTGAATGCTGCTGTGGCCCTGCTGTGATGCTATCAGACAGGAGACTAGCCATCCTAAAAGTCCCCTGTGCCTCCTCTGTCTGTCCTTCTGCAGTTGCTGTCTCCATAGGTCTCCTTTTCAGAAGTGTGGGTTTAGTATGTGACCGCTTCAAACTGGTTTTCCCCCTAAACGTTTTTCTCTCTCCCCATCTTGTGTATGTGTGCATACTGATGTGGAGGTGGCAGACTGACTGACGTCGTGTCTTCTTCACACATTCGCTACCTTATCTTTTAAGACAGGGTCTCTCATTGGCCTAGAGCTACTGACTGGCTGCATTGGCTGGCCAGCAAGCCAGGGATCCTCCTGTCTCCAACACCTCAGTGCTTGCACTAAAGGTACACACCTGTGTGCCTGGCTCTTTTTTTTTTTTTTTTTTTTTTTTGGTTTTTGGTTTTTGGTTTTTGGTTTTTTGAGGCAGGGTTTCTCTATGTTATCTTGGCCATCCTGAACTCACTTTGTAGACCAGGCTGGCCTCAAACTCATCGCAATCCACCTGCCTCAGCCTCCTGAGTGCTGGGGATTAAAGGCGTGTGCCACCACGCCCAGCTCGTGCCTGGCGTTTTATATGGTTGCTGAAGATCTGAGTTCAGGTCCTTATGCTTGCACAGAAAGGACTTTCCTATTTGAAGCATGGTCACAGAACATACACACATGCGCACACACACACAACAACAACACAACATACACACAACACAATACACATACAACACAACATATATAAACACATAACACATATAAACACATACAAACACAAACACATATATAACACATATAAACACACATAAACACTTACATACCACAACACAATACAACATACATACAACACAACACACACATAAACACACACACACACACACATACACATGACACCACACCACACAATACAATACACATACAACATAACACAGACACACCACACATACACATAATTAGACAATCAGTTTAAAGGACCAAATGGGCACTGCGAAACTTCATTAGAAAACATAAAATAATTACTATCAATAATGAGTGAGACTTGTTACACGTGCTATCTCCTTAGGTATTATTATCTTTGTTTTACCAAAAAGGAAGTGCCCAAGGTCACAAAGTGGAAGAGCTAGTATCTGAAGCCAGTTTCCCTGGCTGCAGTGTTCTTATCTGTGCATTAGACTGCAGGATCTATCACAGCAGTCACTTCTAGTTTCCTGAAATATCTGAAGCAGTCTCGGAAACTCTCAGAGTCGAGCAAAGCGCAAAGAGGCGTAGCCACCGGCATGGCAGCCCAGTTCTCAGAGAGCGGCATCAATAGATCGAGTGCTATGCCAAGATTTGTACCCGTCCTTAGGCAGGAAAGTTGGTTATCAACCTATTAGACATTTCCTTCCCACTCACCCTCCCCCAGGCCCATTTTAATACAACAGAGAGACTCTGTATTTGCTTATGGGCAGTTGTAGGCTCAATTTTCTTAACAACTATATTTTATTATGAACTTATTAAACGAGCCTACCTCCCTTACAACCCAACTAACCCAAACAATAGGAAAAGGAGATTAAAGAACACAATAATGAAACCTTAAGGATATTATTTCTGAGGAACGATTCTCCCGGCATAGTCAGCGGGACCTCAGCAAACCAGCAAGCCCACCAAAGTTGCTGCTGGAACCTGGAGCAACCGGAACCTGAAGCCTCAGCCGGAGTCCAAAGCCTTGAAGCGTTCCCTGGTGCAGTTCTCTCTAGAAGTGTCTCTTGAAGAGCTGAGGAACAGCCAAAACAATCCCAAGTCCCCTCTCTCCCCCACAAAGTGGCTTGACTTCTAAGGGGATTAACATCCTGCTCTCTCACTAATCTGTTCCCAATCCCACACTTGAGATAGACACAAAAACATGTTTCTCTCTCCTACAGACAGTGGCCCAAAACCATTGTAATATTTCAATATTTTCATCCCTTTGGGACATCATCATCCTCACTAAGATTTCATCATCTAGTTGAGAAGACCAGAGCCCAGGCACATCAACAGAGCTAGAGCCCAGGAAGGTGAGAGCCAGGGTTTCTAGAGAGCTCCAAAGCAGCTGACACCCTCGAACCAGGCTCTGAGGTCCCTGAAGATTTTCTTGAGAGAGGACAAAGGCGGGAGGTAGGGGTGAGTGCATGGCAGGGGGGGGGGTTGGGGGGTGGGAGTGGGGGGTGGAGGGAGACACTATGGAGTATTGTTTCAGTAATTGTAGGAACCTTCAAAAAGCAAACTTCTCAGGCTAGGGAGATGGCAGATAAAGCGCTTGCCACAAAAGCATCAGCAGCAGAGTTCGGCTCCCCAGAACCCAGGGAAAGCCAGATGTGGTAGCACCTGTCTGTAATTCCAGCGCACCTGCCATGAGAGGGGAGGCTAGAGGAGAGTCCTGGGAAGCTCAGGAGCCAGGTAGCCTGATGTGCACAGGGGTAAACAGTAAGAGATGTGGCCCGAGAACCAAGGTGCCAAGCAAGGAGCAGCACCTGAAGTTGTCCTTGGATTCCTGCGTGTGCTGTGGCACGTGTGCCACATGAGTACTCACACATCTGTATATGTATACAGATATATAAAAGGGGGAGACCGAATTTTTCTAAATATTGGTCCAGAAACAGATTTTGTGTGGAGATTGGGATTTGTGGGTGCATGCTTTAATCTCAGGGTAAAGGAGATCAGGGTAAGTGGGATCATGATTTTGAGATTTACCAAGAGCCCAGTTCAGAGGAGATGGGGTTTTTAGATGCCTGAACATTTCAGATTAAGTCTTGTCCTGTCCCGTGGCTGCCCAGTTCGTCTGCAGTGTGGTCGCAGTGTCTATAGTGAGTGGAAGACAGCGTGCTCATTCACCGTGTGCCAGGCAGACATCGTGCTAAACACATAGCCCAATCCTGATGGGCTGTTTCACCTTTCACAATAGTCCTATCAGGTATGAGTGATCAGGGCTAATAGGGGAGCAAAGTCGTCAAATCACACAGCTGGCAACTGGGGTGCCAGGCCCTGAACCCAGATAGGCTGACTTCAGAGTCTAGGTACTTAGCCAGCATGGCATACTAACGACTAAATTGTAATGGTCACTGTGAAGGCCAATTGTAGAGTCCACAGTGGTGGTCACTCATAGTGGCCACTGTGGTGGTCATATGCAGTGTCCATTGTATATGCGCATAAGTGATCTTAGTCTTGTCCTCCATAGACTTTCCCAGGGATATTCTCTGACCAAATGCCCAGAAATAGAGCTTTAGTGTGTCCTGTGCAGGATTATGCTTTTAAATTCTTTGGGGCTCCTTTTATAACCCTCAGGACCAAGTCTGGTTTCATATCAACCCCGCATGAGGCTCTCCAAGGACTCCAGCCTGGTCCTGGTCATCACTCTGCTGCTCCCAGTCTTTGCTCCGCAGAGGGGCTTTCACTAAACTTGGCTTTAGCACACACTGTCCCCTCTTCCAAGAAGCTTACATTTCTTCCTTAAGGGGCTACATCCTCCTCATGGACTTCCCAAATCTAGGAGTAAAGATACCACAGGACACTGTGATAGTCAGATGTCGCCCAGTAAAGGGCATCAAATTAGTCATGGTTGAGACAGGCAACTGCATGGTGAGCACTCTGAACTATTGTCATAACATGCCAGGCCTAGCGAATGGCCCACACAACAGCCACATAATCTTGTTGGATCAGGTGGATATAGAGGGGGAAAACTGACTCAAAGAAGTTAAGCATTTTAAACAGGCAGTGGTGGTGCATGCTTTTAATCCCAGCACTCAGGAGACAGAGGCAGGTGGATCTCCAAGTTTGAGGCTAGCCTGGTCTACAGAGCAAGTTCCAGGACAGCCAGAAGGGCAACTTGTTCACGGTCCCTAAGATGGTAAATGATGGGTTGTAGCATTTGTACCTAAATCGGTGCAAATTCAGAGCCCAAATCTTTCATCTGGTCACCATGTTGTAATAACTTTTTTGAGACAGAATAGAAATTATTTGGTGTTATAGAAATTTTGTCTTCTCAGTTATGTTATATAAACACATTTTTGTTTTAATCCCAGGTGTGGCATATGGGAATGTCCACAGCAGCAGACTATTTGCTTATGTGGCTCTAAGAAAGGCAAGGTCTTTGCCAGCTGCAGTTACATTAATTATGAAGACTCTGGAGAGGGGATAAATTCTAGAGAGAAGGGAGACCCACCCCTCACTCCTCCATCCCCGCTGCTCTTGGTTGCTGTTGGTGCAGTGTGATGAGAAAAAGTTGGAGATATCCTGAAATAAGGATTGGACTTGCCCCCAAGCAACCCGATGACCCTAAACAGCAGAAAGTAGCCACAGAGACCTATACCTCTTCTCGCCCCTAACCTTCTTTCTCACCTGTTGGGCTGCCCTCCGGATAGGGGGGAAGGTGTTCAAGAAAGGGCAGCGCATTCGGAGACATGGGAACACCAGAACCACACAGCTCTGAAGTGGGACAGGGTCCCAAGGGTATCCTGAGACACAGAGGCCCAGAAAACACACAGCTCTGGGGTGGGACAATGTCCCAAGGGTATCCTGAGACATAGGAGCCTAGGAACCACACAGCTCTGGGAGGAGGCCTCCTCAGCAGACATTGCAGCTCCCAGAGGAGGGTTACCTCAACCCCTGAGATCTGAGTCTCCCTCCTTCTCCAGCCCACGCAGCTCAGGGGAGGGTCACCCCAAACCCGGATGAGCTGAAGAGCTTAGCAGCCTAAGGTCTGCTCTTTATCTGTTTCTTCTTTCTTCTTCTTTGCTTCTTCTGATGAGAGTCATACCAGGCAGTAAATCTTTTGAAAGAGATTTATTGGAGGGATGAATGGCTGGCTGTCTCTGCTCCTGGGAGAAGACAGCAGAGAACTGGCTTTGTTTGTTTGTTTGTTTGTTTGTTTTGTTTTGTTTTGGGTTTTTTGTTTGTTTGTTTGTTTGTTTTTAGGGAGCAGAGCGTTCTAGGGCAGAGATTTCCAGAATGAGGATTGGTGGGATATTAAATCCTGTGCTTGAGGGAGATCAGGGATTGGTGGGGTTCTGATCAGCCTTTTCACCTAAAATTAGCAAAAATCTGGAAGGGAGTCCCACTGAGGGGCTGGGGATGGCCTTTGTGACAGATAGAAGCTGGAACTGCCAGTTTGACAGTTAGAGAGATCTGGGGGAGGGGCCTATTAACCCATGCCCTAAGGGGTTTGCACAGACTTGGACTCTAAACTAATCAAAACAATTTTCCTTTACTAAACGATGAACTTATACTAAGGGGTCAGATTTCTAGCTCTGGTCCCTGGCTGGCAGTGTCAGACAATGTAAAGCTCCCTGTTGCCACAAAGATGGAGGCACCAGAGCTCACAGACTAGCTCTCAGTTAAACAGCCTCTCTCCCCTGTCAGCTGCAGCCGTAACTGAGGCCCCGGGTGCTGCTGCTTTCTCTGTGTCTTCAGATTTTCTGTTTCTCCAAGCGGCTGCTCTCAGGTTCCAGGGCTGTGGAGCTTTAACCACACCCACCCTGGAGTCCTAAGGTGTTGCTGTCCACAGCTATAGGGAGGCCAGCAGCACTGCCTGAAAATCGGAGCACCCCTTTCAGAGACCTCTGGATGTGCCACCCAGAGGAGCTGAAGAGCTGAAAATGGGTACCCCAAGGAAAGATGTAGGGGGAGCCCAGATGCAAAACTTGAAGCTGCCCAGCCTGGCTGCTGGAACTCCTCAGCTGGGGCCTGGACACTTTCCTGCAAAGTAAACAATGAAGTCCGGCAGGAAAAGCTTTCCCTGCTGTGAACAGCCATCATCTCCTACTTGGTGCTGGGGCGTTGGAAGGCATTGGGGTGGAGAAGGGAGAAAGAGACGTGAGAAGCCACAGTAAAGTAAAATAGAGTCAAACACTAGGGCCTGCAGTGCAGTCTGGAGAAACACACTGAAGGATATCCTTCGGAAAGCCTTTGGGAGTTGACGGCTGAACAGAAGGAAGTTCTAGACAGGTGAAGATGAGCTTCAGGAGGGGAAAGGCCTCAGAATCCATCAGGTAAGTATCCTCAGCCCAATGTATGCCACAGAGGAGGGGGCATGGCCACTCCCCAGGACAGAGCTGGTGGGACACCAACAAAACCCACAGGGGGTGTTAAGGGGAAGGGATATGCCGCCTTGTGGCTCCTGGAGGACAGAGGCCATCTGCAAGGGCAGCACTGCGGCTGGGCAGTTGTGGTGGTTTGAATAACAAAGTCCCCCAATTGGCTAAAAATTCAAATACTTAGTCACCAGGGCATGGCACTAGTTGAGAAGGATTAGGAGGTGTGGCCTTGTTGGAGGAGGTGTGTCACTAGGGGTGGGCTGTGAGAGTTTAAAAAATCCCATCCCAAGCCCGGTGCCTGCAGATCTGCATGTAGAACTCTCAGCTGCCCCTCCAACACCAAGTCTGCCTGTGTGCCGCAGTGCCCTCCACCATGATATTGACAGACTAAACCCCTGGAACTGTAAACAAGCCCCAGTTGTGGTGGTTTGAATGCAGATGGTCCCCTTAAGCTCATACATTTAAATGTCTGGTCACCAGGGAGTGGCACTATTTGAAAGGTTTAAGAGGTGTGGTGGGGGTGGGCTTTGAAGTTTCAAAAATCCAGAATCCCCCCCCCCCCCGTGTGTGTGTGTGTGTGTGTGTGTGTGTGTGTGTGTGTGTGCCAGCAGATCAGGATGTAGCTCTATTTCTGCTTGTGTGCCTCCATGAGCCTCTCCATGATCATTGAGGGGGCCTGGTTAAATAAGCCTAACCGGCCCCATGACAGGCTTCATTTTCTCACTGGACCAGGCTAGGCCTATGTTTCTGTTTCTCAGAAATAGAAACCTCAGTTATAGGAAAAGCCACAGAAAATGGGCAACCAATCAGAACTGGCCAGAGGAGATAAGCTTGCTCAACTGCCGGTTTAAGTGGGCCTCTAACTCATGACTGACTCCTGACTTGGTGCCAGCCAATCCGCAATGCACCCATACCCACACTTCTAGTTTGCACCAATAGAAACCAAGATGACCTAATGAGTCTAGAATTCCCCTACCTGGCTTTAAAAAAGAGCCTGTGGGCTCACCTTGTGGTGGCTATTCTGCCTGAGTGATGATCCCTGCATGCTGGACTTCTGCAGAAATAAATGCTCTTTGCTGTTTGCATACTGTTTGAGTCTAGAGTCTTTCATTCAGTGAGTTCTAGACTCTACCATTATAATGGACTAAACCTCTTAAACTGTAAGCGAGCCCCACTGAAATGCTTTCTTTTATAAGCTTTTGCCATAGTTGTGCTGTCTCTTCACGCAATCGAACAGTGACCACCGTGTTCGATTGTGGTACAGGCTGCCACTTTGGTCAACATGCATAGAGCATGGAACACTGCTTGCTGTGTGAGGCAACCACCACTTGCTGTGCAACTCTTAAAGAAGGGCGTTGACTGAGTATAGGATAGATCCCCCACCCATAAGCCAAATAGCCTCTGTGTGCTCCAGCTTTCCTGACTTGTACATTCTTTGATGCCACCTTTGCACAGTCTACACTGTGACCTTTCCAGTACCTTCTCTGAACTTGGACACTAAAGCTCCCCAGCTGGTGCCTCACAGAGACTGTCCCCCAGCTGCCTAGGCGGAATGGGCTTTCCCTTGGGGCACTGCCACACTACTGAACCCCAACACTCAAGGACTCTCTAAACCTGAACTATGTTCTTCCCACCCTTAAAGAAACATGCAAAAATCCACCAAAGGAAAGAGGGAGAGGGACCCTTCACTTGTTACAAAATTCACACCTGCCAGCACAAAACTGGTTCCATGTTGGCAACCAAATTTGAAAACTGGGTTATCCTGAAAATTTGGGAGGAGCTCCTTTTGTTAACCACCTTTCTACCAACTGGGCTTCTTCCACTGAACTTGGTGATTCTTTCTCAATGAAATCTCTTAAGCTAAAAGACTATGGATATTTCATATTGTTGTTTACACAAGATCCCCAGGATCTGCTTGCCTCCCACAAGTTAATACTACCTGAAAGGTACAGGCATTTCACACACGTGTGCCTCTCATGGGCAGATGCGCACAGGACAGCAGCTACTCACACAGACAGACGTCCACGAGGAACACGATGTGCACCACAAGCTCCCTCAGGGTGGTCTTGTCATAAAGTTCTCTGTTCTCAGCTGTGTTCTCAGTCAGGGTTGTTCCCCAGAGTCCTATGGGCGTGGAAAGAGCCCAGAGTCCCCAACAGCACATCTTTTTAGTTGTCCCACTCCTACCTGTCCCTAGACCTTACTCATCTCCACCTGGTCCTGCCTCGCCCATTGGTAACCCCTGGGACCTGGTTCCTCCACCCACACTCCTGCCTGGCCTCCTACAAAGACCCTTAGGGAGTCAGAGTGAGGATACTGGGTCGAAGAGGGGCAGGCATCTGCTTCAAGTGGGCTGGTCTAGAGTCTCCTCACCTTAGTCCTTCATGTACGACACTCCTCTACACACCCTGGGTCCCCAAACGACGACTGTGCCAAGGGACCTTCGGGCAGATCAGGAGCCCGGCCTCTGTCCTGGAGCAAGCGACTCTAACACAGGCAAATCAGAAACACCAAAATTTCAATTCTTCCTCTGATCACCTGCCTTCCACAAAGCTGTTCAAGTCCCTTCAGACTTTCATACCCCAGGAGAGCCTTCCCTCTGCCAGAAACCTATGGTGCACAGACAGATGTGGAGACAGCAGCTGGACACCAGGGTTCTCTGTGTCTCCTGGCGTCTGTCTTCAGGCTTCTTGGGTTGAGGCTGGGGGACAGCTGCACTGGAGACAGTGCAGGTCCTCAGGCTCCCATTCAGGGAAGGAGGGCTGCTGTAGGCAAGGTTGTCGCAGGCTCTGCTCCCCAGTGTTTGCAGTTTCTGCCTCTTGAGACTTTCCACAACATTCATGGAGGAGGGTCCCACCCTTAAGGCAGCAACAGGGACAAAGGCCCAGACTGGCACAGGCAGAAGAGGGCCAAGGAAGTGTGGGATGGCATTAATCCTCTCCCCCTCCCCTCTCTGTGAGGCTCAGAGCACACAATAGTAGGAGTTGGGAGGACCTGGGAGTTAGGAGTTTGAAAACAGAGAGCAGAAAGAAGAGGAAGTGGGGGTGTCATGCAGACAGAGTAGAAAGGGGAGCAGAAGACAGAGGCTGGCTCTCTATCAAAATCTCCATCATTAAGTTTCCCTAAAAAGAAATACCAGACAACCAGCTCAGCCCTTTGATAAATCAGTGTGTCCAGGGAAGAAAAAAGTGGCCATCATATCACTGAACCTGTGACATGATTTTCCTGCCCAAGGCCCAGACACTGGGAAGGGTGACTCCCTCCATGGTCTGTGTCTGAGGATTGCCTGACCCTCCATAGAAGGACAAGTGTCCATCTCGCCACTGTACCAGCCAGTGAGATGCAGAGGTGATTGTTTTCCTTGGAGAAAAGGGTGAGCAGCTGCGCCAGCATGGAGCCTCGTGCATGAGATCAGCTGGGTGAGGAGGGAGGGAGGGAGCTCTTTAGCTCTCAGCCAAGAACCTTCAGTCAATTGCATAAAGACTCCAGACTTATAAAATTGGAGCCTGCGGTGGGGTCAGGGATGGGATGACAACAGTGTGGTCCCTGAGAAGCAGAGAGGAACATGAGATGATGTCCTGGTCCCTTGGGCAATTCTGAGTTCTGGAGGAGGCCTGCAGTCATCAAGGGTCTGCATGGATCTGAGGACAATGCTCATGTGACAAGTCTCCTCATTCTAAGAGCTCCAGATCATGATCGACTGCTTTATTCAGAGTCACCTACCTGGAACCCGTGCAATTGCTTTTCCCTGTTCAGTACTAAGAAGTCGTTTTCCTTATGCGAGGATCAGACCATACCGCCCTATGGGGCAGGCAACAGATTGAGAAATCTCAGAGAGCTCCCTCAGTCCTCTGCTGTTTAAACTTACTCAAGAAGCTGTAGATGTGGCAATCAAGAGGAATCACACAACAATTTGCCCAGGATTTCTCCAAGCTCTCAAGCGTTGGCGCACACTGGACTTTCCCTGTCAAAAGGGTAAACAGAGGTAGAAGTGTCAGGCCATTGCCAAGCTATGAGAGATGGGTGTTCAAAAATACACTGTGCTGCTGGATTCAACAATCCGGGGTTCGTGTGAGGTTATACAAGACTGAAGATGTGAAAGAAACCAGAAGAAGCCATCCAGAGAACCCGGATAATGACAGGATATTTCGAATTCAGAGAGCTACAACCTGATCACTAGACATCAGCTCCTGCCTAAGGAACAGCACATGGAATTATAAGGAGGATAAATCCTACCCTCAGCCATATCTGAAGATGTTTTTCAGAAAAGAAAAGCGAGAGAACGCCGGTCTGTAGTGGCACATGCCCTTAATCCCAGCACTTGGGAGGTAGAGGCAGGTGGGTCACTGTGAGTTCAAGGCTAGCCTACAAAGCAAATCTAGGACAGTCAAGGCTACACAGAGAAACCTTGTCTCAAAAAAAAAAGAAAAAGAAAAAGAAAGAAAGAAAGAAAGCAAAGGGAGATCTCGGTGTGTTTATGAAGCTGCTTCAGCCTGAATCACAATTTCAGAATTATTTGCTCTGCAGATGCCTCACCCTAAATAAATGTCTATTTGTCCAAATTATAAATTACTAAATGTCATGAAAGGAGGGAGGGATAGTGGGAGCGAGGAGCCTCAGACTCAGAACGCCTCTTGACCAGCTAAGCAAAAGCTCATATATAGTTCATGCCAGCCTCAAGCTCACAGCAATCCTCCTGCCTCAGTTTCCTACATTCTGTGATTACAGGTATACACCACCGTGTCTAGCTAATAGACCCATTTTTCTGCCTTTTGGAGAGAGTTGTGGAAAAATGACCTTTTTTGAGATTCAGAAATAATTTGCTTCCAATAAGCAGAGGAGAGCAGCCCACAGTCTAAGAGCAAGGCAAGGGATCCTTACGGCTCCCCATAATGGCTGGCTTGAGACAGCCAGAAACCCTCGTGGCCACAGGAACATGAGCAGAGCTGAGTCTAGATGCCAGCATGAGATCCTTCCCTCCAGGTCTGAATCCAGGCTCATTTCCATTGCAAAACTAGGTTATCTCCTTAGAACCTGGAAAAGAGACAGACATTCACGAAAGAGCGAGCCGAGCTGGCAAAAGCACCCGGAGATTCAGTTTCTGTTTGTGAATTGAGAAGTGGTGGCTTCTTATCCCTTCATCTCTTTGACTTTCCAATCCCAAATCTAGGACTCTGTCAGCAATGCTGGCAATGGCTTCTTTTACGATGATTTCAACAATGGAGAAAATTAAGGTTAAATAAATTATAATGTGGTTTCCAAATGAGTGATTGTGGAGAACTTAACTGTGTTTTTGGCATGATATAAGGTGTCATAAGAAAGTATTCACCACATATTGTATTGTCACATATTCTTATAGTGTGTCCAAATTTATGTGTATTTTAAACTGACGTGAATACACAGAAGAAAATGAATTTTGGTCATTTCTAGCCAATATGACTCCAGGTGCTTTTCAGCTTGGCCATTTTTTTTTCTGCAACATTTGATATTGTCATATTTGGAAAACAACTACCTATGACAAGATGACAGTCTGTCTTTCTGAGACTTGAGGCTCATTTTCTCCTAGACTCGGAGACTCCTCTGCAGCACAGCAGGCCATCGCAGAGTTCACTTCTTACCATGGAAGTCCTCCATTCAGGGTGGCGTTGTGCGAATGGCTTCCGACCAGCACATTCCAGAGGGAGAAGGAGGAATACAGTGAACTGTGTTATGAATATGGCAAGAGCCCACAGGGGCAGCAGCTCACAATGGTTCAGGGGAATGGACCAGGGAGTCAGAAGGTCACAAAAGCAAGCAGGAGGAAAATGGCACTGAGATGAGCTTTTTAAATGGGTAATGAAAGAAAGAAGGCATGTCTACTGCGTTATTTCTACCTAGCGGCCATGCACACTGTCTCAGTTAACTCTCATGCAATATTGTGTGTGTATGTTGTATACAAATGTGTGCATATATAGTTCTCCATGACCATAGAAGGCAGAAACTGACTAAGCTGTCATTGTCGCTCTACAGTCTTTGAAACAGAGTCTCTCACTGAACCAGGAGTTCACCTTCCAGCTAAACTGATTGGCCAGCATCTTGGTTGTTTTGTTTGTTTTCATCAACCTGACACAAGCTGGAGTCATCTGGGAAGAGGAGCCTCAGCTGAGAAATGTCCTCCATCTGATTGCTTGTAGGCAAGCCTGCAGGACGTGACGTTTTCTTGATTAATGGTTGATGTGGGAAGGCCCGGCCCACTGGATAGAGTCCCAACCCTGAGCAAGTGGTCCTATGTTGTAGAAGAAGCAGGCTGAGGATGCCATGGGGAGGAAGCCGGTAAACAGCAGATTGAGCCAGAGCCTCTGCCTCGGTTCCTGCCTTGGCTTCCCTCCGTGATCAACTGCCACCAGCATAAGCCAGATAAACCCTTCCCTACCCAAGTTGCTTTTAGCCGCGGTCTTTATCACAGTGATAGAAAGCAAGCTAGACCAGCCAGTGAGCCCCAAGACCCTCATGTCTCTACCCCCACCCCACTCCCATGGCTGTTGAAGTCATACCTGGCTTTCACAGGTGCTGGGGATCCAAACTCAGCAAACACCTCCCATGCTGAGCCAAATGTCAAGCTCAACTCTCACGTTCACATAACCTTAGAGGGTCTATTTTAATTATCAGATGAAGATAACTCCCCCATGGATTAAGCCTCGTAACCAGGTTTTATGATACAAAGGGGGAAAAAATCTGGTTAATTCTCAAAGAAAGCCCTTAAAGGTGCTTTGCTTGAAATGGCCATCAGGTGGCAGCAAGGTCTTAGGCCCCCTCCCCCACACCCTCCTGTCCGACTATGGCTCTCCTCCAAAGAGGTCCTAAGGAGGTATCATCTTTCTTCCCAGTTTGTCCCTCCCCTCCCCCGTAACTCCACCCCATTTCCTCTGGGCAGCTGAAAGCTCATGTCTTGCTCTGCCAACACATCCTAACCCCCACTGGTCATTCCAGGTGTCTGGTAGCCCTCCGTGTGGGGCTGGGTCCTCTGAGAGGCAAGGAGAGACGGCACTACTGTGTTGGCTCTGTTTTTTAACAATTAAACTTCATTATACAACCCAACTAGCTTACACAAGAAGGAAAAAAGGTTAAAGGGACAAAAGAGTGAACCTTCCGGTACCCATTCCACAGAACGGGTCCTTAGGTGTCTCTCTGGCCCGCGTGCTGGTCCGGCCTGTTCGCTGCTCCCCACACGCCCAAGCCTGGGCTGAACCTGTTGTTCTCTCCTCCCCACCTGCCTGAGTTACATGGGAAGGGCGGTCTCCTTCTCCCATTGAGGGTCAATTAGAAAAACAATAGTCCAGTTGGGGTTCCCAGGTCTGCTTCCTGAATTCCAGGCCCAGGATGGCTCCACTCAGTCTGTCACAAGATACTCATGGGGTGCGCCAAGGGTACAGCCCACCAAGACTGCTTCCACCTGTGACAAAACTTAATCTTTCCCGCATATCCCCCTTCTCTTTTAAAAAAAATTAAGAACTATATACACACATATACATATATACATAATCATCAGGTATCAAGCACATAACCAAGTCCTTTTATACTTGTTAACCTGAGAGAAAGTATTCCACTATCCTACCAAAGAGAGTCCTTTTCTTTCATGAGAAATTGCAATTATCAATCTATAAATGTGTTTTTAATTCTTAAACTAAAGCTTCTAGTGACACTGTGGCTATCTAGTCTTCAATCCCATCAGAGACCCAAGAAGGAAAATCTATCTAATAAAGGAAGTGCTGGCGGGCAACTTCCAAGTTTCATAGGACAGAGAGAGCAGACCACCTGGATAGTCACCGGATTCTCTCCTTCATTGGGGCAATCAGTCTTCAGCCTTATCGGCCCAAAACATCCAACAAACTGCTTTTTGAAGCAGGAAATACGACGGTCTGGTCCATCTAGTCTCTTCAAAGCTGGACAGTCAACTTTCCAGCATCACTGTTGATCATTGCAGACAGTCAGCCTGTCATCAGCAGTAGAGATAAGAGCAGTTTCTCCATCCAGTGACCATTCTGTCACCCGCGTCTCTTGAAGCCCCCATCTTCAATGATGCAAATGGAGAAACGGCCAGGAGCAGATGTCTCTCTCTGTCAGGAAAGCCCTCATCCTTAAATGCCATATTCTGTGGATCTCTGAAGAGTTTGAAGACCAACTCTATCTATTCTTACAGTTATCAGACTATTCCTTTGAAGACATATACAAGGAATTAAACAAACCTGCTCTAGGACAAATTAAGTTAGTATCTAGTAAGATTTCTACGTAACTAAATACCAACTTTTATCCCTGATCTTCCTGAACAGTTTTTCATAAGACATTAGTGGTACATGAATAATACATTAAATAAACATTGAACAAAATGAACTTAAGTTTCTAACATACAATATATAATATTTTGTCAACATATAACATACAATACATAAGGCAAAAATGAATGACAATATACAATTTAAGTTCTTATCAATGTGAAGCAAAAGTTGAAGTCTTAAATTTCAGTCAATCAAAAGTCTTAAATTTTCATCAATCTACAATACCAATGTAGGATTTTTGAAGTTAGTAGATTAAATAATCTACCTTTTATTCTACAAGCCTGTATCCTCCCTTCCTTCCCCCTTTTCCTTAATATTAAAAGGGATAGAAAATAAGAGAGAAAGAAAGATAGAAGAAAGAAATCCCCAAATGAGCTTTTATTAATTGTAACTAACCCCCCGTTAGGTAAAAATGAGCATTGGTAACCCACCAAAAACACCCATCCCACCTACTGGGAATGGGGGCGTCGTGTTCTCAAAATTACTTTATGCTGTTTAGGAGTAAAATATTTTTTGGGTACCCTAGAAAAATAATATATTGGCCAAGTGCTGGAAAAGCTAGCTGTTTTTGTCCAGTCCTTTTGGGATCGATCCTTTCGGCTAGCTGATTTATTGTTAATATGCATGCAATTTCTAGAAGAAGCAGTATTGCCAGAGGCAGAAGTTCGGTCTTCATAATTGTCCTGTTTTTTTGTTCTGAAAGTAAGCAGACTTTTGAAATCATTAGTACAGGTATGTTAGTACATATATAATTTTTCAAGGAAACATCAGTTGAGGCATCTCGCTCGAGGTGCCAGAGGCATGCTTTGGGGGTTAAATCACCCATGCTGCCTGCTTTGTCTTCAGCATTGCCCTGCTTTTTGCAAATAATACAGGGCTCTACCTGCATATACACCAACAGGACAGAAGAGGGCATTAGTTCTCCAAGCTGTAAGAAATAATGTCAAGTTGTTAAGAACCAGGTAGCTCTTAAGATTCACTTGCTATATGGTCAGATCTAATCTTTATAAGTTTAGTTGGTAGCCATATTTTTTCATTCCCTGTGGAAACATACGCATACCCACGACCCCATCTCAAAACTACTGCAGGTTTCCATTTCATACTTGACAAGTCCTTGTAGAATATTGGTTGTCCCAACTCCTCAGTTTTTTCTATCACCCAATGTCTCTCCGCAGCTGAAGTCCCTTCATCATTCACATTAAGAAAATTTAGAGTCAACAAAGCATTATTTAGTCGGTCCCTGGGTGTCTTTACCATTCCCTTTTGTTTAATAATCATTTCTTTTAAGGTACAATTAGCTCTTTCCACAACTGCTTGTCCTGTGGGGTTGTGAGGTATACCAGTAACATGTTTTATATTATAATACATAAAGAAGTTTTTCATCTTAAGGGACACATATGCAGGAGCATTGTCAGTCTTAATTTTGGCAGATACTCCCATAAGTGCCATTATTTCTAGCAAATGAGTAATCACACAGTCAGCCCTTTCAGAACTTAAGGCAGTTGCCCATTGAAAACCTGAATATGTATCAATGGTATGATGCACATACCTCATTTTCCCAAATTCTGCAAAATGAAACACATCCATCTGCCAAATTTCATTCCCTTTGTTACCTCTAGGGTTAATTCCAGCAGGTAATGGTAGTTGACTATATAAGGAACGTGTAGGACATTTATTAATTATTTCTCTGGCTTGTTGCCAAGTGATAGAGAATCTTTTTTTCAACCCCTTATCATTGATATGATGTTTTTCATGAAATTTTGAGGCTTTGAATACATTGCCTATCAATAATTTGTTGATCTCTTCATTTCCTTGTGCCAATAGACCTGGTAAACCTGTATGGGATCGAATATGAGTAATATACAAGGGATAATTTCTACTTCTGATGGCCTGTGGCAGTTCTATAAATAAGGTAGTCAATTCGATGTTATCAGGAGTAAATTCAGCAGTTTCTATATGTAAAACAACTCTTTCAGCATATTGAGAGTCAGTAATTATATTAAGAGATTCAGGAAAATCTAACAATACCATAAGGATTGCATATAATTCTGATTTTTGAACTGATGTAAATGGACTTTTAATCACCTTGGCCATTTTCTCAGACTTATAACCAGCCATACCTGATTTATTTGCATCAATGAAAAAAGTGGGTGCTCCTGAGATATGTGACCTCTTTACAATACTTAGAAGGATCCAATTAGTTCTTTTTATAAACTGTATACGTTTGCTTTTTGGGTATCTATTGTTAATGTCTCCCAAATAGTTACTACAAGCTTTTTGCCAATCTTCATTAATTACCCATAATGACATAATCTCAGAATCAGTAAGAGCCACTACAATTTCCGCAGGGTCCACCCCTGACAGTTGGCGCAACCTTATTCTTCCCTTTGTAATCAACTCAGAAATTTTCTCTATGTATGTTTTCAATTTTTTGCTTTCTTTATTTGCCAGGAATATCCATTCTATGATCCTGTCTTCCCTTTGCATGAGGAGCCCAGTAGGAGAATGTTTTGAAGGCAAAATAACCAGAATGCAACCAAGTTCAGGATCAGTTCTATCCACATATGCCTTTTGAAGTTTTTGCTCCACCAGAATTAACTCCTTTTCTGCCTCAGCGGTTAAACACCTAGGACTGTTTAAATCTGAATCCCCTTGTAATGTTTGAAACAAGTTACTTAACTCATAGGTAGCTAACCCGATTGTAGGCCTTAACCAGTTAATATCTCCCAATAATCTTTGAAAGTCATTAAGAGTTTGCAATTGATCTCTACGGATCTGTACCTTTTGTGGTGAAATTTTTTGTTCAGTTATTTTATAGCCTAAATAGATAACTGAATCTCCTCTTTGTATTTTTTCCACAGCAATCTGTAATCCCCAGCATGGTAGAATTCTTTGTGCTTCTTGAAACATTTTTTCTACAACACTAGGATCAGAATCAGCTAGCAGAATATCATCCATGTAATGGCATATGATAGATTGAGGAAACTGCCTACGAATTATTTCTAAAGGTTGTTGCACAAAATACTGGCATAAAGTTGGGCTATTCAACATTCCCTGTGGAAGTACCTTCCAATGATATCTCTTCATTGGAGAATTATTGTTCAGAGTAGGTACTGAAAAAGCAAACCTTTCCCTGTCTTTCTCATGTAGAGGTATGGTGAAAAAAACAATCTTTTAAATCAATTGTAATCATATGCCAAGACCTAGGTAGTAAGGAAGACAAAGGAATTCCAGGTTGAAGCGAACCCATGGGTTGAATCACCTTGTTTATGGCCCTCAAATCAGTTATCATTCTCCATCCACCTGATTTCTTTCTTACCACAAACACAGGGGAATTCCAGGGACTGGAAGATTCACCAATGTGTTGAGCCTCCAGCTGCTCTTTCACTAAACTGTGAAGCGCCTGTAACTTTTCTTTTGTTAGGGGCCACTGCTCCTGCCATACAGGTGTGTTTGAAATCCATTTTAGGGGCAAGGTAGTTGGTATCTCAGCAGTGGCCCTTCTTATAAATTTTGACACTCTAAACCTGAAGAGTTCTGAGGTTGGACAATGGGCATAGCTTGTGGTCACCCCTGATCACTTACATGAATCTCTTCCCCAGAAGCATGTACCAGTTCACCCATAGTTTCAACCTTGTTTAGCTCGGTATTTGCAGGAATAGTAATCTGAGTACACCACTGTTGTAAGAGGTCTCTTCCCCATAGATTTATGGGAATGTCAGCCACATAGGGTTTCAGCCTCCCTATCTGCCCGTCTGGTCCCACACACTCAAGCCACTGTACACTTTGTTTTATTTGAGATAACTTACCAATTCCTACAATTTCTGTATAAACCTTCTTAAGTGGCCAATTTTGGTTCCAAGACTTCTGGCAAATGTTGGAGACATCAGCTCTGCTGTCTACCAAGCCTTCTATTTTAACACCATTCAATTGCATAATTAACTTAGATCTCTGATCATTAATTACTGTTTGCCAGAACACACGTGTCCCTGTGCTTCCGAATGCACCAGTCCTTTCCACTGGAGCGGCTTTGCCCTTAATGTAAGGAAATAGTAGGTGTTGATCAACTCTATCCCCGGCATCGATTTTCATCTCCTTTTTCACACATGCCATGATTTTTATTTCCTCCTTAGAATCTCCATCTATAATACTGGGATGCACAATAAAACCATGAGAATTAGCCCACTTCTTCCCAGAATCATTTCTACTGTGCCTGAAGGCAAAGGTCCAAAAACACCAGTATTTAATTTATAACATTCAACCTGGGGAGATAGGGTAAGAGACATATTTGAAGCCAGATCCAAGGCTGCACTGCCTTCAGTAGCATGCATTAGATCACTAACACTCAGTTCCCATTTTCCTGCGGGTTTGTCACTTCCTGACTGGCCAAAGGAATTTGGCTGGCATTGTTTACAAGGGTCCGAGCCAATGGCTCCCTCATGCCATTTCCCGTCAGCAAGATATTGCCTTGCACATCTCTCTTAGACTGACAATCCCGAGACCAATGTTTCCCTTTTCCACAGCGACTTCAGTACCCTGGAAGTCTTGGTACCTCATTACCGTCATAATCAGAACCTCCTTGTTCTCTCCTATGGGTTACATTTTCTCCTGGGTTATTGTGCCTTCTATCTCTACAGTTTCTTTGCACATGACCAATTTTATCACACTTGAAGCACCAAGTATTATGATATCTGGGCTCTCTGGCTGAAGCTTGTCCCACAATATTATTTTGATACTCCTGAGAGTTGATATTAACTGTCTCCTTTACCCAGTCATCTAGTGGAGCGCCTCTTTCCTTTAATGGTCTAAGCACCCTCTTATGTTCAGTATTTGCATTCTCATAAGCCATGATAAGTTTTAATGCCTGTTTGTTGTCAGAATCTGGCATCACATTATCCATAGCAGATCCTAATCTTTGCAAAAATTCTATAAAGGGCTCCAGAGGTCCTTGGAACACTTTAGTAAATGGAATAGTTGTTTTCCCAGGTTCCTCTACCAGCTCCCAAGCTCTCAAAGCTGCCTTATGACATTGTTCAATCACTCTATCTTCAGCTTGGATTTGTTCTCTAATGTTAGTATATTGTCCTTCACCAAGCAATTGATCTCTATTAATATTTATTCCCTGTGTGGTATTTTCTTGTTCTATTTTTATAGCCTCTGTTCCCCACCATGATAACCACTGTAACTGTTGTGCTGCTTCCAATAGCACTGAAACTAAATGTTTCCAATCTTGGGGACCAAGTCTATTCTGAGTGGCCCAGCTGTTTAACATTTGTTTAACGAAGGTAGAGTGCATACCATATTTGACGACGGATTCCTTAAAATGTTTTAAATCCATCATGTCTACAGGATGCCAGGCCATTTCGGCATAACCCTCAGCACCATTTTGCTCAGGCACATGTCTTACAGTGACTGGAAAAGCTGAAGGTGTCTGGGCAACTGTAGAGTTGTCCTTCACTGGGACATTTACTTCCAAAGACCTTTTGGTCGGTCTGACTTCCTTTGCCTCTGGTTTCTGACCTTCTCCACCCTTTTTAACCAAAGGTGCCTTCTGCTTTTCCAGCCCTTCCAGTTTTTTCTGCACTTTGCCCATTTGTTCAGTCAAGTCAGGAAATCTTTCCAAAAGGATAGAGCTTATTGACTCTTCCGGTTTTTTCTGGCTTTCCGGTCTCTCTATTTTCTGTCCTTCATCACTACCAGTTACCAAAAATTCTATCCGCTTTCCCATCCCTTCATTTTCTTTCCTCAGCCTTTCCATCTGTCCAGTCAAATCTGCAATCTTTTCCAAAAGGATAGAACTTACTGACCTTTCCGGCTTTTCTATGTCATTAGCCTTTCTTCTAATCCTTCTAAGCATGAAATATTGTAATAAAAGGATAATGAAAACACAGAGAATTCCCTCTACGTATAATGCAGGAAAGAGTTTTGCAACAGCAGTTGCAACTTTACTGATACCCTGAAACAGCATTTCTATTCCTTCGAATACTGAATCTTCCCTCGTACCATTAGGGACTGGAACCCATCGGGCCCCACATTGGGCGCCATATGTTGGCTCTGTTTTTTAACAATTAAACTTCATTATACAACCCAACTAGCTTACACAAGAAGGAAAAAAGGTTAAAGGGACAAAAGAGTGAACCTTCCGGTATCCATTCCACAGAATGGGTCCTTGGGTGTCTCTCTGGCCCGCATGCTGGTCCAGCCTGTTCGCTGCTCCCCACGCGCCCAAGCCTGGGCTGAACCTGTTGTTCTCCCCTCTCCACCTGCCTGAGTCACATGGGAAGGGCGGTCTCCTTCTCCCATTGAGGGTCAATTAGAAAAACAATAGCCCAGTTGGGATTCCCAGGTCTGCTTCCTGAATTCCAGGCCCAGGATGGCTCCACTCAGTCTGTCACAAGGTATTCATGGGGTGTGCCAAGGGTAAAGCCCGCCAAGACTGCTTCCACCTGTAACAAAGTTTAATCTTTCCCACACTACTGTGCAAGGCTTTCTGTGAAGAGGTAGAGCTGAGCTCACAAGGGCCATGAGCTCTGCCCCTGAGTGAGGGAGATGGGGGCGGGGGTGGGGGTTGGAGGGTGGGGAGTTGGTGAATAACTATGGTGTGGCCTAAAAAGGGACTTGGGTGGGGTGTTAAAATTTTCAGGGAGTCATAATAGGCCATCAGAGGAGTCCTGTGTCTCTCAGGACTGGCCTTGCTCTCTTCCCTGATTGGTCTCTCTGTTTCTGGGCCAAGCGCTATCAAGGCCTAAAGTAAACATTTTGGTCAGTGGCTCTCCTGTAAATGGAGGTCCATCATCTTCTTGTGGCCTCCAAGTCCTATGCCTGCTCCCTTCTCTGAGAGGACAATTCACTCCTTACCCTCCCCCCACCCCTGCCCACTTTCTGTGCTAAATTCCTTCCCCACTCCTCTCTGAATGGGACCTTGTTGCTGGATGTCCAGACACACACAAGTCAGCCATAGCTGTTCCTGCATCTACCTTTGATTCCTTCTTGTATACACCTCAACTGTGAACACTTGTTAGCCTCAGATCCCACTCCACACCAACCCCCAGGCCCAGACTCCAGCCTGCCTTAGCAAGAGGCTGGTTGGCCGACATCAGGTCCTGTGCCATTTGTGAACACTTCATTTCTCAGGTCACTTTTACGTGGTACTAGAGTCAACAAAGAGGTCAGTACCATGAGCAAGGCCATGTAGATGACAAGGCAGTCTCAGCTTTGCCAGGTGGCCCAGCATGAGGCAATTACTGGGCATATTAGGAAGAAGATGCTGGCACCTGTCTATGGAAAGAACTTGGTGAAAAGAATGATAGAGAAGAAAATCCTGGATGCTTGGATTGTCCTGGGGGCCAACAGGTCACAAGCCCCCCTCTTGGCTTCCCTGAGGGCCCTTCAGGGTGGGAGCTCTGTGATGAGGCTGCCCCTACCCCTACCCCTGCCCCAGTGTGGCCTCTGGACTTAGCTCTGCCGACCCTCAGCTGGAGATGAAAGCTGTCCCTCAGGACTGTTAGGCTTGCAGCCACAGGCCATCTGCAGCATTTGACTACTGACAACCACCCCCTACACACACACACACACACACACACACACACACACACACACACACACACACACGGAGGGCCTGCCTGTGACTTTCTAAGCCACTAACAGCCACTCCCCCAAGAATCTATCATTTTCACTTTCCCAAAGAAGTTTCCAGACCTCAGACTGCCAGGCTCGAAGAGCTTCAGAAGATGGCAGGCACATCCCCACCTATAATAATGGGAAGACCTTAGTGAATTCGGAACAGACCACCACCACCATCACCATCCCCACCCTCCCCACCTTGACATCCTTGGAGTCATACATTCCATCACAGGAATTCCCTCCTCACCTCCTAATGCCCAGGAACCAAGAAAGCCTGGCTGCAGACAGCTGTGGGCTACTCATCAGCCATGTGATAGGAAACTTCCCCCCAAAAGAGGGACACACACTCGGCCGCATGAGCCTAAACTCATCAGAGCCTCTTGACATACTGTCTGTTTACCTATGGCCTTGGGGCCTGAACTCACATTGGAGCCTCCACCATGCTGCCATCTGTCTGTCTGTGGTCTTAGTAACTAACTCTCCTAATAAATCTCTTACCCACAGGATGGTTTGCCTCAGTGTCCCCCTTGAACTCCAAACTCAAAACTTTTCACTGCTTTAACAGAAATTAGAGACTGCCAGAGCCTGTCTGAGGCAAATGGCATTGCAAATCCAGAATCCCTCTGGGAAGAGAGAAGAAAATAATCCTGGAGTTTTGAAAGAGAGCAGCCCACACAGGCTGGAAACACACCAGGCTTACACTCACATGTGCCTTGGGTTCCAAAGGCAAAGCTGTGAGCCTGGGTGGGTGTCCTTGTCACCTCTTGTGAAGGGAGAGCATAGGCAACAAGATTGGAAAGGGGAATCCAACTTGTAGCTGGGTTAGGAGGCTTTCAAACTGTCCCTTGCTTAGGGGTCAGGACAAGGGTGTCTGCCTGGCGTGTGTTCCTGGGACATTGGGTGGAGGAGGGACCAAGAGAAGCAGGCCCTGGTGATTGGTTTTGACCGTACTTAGTAGGTCTGTTCTGTGGTTGCAAAGAACCATGTAGCAAGCAAAATATGTGGGAAGTCCCTGCATACACTATCAGATTTAGGGTTGGCACCTTCCTGCTGCAGTGTCCCCAAGCTCAGCAACTTTTCTGAGGCTTAAACACCAGAGGTAACATGTAGGTGACTGTTAGCAGAGTCTTGGAGCTCTGAGCACAGTGCACACTTTACTGTGCAACTCCATCACTCCACCCTAAGCCTGTTTTCTAGCCCTGCCCAATTTTAGGGGTTCCTCTGTTGAGGAGGCCTGTCTCCTTCTTTAAGCTCCCATCTGCTTGATAGGAGGCTCGCATCCTGTAGCGTCAGGTACTGGCCTGTGCACTTGGCTTTTGTGCTTTGTTTCATGTCTCTTAGAAATCTGTGAGTGCGCTCCCCAAGGCGGCAGGGAGCTTGGCTCAGGGGCTCTGCACAGAGCCGAGCATTGGATTTCTGCTGGACACAGAGCAGGCCCAGTCAACACTCGGGCCCCCAGGGGGGTTATCTTGGCACGGATGGATGGGATGGGAGAATCACAGACTCCTGGCTGGGAAATGCTCAGGGGAAGTTGGGGTTAGGCCATGGGCAGCCAGCTGCCCTCTGGACCTCACAGCCGCGCTGTGACCTGTTGGGTGCTATGTCAGTGCAAACCAAGGGTGACATCAGTACGGCGAGGTTACTGCAGGGTGAGGCAAGACTGGGACTGTGGGCTGGCTGCCCATGTTCTTGTGGCAGCTGAGACTACATGAAGTCAAGAGAAGCAGACACCTTGTAGAGAAATACTGGAGGGAAAGAAGGTGAAGGCAGCAAGAGTCCACCTGGTGGGAGGAGAGTGGCAAAGGCTGGGATCTGTTTCTGGCACCTAAGTGGGAAGGGAGGTCCAGGCCTCAGAAGAGCCAGCCTCTCCTTTGTTCTTGATTACTGCAAGAAACCAATGGTGGCACCTCTCTCTAATCATAAAGTCGGAAAGGAACAAGGTTCTCCTGTGTCTCCTCTTAGCACCCCCAAACTAAGACAGGGCAAGAAGGACATTCCTTTCCATGTATTAGTTTGTCACTGGGGATCCAGGGCCTGTGTCAGCCTGTCACCTGTCACCATCCACACACAGGCTCACACAGGCTGGTGCTACAATGAGGGAAGATGCACAGGCAGGAAGAAGCACCCCAGGACCTGTGAAGAGAGGGTCAGGCCACCACAGAAAGTGCTAGCAGTGGCCCCATTCGGAGACCTTTGTTCCCAGGATTTCCGCAGCTATGCAGGCTGTCAGCCCTTGATCACACACTCTGCTCCTGAAACATTAGTGGCTCCGGTCACATTCACTCCGGTCTACAGAGCTGGACCAGAGCCCAGAGATAGATGCTCACAGCTTAGCAGAGGTCACTCCCCAGCCCCCACACCTATGTTGCAAACATATCTATGTACAGGGCACACACACACATACACACAGACGGAAACATGCATGCATGGGTGCGTGCACACACACACACACACACATTCTGTGCATACTCCAGTTCTGTGTTGAACAGAGGAGAAAGAAAGAGAATGAGAGGGTTAGGGTTGTTGGGGACAGTTCCTTGTGCCATGTGCACAGACACCTGACTGTAACCACGGGCTTGGACAAGTTTGCTGGCTTCCTCATAGCTAGGGCCACACAGTTAGAGACCAGACTCTTGCTCAGAGCCTGTGCCAAAGGTACTTCTCAGTGTAGTATGACATTAGCTTCCTTTCCCTTAGGCTAGGCTCTGGACTGTCATCTTCCTACTTCTCCCGGGCTGGTCCGACCTGTGTCTCTACCCTGGAGTCTGTGTCACTGAAGTATGTAACACTGTGACACCCAAGCTGGGCTCCATCTACTGCAGACAGGGACTTTGTGGAAGGTCCCCTGGAGCACGTGCTAAAAGAGTGCTCTGAGAATGGAGACCACTCCATCGCACCCCGGGCATGGGCAGAGGGAGGGAAAGCCCTCTTGTATCATCTGTCCTGGATGTCGGCTTCCTGGGATTCAGCTTAGAGCACTGAACAGGGAAAAGCCAACACCCCTGGAGGTCTGGACTCCTTCTTCTGGCCTCTCAAAATGGCCAGGACTGACCCTGGACAGGAGCAATGCTGGCTTCCGTCTCTCCCTTCCCACCGTGCCCTCTGCCACGAGGAAGCCTGAGAGGACCCGGGGTGATAAGGGCATTTCTACAGCTCTGACCTGCTGTCCCAGTGCCATGAGGCCATGCTCAGTGTGGATGGGAGACCCGTGGGGCTGGTTGCCTAACGAGTCTTGGTGTGCTTGTTTATTGAACAAACTGACATCACCTCAGCATCTGCAATAGCTGCAGGGACATTGACTGAAAGGAAGCATGTTAGGAAGCCATATTGAAGGAAGTAGATACCTTTTGTCCTCTCCTGCTTCCTTCCTTCCTTTCTTTTTTTAAAATTTTTTTTGTTGTTTTTTTGTTTTTGGTTTTGGTTTTGGTTTTGGTTTTTTTGTTTTTTTTTTTGTTTTGTTTTGTTTTGGTTTGGTTTGGTTTTTCAAGACAGGGTTCCTCTATGTAGCCTTGACTGCCCCAGGACTCGCTTTGTAGACCAGGCTGGCCTTGAACTCACATTGATTCACCTCCCACTGTTTCTCGGGTGCTTGGAATGAAAGGTGTACACCACTATACCCAGCTGAAGGGAAGTATTTTAAAGACAGTTTCTATGTGGCATGACTCTATCCATTAAGGCACACAGATTTAATGGTATATTCACAAAGCTAATCATAACAGTCAGGTTTTTTTAAAGATTTATTTATCATATATACACAGTGTTTTGCCTGCATGTACACCAGAAGAGGGCACCAGATCTCATTACAGATGGCTGTGAGCCATCACGTGGTTACTGGAAATTGAACTCAGGACCTTTGGAAGAGCAGGCAGCGCTCTTAACCTCTGAGCCATCTCTCCAGGCCCATAACAGTCAGTTTTTAAATGTTTTCATTGCCCCCCCCCCACCCTGCCGGGTTCCTTAGTCATCAGTCTCCATGCTCCACTCCACTACCCTCCAGCCACTATTTGGCTTTTCTGTCTCTGTAAGTTTTCTTATTCTGAGGCAGAGGTGGTGAACCATGCCTCTAATCCAAGTGCTGGAGAAACTGAGGCAGATGGTTGTCTTGAGATCAGGTTCAGTCTGGGATACAACAGTGAGTTCTAGGCAAGTGTGACACGATCTCAAACAAACAAAATAATAACGGAGGGCCGAGGCCATAGCTCAGTTGGTACAGTGCTTGTCCAACATGCACCAAGTGCTCAGTTTGATTCTCAGCATGGCACAAGCCAGGAATGATGGCCCAAACCTATAACCCAGAGACTGGGAGAGGGATGCAAAGGGACCAGAGGTTGGAAGTCTTTCTTGACTATTCAAGCAGTTCACAGCTAGTCAGGGATAAATGCGATCCTGTCTCAAATAAATAAATAAATAAATAAATAGTAGACTTTAAAAAAATAATAACAGGGCCAATGAGATGACCGAGCAGGTAAAGACATTTGCTATCAAGACTGAGCATCTGAGTTCAACCCCTGGGACCTACATGGTAGAAGAAGAGAACTGACTCTCACAGTTGTCCTCCAGCCTCCACATGTGCCCCCGTTGCAGCTGCATGCACACATACTCAGGTAAATAAAGGAGTAGGTAAATGCAACTAAAAAGCACAACTAAACTAATAGAGGCTTAGCTTTCAGGACATTGTGCTTTAACAGGTCATACAGTGTGCAGTCTTGGGCAACTGGCTTCTTTCACTTGGTGTTCTATTTCTATCTTCCATTCTCTCTATCTATCTATCTATCTATCTATCTATCTATCTCTATCTCTCTCTCTCTCTCTCTCTCTCTCTCTCTCTCTCTCTCTCTCTCTCTCTCTCTCTTTTTCCTGTTTCCAAATAGCATTCCATTGTGGGTATTAGACCAAGAAGGCAGCCTGGTAGAGGCAATCAGTCTCACTTTATATCCTCTCTGGTACCTTGCCTAGACTGAAAAGTCCTAGTTCTCTCAGCCCCGAGATGGATTAGAACAATAGGATTAGTTTTCACACTGTGTAGATCATAGACTGGACTGGCCTCAGACTCTGCCCCCTGGGTGCTGAGGTTAAAGGCATGCACCACCACACCTGGTCCAGGGTTAGCTTCTTAAATTATGACCTTGGAGCTGGAGAGGTGGCTCCCTGGCTAAGAGCACTTGTTGCTCTTGTGAAGGACCTGGGTTTGGTCCTCAGTACTCACATGGAAGCTCATAGTAGTCATAACTCTGCCTCCAGGGAATCTGGTGCTTTCTACTGACCTCTTAAAGCACTGCATGTACATGTTGCATAATATACATGGAGTCAAAACACCCACACATGAGGCTGGAGAGATGGCTCAGTGGTTAAGACCACTGACTGTTCTTCCAGAGGTCCTGAGTTCAATTCCCAGCAACCACATGGTGGCTCACAGCCATCTATAATGTGAATCTATAATGTGATCTGATGCCCTCTTCTGGCAGGCAGGTGTACATGCAGGCAGAGCACTGTATAGAATAATAAATAAATCTTTTTTTTTTTAAATCTAAAAAAAACAAAAAACAAAACACCCATACACATAAAATATCTGGGCATGATGGTGCCTGCCTTTAATCTCAGCACTCAGGAGGCAGAGGTAGGTGGATTGCTGTGAGTTTGAGGCCAGCCTGGTCTACAAAAGTGAGTCTAGGACAGCCAAGGCTACGCAGAGAAACCCTGTCTCAAAAAACAAAACCAAAAATACATAAAATAAAAATAAACAAATAAACCCTTTATAAAGAAAAATATACCCTATTCAGTACCTTCAGTAATGTGCTAAACTCAAGGCTCTGAGTTCAAAGATCTCCTGTGACATCTATAAATGGGTAATAACTCAGTTCTGTGGAGTACTGAGTCGCCACCATCTCCCTGCTCCTCACTCGGCAATCAGCTGCCATTATCAAAGGGCCTGCCCACCTGCCTGAAAACCATCTCCTCGCGTCTCCCTGGAAAGAATGCAATGTAAAAAAATTTATTTTATGTGTAAAGGTATTTTGCCTGCATATGTCTATGTACCATGTAGGTGCATGGTACCTGAGGGGGCCAGAGAAGGTACTAGATCTCCTAGTACTGGAGTTACAGATGATTGTGAAGATCTCATGTGGGTTCTGGGAATCAAACCCAGGTGTCCTGAGAGAGTGCCCTTGCTCTTACCCAGTGAGCCATCTCTCCCGTCCAGGAAAGCAATCTTCCACGGCAGCTGTGCATGATGCCGTATTGCCTTTAAGCCCAGCCCCTGGGAGGCAGGGGCGGGCTGAGCTGTGAGTTTGAGGACAGTCTGGTCTACTAGGGAGTTCCAGGCTAGGCAGGGCTACCTAGTGAGGCCCTGTCTCAAAAACAAAACCTTTAATCTTCAAAACAATGTGGCGAGACCATCCTTACCCTGTCTTACTCCTGCTTTCTACTCAGTGGATAGAGGTTTTTCCTTGTGTGTAGTTTTGGCTGCTGTGAACATCTATGCCCACGAATTCCTACAGTATGAACTCGCGCTCATTTCTCTAGTGTGTATGCACACAGCGGTGAATGGATTTTGACAGTGGAGTGAGAGGAGACGACCAGTCTCAGAAATGCATAGGGTTCCTGGTGACTCTGCCTGACAGTTGCTACGTGCAGCCTGGTAGAGGTATAAGCTGTGTGGAGCACAGATGGGAACTGAGGCTAGAGGCTGGCGTTCCACAAACTCACCATGCGAAGCCAAGCAGTGGTGGTGCACGCTTCTAATCCCAGCACTTAGGCGGCACAGGGAGGCCAGCCCGGTCTACAGAATGAGTTCCAGGACAGCCAAGGCTACACACACAGAGAAACCCTGTCTTGAAAAATCCAAAATCATAATAAAATAAAATAAACTTGCCCTGTATTGAATCCAGAAGGGGCTTGGATGTGAATGTAACAGTATCAATTGTAACGTTCTTTGTACCTGATACTGTATTAATCTTCTCAGGATAATATTAAATAATCCAAGCAACCTTTCATAATGAGTAGTTCTTTTCTGTTTTTAGAGACAGGTTTCTCTGTGTAGCCCTGGCTGCACTGGAATTCAGAGATCTGCCTGCCTTTGCCTCCAGAGTGCTGGTATTAGAGGCATGTGCCACCACCACCCTGCAAATAGTTATATGAACATATTCCAGCTGAGTAAATCAAGGCTCACAGAATAAATTGCCCAAAGTTAGGCTAGTATCTGGTAATTTTAAAGCAACTTATTTTCCCTTCCTTTCTACAATATGGTCTTACTTTGTTGAGATTAGATTATATATATATATATATATATGTTCATGTCCTACTTGTGAACTCCACCACAATGTGTACACACTTTAGGATCCATTAGAGATTGTTTTGTTTTTTCTCCTGTATTCTGGGCTGACTCAAACTTAAGTAGCTGAAAACCTTGAAATCCTGATCCTCCTGCCTCCAGCTCCCAAGAGCTAGAATTACAGGTATGTACTACTATTCCTGGCTCAGATAGATGTTGTTTCATTTAAATGTATTACATGATATAGCTATGGCACACATATTGCATAGTTCTGCAATGTTTATTGCATATGCGTGTGTAACAAGTCCAGGAAATATATTATTCAATGGCCTGGGCAGTAGCTCAGTTGTGGGGCATTTGCCTACGGTAAGTTTCATTCTCCAGTACCATGAAGAAAAAGTCATTTATAAAACATCTTTAGGAACCAAGCACGATGTCACACACCTGTAATCCCAGCACTCAGGAGGCAGAGGCAGGTGGATCTCTGAGAATTCCAGGCCAACCTAGCCTATAAAGCAAGTACAGGACACCCAAAGTTACACACAGAAACCCTATCTCAAAAACAAACAAGCAAACAAATCTTTCTGATGGACTGGCAAGAAGGCTCAGTGTGTAATGCATGTCCGGCTAAATCTAATGATCTGAGTTTGATTTCCAGGACCCACATGGTGGAAAGAGCGAACAAGTTGTCTTCTGACCTCCATAGTTGAGCCTTCACACACACACACACACACACACACACACACACACACACACTTAAAAGTAAAAATAAATCTTCAAAGAGGTGTGGTGGTGCACACCTTTAATCCCAACTCTCTGGAGACAGAGGCAAGCAGATTTCTGTGAGTTCAAGGCTAGCCTTGTCTACATAGCAAAAAATTAAAATTAAACCAAAATCCAAAACAAAAAAAAATCATTTTGTTTTCCCCAATATTAAATATTTTCAAGTCTTTAATAGTAACAAAATACATTCACTGATACCTTTTAAATAATTGATAAAGTAAAATATTTGTCAATTATTTGTTAATGATAATTCTCCTATCATGAGTTTCCATTCAGTGCCTTTATTTTTAATAATTTTGAGCTTTTTGCCAATCTACACAAGCCCTTTAAAGAGACTGATAGCTGTTTTCCTTTCACAGTTGTTGGGAAAATTTGCTCTCTTATGATGAAACAAATGTGTAATCCAAGTCAAAACGTCAACTCTGGCAGTGCCGACTGGGAATTCTATTATGCCTAGAGCCTTGATGGGAAGTGATCTCTGCTCTAAAGGGAACCAGTTTCCTAGTTAGAGAAATAGAGTGAAATAGTCGCACATGATCAGCTGAAGGCAACTCTTTTCCAGCAACGATGGCCTCCAGGGTTTTCTAAGTTAATAAAAGAGGATGAAATGGTGAGAGAAACAGATACTCCATTCAACTCTAGATTGTGTTCATTTCAATAGTAGTGACAATTTTTTAGGAGTAGTGTGGATGAGGGACAATGGGTATCCAACACTGTCCTCTTCAAAATACCCCTCTGTGTCAGTAGCGTTAGCTGGCCGGGTGCTTGGTGGGACAGAGGCACCCTGAGAGATGGTGTGGCCCAGGAGGTGCTTTCCAAGCATGGGTTTGGACTCCCAGACCTGCCATCAATATGTGCGGTCTTTTCTGAATAAGTGGGCCCAGACCACTTGATAAAAAGACTTTTAATGGGGCTGGAGAGATGGCTCAGTGGTTAAGAGTGCCGCCTGCTCTTCCAAAGGTCCTGAGTTCAATTCCCAGCAACCACACGGTGGCTTATAACCATCTGTAATGTGATATGGCGCCCTCTTCTGGCTTGCAGGAGTACATGCAAGCAGAGCACTGTATACATACATAAATAAATCTTTTTTTAAAAAAAAAAAAAAAAGACTTTTAAAAAGGACTGAGAGAGTTGATCTCTGTTTCTATAAATTCCTGCTAAGGTCCACTTGTTTACTGAGGATGGCTAACTGGGACCTGTTTTTGTTTTTGTTTTTGTTTTCTTTGTTCTCTTTTCAATTCAAAAGCTGTCATGGTACCTACAGTCCTATTGCCAATCTCCATCTTCCAACCTTACTTTGTACTTTCCCTCATCACTGCTAAAATATCTGCTGAGTGACACTTCCTTTATTGTTATGTTTGTTTAAAGAAAGGACCTCACTGTGTACCTCTGGCTGGCCTGGAACTCAGGGATTTATCTGCTTCTGCCTCCTGAGTGCTGGGATTAAAGACATGCACCGTGAACTATGGTGTAAAGAGGGGAGATGGCTCAGCACTTAAAAACCCATATCGCTCTGGCAGAGAACCGGACCTCAGTTCCCAGCACACTCAGGGAACAGCTCACAAGCACCTGTCACTCCAGCTCCAGGAGATCTCCGACCTCTGGACCCACACACAGATACATGTAATTAAAATAAAAATAACCCTTCAAAACATGTACTATACGCAAATCATACTACATATTCTAGCCGGTCACTGACCTAACCATTCCTGGTGCTGCCTCCTGTGCCCTGGGCGCAGTACTTTTCCTATCACGCAGTCCTGTGTGCTCAGTTGGAAGCTCCTGAAGTTTGTTCTGGGTGTCACAGTTACAGGCGTGTGATAAGATCACGAGATGAACCAATCCCTACTCTGTCTCAGTTACTGACACTGAAATCAGCTCGCTCGCTCCCTCTCTCCCAGCCTTTTCTGGGGGGGCCCCCAGTGCTTTGTCACTAACTCAGCAGCCTGGTTTTGGGGTACTGTGTGCTGTCTTGGTGGCCCTGCCCTTACCTTTTCTGCCAATGAATGTCATGGCAGTTTAGTCCAGGTAATATAATATCCCCATACCTAGGTGATAATCGCAGAATGGGATTTGAGCGCAATTCCAGGAGAAGCTGACTAGGTGCATACAACCCTGGTGTATGCAACTCACTGTGTAAGTTGGGGCATGGTGGCTCAGGCTGGTAATCCCAGCACTTGGGAGGCAGAGGATGGAAAAATCTCCAAGTTCAAGGCCAGCCTGGACTACAGAGCAAAGTCCAAGACTAGAGAAACCCTGTCTTGAAAACAAAATAAAAGACAACAAAAGGAGGGGTAGGGGGAGGAGGGGGAGGAGGAAGAGAGAGAGAGAAAGAGAGGGGGGGTGGATAGAGGAGAAAAAAGACTTCACTAGATAGATCAGGTTGCATAGAGCTCACGGATATGTGCCTGTTTCTGGCAGGTGACACCTGACTTTAAAATGGAATGTTGAGGCGGCCACTTGTTCCATACTCAGTTCCCAGCTCCACCACGTACTTGCTAAGTGTGATCGCTGGTAACCTCTCTTTGTCTCGTTTCCTCTTTTCAAAGACCAAAGAGCCGGGTGTGGTGGTGACTGCATGCCTTCAGCCCCAGCAGACACAGATCTGTGTGCTTGAAACCAGTTTGGTCAACATAGTAAGTTCCAGTACAGTCATAGCTTCAGAGACCCTGTCTAAAAAGAAAACAGTATTTTAAAAGTACCAAGGAGGACCCACTGCTCAGGGTCACAGTATGGGTTCAACAAAATGATTCTTGTCTTGTTGGGGACCGCTCGCTGAGTACGGGCTTGCTAGTCTTATCACACATGCAGCCCGCTTTGACTTGTTTCAGGGTGAATATATCACCCTTTCCTGGAAGATCCCCAAATTCCAACTGGACGGATCAAAGAATCTCTCAAACGTCCCGCTCCCGCAGGGTGGGGATAGGATTCCGCTCTGGCTCCAGGCAGAGGCGGTACCTTGCAGACTGAGACTAACGAGTTAGCGCTGTGTTGAAACTCTGCGTGTGAGCTCCCAGCACTCCAGACCGCAGAGGTCTGAGATCTGCATCCGGATGCTGGCGGGAGGAATAAACCATTATTTCCCCCGAGTCAGGGTCCTTGGGTCATAGTAGGTATTAGAGGAGGATCGCACCCTCCCGTCCCCGTACCCCGGGTAGAGGCCAGTTTCCTCTTTGCACGTGTCTGGAAGTAGGAGCGGAGGTGAAGTTGTACCGAGTTGTGACTGGCAATAGCCACCGTGACTTCCTCACTTCTTCCGTAGCAATTTCCCCAGTGAACCATTCGCTAAGAGCCAGGAGACAACCGTAGGCGTGTACATAATTCCACATAGGACCACATTATCCTCCACTTAAAGAAAAGTCACCCATCAGCCGAAGGCAAAGAGGGTAAGAAGAAAAAGAGAGGAGAGAGCGAGGAGCTTGTGGCAGAGGGAACAGCAGATTGCGCCTAGCCAATGGAAAAGGCTAGACGAGGTGGCACCAAATTTTCTTTGGCCAATGACAAGGCGGTCTTCACAGGAGGCGCATTAGCACTTACCCCGGGCAGGGGGTTGGAGTAACGCGGTGCTGATGCTTTCAGCATCCCGGCTGGCTCGGAAGTCTACTCGGGAATCTACTTGGCTTTCTTTCCCCTCCTTAGCCCCTCCCTCCCTCACCTCCACGCCCGGCTTCCTTGGCTAGCTATCACTGCGCACTTTACCCTTTGCTGGCAGCGGATAAAAGGGGTCTGAGGAAATACTGAACACGGTCATCCCATCGCCTGCTCTACCCTTTAAATTCCCATCCCGGGAAGATCTGCGCACAGCCAGGTCGGGCTGAACACCCATCCCGCCAGACAGAAGCGGAGGTATCTGAGCGCAGCTCCGCTAGTTGCCCTCAACACCGGGCTCCGGAACCGAAGTCCACACTGGGAAAGTGAGGCCAGCAGCCGACAACCACGATGCCGGCCCACATGCTCCAAGAGGTGAGCTTCCAGAAGTGGCCCCCGCCACACGTGTCGGCCAAGCGGACGGAGCTGCTAGGTGACTGACTTGTCCCGGGAGGAGAAAGTTGAGAGTTCTCTGAACTACTCCGCTTTCTCAAATTCAAATGTGATCAGTCGATTAAAAGGTGTGGATTGTAATTCGGGCAGTTGAGTCCCAACTTTCGCGTCTTAATCTTTAGAGCAGTGGTTCTCAACTTTCCTAATGCTGCGATCCTTTAATACAGTTCCTCGTGTGGTGGTGACCCCAACCATAAAATTATTTTCGTTGCTACTTCACCACTGTAATTTTGCTACAGTTATGAATCGTAATGTAAAATCTGTGCTTTTGAATGGTGTTAGGCGACCCCCCCCCCGTGAAGAGGTGGCTTGACCGTCCCCAAAGGGGTCGTGACCCACAGATTGAGAACCACCCCTTTAAAGCCAATCTTGCTAATACTTGAGTATTACAGAGGGTTTCCTCTGTGCGTTACTAGAGGTGAGAATGTTTCACTCTTCTTTCCTCCTGGTCCTTCACCGTTTGCCCCCCACCCCCCAAAAAACAAATCTGTAGTGTCTGGAAACTTCTGCTCTAACTCGGAGCACATCTCACTCTCCTGCAACCTGGACTCTGGGCTCTGGGGCTGGGTCTGGGGCCTTTCCTGTGCCTTTCGCTGTCCTAGTGTGAGGAAAGTGGTATCCGCCGCCGCCGCCACCACCCGCCCCCAACCCGGTGTCCTGCACAGACCTCCCCCCCCCCCTGACTGAACTTTTCCTTACAGATCTCCAGTTCCTACACGACCACCACCACCATCACAGAGCCTCCCTCCGCAAACCTGCAGAATGGACGAGAGAGGCTGAAGACCATGCCTCTCTACCTGGAAGAAGACATCCGCCCTGAAATGAAGGAAGATATACATGACCCCAGCTACCAGGATGAGGAGGGGGCCCCACCCAAGCTGGAGTACGTCTGGAGGAACATCATCCTTATGGCCCTGCTGCACCTGGGAGCCCTGTATGGGATCACACTGGTTCCCTCCTGCAAGGTCTACACCTGGCTCTTCGGTGAGCAGCTAGCTCCTCTTCCTTGCCTTGAGCCAGTGCCTCCGGTTTCTCCTTGCCCTTTAGAGAGGTGGCCTCTGCCCACATTTCCCCAGCCTTTTCTGTGGTTCCTTGTGCGACTGGGCATCCCTTGATATGGATACCAAGTCCTTGTGCAGGGGGCTTGGAAGGGGTCTGCGTGAGACAGAGAAGCAACTTTCTCTGAATAAGCTGGCTCTGTGTGTGTGTCACTCACTGGGCTACTTATTGCGGCCGGCCCAACCTGACCCTTACCTGGGAGGCATGGGAATCAGGTACAGGCGAGGGACCTTGCAGACTACTGGTCAGCCAGGGCAGGGAGGGAGCAGAGCCTGGGGAAAGTGTACTGGAAGAGACAAGAGCAGAAGGAGGCTGTTTACACACTCTTCTGACGCCAAGGCCTGACCAAACCAAGCTGGTCCGCCTTAGGGGAAGGTAATGCAGGCTTCTACAATACCTAGGCTACAGGTATGTGCCCCGCACCCCCCATTGCTTCAGGTCATGGGGGGCAACACATGCCAATCAACAAGATATTAAAAGAATGAAATAAGGTTCGCATCCAATCCCCTCCTCTAGCCTGCCCCTGCCTTGTTTGTCTCCTGAGACCATCAAGTGCCAAGGACCCCAGACTTTCTAACTCCAGCCCTCCTCTAGCCCTGTTGACCTCCTCCTTGGCAGAGAATCCATCTCAGCTCCAGCCCTAATTCAGCCCCTCGGGGCATTCACTGGGTGTGTGCTGATGGGGGGGGGGCACCTCCAGGGTACACTCGCACTTTATATGAGTTTTCATCTATGAAACCTGAGTTGAGAAGGGGGAGCAAGGCAGGGGTCACTTGCTGCAGATGGCGAGGCAGGGGTCCCTCTCTGGAAGACACGGGAGGTTTCTTTGGAGCAGTGTCAGGTGTGAGCACTTGTGGCTGCGTGCTCTCTCCCCGCCTCCCCAGGCCCCCCAGGCCCCCCCCCTCAGGGTAAGCTTGTGTGAAAGGGCTGGTTAGCCGGGTGTTGGCTTCCCTGCCCTGGGCCTCTTAGGTCTTCTAAGCAGTTAAAGCTGGTCCTTGGAGCTTCGTCTCAAAAGTTGTTCAGATGCCCTAGATCTGAGAGGATCCGCTGTCTTTCCAAGTACCTAGTAAGGCAGCAGCGCTTTGTCAGGGTTTAGGGAGAGTTTTTAGGTTAGCTGTGCGGCTTCCCAGCCTTCCTCTAGGGGATGCTGTTTCCAGAGCCTTTTTATTCTTCAAGAGAACCCAGTTCTAAAGAGATTTCTGATAACATTCAGGGCCAGAGAGTCTCTAGCCTGCTTATCCTCCAGCCCTTCCTACATTTTTTGTTGTTGTTTGTTTTTTGTTTGTTTGTTTGTTTGTTTGTTTTGAGAGAGAGGGTCTCATTTTACCCCTAGCTGGCCTTAAACTCACAGAGATCTGACTGCCTCTGCTTCCCAAGTTCTGAGATTAAAGGTGTGCACCAGGTCCAGCCCACTTTTTTTTTGGGGGGGAGGGGTTCAAGACAGAGTTTTTCTGTGTAACTTTGGCTATCCTGGAACTCACTATGTATGCCAGGCTGGCCTCTAGCTCACAGAGATCTACCTGCCTCTGCACCACCATTGTCTGGCTTTAAAACAACTGTAAAGCTATTCCTCTACCACATGTGGACAGATAGTTCCATGGGGGGCTGGGGATGGGATCTAAGTGCCTCCGGCAATCTACCCAACTGAGGGTTAGGTAGACTATGTCCCACCCAGAGTGTTTGTGTTCTTGTCCCGGTTCCTCTGTGGAGATGGTGTCATACGTGATCTAGGCTGGGCCTGGGCCATCTGCACCGTGAAACCAACACGGATGCTTTCTTGGGAGGAAATTGAGGGTTTCTACGTTGCTCCAAACCCTTTCTTTCCTCCTGTTGATTGCTAGTGGTACTTGATGGTACTTGATGGTCAGACCTGGGACATAAGACAGTCAAATTGTCACACAGCCACAGGAAGCAGACAATCCCTCAGTCCCAGCTCTGAGAGACTGTGGCTAGAATTTACTTTGGACAGACACTGACTCTCTGACTCATAAGTATTTTCTAAGAGGAAGTGGGGGGGGGTGTGTGTGGGAAGCTGCTTAGGAAACAGCTGGCACTGCTACAGAAAGACATGGACAGTTTGTACATCTCTCGACTGCGTCTAAAGTCAATGGCCTCTGAGGATCTGCCATTGCTGCTGCTCCCTAGGAGCGAAAACAGTATCTATCTACCAAGGCCTCTACTGCTGGTCAGAGAAGAGATGGGTGCACACATTATCCCCACTGGAGGTCAAGTTCAGTACCTTCTAAGTATAGATGACGATGAAGCAGGGAAATATTCTGATGTCAAGTTTCTGCTTTGCTGATTGTGTGACCCTGTTCATACCTCACCTCTCTTGGGATCTGTTTCCTCTATCGTAACATGTAGAGGGCTTGTGGTTCTTTTGTTTTGTTTGATTGGTTGGTTTTGAGACAGGGTATCTCTGTGTATCCCTGGGTGTTCTGGAGCTCTGTAGACCAGGCTGGTCTTGAACTCAAGGGTCTGATTTCCTCTGCTGTTTAGAGTTCTGGAGTTAAGCGTGTATGCCACCACCACACCTAGCTAAAGTGAGGTATTAGTGACCCTTAATCCTGACTGTATCATCAGCTGCCTTCCTGAATGTCTTCCACAACCCCGGACTTCTATAACTGGTCTACGTTCAGACTGATGGCTCTGCTGTTTTCACAAGGCTCCTGTCTGTGGCTCTGCTGGAAGAATTTGCAGCTCTGCCCATTTGAAGGGCAAAAGCTATAAGGCCTCAGAGACCAGGGGATTCTTAGGGGTCAGTGGAAAACAGATCCTTACCCCAAACCCGAAGAGGACAAACACTGCCATCAGGGAACCTCCTTGTCCTATTCCATTGTTGAAGTCTTCCTGTTGGTGACTCCCACCCTGTCTTGTCCTGCAGCGATTATGTACTATGTGATCAGTGCCCTGGGCATCACAGCTGGGGCTCACCGCCTGTGGAGCCACCGAACTTACAAGGCCCGGCTGCCCCTGAGGCTCTTCCTCATCATCGCCAACACCATGGCTTTCCAGGTAAGAAGCTGGTGCTGTGACTGTACCTCCACCCTGTGGATGATCTGCGTGGGCAGTGGGGTCTCAGCATCCAGAGAGGAAGTGTTAGGGCCACCATTGGCTGCCCCTTTTGGTTTCCTTGGGTCACCTCAAGTATAGTTTCAGTGCTTAGGTTATCGGGCAACAAGTGGGAGGCAGATAGGAAAGGCTGTCCAGGTGGGGTCATTTCTTCTTTTTAATTCTAGAACCAATGTGGTCCCACACAGTATGTTTGTATGTTGTCGGCTGTCCACCTAAAGGGTCATGCTGCATGACCCATGCCTTGACCCTGGTCCCCTGAGCTCTTCCTTTCCTGCGATGTGCTTTACATAACATGGACTGTCACCACTATGGGACTGGCAGCAACATGTCACAGAATTGGCAACTCTATAGTACTCGCTGTCCTGGGCACCGCTAAGCACTTGGCATAAGCCAACCCTCTAAGTCCTCCCAGACATATTGGTGGATATTATCATCACACCAATCTTTGTTTTTTGAGATAGGATCTCACTGTGTTGCCATGGTTGCCTCCCAAGTACTGGGATTAAAGGTGCACCCCATCCCCCAACTGAGTCTGAAAGATTGGACAGACCTACCTCGTTCTGTCTGAGATGGCTGGGTTGGCTAGGGCAGGTTTATGGAGAAATAGGAGAGTTGGGAGACTTTTAGCTCTTAGCTGGGACAGTGGGCACAGGATGATCTGTGTTATGGGGCTTACAAGAGGAAAGCAGGGAACCATTTATTGACAATATGTGAAGTGTTTCCTGCATGCCCGGACAAGCTCAGGGGACCTATAGAAATGTGTTCCAGCTCACTGCTTCCATGCTGGCCTCAATACTAGGTTAGGTGGGCTGTCACTTGTGAAAGCAGCAGGGTGGCATTTGCAGCATCTTTTCCCCAGAGCAACTCCCTGGGATCCAAGGCCTCCTGCCTCATGATCTCTGCCCCCACATTCCTTTCTTCAGGAACAGAAGTGTTCTTTGTGAGTACTGTGACTTCCCTTCTCCTCCACACACAACCTTCAGTGTGTTCTGCGACTTTGCCAAATAAGCGTCCAGGACAGATGTACAAAAGAGCAGCTCCTGAGGTCTCCTCTGGAGCTAGAGCCCTGTGGACTATGGGTTGTCCTAGGTCCTTGAAGATATCTGGGCACTCAATTCCCCCAGGAGGGCATCTCTTCTCAGTCCTGGCCTCCTCCTTCCTGTTCTTCCAGAATGATGTGTACGAATGGGCCCGAGATCACCGCGCCCACCACAAGTTCTCAGAGACACACGCCGACCCTCACAACTCCCGGCGTGGCTTCTTCTTCTCTCACGTGGGTTGGCTGCTTGTGCGCAAACACCCGGCTGTCAAAGAGAAGGGCGGAAAACTGGACATGTCTGACCTGAAAGCTGAGAAGCTGGTGATGTTCCAGAGGAGGTGAGTCAGATGGGGGTAGAGACAAGGGTACCTGGGGTTTAGAGACACCACCTTTTCTATTAGGACTTACAAAATAATAACTGGATGATTTACCAGATTGATAAGATCAAAATCATTTAAATCTCCAATTCAACATCCAAAAGGCTCACAGCCATAATTATTTGCTCTGTTTCTGCCTGAGCCATCTTAATAAAATCAATTAATGCCGGGCTGTGGTGGCACACGCCTTTAATCCCAGCACTTGGGAGGCAGAGGCAGGTAGGTAGCTCTGAATTCAAGGCCAGTCTTGTCTACAAAGCAAGTCTAGGACAGCCAAGGCTACACAGAGAAACCTTGTGTCGAAAAACCAAGCCCCCCCCCAAAAAAAAGAAAGAAAAAGAAAACAGTCTGGTGCACACGGCTGAGTATTTACATTTAAGGAATTTTCAGTCTCTTTAGGGTTGAAGGAATGAGCCCTCAGCTATGACCACATAAAGCAGAATAACACCGTGTTTACCGTGATAAGTACTAGAAGAAGTACAGCTCAGTGGCTGTACAGTGAGGGACTCTAGCATGGCAGCATCAGGGCCCAGGCAAAGACAAGTCTGGCAGTGTGGTGGTCTAGGACAGTGCAGCAGAATATGGGAGCATCCTCTTCTTCAAATATGGTCCTTTCTCTGTGAGGCGTGGCACATGACGGGAGCAGGACTGCAAGGACAGGTACAGATCAGTGTTGTTAATTCAGCTGGTTACGGGAGCCATTCACACCTTCTCTGGCAGTGTGGGGCACAGTCGGGTGGGCTCTGGAGAAGTCACTTTCAAGATAGGTGAACGTGGACATGGAGCCAGGGAGGTGATGGATGGGAGTCACAGGTTAGACAGCTAGGGAAATAGTGACCAAAATGAAAAGGAACTATACGGAGGGACTATCAGTGACCCAGAAGGTGTAGGCACAAGTGCTGAGGGATGTCAGGGGCTTGGTTCATAGGAAGTGAAGAATGGAACAGGGCCTCGAGAGAGACAGACGCCTGCAGATGATCTAGGACATTCAGTGTGTCTTGGTGACAGCAGGAAATGAAGGCATGACACTTACCAAAGCCCTCAACAGGCGAGAAAAAGGAACTCAGGTAGATGGACAAACTGCCCAGGGCACTGATGAGGTCTGATTCTGACTGGTTTGAGCAGCATGGCCCTGTGCTCCTATGAAAAGAGTAATGGCTCTGTAGACAGGAAAAGAAGTGAGAGCAGACACACAGTAGGACCCTGGAATGCCTGCACATCTGGGTGTCCTTATCTAAAGAGAGAGAACACTGCCCTTAAAGTTTTGTACCACCTTTCCTTTTGCTGATAATCTGTCCCATCTTCGAAAGGGAAAAAAAATGACACAACGCTGCCTAATTATAAAGGACAGTTTGTGTAGGTGGGAGAGTCCTCGCTCCGTATTCAGTGTGTGGTCTCTCCGTAGGTACTACAAGCCCGGGCTCCTGCTCATGTGTTTCATCCTGCCCACGCTGGTGCCCTGGTATTGCTGGGGAGAAACGTTTGTGAACAGCTTGTGTGTGAGCACCTTCCTGCGATACACTTTGGTCCTCAACGCCACCTGGCTGGTGAACAGTGCCGCCCACCTCTATGGATATCGCCCCTATGACAAGAATATTGAATCTCGGGAGAATATCCTGGTTTCCCTAGGTGCTGTGGGTAAGTAAGTCACTAGTCCCCAGCATGACCATAGCTAGGGGCCTGCTGGTTGAGGTATTTGTCTAGGAGCCAGAGGAACCAGAATGACTTGTTTTATGAGTGCTGTGTGGTTTGTTCTTTCTTTTCCCCACTATAAAACCGGGGGCGGGGGGGGGTGGGGGGAGGTTGGGCAGAATATATCGGGAACACTTATGAGAGTAAGGCAAGCAACAGCTCTTACTGTAAAATGGAAAGGACAAGAAGTAATTCCACTTTTGCTTATACGTTGTAGAGCAATGTTAAGTGCTGCCTATAATGAGCCTCTGCGTCTTCCTCTTCTAGTCCCCTGACGCAGCTGTAGCTCCGCGCAGCCCAGGATGTGCATTGTGTGCATCGCAGTCTCTAGGCCTCTTGCCTAGTGTGAGAGTGTAATTTAGTGGCCATGCCTGTGGCATTTATCTCCCCACTCTTTACACACTGCTTACACACGTGGGCCATGTATTGTCATGTAGTGTTGTCATCTGCAGGGCAGACTCTTTCTCCTGCCACCGCCACCTTCTCTGCCCCTGTCCCTTTGTTCCTCCTCTCTCTTCTGCTCCGCACCGAGGGCTCCTCTCCCGTGCCCCTGATGGAGCAGATGGGTGGTCTGATGTTGACTGTTCCTGTGTATGTTCCTCCCTCACCCCAGTCCCGACATCAGACCAGTGAAAGCAGTCCTGCTGTCAGTCTCTCCACTCCCCTGTCCTACTTTCCAAGAGACTAAAGCCTTATTTATCTAGTTTTCCCTGTGAGGGTCCATGGCCTCTTGTCATCACTGGCGAGAGCTATCGCCTATCTGCTGACAGCCCAGAGACCGCTTTCTTCGCTCATGGACCCAGGCCTGTCATTCCACTAGCACCTTTACCATTATTTAAAGCTCCCCCACCCCTTTCTACTTGGATCCTGTGATTTTGATTTTGATCCTTCGAGGGCACCTGTTACAATTTTAAAGTACGCTGCTACTTGGACCGATTTTTAAAACAAACCCTACGCTATCCAAATCTGATAGTTCCATAGAGATAGAATAATCTGAACTGAGTCATGTGTGTCCTGTATTGCTCTATAGGAGCCTTTCTTGTGACCATCAGTTCCAAGTAAATGCCAACACCTTCCTTGTCAGGCTGTTATTTGCTCCTCAGAACCGGCTCTCCTCTTACCCACTGTTCTCAGCCGGCTCTTCCTATCTCTCTCATCTTGAGTTACCTCCCTCAGGTCACATGCTTGCAGTCTCTGTTCATTCCCTGGAGCCTTTCTGGGCTATCTCTTTCTTGCTGCTCCGGTTGCTACCCGTTGGTCTCTTCTCCCCTTTTCTCTCCCTTGTTGTTACGGTGTCTGATTTCATGTTAAATGTTGAGACACGGATGCAGGGGAGTGCTCACTCAGAACTTCCTGGTGAAAGTGTGTAAAAACTAGCAATTAAAAAAAACAAACAAACAAACAAAAAAAACTCTCTTTTTCTTGAAATTATATTTTTATGTGTTGGGACGTTTTGCCGGTATGTTTGTACACTGTGTGTCTGCAGTACCTGAGGGGACAGAAGACAGCACTAGATCCTTTGGGTTCTGTATTGTTAGTGTTGGGATCCACTCAGGATGAAGAGTCCCATCAAGAGCTAGTAAGTGGCACACGCCTTTAATCCCAGCACTGGGGAGGCAGAGGCAGGCGGATCACTGTGAGTTCAAGGCCAGCCTGGTCTACAAAGAGAGTCTAGGACAGCTAAACTTACACAGAGAAAATCCTGTCTCAAAACCCAAAAACAAACAAACAAAAAGTGCTGGTAAGCACACTGCCCTCTGCGGAAGCCCTCCTGAGTCCAGTTTTTTTTTTTTTTTTTTCTTCTATCAAAATGTTATTTTTAGAAATAGCCAGAATCTTTGATGTTAGAGAGAATATCAACGTATTTCTGTTTTCTCAGCACCTCCCAGACACCAGGGTCAAACTCAGAATCAGTAGCCCACAGTAAGCCAGTGGTGGGTGGGAGGATGGCTCTTGTCACTGGCTGGGTGCTCTCTCTCTCTCTCTCTCTCTCTCTCTCTCTCTCTCTCTCTCTCTCTCTCTCTCTCTCTCTCTCTCTCTCTGTTAGAACACACCCTATCCTTACTGAGATCAATGGCAGGGTGGAGAAAGTATGCTATCTGCTTGTCTTCAGAGGACTATTCCTGAGAATCTCCTTTGTCTCCTCCTTTTCCCTCCTGAACACATGACTTATGTACAGACCCTGAGTCGGGCCTGGGTTTCCTGATGCTCTGACATTTTCCACTGTAAAATCTGCTCCCACAGGCACAGCTTCTCTTCCATCCTCTTATAACAGAAACTTCCTCTGACAAAGGCTCCCAGACAGGCATGTGTGAGCAGAACCTGTCTGCTGGTTTCCTGAGATGCCTCTGAGGGTGTCTGTTCGCTTTAGAATATAAGACTAGGGGTTCATCTGTTCACTCAACAGTGGGGTTCTTCAAATTTTGAGGTACACAATAAATAAGAGGTGTTCAAAGAGGAGGAAGCAGCAATCGCTGAGCCCCTAACACTCTCCTTGCTTCTGTTCCAGGCGAGGGCTTCCACAACTACCATCACGCCTTCCCCTATGACTACTCCGCCAGTGAGTACCGCTGGCACATCAACTTCACCACATTCTTCATCGACTGCATGGCTGCCCTCGGCCTGGCTTACGACCGGAAGAGAGTGTCCAAGGCCGCCGTGTTAGCCAGGATTAAAAGAACTGGAGACAGGAGCCACAAGAGTAGCTGAGTTTCGAGGCTTCTGAGTTCCTGTTCCAAAAGTTCTCTGGGCAGAGATTTAATGACCTGTTGATTAACCAATGGATAATGTTCCCAGGATTAGTGATGCATTTAACCTATTCCAGCACAGTATTCTTATAAAATGAGAAAGCTTTGATCATGTTTTGAGGTAGTACATATTTTAATTAGCTAGGGTTAACCATGCCTCAATATATATATATATATTTAAATATACACACGATGGACGCATATACACTTTTATGCGTCAATTTTAAATAACCACACATTTGAACGTTCTATAAGAAAGTGTTAAAAGCCAACAAACACGCTGTTTTGATGCTGAGGTGATGAGCACCATACTCATCCCCGGTTTGCATTGCATCTTGCTTTGTTCCTTTGCTCTCTCACCACCTCCCAGGCAAACAGATCGCTGGTCTGTGTCACCTTCGAAGCCCAGGCAGCTTCTCTGGCATCTGAAATACTGATCCTTCCTCCTAGATACTTCTTCCTTTGTTTCGAGATCACTGCCTCAACCTAGAAGTAGAATATAAACCCTCCCGGAAGTTCCCCGCTAATGAACTTCACTACTGGCTTTGCTAGATGGAATGAGGAAACTCTCTTGATTTGATACCTAGCAAGTAAGTCATCTAGAGAGAAGAGTTAGCTAGCGCACATGGTATGGTTTGTACATGCGGATGGGAGAGACACAGGCCTCTGCACAGCGTGCCTCCTTTCAGCCTATACTCTGAACCACCGAGCTTGGTGAGACTGAAATAATTGAATCAATGTCAGAGTGAAAAGGAGGAATCCATGGTCTGTGCTAGGTGAGGGTTTTAGCTTTTAGTAACATGAAGATCTCTGAATAGAGAAAAAAAAAGTCTTCGTGTTAAATGTGTCTAGAGGTGATAACTAAACAGCTGAGGGTTTGGGGGATTTGGCATAAAAACATGTAAATGTGAGCAAAGTCTTCACTTGGAATGTGAAGTGTTTCTCTTGGAAAAAGTGACACTAAAGAAAAGGTGAAGGGCGAGAGGAGCTGTTTGGCTTGCCAGTTTCTTCCATGACTGACCAGGAAGTGAGGTTGAGGGGTGGCAGCATCTGTAGGTAGCTGCTAAGAGGTAGATTTCCAAACAAAGCCCTTGGGAAACACACTGCCAGGGATCCGGAAGGTGTCAGCATCATCCAACTCTCTGGTTTCCTCCTAGGGTTGAGTAGAAGCTGGGTTGACCCTTCTTCCCTGCTTTCTCGGCTTCGTGGCCATCCAGCCTACACTGTGCTGCCTGGAAGGCTCTTATCCACCCCAACTCTTCTGCCAGTTCTCCATTCTTGGCATTTCCTTCTTTCCCTAGACAGGCAGCTGTTTGCCTGAGTATGTTAAGAGCACCCAGGACTTGCTGCTGTCCAGGCATGTCCCTCCCCCAGGGTCGATGGCGTGCAACAGCTGTGTCGCTTCAGCAAGCAGAGCCAGGTGCCACTTTTCCGTGGCCTCCAGATCCTCTCTACCTCCACCCACTCCCTACGTGCCTCTGCCACAGTGATTTTTGGGAAAGCTCGGTCGGCTCTCTGGTTTGTGAGTTAATAGCTCAGCCAAATGCTCAGGTCATCCCAGTGAGGCAACCACTGACCGAGAGGGCTGGTTGTTGGCCTTTTCTGTGTAAGTCAGAGTAGACAGCACATTTGCCTCTTCCTGCAAGCCCTGCAAGGTGGCTCTGGCTAATCAGTGCAGGCGGGTGGTGGTACACTCTATCACACAGCCCAGGGCAGACAATGGGATAGAAAAGTCTGGAAGAAAATGTCACATCAGTATTTTGGAACCATCAGCCTCTGCTGTCCTGTAGCCCAATCCAGAGGCTTGGCTCTCTGCTTTTAGGACCAGCTGTGTTCAGTGCCAAATGTTCTGTTCTCTTGCCATCAGATAAGTGCCTTGCCTCCTGTGTTAACTGAACACGTGCTTTGAGCTGTTCTTTGAAGTGGAAAAATCACTGTGGATCTGCTGACCTGTACCCCTCTGACCTACGCTCTGGAGATGCCTTTGGGGTGGTTTTACTTTTCCAGGTCACAGATGTCTGATTGATAAGATGAACAATAAAATCAGCCTTTTTTCTCTTCTGATCTTATTCCCCGGATCTGATTCAGGCCATGTCCAACGCAAGGCTGCTTAGAGACGTCTAAATGTTTAGGTAGGGTGTGACGGAATGCTTAGGTAAGGGACATATTCAGATCCTCTCAAAAAAATGGATTTCTAACAGTTTCCCCATGAATGTATTAACAGCTTTGGGTGCCTTACATCTATTCCTAATCTACAGTGCGTGGGAGCTTAGCCTCACTCTGGACCTTAACCCTGAGAACTGGAAGGTGGGTGGGGCCATAAGCAAGAGGCTGGCTGGAGGACCATCAGTACAGTGATTTGCACAAATCTTTTTTGCTTTTCTTTTTTGAGACAGTGTTTTTCTGTGTTATCTTGGCTGTCCTAGACTCGGTGTGTAGACCAGGTTAGACTAGAAACTCAGAGCAATCCACCTGCCTCTGCCTCCCAAGTGCTTGGATTAACGGTGTGCACCACCACACCTGAGTGTATTTGATTGTATTATCCTACTACTGTTGCTAAACATGTGATAATGACAGTGGCACTCTGGGAAGTTTTCTCCTTGGGATACTAGTCTCTGGGCGTATTCTCTCAAAGTGTAGCTCAGGTGAGCTGGTGTGAAAGGTTAGCAAAGCAAAGCCACCATCTGCTGACTGCTTAAGGCCTCTCTTAGCCACCAACTTGCACTTGCTATGTTACCTTTAATCTCCCCCTGAGAACCTCCCGGGCACCTCCTGGGCTAAGCACCTGACAGTCCCACTTCTGAGACATCCTAAAGTGTCTGGAACATCTGGAAGACACACTGAAACTTACTCTGGGCAGGTCCTTCTGACAAAACAGGCTACTAATCCTCACCTACCTCAAGGGGCAGTTTCGAGGTGACTAGAGCTTTATGAAGTCTGTGGGGATCCTCAACAGAGGATCTCAGAGACCTCTTTAGAAGTAGAGTATACCACCCGTAGTCTACGTTGCTCTTCTCAGAAATTGGCACGACTCACTGGAGAAGTGGGATACGGCCAAAGTGCAAGACTGACTGCCTGCTCACTGCCATGAAAACTGTGCAGGAAACTTTCTCCTTGCCTGAATGAAAAGTTCTTTTTATGTGGGGTAGTTATTTGTGACCCAAGCATAATTTTGGATGATTTCCATTAATATCAATTCTTGAAGCCTGGCTGTATTGATTAAAATTGTATTTGTTCCTAATAAAAGTGGATCTGGGTGTACTGCCTGGGAGCTTTTGGCTGTGGTACTCATGTGCGCGTGCATACACAAACAGCTAGGGGCAGAACCTGGGGATCCCCACCTGTTGGGCAAACACTCCACAGATGAGGTACACCGACCGCCTCTATTGTTTATTTGAGACAGACTTTCACTACAGAGCCTTGAAAGTCCCCCAGAAATCTGCCTGCCTTTGCTGGGATTACAGACAGAATTGAGATTCATACCCCAGTAACCTGCCTGCCCTTCCTAAGGGTAACTTGAGGTTAAACTGTGGCAGCAGGAAACTTAGAGAGTACAGTACTGAGTCAAACAGCATCAGCTGACAGCCAGCCCCTGGGGACGGGGCCAGGCCTCCATTGTCACATGGCCACATGCACACAGCTACAGGAAGAGCTGTTACCTTGAGTCACCCTCATTCCTCTTCCTGGAATGTCCTGCCTCCAGGGAACAGGCAGCTCCGGAGACTGCTCACCTACACCTGGGGGACAGCAAACAGCCCAGAGAGGCTTGCTTGTGAGTCCCCAGAGTAGAAAGGGCGTCATGACCAGGAGATGGATGGAGGGCATGGGTTTTGTTTTTGGAGGAGAGTTGGTGTGTGTTTACCTTGCTCTTTCTTAAGCTGTTACCTTTTACTACTCTTAGAAATCCCCTGTGGGAAAGAAAGCACAGGGGTTTTATAGTTTCTGTGGACTTCAAATTCCAACAAGAGTCTCCCCACCCTGTGGCTTCTGTGAATGCTGGAATCAATTCTGCCAGCTCAGTAATCTGGCCTGAGGTTCTCTTTGCCTGGAACAGAAACACGATCCTCCCAGACATAGGTTCTCATGCATTTTTTAAAGAGAGTGTCTCATCTATTATAGTGTCCTCGGACTTGCTTTCTAGAGCGAGGCTTTTGAACTCATAGTCCTGCCTCCACTTCCTTAACGCTGGCATCAAAGTTGTTCGAACCTTTGAGCAGGGCATGGTGGCACACACTTTTAATCCCAGCACTTGAGAGGCAGAGGCAAATGGGTCTCTTAAAGTTGAGGTCAGCCTGCTCTACAAAGCAAGTTCCAGGGCTGTTACACAGAAGCCCTATTTTGAAAAAACTGGGGGTGGGGGAGGGGATTGCTATCACACCTGGCTTTCTCAGATTAATTTTTTTGAGTATCTAGAACAATGGTTCTCAAGCTGTGGGCTGTGACCTCTTTGGGGGATCAACTAACTGACCCTTTAACAGTGGAAAACACAGATATTTATATTACATTTATAACTAGTACAATTACAGTTATGAAGTAGCAACAAAACTAATTTTATGTCTGGGGTCACCACAGGAGGATATGTACTAAATGGCTGCAGCATTAGGAAGGTTGAGAACCACTGCTAGAGGCAAAGGCTTGCATACATTGAGCTTTGCCAGACCTTAGTGTTCTATTTCGATAATTAAGGCAGTAAGATATACGGTAACAAGGTATAATAAGCTACCAAGCAGCAGAGATTATGTTGTAGAGGAGTTTATTAAATGAGCATAGGGGGAGAAGGAAAGGGGGGAGGGGTACCCCAGAGAGAGAGAGACAGAGGAAGAATGAGATGAAGAGAAAAGAGTAAGAGGAGTGGGGGAGGGGAGCACATGGACCGTTTGTGCTTTTATATGGCCCTGGGCAGGGCCACGCCCCATAGCAGGTAAGCAATGACATTACAGTAGGCAGACTGAAGCCTAACAGTAATTTAAGTTGATGGTAATGACATGTTCTTCATTAATAGCATGTACATATAAAATAATAAATTTAAATGATGTGTGTATGTATTCTTATTTAAATCACTCATACCAGTTGGGCGTGGTAGCACATGCCTATAATCCCAGTACTTGGCAGGCAGATCTCTGTGAGTTCGAGGCCAGCCTGGTCTACAAAGTGAGTCCAGGACAGCCAAGGCTACACGGAGAAACTCTTGTCTCAAAAAGAAAGAAAGAAAGAAAAAATAGAATAGCTTTTTCAGTTGCTCTAGAACCTTCCTGTGGTTCCCACAAACTGGCCCTGAATCATGTGTGACCCCCTCATGTTTCTCATTTCCTATTCCTCACTACCCTCCCCCAGCTCCACAGTCCCCTCTGCGCCCCCCGTAGGAACTGCCCTCCCACAGCTCCACAATCCTGTCTGTGCCCCCGTAGGATCTGCCCTCCCCCCAGCTCCACAGTCCCGTCCGTGCCCCCGTAGGAAGCCCAGTGTTTCTTTCACATGTGACTATTTTCTTACTCTTGTCTGTAAAAGTTCCAAAGAGAAAGAGGGAAGAGTGAGATCATCCAGCAGCAAGAGTTTGTTTGTTTGTTTGTTTGTTTGTTTGTTTGTTTGTGAGCGACAGGGTTTCTCTGTGCAGCCCTGGCTGACCTAGAACTCACTCTGTAGATCAGGCTGGCCTCAAACAGCTGCAGGAGTTTAAGGAGGACATGAAAGCTCTCTCCTCTGAGGGTATAAGCCTAGTAGGAGTCCTCAGAGGCCAAAACAGAATTCTACCTTTGAGACATTATATAGAAAGGGAAAAGGAGGCCAAGGTCCCGCTCAGACATAAAGATTTATGGAAAAACTAAAAGTGAATTCCTTTGTGGCTGATGGTCATCCTCTCCTGAAGAGTCAGGACAGTCCACAAAAATGTCTGCCAGGGCAGGAAAAGAAGTGCCAAATCAGACAAACAAGCTATCACATGAAGACAATATGATGTAAATATGGTCAATCTAAACGTTACATACACATCTTTTGGGAGGAAAAGGGAGGGAGGGTCAGTCCTAATTGGTTATCTCTTGGCAGTTTCAAGCATCCCCACAGAGAATGGTGGTGTGTGCTTATGATCCCAGCATTCCTGGTGTGGAAGCAAAAAGATCAGAAGTTCGAGTGAGTTTGAGGCCATCCTGGGTGACATGAGACTCTGCTTCAAAAGAGCCAAAAGCCAGGGCTGAAATGTAGCTCTGTAGTAAAATGCCTAGCATATATGAGGCCCTGGGTTTGAGCCACAGCGGCACATAGAGCAGGCAAGGCTGTTTACATATGGAATCCTAGTGTTCAGGATGCAGAGGCAGGAGGATCAGAGTTCAGGGCTGGCCTACAAAACGACTCCAGGACAGCCAAGGCTACACAGAAACCCTGTCTCGGATGGGGGTTTGGGGGTGGGGTAGGGGAAGAAATCAACAACATGGGAGAAAGATCTCTATGTCTGCCCTGGACATTTCAGATAAATGGAAACACACATCTAACTACTGGGGTTCAAAATAATGTCAAGCTTGGTCTATGATGTGTGTCTTTCATTGTCCTTTTTGTGTGTGAGAGGAGGGGTCGGGATAGGGTCTCACTGGAACTCACAGATCTGCCTGCCTCTGTCATTTGTGTGCTGGGATTAAAGTGTCTGAAGTGCCTGTGCCACCACGCTTGGCCGAATGTTATTGTTTTTATAGATGAATATCTCCTATTTTATAGATACATTGTACTTACTAAATCACTGGAAACTTTTGCTCCACCTCGTGACTGTCTTATAACACAACTATGAGCACTTTGTGTGAACGCGTGTCCTGTTTCTCTTGGGTGTATTCCTGGATGCTGACCGGTTGGATCTCTCTGTTTTCACACTTTGCCAAACTCTTCTCCCAAGCAGCAGGGTGCACGCCTGTGATCCCAGCACTTGGGAGGCAGAGGCAGGTGGATCGCTGTGGGCTGGAGGCCAGGCCGGTCTACAAAGAGAGTCCAGGACAACCAGGGCTACACAGAGAAACCCTGCCTCAAAAAAAGAAGCAGGGCCATTGTACTTTCCCAGCCCCAGGGATGAAGGTGTCAATTCCTGCGTATGTCTGCCAACAGATTTTCTTAACTTTTGTCGTAATAAAAGCATGGTTGCCAGAAACTATGGGAGGAAAGCAAGGTCTGAGTTTTGTGGCATGAAAACTTTGGAAGGTTATATTGTAGTAATGCCTGCACAATACTAAAATATACTAAAAACAGGTGTGCAATGTGACATCAAGAGTGATTTCGTACACTTTATATTTTGTATATTACATAAAGGGTGATGGTCTGGTAATTGTATCTCGATTAAAATCACCCTGTGTTTTGTTGTTTTATTCATTAGTTGTACTTAAAGTTGAAACCCAAGTGCATTAAGGAAGCGACGATCATGTCAGAAGCTACACACATTAAAGCCTCACCAACATGCATGCCCGAATGTGACCTGGACAATGGCAACAGTAGACATGCCAACACAGATGGGGGAAAGCCAATCAGGCCTCAACCCTACACAGAGAGCTACAGGCAACAAAGGAATGCTGAGAGCAGAAAAAATAGTGGTCCCCAGGGAGGAGCACACCAATTGGTTATCTGATACGAAATGGCCAGCCCTGGAAACACACATACAGGTAAAATCATACTGAGCAGATTATGTTTAGGGTTACACATGTATATACACACATGTACGATTAATGGGGGCGGGGGAGAAAGACCATGAATTTGAGAGCAAGGAGGTGTATAGGGGAGGGTTTGGAGGCAGGAGAGGAGAAAGGAGAAATGATGTAATTATATTTAGTTATATTATTATTATAATCTCAGAAATAAAAGAAAGAAGCACTGATTAAAGGCAGCACTTCAATATTCCATTTAATTATAGGCTGTAGTCTAGACTCAAATGCCAATGGAACAAATACGAGCCACATGACAGAAGGCAGCTGCTATATAAACTCGTCTGGCCATACCTGGGGACAGTAGCTGTAGCATCCAGGGAGCATGTGCTACACTGGTTTAGAGCGGTTTGGGCCACTGTACAGACACAAATCTGGTTCAAGAATGAAGAAGCCAAGTTCTATGTCCACACACTGGAGGACATGGCAATTCTGATGACAATCCTAGGGACGGACACTGTGCCCATGGTCTAGATGGAGTATCAGCTCGCTGTCTAATGTGCTTTGAAAGCCTAAATTGGTTTCACATGGAGAAGAATGTGACTACTGGTGCAGTGGGCTGGTTACAGGCCACACTGTTCCCCTACCTCCTGGCTATTTCAAGTATGGAAGAGAGGACAAAGCAGGTATGCCCTGGCTTCTCTTTTGCCTAAGAACCTGCTGGTGACACCCAGTTATACTGAGAGGAGGCTGGTAGTGGTGGGACACTAAAATCATGTCCACCCATTGTGCACAAAACTTTGTCTTTCAAGAATGAACGCAGCTCGTTCGTCCTTAACACTCAACCACATGTCCTTTTTAACTCCCCTTCTCAGCCACAGGAGCTTTCCTAACCACACCCTACTGTCAAGTTCTGACACCCTCAACACTACCTTCCTCTAGTAGAAATGTCTGCCTGCACCTAAAACACACAGAACTGGATAAAATCATGAAAAGAGCTCTCATCTTCTTTTATATTCTAATTCTGCTGGCAACTGAGGGAAAAGTCACAGGGAGGGAAGTGCTAGTCTGTGACCTATAGTTACCTTTTTATGCTGTGGACAAAATTCTTGAGCATTGACCTTAAGGCAGATGCCACAAGCCCTAATTATAGGCCACTAGGACTCTATCCTGAGGTTGCTGGAGGTAGAACACTCTCCCTTTGATGACGCAGCTCTGCCCTTCCCCACTGTCCTGCCCAGCCTGCTATACCCAAGCCACAGAAGGTGTGCTGTGTTGGTTCAATGGCCTGAGTCCAGATAAGACCCTCTGTCTTGACCACGTCCCACACAGGCTTTGAAAGACCTGTGAGCATCCCAAGACAATGAGGGATGTGAGTGCAAAAGGATGCAGCCGGCCCAAACTCGCTCATGGTACTAGTATCCCCCCCCCCCCTCCAGAGAATCCAGACCAACAGAAGGATTCCCTTTAATTCATACATATGTGTGTATAAAAATACATGCTCGTGTGCCTTTAGTACCAGCACTTGGGAGGCAGAGGCAGGTGGATTGCTGTGAGTTCGAGGCCAGCCTGGTCTACAAAGTGAGCCTAGGACTGCCAAGATAACACAGAGAAACCCTGCCTCAAAAAAACTAAAAAAATAAAAATACATATATGCATACACTTATACATGTCATTTGAAGAGGAATCAACAGTACTTCATAAAAAAAATTATGGGTTGAGGAGATGGCTTGATGGATAAAGTAGGGGACCCGAGTTTGGATTCCCAGAACCCACATAAAAGTTCACTGGTGTAGCCTTCTGTATCTGTTACTCACTGGTGGCAGGTAGAGACAAGCAGATCTTGGGGAGAGAAAATGGGGTGGCTTGTTGGCCAGCCAGTCTATGTGAAGACAAATTCCAGGCTCAGTGAAAAGACCTTGTCTCAAAGGCATAGCGTGGAAAAGCAATGCAGACATCTGGATGTCATCCTCTGGCCTCCATATATGCGTAAAGACACAAGCTCACGTGCACGCGCAGGGGCATAAAACACACACACACACACACACACACACACACACACACACACACACACACACACCTTCACCATTCAGTTTTTACGGCTGCTCCACTGATTTGTCCACTATCAGTTGTCTCCACCTTTCGATAAGTGTGAATGGCCCTGCTGCAGACAGTTGTGTAAAAATTCTTAAGAACCTTGCGGGTGTTTGCAGCTGATTTGGGTACAGGACTAGGAGTGGAGTTGTTCACTTAACTAAATTTCTCCACAGCGGGGCAACTATTTTAAAATTTCACTGCCAATGTTTGCGTGGTACCGTCCATTCTTCACGCGTACTCATGTGTCCCGTTCCTCCTCAAATCTTTCACAAAAGCCTGTCCCATACGACCCCAGTCCCTTTGTCCCCTAAGTGCACGATGAGAGAAGCTGCACCTCGAGTAACTTCAGTTTCTGCCAACCAAAGCTTCCTGCCATGCCTTTTCCTCCATCAAGGACAATGTCGGGAGGAGCCATCTCATTGGGGTCACTAGGACACACAGCCTCTACAGTCATTCGTTAACCCCATAAACCACCTTCCCAGTGACCCGCAGCACCTCCTATAGCACTGCGAGCCTCGTTAAACTCCATAGATAACGCTGAGGGCCTGAAGCGGAGGGAAGAGGCTCTGTGCTGGGGATCCTCCTGCTCGCCTGGAGCGGGCGTTGGGCCATCAGCCCAGTACCTTGCCTCCTCCCGCTCCGGGCGGGTCCGAGGCACCGACTCCCATCGCTGGCGAGGCACGCCCTCCCGGGGTTACTCTAGGTCAGCCCCCGCCCCCGGGGTCACTCGCGTGCACTCGGCCTACAGCGCCTGACCCCGCGCAGCCAATCAGCAGCCGCGACCTCTCCAATCAGGAAGCGTGGTCCCGCGAGCCTGGCTCCGCGAACTTTGCGGTCTGGCGCTGATGTAGAGCTTCCTAGATGTGTCACTTCTAGGTCTCAGAGAGAGAGAGAGAGAGAACTCGAGTGTGGGCTCTGGTCCACGGCCGCCTTCTAGGTAGCGATTCCTACACTAAGCAGGCGGTAGGCAGGGTGCGTTGTACTTTTCTGCTTAGCGCAGGCGCAGATCACTGAGCGAGCGGCGCTCCATCAGTCAAAACAGACTAAAGACCTGGTAGTAGAGGGCGAGCAGACAGGAAAGCAGAGCCTTACAGTGTTCAGGAACCTTCCAGACTTGCCTGAGGAACCCATAGTTTTTCTGCTTCTTAGAACAACAAAACTTTTTGAGACAAGGTCTCATCGTGTAACCCTAGCTTGTAGCCAGCTTTGTAGAAATCCACCTGCCTCCCCGGGGGCTGGCATTAAAGGTAGGCGCTACCATGCTGGGCTTGGTTTGTTTTTTCGTGTGATGGAAGGAAGAATCGTGTGTGTAAGCAGGACAGAAAAATGTTTCACAGAGTTACTGTGGTGGCCACAGTAGAACAAAGGAGACCGGACCAAGGCTGGAAGGTCCGATCCAGGCTTTGTTAAAACTCCTGGGAAAAGCAGGGACCCTTATCCGACAGCATGCTGTGGGAAGAGCAGTGTAGAATTTGAAAAAGGAGCCTCTGAGAGGGATTTGCAGCAGATACGGTAGCATCCTGGGAAGTGGAACACGATGGACTTTTGCCCTGAGTGACTGTTGTCGTATTAAGACCTTCAGAGGTTTGACATTCCACTTTAAGAGGCACTGTCATGGTTCCAAGCTCGAGAGTTTAAAATTCCTTTGGTTTATCTTTCTTAAGTGTAGGCTTAAAAGTAGTTTCTCATTGTGCTAAATTATTCACCCAGTCTTCTAGAGAGAGGGAAGAAGCCCCTCCCTCATGATGTGTAGTCATACTGAAAATCAAGACGAAGCGAGCGTCTGTCCCTTCCCCTTCACGGAAGGCTCTGTCTTCCCTGAGCTCACCTCAAAGAGTGTTCATGTTGTTAACCCCGAATCATTTCCCAAGCCTCTGCTAGGCCCTGACACAAGGATATGTGTCTACTGACTCCTTCTGCAATGTGTATTTCACTGCACATTACAAACAATGGTGATGCTAGCATGTTTAAAATTTACCTTCTTTGTAAATTTAAAAAGGATTCGTGTAAGCTACAGGAAATCCACCCAAATCCACATCTCAGATCTCCAGATAAGCACTGCCCATCAACAGCCTAAGTTTCCCACCTAGTGCCTGTTTAGAGGGTGGGATTTCTCCCCCTTTCCCTAGTTTTTGGGATCCCCCTCCTCCAACTACCAAAACTATGGGTCCAGAAGTTTTAAATGTACACCTAAAAAAGAATTTTCTCCCTAGCCTACTTACTTTGCCCTCTGCCCATACACATGTTCCGGTAGCCTGTCAATTCCAGGTGTATCCTACATCCGGGACAGCTCCAAAGCAGCTACCCACAGCTGCTTCAGCTGAACTCCCAGACGGTGTCAGCTGGGCCTGCACTTTCTCTCCTAGCCACAGGTGTTCTCACAGATCCTGGACATCCGTGAAACAGCCGGCTCTCCCAGGACTTCACCAGCGCCCCACCCTCACTCCCCGCATTCTCTTAGGGTCCTCAAAGATGCCGTCCCCCCAAGTCAGCAGGAAACAGCCTTTCTGAACACAATGTCTCATTCCTGCCTCACCACCTCTTTCCAGTTTCTCATTTTTTAGTTAAAAAAGGAGGAATGTTGGTGTGCAGGTGAGTCAACTGGCCTGCCCTCAGGGGCCTGACAGTGTCCTATGTCATTACCTGCTGCCACCACCAGTACACACTTGATATAAGGGCCCACCCACCACCCCCAGCTCTTTCGGTCTCTCATTCTCTCTGTCTGTCAGTCTGACTGTCTGTCTGCCTGTCTGTCTCGGTCTGTTTCCTTCTCTTTCTGCCCTTCTCTGCCCTCATGGCTCTGTCCTCTGTTTCCATGTTCAGTCATCCTCTGCCCCTTCCCCAGGCCTTAACTCTCCCCTTCCCTCAAATAAACCTCTGTCGAAGACCAGCTTCCACATTTCAGGGTGAAATGAGGCAGGACGTAGATCGGCAGCTGGCTTCACCCAGCAGACTTTGTCTGAGGGTAAAAGGCTTAACTCTCCAGGCCAGAACTGACTGTGACTGACTGAGCTTCTGCTGATAGTAACAGAATTAATTGTGGCTCTTGGAGGGCCTAGGGCTGGAGGCTGCCTACTGTGGGCTTTCACTGGTGGTGACAAGGGTCTAGAAAGGACAGGAAAAGTCTACACACTTAACACTTGATGATGAGGTAAGACAGACTCCAGCAGGCAGCTTCCAATAGGCTCCTTAACTTCACATATACACGTACATGCGTGCATACATACATGCATACATACACACACACATTGGGTGGATGGAGCAAGGCTCCAAATCAATATTACATGCATATACATACACACACCTTTGCGGATGGAAAAATATGCCAGCAACTTAATTATTTCTCCCACAGTTTATATATCCCAGAAAGATCTTTCAAGCAGTAAAGAAATTGCAGTGCGGCTACATTCTATTTTTCTTTAAGTGAAGGATTACAATGAGTATAGGTAAGAAAAGCATGCTCCTCAATACCTTCACATGATCAAATGTTTTAGGTATTATGGGTGAGAAACAAATATGAAAAACATTATTCCCAAGAACCCATATGCATTTGTAACTAAGCAGCTTGTTATATATTAACCAAGTGTGAGCAAGCAAGGTGATTTCTCAGCCAGCTTTTCTTCACCGGCAGGCTGCAATTTTCGGTTACAAAGAAAGAATCAATTATCTTTTAAAAAGTAATCTCATAAAAATCTTAAAAGAATCACAAACCTAAACTTTTGTATATATATAAAAAAAATCAGCCATTTCTACTTTAAATCCTCAAGGTGTACATCTGCTCATTAATTTTTTTTTTTAAAATCATAACAGGAATCTCAGGGCAAAAAAAAAATGGGTGCAAGCAATTAATCACCTTGAAGCCCAGCTTTGGTGAGAGAGTGCTGATCAGTGCCAATCCAGCCGGTGCCAGTCTAGGCTATTGTCTCTCTCTGTTCAACAACCTCAAAGAGCCCCCAGCTTCACTGTGATGAGTGTGTGGTTTTCTGAACTTCAAATTGTTCCCTAAGATTTTTTCTACACCAGAGACAACCCATTTTTCCAAATTCTTTCTAAGGGTGGTGGTCATTGCTAACAATCTACATCGCTAGGTTCTTTCCAAGGGTGGTGGTTGAATCATTAATCTGCTCCAGGAGCAGTGCCTGCAAGACGTCAAGCACTATTGTTGTGAGTGCCAGTGACACTGACCAGTGAGAGGCTGGAAGCCAGCTTAGAGTTCTCACACAACTCATATGTTATGAGGGATGTGGTGACCACAAGGACACCAAGCAGAGCTATGCTCCATAACAGCATGAAGTCCTCAAGGCACACAGCCTTTGTGGTTATGCCTCCTGAAGCACACCCAACATGGTTGGGCCACATTCCACGAGTTCTAAAGCTGTTTTGCTGCTGTTCCTCCTGCATGGCCTCCGACAAGCCTCCTTTATGCCGGTAATGTTGCACAGCCTTAATCAGTGTTACAATAAGTGCCCTCAATCTAGTCAAGCTGGCCTTCAGGATGAACCAACCATACGCAGTGAAAAATAAAGAATGTGGGTGCTAAAGGTCATGAGGAACTTTTAGGATGTCCTATGTCTTGTTTGGGGCACTGGTTATACAACTGTATACATTATGTTAATAATTAAGGACACTGCAATGTATTTAGTATAAAGGAGGTTTATTGTGGGAAAGGAGGAGGGAGGAGGGCACCCATGACTGAGAGAAACTGAGAAAGAGTAAGAGAAAGAGAATAAAAGAGCTAGGGAGGTTGGCAGGGTCCTCTTATCAGGCACACATCTGGTGGCATAGACAGATGATAATGTCAGAGGTTGCTAGGATCCTGAAAGACAGGCTAGTGAGACCGCCTGTACAGTAACAGTATAGACTGACCTTAAATCCTCAAAATTATAAAACAGCTTTTGATGGTCACTACTTCATGGCAATTCAGTGGATGTAGAGGGCACAGTGGCCAAGGACCACCATATGGAAACCTGGAGTGAGGCCTCAAGAGTAAGTATGGGCCTGACTGTAGCCAGTCTGACAAGCTGATCTCTTCTCCAGCTGCACCAGTAAGAATGGCAATATTAGCCTGGTGGTGGTGGCGCACACCTTTAATCCCAGCATTTGGGAGGCAGACACAGGTGGAACTCTGTGAGTTCGAGGTCAGCCTGGTCTACAAAGCAAGTTTCAGGACAGCCAGAGCTACACACAGAGAAACCCTGTTTTGAAAAAAAACAAAACAAAACAAAAATTGTGTTTCTGGTGCTGGAGAGACCGGTCAGCTGTTAAGAGCACTTGTTGCTCCCAGCCCATGCAGAGCAGGGAGCTGGATTCTGCCGCAGGGCTTTGTGGGAAGCATGTGCCCACACTTCATTCCAGGTCTACAGAGAGTAGGATCCTATTCCCATAGGATACGCAGAGACCCACCTAATGCCATCATCTACAAGGACAGGATCAGAAAGCTATGGGAACTTCCACGGAAACCTCTCGATTGGCTGGTTCATGCCCTGTGTGACACCCTCCCCCTCACTCCTCCCAGGTTCAAGGTCATCATGGGACAGACACAAAGACATGCAGGAGTCTCTGTTGTCCCCTGAAGCACCAGGCCACCTGGACACAGGTGTGCAGCCTGAGTTTGGGATCAACATCTCCCAGGAGGCAGGCATGCAGAGCCCCTCAGAGTGATGCTCCTTCCCTGGGGAGAAGCACAGGCCAGGCTTTGCCTTCCTGCAAGGATGATTTGACCTCCTTCCTGGGCAAATTTCATTTGCATCCAGCTTAGGGCCAGGGAGTGAGACCCTTATGAATACATTTGCATAAAACTGCAGTGTTGGCTTCCTTTCCAGAGTTCACAGAGCACCCTTTTGACAACTGTGGAGTTGGTTTCCAGGAAAGCCAGAGGGAAGGTGCAGGACTTGGGCCTTTTCTCTCTCAGGATGAGGACCAGTGTTGAAGGTGAGGCAGACATTTCCCTCAGCCACTGGACTACCAGGGAGAAATGAAAGTCCTGGGGACACTGAGGCATGCTAAGGATGAAGGTCCCTGCAGCTGGTGCAAGCCCTGGGACTCAGTGGGGACAGGCTGACTCAGGGCGGGGGCAGAGCTGCAGCTGGAGCATCTGAGGGAGCTGCACCCCCAGGACCCCCATCAGATGCTGTGAGATGTGGGCTTCTGTCAGAGCTCTTTGTACTCACTGGACTCTGATCTGCTGCTGTGTCCAGACCCTGGCCCTGTCACCTCTCCCTTGCTCTAGCCCTCCGAGGTGTTCCTCTAGTTATCTTTGGCCTTGGGTGTCTCTGTGTCACCAGTGTGGTATTAAATGAGTCACACAGAGCGTTGATCAGTCGCTGTTCTATGTCTGTGTAGCTCACATGCCCCACGTCAGTCAAAGAACAGCATTGAGAGCTGTGTGGCCACAGTAAGCATAAGCCCACGTTAAGATAAGGTTTCCAGGGTGACCTCAGCCAAATCCAGCTGTATCAAGGGCCTTTGTTTCTCTTTCTTTCTTTCTTTGCATCTGAGAAGACAATCTCAGATTTCTCCTTCCACCTGTGAGTATCAGGGCTGTCCCACTTGGTGACAACAGGAGTCTGCATCCACTGAGCCACCTCACTGACCCTATGTCAGAATTTCAACATGGATATACAGTGAGTCCTCTGTGTTCTCGGAACATTGCTGATTCCACAGGGAAGACACCAATTGATTATCCAATAGCCAGCCCTGAAAATATATATATATGAGAAACATTATACAGACTGAGCAGGCCGAATCTAGGAATATATATGTGCATGCACATACATATATGTATGTAATAACAGTTAGTGGGGAGGAGGCAACGAGTTTGACGATGAAGAAAAATGTATGGGCAGATTTGGAGGGAGAAAGGGGGAACAGAAACCAATGTAAGTATATTATAATCCTTAAAAAAGTAAATATTTTTTATTATTATTTTTTGGGGGGGTTGTTTGTTTGTTTGTTTGTTTGTTTGTTTTTGAGACACGGTCTCTCTGTGTTAGCCTTGGCTGTCCTGGACTCACTTTGTAGGCCAGGCTGGCCTCGAACTCACAGCGATCTGCCTGCCTCTGCCTCCCGAGTGCTGGGATTAAAGGCGTGCGCCACCACGACCAGCTTATTTTTTTTGGTTTTTGAGACAAGGTTTCTATGTGTAGCCCTGACTGTCCTAGAACTCTGTAGACTAGGCTGGCCTCAAACTCAGAGATCCACCTACCTCTGCCTCCCAAGTGCTGGGATTAAGGCATGGGCCACCACTGCCCTCCTTGGAATATTTTTTCCTTTTTTCTTTTTCTTTCTTTCTTTCTTTTTTCTCTTATTTCTTTTCTTCTTCTTCTTCTTCTTCTTCTTCTTCTTCTTCTTCTTCTTCTTCTTCTTCTTCTTCTTCTTTTTCTTCTTCTTCTTTTGGTTTGTCAAGACAGGGTTTTCTCTGTGTAGCTCTGGCTGTCCTAGACTGTTTTGTAGACCAGGCTGGCCTCCAACTCACAGCAATCCACCTACCTCCCAAGTGGAGAAATAATATTTTTAAAGTGTTGAAATTCTAGTATCTGGGCCTGAGAGATGGTAAAATGCTGCTGTCTGATGTCCTGAGCTTCATCTATAACACATCTCCCTCCACACACAAAATGAGGAAATAAAAAAGAAAAAAAAAAACAAATCCTAGAATCTTTTAACTGGAAGAGACCTTTGTCATATGACTGTGTCTCAGTCTTGGTACTCATGAGACTTGGTCCCCAATTCCCTTTTCTATGAAGTAGGTCTGTGGGGAGCTCAGATTCCTTCTGTGTTGCTTCTTTGTAATTAGAGAAGACTCAACTTCCTGAGGACTTGGGCTCGGCTGGAAAAAAAAAATGCCCCTGGGAGCGGTAGGCTTTTTTTTTTTTTTTCTTCATAGTGGCCTTCTTTCCTGCTGTGGGCTGCTAAAATGTATCCATGTGACATTTTTGTGCTTTCCTTTTTTTTTTTTTTTTTTTTTTAGATTTTTTGAGACAGAATTTCTCTATGTAACAGTCCTGGCTGTCCTGGACTTACTTTTGTAAACCAGTATGGCCTCGAACTCACAGAGATCTGCCTGTCTCTGCCTCCCAAGTGCTGGGATTAAAGGCTTCAGTCACCATGCCGGGCTTGTGCTTTCCCTTCTGTAGTTAGCTTGTTCAGTAGCCACTTCCCTTAGCACCGGGAAGCCGCTGTCCGGTGTATGAAAGCTGCGTACAGCAGATCCTGCGCTTGCAGAAGGGCTGGAGCTTGGCACTGAGATGGAGCCCTGGGTGGCCAGCTTTCCTAAGAAGCTCCCTCACTTTCCAAGACAAAGAGAGCTCCACCCCTTCCTCCATGCCACCCACTCATCACAGAGCGAATGTCTGTGTACCTTGCAAACGGGAGCAAGGTTCTCAACACTTCTGGAGTTAAGTGGCAGAAAGATCATGTGTTTAAGGCCAGCCTGGGATAAGTGATAAGACCTTGTGAAAAGAGAGGGAGGAAAGAAAGGAAGGAAGGAAGGAGGGAGGGAGGGAGGGAGGGAAGGAGGGAATAGAGAAAACCGAGGGTGCTTTCATATTCACTTTTTAGAAAGAAAGAAAAAAAAAACACCAATAAACTGTACCCACTTCTTGGATTTCTGTTGAGAAAGGTGTGTCAGCACAGAGCTGAGCGAGTGACATGTCCACACTGGGACAAGGTATGTGGCACTCTAGCCAGGTCAGGCTTCTCCTCCCATAACCTTTGGCTCTAGCATGAGTGTATGGTATAAGCTGTTTGCTCTGAAAGCTGAGTTAACCCTGTGCCAACTTGGCTTACGAAATATTTCCCAGCAATTTATAACAATGTGTTGAAAGGCACAGCCAGGCCAAGGGCCTTTTAAACTTGACTTGCCTAATTTCTGCAGTTAGAACAACAAGGTGGAAAGCACATCAAAGTGGACTTTCAAAAGGCTTTCCTGTCCTTTCGTAGGGTCTCAGCCAGGGAACAAATGAAGGCCCACATGTGTAGGTTTATAAAAACATATGAACAGACTGCTACATGAAGTAAGATAAACATCTTTCCTCTTATCTGGACATTTTCTGCATCCCTAATCTTGAAGGCTATGAATGGATTCTGATCTCTCAACCTGATCCACCATTCCACAGCAGAAGGGATGCTACAGGCAGAGCTGGGCTGCAGATGGCTCCTCTTCTAGTCCAATGCTGTCTGTCCTTGGTGGCAGAGTTCTTGCATGGCCTCCTGTGAATGCTGTAACTCTCGTCCTTAAGTTCCCGTCATATGTCCCTAAAATGGTTCTAGTGCCTACTTGGCTATGCATGGACCACACCTCCCAGGGTGTGGGAGGCCGCACATGGGCACTTCCTATTATGAGGGACATTTGGGTAAGGTGTTCCAGACTGTGGTCTAAAAGAGAGAACGTACATAGAACATCTCCCGTTCTCATAGTTACTGCCATAACAAAAGTAAGAGCCAGGGCATTAAAAGTTGGGGGTCAAAGTGGGGGTTCTTTGCGTATGTCCATGAGGATATGTACTATCAACTTTTTTTTTTTTTTATCAAAGTAACACACATGCATGGAATAGCTCAAATGGTGAGCATTTAGAGGAGGGACTTCCCTCTTCTCTTTGCAGCACCTACACATGGAATATTTCCTAGTACCCTGCTGGCTCTCCAGACACTTGCCTTGACAACCCTAGAGCCCGCTGTGACAGTCAGTCTATGAATCTGTGGTGTCCCTTAGTAGATAAGTCACCTAAAGCTCTGGGGATTTTGTGAGGACGTTGAAAGGAGTTTTATTTCAAGTTTTATTGGAATTAGATTGCTGCTGTTGTCTTGCATCACCTGCTCTGCTCTTTTGCGTCCAGCAGGGTGTTCTGAGGCACACCACAGCCATTAGCTGACGGGCCCCGTGCGGCTTTCTTTCCCTGGAATGTCCTTATTAGCCAGTGACTGCGATCTGGAACGATGCACCAGTTGTCCTTGTAGGTGTCCCTTTAATTTCTGTCAGTCTGGAGCAGGGTTTCCTGGCCTCTCACGAGCCTGCCGCCACTGGACTCTGGAGACCCTGGCGTTTTCAGGCTGTGTCAGTTACACCTAATGTGGTGCTGCTTGAGAGGGGTCCAGGCTATGCAACTTCCACAGAAGACTCAGAGTGCCTAGGCTGTGTTTACTGCATCATCCTAGCTGGCATTGGACTTGGATTTGTCCTGTGCCTGGGCACAACTCCATCATATGATTAGGGGAAGGAGGTTAAAATTTATCTAAAGAGGGTCTAGAGAGATGTCTCAGTGGTTAAGACAGCCTGCCACTCACATGGTAGCTCACAACCGCCTGCCACTGCAGTCCTAGGCACCAGGCATGCATAGACATACATGCAGGCAAAACATCTATGTGTACAAATAATTTTTAAAGTGATTCTTTAGGAGGATTCTTCAAAATTACTGAACTATTCCTTTCCCCGCCAAATAGTCACCTTCTCCATGGCACTTGAGCTTCTACAAGGCTGCACTGCCTACCCCGCCCCCCCCCCCCCACTGTCATGCAGTTGCTGTACATGGAGCCCTCTCATCTATGTACTACGCTCATCGTCCATCTAACCTGCTCCATGAAGACACCTACTTTGTTTCCCTAGCAGCTTTGGCTAGAAACTGTTCATAAAGAATCTGGAGGGGGCGTTGGAGAAATGGCTCAGTGGTTACAAACACGGACAGCTGTTCAAAAAGTCCTGAGTTCAATTCCCAGCAACCACCTGGCGGCTCACAGCCATCTATAATGTGATCTGATGCCCTCTTCTGGCCTGCAGGTGTACATGCAGGCAGAGCACTGTATACATAGTAATAAATAAATAAATCTTTTTTAAAAGGTGGGGGTGAGGGGGATGGCCCTAAAGAGCACTGGCTGCTCTTCCAGAGGGCCTGAGTTCAATTCCCAGCAACCACATGGTGGCTCATAGCCACTTATAATGTGATCTAATGCCCTCTTCTGTCATGCAGGCAGAGCACAGTATACATAATAAATAAATCTTTAAAAATAAAAATAAAAATAATCTGGAAAGAAGAATAGAGGAGGAGAGGGAATGAAGAGAGGAAGGCAGGGGTGGGAGGAAAGTGGAGGAGAAGAGAGATAAAACACTCACAAATTATGGGCACCGTGGTACTGGTAGGCAGTTCGTCTTAACTACATATTAGAAAGTTCTCTGATATGAATCAGACAATGAAAGCGCATATAATTCTAAGTCTAATTCCTTTGCCTTGCTGGGAAGACAAGATTATATTGTCATTAATGGAAAAACTGAGAAGGTGATTTCTTTAGGTCGTGTGGCCCATGAAATGGCGCGCTGAGAGAAGGAAAGTAAAGGTGAAGACCGTCTTCTCTCCACGCGCCCTTGGCTTAGGAATGAGGGACAGGCTTAAACGCCTTCACAGTGTGATCTGAGGCTTTAGCAAGAGCCCCCAAATATCCCTGGGACAGAATCTTCCCAGTGGATTTGTCACGCTGCCCATCTGCCCTGCTGCATGCACTCAACCTTGTTACCTAGTTTGGGAAATGAATGGATAAACAAAACAATACCACTTCCATGAAGTCTTTGTTATAATAACACACATTTATTGTCCGAAAATCGTCAAGGTTTAAAACGAGAACTCCTTAAGTATCCCCCATGCTGGGGTGCACTAACAAGGTCAAGAGAAAAATACCTAATGAAAGTTACCTTGGCCCAGGTACCTTAAGAGAGGCAGCGATAAGCCAGATGCAATTGCAAATATGATGAAAGCAAATACAGGAGGCTTAGAGGGGCTCCAGCGTGGGGAGGGAACCTGGCAAACTTCCTAGAGACTTGAAGCAAGCAGGGATTAGCTAAATCAGTGTTGGTGAGCGAAGGATCAGGGTAGTAGCGTGATCTGGTAAAGGGCAAAAAATATTGTCTGGTTCTGCCAGTGGAGCATGATGGGTATAAAGGGAGCATGCTCAGAGTTGAGAGGGAAAGGCGCAAAGCAGGAAGGCACATCATCCCAGAGGGTCGACAAGGACAAATCAGACTTCACCCCGAGTTCAAGAGAACCTGATGAAGAGTTTTCAACAGGGAGCCTGAATGCACAGATTGTCATCTTCCAAAAATCACTCCGGATGCGACATGGTCAGTGGGCTGCACAGCACAGCAGTAAGGAAGCCATTTCTGTGGTCCCAGTGACAGATTCTGAGGGCCCTCACCAGACACTTGAAAATGTTTATTTTCTCAGAGGAGAAAACAAACAGCTTGAGGTCTGAAAAGGAGGCGAAGGGCTGGGGTGTAGCTCAGGTGAGTGGGTGCATGCCTAGCAAGAATAAAGCCTCGACGTTGACCCTCTGTCCTGCCTCAACCAATGGTGGTGACACATACCTGCAACCCCGGCATCTGGAAGACAGAAGGAGGAGGATCTAAAGTTCAAGGTCACCCTGGGCTACATGGCAAGTTCGAGACCAGCTTGGGCTATATGAGACCTTGCCTCAAAAAAAAAAAAAAAAAAAAAAAAAAAAAAAAAAAAAAAAGCAAAGCAAAACAAAACAAAACAAGAACAGCAACAAAAGACAGAGAAAGAAAGGTCTTATGAGACCTTGACAGGAAGACCATTTGGAAATTCAGGGCACGGGGCATCTGAAGTGGGAGGGGCACATGGAGGTAACTGGGTAGGTGGGTGGGCTGCAAGGAAGTAACTGAGTGTTGCGTCATTTGTCTTAGGTCAGGCCAACCCTCACTTGCAACGAAGACTTACTGTCAAGGCTGGGAAGACCAATGGAACTCACCTCTCACGGCCAGATTACATAAGGCCCTTTCCCAAGCATCCAGCCGAATCCCTCTTGAGCCATCTCTTCACCTCTGTCTGTTGCTCAACCTGTGTCTGCAAAGAAGCTAGCCAGCAGAGAGCCTAAAGACTGTTTAGCTAAGAGGACCCAGGTTTGACTTGCAGTGCCTGCATGGTAGCCCATACTACCCCTTGCCAGTCCCCGGGGACCTGAGGTTCCCCTCTGGTCTCCACAGGTACTCAGCATACACACGGTACACAGACATGCATGCAGAAAACACCTCTACACATTAAAGAAATAAGGAAATAAACAAACATGTTCTTTAAAAGAAAGGAAGAAATATTTCGAGAACATAGAACAGAAAACCAGGTCCTCAAAACACCCCTGTCTTCCTAGGTCTCAGACCGAACTGTTAGCGGCCCAGGAGTCTATGAGCGCTGCAGCCGTGAGTCTGCGCAGTGCGCTGCTTCCCCTCGCAGCCGGTTCTCGGCTCCTCGGCTCCCTGGAGGCCATCTTTCCAGTCTAAGGGGACTCAGGAGAGTCCGTTCTTCTGTACATTCTATGTCCAGTCGTTTCACCACCTTGTCGTTCCCTCAATTACGAAAGTGCTGGCGCAGAAGAGGGCAAAGTGGATTGAGCAGACAACTGAGGTCAAGAGCGCAGAAAGCCAGATCTCTCCCCAGAGGGCAGACTCTCCAGGCACAGGCCAGGCTCTTCTTACTGTGTTCAGAAACCAGGCGACATCAAGGAACAAGGAAGTGATAGCAATGGTGTTTTTAGTGGACTTTGGCAACGCAGAGCTCTGTTCGTAGTGTTGAGATGATGAGCATCAGGAGATTAGAGGCAAATCGTCCAAGCCAGTGAGATGGCTCAACGGGGAAGCGTACTACTTGCTGCTAAACCCGATGGCATCGGTTCATCGGTTTGATCCCTGGAACCCACCTGTGAAAGGAGAGAACAGCAAGGTGTCCTTTGATCTCAACCTAAGTGCCATGGCACGCACACACCCAACGAATACATTTTTTAAAAAGACGGGTCTTTACTTCCCTTCTTCCTACCCATCTTGTCTGCCCGGGAATGGATTGCTAACACCCACACACTCCTTGCTTTTAATTACTACAGATCCTTACAGTGTAGCAGAGGGCGCTTCGGTGGGTCCCTGGCATGCACTCAAACAAGCACGCCCTCTCCCCCCCCCTCTCTCTCACTCTCGGTTTTCTCTGTGTAGCCTTGGCTCTCTTGGACTCACTCTTGTAGACCAGGTTGGCCTAGAACTCACAGCAATCCGCTCAGTGAAGTCATTATAGAAAATGAGAGAAGTATGGGGAGACCTGGCAATACTGTGACCGGGTTTCTGTCTAAAGGAGATCAGCTCAGACTATCAGAAACACCTGCACTCGTGTGTGCGTTTACTGCAGCCCAACTCTTAGTAGATAAGATAGAGTGAACCCAAATGGAAATCAAAGGACTATTGGCTAAGGAATCTGAGGTGTGCTATTTAGTCATAAATGCCATTCAGCTACAAAAAGGAAGAAAATCACTTTTAATTCCAGCACTCCAGAGACAGAGGCAGGTGGATCGCTGTGAGTTCGAGGCCAGTCTGGTCTACAAAGTGAGTCCAGGACAGGCAAGGCTACACAGAGAAACCCTATTGGCTCAGAGGTTAAGAGCACTGACTGTTCTGATGTTCTTCCAAAGGTCCTGAGTTCATTTCCCAGCAACCACATGTTGGCTCACAACCATCTATAATGTGATCTAATGCCCTCTTCTGGCCTGCAGGCATGCAGTCAGGCAGAGCACTGTATATACAATAAATAAAAAACAAAACAAAACAAAAGAAAAACAAAAAACAAGGAAGACAATCTCATCATTTTAACATCATGGGTAGACTGGAGGTGGTAGGGAGCGGGGGAGCATCTTTACGTGAAATGAAATAAAGCAGACACAAAAAGGTAAGCACTGATTCCACTCATATGTGGAATCTTAAAAAGTTGAGCCTATTTCAGAAGTTAGGAATAGTCGTAACTAGCAGCTGAGGGGAACAGGAAGGAAGTGGGGATAGGGAGGGGTTGGTCAATGGGTTTAATGTGGCAGTTAGGTAGCAATAAGTTGTTATGTCCTTTGGCTCAGTAGGATGAAAAAAGTAACAATGTATATGTCTCAATAATAAGTAGAAGGCAGTATTTCAGTACTCAACATAAAGACATAACAGTTGATTGAGCCTGCAGGATGGCTTAGCTGGTGCCACCAAATCTGAGGACCTCCGTTTGATCTCTGGTGCTTAGGGGTAGAAGGAGCAAACTGACTTCTCAAAGTTGTCCTTTGACCATATGTGTCGGTGACACATACTCTCCCGCACATACTCTCCCATACTCCTACAAACTTAAAAAATAGTTGAAGGTGATGGATCTGTTAATTATCTAATACAATCAGTACTCAACATGTGTATTAAACATAAGGTCACATTGTACTCCATAAATAAGTGTAACCATTATATCAACAGAAGTAGTTTAAGTTTAAAAAGAAAAGAAAAAGCAACTGGTAGACAGGTGGACTTATTATGTATCAGCAGTATTAGCTCTACCTGTGTTCATCTAGTTGCGCTGCTCACCGCGGCACTGGAAGAGTCATGTCTACATAAATATCAGAAAGCTTTGGAGTGCACGTGTCTGTGTGAGATGGGCAGGCTGAGAGTGAGGCAGACAGAGGCAGGGCGACTGTGCCGGAAATCAAGGCAAATGAGGCATAATTAAAAACACAGCGACACAGACCCATGTGTCATCAGGCCAAAATATCACCAGACAAGAACTAACGTCTGACTCGTGTGCAGCACAAACATAACTGTTCCCGAGACGAGCCTGGCAGCAGGTGCACACGCCAATGTGTTCTTTGTTGTTGCTTATTATTTATTTTATCAGCACGAGTGTTTTGCCTACATGTATGCGTGTGAACCACGTGCTTGCCTCGTCGGACGACCTAGGATTGGAGTTTCAGACCCTTGTGAACTGCAGCGTGGTTCTGGGAGTCAGACAGAGCCCTCTGCAAGTGCAGCCAACACTGTTAACCGCTGAGCCATCTCTCCAGCCTCCTATATTTGTTTTTAAGTTATACCGGAGGTCGGGAGGAGCCCGTACTTTCACCCTACGCGGGAAGGTCACAAACACTGGTTTTATCAAGCTTCTCCTCTTCGTTTCTCCCGCCGTCATTCTAGTTTCGGAACGTGGACGTGACTGTGAAAGATTCTGGTTTCTGATCTGGCACAGCGGGGCTCATCTATCAGGAAAGTACACAATGTCCCCACGTAAGCAAGTAGGGGCGTGCTGCCCCCTTCAGGACACGTGGGCACCTGCAGCCCCTGGTTCTAATAAAGCGCCATCCTGAGGTGCGCGTAGCACTGTAGTGCAGTTCCTTTCCACTGTGCGGCGCTGCTGCTCCAAGTGTCACTGTCCTGAAAGGGAAGGACAGGAAAACTTTGCTACTGCAGGAACCAGACATAAAGAGGGATGAGGGAGATAGGAGAAGGGGGAGGTTGAGGAAGAAAGCTAGTGGGCTTTCTGTCCACTGGGCTTCCTTAGGCTCCCCCATCTGAGCCTTTCAATGAGGAAAGCCACCCTCACTCTTGACAGCCAGCTCTCGGGATGCTTCCAACAATTCCAAACCTGGCTCCCTGCACAGTCCCCGGAGGAACTGTCTTACAGAGTCCCACATTGCATCTCAAGGGAAATCTGGTTCCTAAATGTGGGGAAACTCCCATTCACCTCTCTCTAAAATCTCTCTAGATGATCTTAATGTGTGGTTTACAAAGAAATGGAAGCAGAGCCAATTTTAAGTGTCCTTGTAAGGTCAGTGACAAACAACAGAATTGTCCGTCCAGGCGTGGTCTCCAGAAGACAGGTGCACAGCTATTGGGAGACACCCACCGTATCCTCTAGGGATGTGCTTGCCCAGTGCAGCCTGTTCAGTTCCCTGCAGCCCATTTTGTGACCCATCTTGTCACTGATTAAAAGAACCAAGCAACACTGTCCCCCTCGCTGTGTGCTGAGCATCCCAGGCAGGGGAACAGGACAAGACCTGGCTGCTCTCAGCATCATTCTGATCCGGGTTTGAGTCCCTGACTTAACAATCCCCTCTCACTGTGGGATGATTTAAAATGTCTACTACCCTGAGAGTGGCCTTTACCCAATGCCTTGAAGAAAAGTGAGCCATCCCATTACACTCCAAGCCAACTCTTAGGGAACGAGAGGAATTTTTTTTTCAATGTTTGAGTTCTGAATCAGCAAAAGTCATGACTCATCTTTTCTAGGCATGACTGTAATTACTTCACTCCTTTTAAAATGCAGTCTTGCTGCTGAATTCTCTAGCTTCTTGGGAGCATGATTGTGAAATTTGGAGAGCCTTGTACCATGGATGCCTTAGGAGACCGTAATGGGAGATAGTCACCTGCCTCTGAGGCTGCAGCAAGCCTCAAATGTAATCCTGGGCTGTCCTGAACTCCCTGGCTGCCTGTGTTGTCCAGGGACTGACTATCAGCTCTTCCCAGCAGTGGGGACAGCTGTACTGCTCTTGTGAGGCCTGGTCTCTGTTGTGCCCTCCACCCCTGCGGTCTGAACCCACTATGCATTGTGTGTGTGGGGGGGGTTGTTTTGTTTTGTTTTTATGTCCTGCTCTAAGGACAGCTGCTTGCCCTCAGCACCAACATCCTGTAAAGAAAAGAAAACAAGGAAGTGCCCATCCTCCTGGGAATCAAGGCAGGTGGCTAATATCGATTTATTTAACCACCTTTCTCTCTCCAGAGTGACAATCTTGAAGCTCGCAGGGCTTTCAAATATTGGCGTTCAGCAGAGCATGCAGCAAAATTCTATTTCCTCAATGAGTCTGCAAGTTCCCCCAGGTGTGGAGCCTGGGCATCTGCGATTTAATTAACCACCTTCAGATCACAGCTGAAGAAACATCACCTTAATAGACATCTGACGTGGGGGGGTGGGTGGGAGAGGAGGGGAGGAGGGTAATGGGAGTAGGGATTAAGCATGGGGGACCAGGAAAGAGAACGGAAATCGGTGGGGGCATCTCCAGAATAGGGGCGGCTCCTGGGAGTCTGCGGGGACAACCCTAATGGAGACTTCTAAGCAGCAGAAGGGTTAAGGAGCCTGAAATCACCACCTCCTGTAGCCAGGTGGGACTTCCAGTGGAGGGAGGGGGTCACCAACCCACCCCTAAAACCTTCGACCCAAAACTTGTCTTGCCTACAAGAAGTGTAGGGATAAAGATGGAGCAGAGATTGAGGGAACGGCCAACCAATGCCTGGCCCAACTTGAGACCCGCCCCGTGGGACAGAGCCAACCCCTGTCACTATTGATGATACTCTGCTATGCTTGCAAAATCGGAACCTAGCATAGCTGTCCTCTGAGAGGCTTCATCCAGCAGCTGGTGGAAACAGATACTGAGATCCACAGCCAAACCACAGGTCAAGCTCAGGGAGTCTTGTAGAAGAGTGGGAGGAAGGATAGAGGGAGCCAGAGGGGTCAAGGACACCACAAGAAGACCTACAGAGTAAACTAACCTGGGCCCATGACAGCACACAGAGACTGAACTATCAACCTAAGAGCATGCATGGGCTGGACCTAGACCCCCTACACATACGTAGCTGATGTGCGGCTTAGTCAACAGATGGGTCCCCTAACAATGGGAGCAGGGGCTATCTCTGACTCTGTTGCCTGCCTCTGGATCCCTTTCCCCTAGCTTGGCTTCCTTGCCAGGCCTCAGTGAGAGAGAATGCATTTAATCCTGCTTGGACTTGAGGTGCCATGGTGGGTTGGTACCCCTTCGGGGCCTCCCCTTCTTTGAAAAGGAGAGAAGGAACCGGAGTGGGACGGGGCATGAGGGTGGGACTGGGAGGAGAGGGAGGAGGCTGGAATCAGACTGTAAAGTGAATGAATGAATGAATGAATGAATGAATGAACGAACGAAGGGAAAAATGATTTTCCTAGTCCCAGAGTATGCCCACCAGTTTTCAGGGGCCAAGGATCAATGCGCATGCGTGAAGAAGCAGGGACGTGAATGGGGAAAGAACTTACCAGCTAAAGACCTTCACAGTTTCTTCACCCATTTGAGACCTAATTCATATGCATTTTAAAACAAGTTCCTGAACAAGTAAAAGTTGCATGTAAGCCAATAGAGGGAAAGGCTGACTCAGTGACTCACACAGTGGACCAACGAGCCTGGGCTTCCTGCAGAGGTCCCCTGGGGGCCCACACTGTACCAGCTTCACAGCCCCTTTCTGTGACCCCAAACTAAACCCAAACCTCACTGAGGAGAAGCCGTGTGTGTCAGAGACTAGGTGCGGAGGTCAGAGGACAACTTGCAGCAGTCAGTTGTCCCCTCCCACTCTGTGGGTCCAGGGACTAGAACAAAGGTCAGGCCTGATGGCAAATGCCTTTAATCTCTGAGCTATCTTTTTTTCCAAGACAGGGTTTCTCTGTGTAGCCTTGGCTAGCCTAGACTAGCTTTTCAGACTAGACAGGCCTAGAACTCACAGAGATCCACCTGCCTCTGCCTCCTGAGTACTGGGATCACAGGTGTGCACCACCGCACCCAGCTCATCTGAGCTACGTTGTTATCCAAACCTACCACAGTTTTTGAAACAAGGCTCACTCTGTAGCCCAGGCTGGCCTCAATTAGCAAATACCTCCCTGCTTCAGCCTTCTAAGTATTAAGATTGTAGGCATGAACAGCTATGCTCAGCTCTGTGTCAGTTTTTTTGTTTTGTTGGTTTTTTTTAGACAAATCTTGCTGTGTAGCACAAGCTGGTCTAGAGCCATGAACTGTTCTGCCCTAGCTTCGCAAGCACCGCAACAACGCAAGCGCGTCACCACTCCTAGCTGAAAGAACGCAGTATAAAATATGAAGAAAAGAAGTGAATGGACAACTTACCAAACAGAATATACTAACAGTAAAGGAAACACACTAAAATGCTCAACACCATGAGTGGATACGGGGAACCCAAGCACACTTAATGAAGAGTGGAACACCCAAAGACCCACCCAACCCATGCCGTGTGTGTCGGCAATGAGTGGAGCTGCTGCTAAGGACATGAAGCGTCAAGCTGAGGATGTAGCTACACCCCGGCCTGTGGGGTTTGACTACAACTGGGGAGGAAGTTCACCTGTTGGAATGCAAGGCACAAAGAAGGAGAGCAAGTCTGATTGATCAAGCTCTCAAACTTTATTAGTCAGGCAGCAGCTTTTATAAGTCAGAAGGCAGGGAAGCATATTGCTATAGCAACCCAGCTGCAGGCTTTTCTCAAAACACAGGGAATTCCAGGCAGGGTCATAATGTCTTGCCACACAGGGTATCTGGCTCCATCTTTGTCTAGTCTAACTGCTAAACCATAACAGGGTTGCTCCATCGCTATCTGTCTTTAGTCTAACTGCTGACCCACAACAGGGTCAGCTAGTTTCTGGTGAAAGGCAAGCTCTGGGAAAAACAGAGACTTAAAGGTGCAGACTCTGACAAGATGGCTGAACATTGGCCATATGGCCTATTGTCCCCAACATAGCTGTGTTTGCCTGACGTGCAAGGCCCAGTTCATGAGGGCACACAGCTGAAAGCCTGGCACTTGAGAGGTGAAGGCAGAAGTATCAGAAGTTAGAGACCATCCCTGACTACATAGTGAGTTTGTAGCCAGCCTGGGCTACATGGAACCATGTCTATATAGCTAGCCTGGGCTACGTGGAACCACCATTTTGGAAAAGCCTAGCAATTTCTTAAAAGCAAGTTCATGTCTCACACATGGTTCAGCCAGTCCATTTCTAATCACATACCCAAAGTAAATGGAGTGTGTATCACTCAGAAATACCAAATACTTGTAGCATCTTGAGTTTTCATAGTGAACAGATAAACAAAAGAACTGGAAATAGTTCAATGACCATCAACAGATGACTGAAGAACAGGGTATGGTGTATTCACATAATGGAACAGTTATCCACAATGAAGAGAAATTAATTCATGATTAACTCAACAACACTGAAGGGTCTCAAGAGCTGAGACCTTCTTTTTTAAGACACAGAAAGAAATACTCTAAGCAAATACATACCACAAACTGTATAATTCCACTTATATAAGATTATTTAAAAATTAAGCATTAGTATGTAGTAACAGAAAGCACATCGATGCATGCATGAAATCCTCAAGGCTAGGGCGGGCAGAGTGAGTCAGGCACAGGTTAGCCTGAGCTACACAGTGAGTTGTGAGCCAGTCTGGGCTACATAGTGAGACCTCCATCCCAAAGAAAAGAAGAAGGAAAGAAGGAAGGGAGGGAGGGAGGGAGGGGAGGAGAGGAAGGAAGGGAGAGAGAGAGAGGGAGAGAGGAAGGAGGGAGGGAGGGAGGGAGCAAGGGAGGGAGGGAGCAAGGGAGTGAGGGAGGGGGAGAAGGGGGAGGGAGGGAGGGGGAGAAGGGGAGGAAGGAAAGGAGAAAGGAAGGGAGGGAGGAAGAGTGTGAGAGAGGAAGGAGTATTGGGGGTAGGTTGGGAGACACACAACACACGGCTCTCTGCTAGACTCTTCAGGGAGTGAACCGAGGAAAGTTGGGGAGCAGAGCCATGGGAAGAGGTGCTCAATGCCTGAACATCTCTAGCCTTAATAGCACAGTAAATTAGGGAACTTGACAAACCAGCAGTGGGGAGAAGCCCTGGGAGGCGTGGCTCAGGTTGGAGAGCTGCCCCGTGCCCAGTGAGAGGGAGCTCACCAGCTGAGCCAGAGCTTCAGTTTAAGACAAAGGCTTAGAAAGTTCCGCTGAGCTTCAGCAATGAACGCAAGCAAGCGGTCAAGAGCAGGAAAGGGGAGGGGGCAGGGAACCCGATGGTAGATGAGCGAAGGCAGCACTGGCCAAGGGAGATGCCTGGAAAACCCCCTCTTCATGGCGCTGGGCAGTGAGGTGTCCCTTTGAAAGGATCCTTGCTGCACCCAAGGCTCAACACTCACAAAGTCTCTGAACTGTATTCTGGGGAAATTCAGAGCAACAGTCACAAGACAATACCCTGGGACTCTGGAAGCTGGACAGTAGAATCCCTCTAACCCACAGGGAAGGGACCTGGACAATGCGCAGTATAGCCCAAGTCTCCTGTGAGTGACCAGTCTATAGATTTGGGCCTTGCCAGGCTATGTTCACCAACGACTTCCCTCTATGTGCTGTTTCTGTTATCACCAAGAACAAAACAAAACAAAATGCTGTGTTGTGAAGTGGAAGTTTCTGTTTTCCTTGAAAGTTCAGTTGTGTCATGTGATGTTTTTCTGGAAGCTGTCTTATGAGAGGACACGTGATGTTTTGCTGAAAACAGACACGTGATTGGGCACATGATGCTTAGGAAGAATCTAACTAGACCCCCACAGACAGTGGGATGGGTTTTTGGGTTTTTTTTTGTTTGTTCGCTTTTTTTTTTTTTTTTTTTTTTTTTTTTTGCATTGCTACACTGTGCAACGCTTTGCTGGGCTTCCCTTCATAGAGAAAACCGTGCCAGAGAACTTCTCGTGGTATTCCGGCTGATTCTGCCACTTCCACTGACGCATGCCCATCCCATCCGGTAGAGCCTTGCTGTTTCTGCTGGATTGTGCGGCCATTACTGACTCGTGTTGCTGTTTGGTGTTTGCTATTGGACTGGACCGCAGAGTGGAACTGGCCCAAGGAGCTACATCCAAACAGGTCCACAAGCCCCTTTTCCTATTAACCTTCTTACTCCCCTTCCTCTGGTCGGTGGGTTAAAAACACTTAAGAACCAAAAATAAAGTAGGTTTTGAAAAAATCTAAGCCTACAGTATTGTTGTAGGTGCTGGAAATCAAACCGAGGCAGGGCCCTGGGTGTGCTGAGTAAGTGCTCTACGGCTAAGTTCATCTCCCCAGCACTGGGTTTCAACTGCACTTGCTCCCAGCACTGAGGCTGCCTGATCCTGGGGCTTGAACTGATGGTGGTACCTGCCCCCACCCAGGTAACAGCCCGGCAAGACTCCAGCCCCGAGTACTGCGCAAGCCTGTTGGACCCTGGAGTCCAATTTGGCAAGGGGGTCGCTGTGAGAAACCCCTCAAGTCACACCAGCTGAGAGGTCTAGGTAAAATTTATTACTGACACACCAGAAGTCCCAATTGTTGATGTGCCAGGGTGTCTCAGCACTCGGGAGCAAAGGACCCCTAGTAGCTGTTACAGACTGCTTATAAAGGCTAAAACTGCAAGCCAGGGGGAGGACCTGACCTTTAAACTGATTGGTTGGGCTGCTGTATCTGAGGTATGTGAGCAGGATGATTGGCTCTGGCCGAGCCATGTGGGGGCTTTCCCCACGGGGTGTTTTCCTAAAGCTGCAGGTGGTATTTTGTTTTGCTGGTTTCTTGGAACTAGGGCAGGGGTCAAATGGCCCGAGCTTGGCCTTGTTTTTCAAGCTTTTAGAGCTCATTATTCCTTCCGTGCTTTTATCCTTTTGCTTCTAAAATTAGTAAGTTCCCCTTCTAGAAGAAAACCAGACAGATTTATACTCCCCTCTGGGAGCAATGTAGAGATCGTAACCTGAGTCCATCGGGCAAATGTTAACTTCTGAATGACTATTAAGCTCTACCACAGCCTAGCGCACTGGAATATTGTTAAATACATCAAGTGAAAGAGCACAGTTAATGGTGAGGCCGGAGAGACAGCTCAGCAGGCTAAACTCTTGCTGTGCAAGCCTGGGGACTTGAGTTGGACCCCTGGATCTCACGACGGAAGGAGAGAACTGACTCTCAAAAGTTGTCTTCTGACCTCCACACGAGCGCTGTGACACTTTGTGTGAGCGCTGTGACACTCCACATGAGCGCTGTGACACACCGCCGCCTGCTCTCACTCTTACTGCACACGTACACACAGTACAGGGTTTTAAAGGGAATATAGCTGATTGTAGAAATCCAATCAGTGAGGCAACCCCAGAAGTCTCGGTACAGTCATATAAGAACCATAAAACTGAAGCAGGATGATCCTGTCTTGCAATAACAAGCACTAATTCTACATTAATGACTTCCAGTGGGAGTGAACTAGATGAGACCCAGACAAGGCTTGCATAAGAATCATCGTAAGAATAGATTGTTTGGGAGGGAGGAATGGGAGGAGACAGGGATGGGATAACAAATTAGATGTAATATGAATAAATTAATAAAATATATTTTAAAAAATAAATAAAAGAAAAAAAGAAGAATAGATTGTTTTCTCTTTCTCTTACACAGACAGGATTTCTCTGTGTAAGCCCTGGTTGTCCTGGAACTCAGTCTGTAGACCAGGCTGGTCTTGAACTCAAAGACTTGGCTGCCTCTGCCTCCCAAGTACTGGGATTAAAGGAGTGCAAAACCACACCCAGCTCATACAAATATTTAATGAAGTGAAAGAAAACACAAATAGACCCTAAATGAATTAAAACAGAATATATGTAAAGAGTTGAATGAAATAAGTAAGTAAATACAGAATTTGAGACAGAAATAAATAAAGATAGGAAAAAAAAAAGTCGAGCATGGTGGTGCATGCCTTTAATACCAGCACTCCAGAGGCAGAGGCAGGTGGATGTCTGTGAGTCCAAGCCCAGCCTGGTCTACAAAGAGAGTTCCAGGACAGCCAGGGCTGTTAAGCAGAGAAACCCTGTCTAGGGGGGGAAGAAAACAGAAAAAGAAAGACTTAAAAAATCAAACTAAAATTTCAGAGATGGGGCTGGAGAGATGGTTCAGCCATTAAGAGCACTGGCTGCTTTTCCAAAAGGACCTGGATTCAATTCCCAGCACCCACATGGCAGCTCACAACTGTCTGCAACTCCAAGATCTGACACATGCATGCAAAACATGAAATAAAAATAGATACATTGTACCCAACGGTTGCCGCAACAACCAAACAAGGAAACCTCAACAGAAAGCCTCACCACTAGAATGGACCAAGTGGGGCATAGACTAGCAGGGATGGAAGACAGGCTGCATGGATTACAAGATTGATTCAGACCCTGACAGACATAAGAAAATATGAAAAATAAGCCAATTATTTAAGATGCCATTAAAACAATGTATATTGCAAAAGCAAAACAAGGAGATCCTCAGGCTAAGGATGAGTGTCCACCAATGCAACACGAGAGGCAGGCAGGTGCCTCGGGCATCCATGCCTCACTGCCCTCCCAGTGTGAACCAGGCTGTCATCACTGCAGGGAGGGCCAAGGGCTGGGCACACCCTCCATCTGCTCCCATTCTCCTAACTGCGTGGTGTGGTGAGCCATGTGACTCTACGTGACTGTTACTCTGAAATAGGGTATCAAAAGAGGGGTCGTGGGCTGGGAACTCGGTTCAGTGGTTAAAAGCAATTCTTGCTCTTTGCCTAGGATCTGAGTTCAATTCCCAGCACCTAGTTCTGGTTGTTGACTGCTATCTTTAAATCCAGCTCTAGGGCACCTGACACCTCCGCCCCTGCACGAGCATGCACAATCATATGTTCATATTCTCTCTCTCTCTCTCTCTCTCTCTCTCTCTCTCTCTCTCTCTCTCTCTCTCAGAAATAGGATGGATCCATTTCATAGTACCATAGTTATACATAACATTATTTAAAATGGTTATGTCTCATGTTATATGCTTTTTAAAAGATGATTTTTAAAAGATTTATTTAATTATTACATATACAGTGTTCTGCCTGTATGTATGGCTGCACACCAGAAGAGGGCACCACATCTCATTATAGATGGTTGTGAGCCACCATGTGGTTTCTGGGAATTGAACTCAGGACCTCTGGAAGAGCAGACAGTGCTCTTAACCGCTGAGCCATCTCTCCAGCCCCTGCCCCTCCAATACTATGTGCTTTTTATCACTAAAGAAATGAAGACCAACAGATGCAGCCCTGAGCCTATCGAGAACAAGGCCCTTGGGTTTAGTTTTCAGTGCTGTGAGGAAGGAGAGGCCTGGAAAGGTGAGCTGGTTTCTGTCATCTAGAAGACCGCTGTGGCTGATTTGTTCAGACAAGGAGACAAACAGCCAGTAAGCCCACATTTTGCTAATGTGAAGCGAGGTGTCTACTGACTTCATGAGCTAACCCCAAAACCCAGTCAGTTCTCCAAAAACCCCTCTGCAGTTTTGTTTTACTCTGGACTCCAGAAAAGATATATTTCATGCCTATATATTTTTCAAAGATTTATTTATTATTATGTATACAATGGTCTGTCTGCATGTACACCTGCAGGCCAGAAAAGGGCATTAGATCACACTATAGATGGTTACGAGCCACCATATGGTTGCTGGGAATTGAACTCAGGACCTCTGGAAGAGCAGTCAGTGCTCTTAACCTCTGAGCCATCTCTCCGGCCCCCGTGCCTATATTTTTAAGTGAACAGCAGGTGGTACTTAAATTATGTCTCCTTTTCCTGAGCTCCTTTTCTATTTCCATCAGAGAGGTCAAAGAGAATTAATTCATACAGCTTAGAGAGTCAGTGCAGAACACTTTTTCTTAGGATAAATGTTTGTTTGTTTAAACAGGACTTCTCTGTGTAACAGCTCTGGCTGTCCTGGAACTCTGTAGACCAGGCTGGCCCTGAACTCACAGTGACCCACCTACCTCTGCCTCTCAAGTGCTGGAATTAAAGGTTAGCACCACCACCACCTGGTGCTTTTTTTTTTTAAGTGGTGTTTTCCCTTCTAAGTAGAGGATAAGGCTGGGCAGTCCCCGTTTGAGATACGCGTAGACTCTGAGGCATTTGGAAAGCAGTGAACATCCACGATGGACCTACCTGGAGTCTCACTATGAGGCCAACTTTTACGGTTTGTTTTTCTCAATCTTTTCTGCAAGCCCCTCGTATTGATTGTGTCATTTTTCTCCATGCTTCTGAGGTTAGTGTCTTCTGCAGGCCAAGAGAAATTCAGATCATAAAGGGTCACTTAAGCTCACTGTTTAATCCCATTAGTCCAAAGTGTCTGTTTGACCAGATGTAACTCAGTGTCCACAGCTTCTGTGGCACTTAGAGAGTCAGTACGTCAGTCTTTCTTTCTAGCTCCAAGGAGACAGTTCTCCGCTCTTCAGTAGTTCAGCTTCCTTTTTCTGCACCAAGTCTCATCCCTTTTCTTGGGCCCAGTCCCTTCTGGTTCACTCTGCCTGTCTCCTGAGTTTTGTTCCATGCCAACAGCCCCAGCAGCAGGAAGCCTGTAGGTTGTTCACACCATCCTATGTAGAATTTGTTTCACTTCAATTCAAGGCGTCTGTGGAGCCCACACTCCCTCCATAGGTCATTGCTTCAGGAATATTCTGCTTGATTTAAAATTTTATCTTATGAAGACACATACACACACTCACACTCTCACACACACTCATACACGTGCACACACTCACATCATACATACACTCACTCTCACACACTCACACATGTGCATGCACACACATGCACACACTCACACACACACAGGTACACATAGGTATACACACCCAGGTACACACACACATGCATATGCATGCAGGCACACAGAAATAAAATACAAAAGAAATGCCTCCGCCATATGCTCCCACCATTTTGAACTGAGAGGTGCTACCAAGACCTTCTGACATTGACAGACTGGAAGGCTCTGTGAGCCAAAATATGTGCCTGGGTATGGGTGTCCACTGAGGCCAGAAGAGGGAGCTGGAGTTACAGGTAGTTCTAACAGGCCCCACATAAGCGCTGGGAACACAACCCAGGTCCTCTGGAGGAGCAGGAAGTGTTCCTACGCACTGAGCTGTCTCTTCAGCCCATGAGGGGTATTTCGTGCATCACAGTGGATTTGCAAGCAGAGAATGGAACAGGAAGCCAGTGCTGGGGATCATACTGCCACCAACTGGGGAAGAAGGGTTCAAAACATCAACCTATCAGGGGAACATTTCAGATTCAAATTATAACTCACCTTCTCACTTTTCATGTTTGTTTTGGGTTTTTTGTATTTTTGTTTGTTTGCTTGTTTCAGGAGAAGGTATTTCTGTGTAGCCTTGGGATCCTGGACTTGCTTTGTAGACCAGGCTGGCTTCAAACTCACAACGATCTGCCTGCCTCTGCCTCCTGAGTGCTGGGATTAAAGGCACCTTATTTTAAAAACATACAAGTGGTTTGCATCCACCAACGCCAGTGCATGGAGAACATGAACAATTTCTAGATTTTCAGGTCTAGATCAGAGCGGTGACTAGATCAGAAAGCAAAACAAAGCTCTCTGCTGTACAGTGACCCTATGAGAAGCTGTCACAATGCCAGGCTTCTGCAGCAGCAGCCTGGACGGCCCCTCGGTGATGTTCACTCAGAGGCCAGGAAGGGGCAGCTGCTGGGTCCCTCTCCTCCTCGTTTAGATGCCAAGTGCCGAGGGCTTTCCTGCAGCTTGGCTTTCTCAGCTGACCTTGCTGCAGTCACAAAGAAAGGTGGAGATGAGGACAAAAGAGGAGGACAGCAGTGGCTCTGTGAGCTCTCTGAAGTACAGATGGTGTGCCCCTGGCAGGAAAAAAAAAACTGTTCCTTGCAGAGTTCAGATTTTCTTGGGAGAGGCTCTGCCTGAACTTGCCTTGCACAGCTCGGAGGTGTACAGCTGCCCCAGGGTTGGATCCTGGGCCTTTGCCAAGAATTATTTAACAAAGGTTAGACTTATGCTAATGTGGGATTTTGAGATGTATTTAAAACAAGGAGTGTCTTTTAAAATGGACACATCTTTTTCTTTGTTGTTTTCAGTGTTGAGGACTGAACCAGGACCTCATGACAAACCAGGACAAACACTCTGCCACTGAGCTGCATCTCCAGACCCTTACCTGTCATCTATCTATAGGTTGTTTATCTATCTACCTAACTTTCTGTGTGTATATATGAATTTGTGTGCGTGGCGGGGAGCCTGTATTTGTGTGTTCACATAGAAGCCAGAAGAAGATGTCACCTAACTTTCTGTGTGTATGTATGAATTTGTGTGTGCAGCGGGGAGTCTGTGTTTGTATGTGCACATAGAAGCCAGAAGAGGATGTCAGCTGTTTTTCTCCATTACTCTCTGTGTATTCCTTTCCAGACAGGGTCTCTCCCTAAACCTGAGGCTAGCATCTTCTTGGCTAGGCTGGAAGCCAGAGGCCCTAATGATCCTCCTGCCTCTGTCCCCTTTAGAGCTGGGGTTACAGGGTTGTATAGGATTCCCCATCCTGTTCCCTGGGTGCTGGGATCCAAAATCTCATCCTTATGAATGTGCAAGTGCTCTTATCCACCGAGCCATCTCCAGCCATCACCTCCCCCCTCCCCTTATCCTAACTGGTCCATATACATTTATATGTTACAGTGCAATTCACGGGGACCATGGTGACTTCAGGTTCCAGCCACAAAGCTCACCTTCAGGAGGCTGAAGCAGAAGAAATGCCGTGAGTTCTACACCAGACTGGGCTGCACAGTGAGTTCTAGACTGCATAGTGAGAGACCTTGTCTCAGCAAACAAAGATTATATAAGACAGTTCATTTTAAAATTGTCTCAGATTTACTTACTGGGTTGAACTCCCTCTGATGAAAGAGACAGACAAGACTCCCCACTCCTGACTTTTCCTTTGGATGCATCTTGAAAGAACTCTTTCTCTGACTCAGTTCCCACTGCAGAAGGTCCCGTTTCCTGCAGTGTGCTAGTCCTCCCATGAGTTCACACTAGCTGCTTTTGTTACCAGAGTTATTGAAGGTTAAAGCCTTGACCCCCAAAAGCCCCAATAAACAAGGCTCAGAACCCATCCTTAACAATCCAATTAAATAGCATAATTACATTAAACTCAACTCAAGGTACGTATCATTTCTTCCATGCAGATGGATTCTGGAGATAGGCCACCTGTATGAACTTAAGGCTCTAGGCAAGAGTCTGGCCTGGTCTCAGTCATACAGATAGGGTACAGGTCATATGGGCTATTAGCCAACTCTGGTCCTGGTTACGAGAGCTTGGGGGAGCCCTTGCTGTAAGGGTCATTTAGATTACTAGCCACCTTTCGGCCTTGCTTGATATGTCCTTGCTCAACAGATAACACAGACCACTAGGCTGTTAATAACTTCCAACTCCCAGCTTTCTGAATGGAAGAACAGATTTCTGTCCACTCCTTTGAGAGGATAATCCTGTGGTCTTATCACTCCTATTTTCTCTGGAGATCTGTGGACACAAGGGCCTTTACGCTGTGCTTTCAACAGTCACAATGGGCGACAAATGACTCAAGATTAATTATTTGAGGTTCTATTTTTATTTATTTCTTACAGAATTTTGCGTGCAAATGGCCTCCTTTTTTTTTTTTTTTTTTTTTTTTTTTTTTTTTTTTTTTTTTTTTTTTTTTTTTTTCTTTTTTCCCCCAGGCTGTGTGTTTTAGAGAATAACATTTTTATCTGTAGTGGAATTTACACAACTTAAAGAGCAACTATTTTAAGCTACTTCTGTGGCAGTTCCCACATTGACAGGGTTGTACAACCACCCCTCTGGCTTTGAAATATCCCCAGCACCCCAAAGAAAATCTTTTAGTTGGCCAGGCAGAAATGAAAATATTATGAATAGACCTAAGTCTAACTATTAGACTGGTAAAAAAAAAAAAAAAAAAAAACAATTGGTCAGGAATGAGTCTTTCCCCAAGAATCTAGAGCTGGGAGAAGGAAAGGCGCCAGCCGGAAGGGGACTGATCTTCTGGATTCACCCAGGGGGGACATAATGCCAGAACCCCTTATGCATGCAACAGGAACCTCATGAGACCAGCCAATGGCGAAGCAGATTCACACCCATGACCTTCTATTTAAACTTCAATCTTGGGTTGAAGAACTATCTCAGTGCTTAAAAGCATTTGTTCTTGCAGGGGACCATGGTTAAATTCCAAGCATCCATGTGGAGACTGACAACCCTTGACTCTTCTGACCTCTGGGAGCCCCAAGGCACTCATGTTGTAAGTATACATACATGCAAGCCAAACACATAAAATAAAACAAATCTAAGCTCTCAAGTCTCACTTCAGGATCCCACTGAGAAAGGTGAGGAGGCTCACTGGACCTCTTTATTCCTCTTCCCAAGCGGTCATATTAACTATATCTCCTTTCTCACCTTTTTTTAACTGTTAATTTGGCTGTTTGTTTGTTTTGCTTTGTTTTGATGCCTTTTGCTTTTCTGAGTTATCCTGGAACTCACTCTGTAGACCAGGCTGGCTTCGAATTCACAGGGATCTGTATGTCTCTGCCTTCCAAGTGCTGGGAGTAAAGGCAGAAGCCAACACCACCCAACTAATTTGTCTGTTTTAATTAGCTTCTCAAGGATGGGTAGCTGAACTTGACTTCCTGGGGTACCGACTATGACCCCAAGTTTGATAAGAACTCTACAATGGCTTATCTTCTCCTTAGCATCCCTGGGAATCATCGATGCAACCTGAGTCTTTCTGAATTTGCCTATTCTGGGTTTTTCACGTAAGTCCTGCAATACGTGACCTTCTATGTCTGATGTAATCTAAACCCAAACCCTAACCCTGAGAGAGAGCGGGGGGGGGGAATATGAAAGGACAAGTTGTATACATCTTTGTGGCAGTGGGTAGATGGCCTCAAATTCTGACTACTTATACACCCTTATACAATGCATGCCTTTGATCTCACTAGTGAACTGTGCCTCATGATAGCATCCAGAATGTATGGATGTTAAATTCATGGCAGACTCTGATACTATATACAGGACTTGAGGACACTTTGCCGAGGATTCCAAAATGCTTTATAAAAAGACATTAGGGGACCGGAGAGATGGCTCAGAGGTTAAGAGTAGTGGCTGCTCTTCTAAAAGTCCTGAGTTCAATTCCCAGCAACCACATGGTGGCTCCTAACCATTTATAATGAGATCTGGTGCCCTTTTATGGCATGCAGGTATACATGCAGGCAAAACACTATGTAACAAATAAATAAATGTTTAAAAAATAAAAATAAGAAGGCATTACCCATGCCTCTAATGTGCCCATTGAGGTAGATGAAAATTATGTTTGCATAGGAGGATGTAGAAGAATTTTAATCCAGTGACAAAGCTATTCTGGCAAGGGCTTTGTTGCCCAAAGACTTTCTAGAGGTCTGTGTGGTCCAGCTAGAATGCAGACACCAGCTACACACCTTTATTCCTTCTGACTGAAATACAGACCTTTAATACCAAACAATGATGTCTAATTGAAGGGGAGACAAAGTGATGGATCAGAGAAAGATTTGACAGAATGAGTCAGAGATAAGATACACCCAACTCTCACAAGAACAGACAGGAAGGAGAGGCTACTTAAAAGAGCAGTGCATGGCGAGAGAGTTGAGTTCAGTTCGGTGCAGTTCCATTGACTGCAGTTGAGTTCGTGTAGTCAGTGCAGTTCAGTGGTAGAGTTCAGAGACAGTTTTTCCAAGCAGAGCAATTTGGTGAGAAGCTGAAAGAAGCCAATTTGAATCAGTCAGCTTGGAGAGGAACTTGGGCCAGAACAGCTGAGCTGAACTAGCATGCCAGAGCTCAGAAAGAGCTAGAAAGGGTGAATTTACTCAGCAGTAAGTCTTGGAGACTCAAAACATTCTAAGCCTAGTAGATGAAGGCTCAACGAAATGTTCAAGGTCCAGGCTTGCAGAAGATTAGATTGTCCAGAGGCTAGAAGCTTCCAGGCCTAGACCTAGGGATAGTTAGATAGAAATATTCTGGGCTCAGCCTAAGCCATGTATTTATAAAGCTTGGGTATGGCTCTCATCCCATCCCTTCATCTGAGGAAATAAAAACTGCATTTACATCAGGACTTGAGGTGTGACATAGTTAAACAGTCTGTCCAGTGGAATAGTCTCAACATGTTCCTCAAAGTCCATGCTTTGCAAATGCAATCCCCAGTGTAACAATGTAGAGTGGTGAGACCCTTAAGGGATTGTTAGCTCAAATGTGCTTTACCCTCATGAATGGATCGATGTTCTCAGCAAACATAAATTCACTGTCACCATTTGTTATGAAAGAAGGGGTCACTGTGGTAGTTTGAATGAGAATGGTCCCCAAAAGCTCACATGTGGATGCATGGTCACAGGGAGTGGCACTGTTTGAAAGGATTAGGATGTGTGGCTTTGTTGGAGAAAGCATGCCACTGAGGGTGGGATTTGGGGTTTTAAGATCCCAGACCAGAGCCAGTAGCTCTCTCTCTCTCACTTCCTGCTGCCTGAGGATACAGATGTAGAGCTCTCAGCTACTTTCCAGCACCATGTGTACTTGTATGCTACCATGCTTCCCTCCATGATGACAATGGAAACTGTAAGCCTGCCCCAATTAAATGTTTTCCTTTATAAGCATTGCCATGGTTATGGGTGTCTAAGATAGTCACATAGCAGGTCTGTGCTATTGTGAAAAGTCAAGCCAGGGGCCCTAGGATGGAGGCTGCCTGCTTTGGAGACCTCACAGGGCCTGTGTGATGCTTCTACAAAGAGGACTCAGGTTACTGAAGATGGGGGAGTGGGAGTTGGGGGAATGGAGAGGGATGTGTTTCTTTACACTTGAAGAAGCCTCGGAGTCAGACAGAACACACCCAGACACCAAATTTTCAGCACAAAGAAGATTTATTTACCCCAGAAGGGCAGTAAGTATCTGTCTCTGGATCAGGCAAAGACAGATGGTTGACTGACACATGGCCATTTTAAGGGCTCTAGCATGGGAAAAGAAGAAAGGGGGTATACCCAGAGAGGGTTGGGGTGGCTGTTTCTGATTGGCTAGGAAGACAACAAAGAAGATGAAGTAGCAGGTTTTTTGTCATTTAGCCTGGTGGGTTTGAGAGATTTATCAGGAGCAACAATATTACTACTATTTTTGTTTGGTTGGTTTGGTTTTGGTTTTGGTTTTTTCGAGACAGGGTTTCTCTGTGTAGCCCTGGCTATCCTGGAACTCACTCTGTAGACCAGGCTGGCCTCTAACTCACAGAGATCCTCCCGCCTCTGCCTCCCAAGTCCTGGGATTAAAGGTGTACACCACCACTGCCTGGCAATACTATTTTTTGATCTAAACAAAGCAAAATGAATGGAGGAAGAAAGGAAGGAAGAGAGGAGGTGAGGGAAGAAAAATATGAATATATTCAAATTACTTTCTCCATCCACCAAATGTGCCCAATTAATAAAAACAACTCTAAGCAAGTTTCCAAACTAAAACCCAGAAAAAAATCCTGCAACTCATGTTACTGATAACTCCTCAGGCAGGCTCCTCTTTCCACCAGGCCCAGTGGCAGGATCTCAGGCACAGTGGTACTTTGTGGAAGGAGTCAGGGCAGGCTTACAACCACTGTGAGCAAGAAAGGGGCATGGTACCTAATTGCATTGCTGGAACACCCACAAGAAATAACCATGAGAGGGGGGCTGGAGAGATGGCTCAGAGGTTAAGAGCACTGGTTGCTCTTCCAAAGGTCCTGAGTTCAATTTCAAGCAACCACATGGTGGCTCACAGCCATCTATAATAAGATCTGTTTCCCTCTTCTGGTGTGCAGGGGTACATGCAGGCAGAGCTTTGTATACATAATGAAGAAATAAATATTAAAAAAAAATAACCATGAGAGATTCACAGTCAGATCTGAGTTTCTCTTTAACATGTCATTTAAACTGAGCCTTAGAATCTCAAAAACAGTGTTCCTTATTAAGACATCAGTCTCCTAAATGAATCTGAAATACACATGAGGGCCAGAAGTATCCATCCAGACTTACACGGAGACTTGCAAGGATCAGATCTATGGAACAGAGCTAGAAGGGAAAGAAGAGGAAATTACATTTATTTCCCATAGGGTTTTTTGGCGGGGGGAAGGTAGGAGTTTGCTTGAGATGGGGTCTCATGCCAGGTGTGGTGGCACACACTTTTAGTCCCAGGACTCGGGAGGCAGAGGCAGGCAGATCTGTGTGAGTCTGAGGCCAGCCTGGTCTACACAGACCAGGACAGCCAAGGCTACACAGAGAAATCCTGTCTCAAAAAAATCAAAAAACAAAACAAAAGGAGATGGAGTCTCACTATGTAGCCCTGACGCACCCTCCCTCCTGGCACCTCCCAGTGAGTACCAGACTCCTCCCAATGACCTCTCATCCCATGATCATATGGAAGCACTGGTGCATGTGGACCACTTTGCTGGGCAGACAGGACGCACTGACCACGCCCCGTGCTCTCTGTTCTGATCCACACAGAAAGGATTGATAACAAACCCTCTTGTTCAGTGGTTGTTGGCTCAGTGGCACAACATGAACAGTTTGAGGTGGTTGAGATTATGCACTCGAAAGCCCTTCTGAGCCACGGTTGTTTCTAGAAACTTTGCTGGACTCTCCTAAAGTCCTTCATGTGACAGCTACACGGAGGGAGAGCAGCCACGGGAAAGAGTTCAACAAGGTCATTTGCTAGAGACACGGAAAACCCATGAGCATCGTGTCTGAAGGAGAAGGATTCCCCTGTTGAGGGAAAGGAGAAAGATCAGGGAACAGAGAGGCCAACCAATAGGAGAAAAGGAAAAGATGGGAGTGGGGGATCAAGTACCAGGAAGGTAAGAGTTAGGTATCTTCCCCAAGCAATCAGTCCTAGGTGTAGGCTGGTCTTGGAGTGTTGGGGTTGACCTGGAGCTTCTGAGTATTCAAATGTTAATTGCTTGCACCCCCCCCACCCAAGATCCTTGCTGTCCTACCAGCAAATTATTATGTATCCAAAATGACATCGTGTGAAACTTGCCTCCCAAAATGATCCCTGATTGGCTAATAACATTGCCTCCAGCCTGGGCTGGGCAGAAGAGAGGAAAGTGAAGGGAAGGTTCTGGGGCTTGTGGGATGAAAGAAGGACCATGAGGAGGAGAGAGGGAAAAGGGAAGGAGGGAGCAGTCTGCCATGGCTTAGCATAAGTTGGATACAACGGCTTAGAGCAGCTTGCACTGAGGACTGGGGTGACGGAGCAGAAGCAGCCCAAATGGAATATGTGCAAAGTGTTTATGGGGACTTTGGATGGAAAGTAGACAAGATAGCTTAGAGGGTTAATATCTACCCAGTTCCAGAGTTTTAAGGCTTATAATAAATATAACAGACCTCTGTCTTTTACTTATAAAATAGCAAGTTAAGGAATAACTGGTGCTGTATTAATAACCAGCTTTAATTAATATTAGTAGAATAATTAATTCATTTTACATATGCCTTAATAATTATATGAATTAATATTAAATATTAACATTTCCACAACAATAGAGCAAGAGTGTGTGAGGGGCACAAAATGGAGAAAAGTCTAATTACCACTATAGTCAATGAGAAATAGTCAGTGATCACTCTTATCAGAGCTGGGAGTAACAGGAGACAAAAGCAACCCTCTGTTCTATGAGCTTCTGGAACAGTGTCTCGCAGAGGGAGACACTGAGTGAAACATCTTCCTGGTCTAGATAGTTTTAGGTTTGACACAACGTTGCCTACAGTCCTTTAGATGTGTGAGTTGCTGTAGTTATCTAATCACTGTGAAAGCAGAAAATAAATGATAGTAATAGTCCAAGGAAGGCACAACAGAAGCATACAAGGAATTGGATGCACAGCTTATGGGATCCATCTTAAAACCTCTCTCAGGTTTTAAAAACTTATCAGAGGAGTTTCTTTTTTACCAACTCAAACATGTCTCACGCAAAGACTTCTGGTTCTATGATATAACAAAGTTCAGTGTCACTAAAGAAAATTATCTCAGCAGGAATCTCTTTTTCTACAAATAGAATGCCTTTTTCCCTAACTTCTCTTTGAGTTACAGAGACATCCCACTGTGTTAGCACAGCCATGTTCGACAGCCCTTACCTGCTTAGTATTGGAGCTCCACATCTGTGGGAGGTGGGGAGCTGGGTCTGATGCTGTCGAGTGATTCCTGCGGCTTCACTTCCTGGCTCTATTCCCTGCTTCTGAGTCACACCACGCATGCATGCTTTCCACCTGATGGTTTACGAGCCTTAGCACTTCTATGACAACAAATGTTATTTTTTTAATCTCTTTCCTTTAGCAATGTTTAAACCGAAGACAGCAAGACGCTTCTTAAGAGGTTTTGTTGCATCGGTCGCATTGGGTAGCTATGGAGACAGAGAACTGTTGGTGATAAAGGTCCTCACTTTGAGACATCACCAAGGTGTGGAGGTGGACCAAGCGCTCACTGGCAGCTTCTCAGAGAAGCAATGAAGGAGAAAGACAAGCGCACTAGGAACAAAGCGCAGAGAGACAGGGACTAGAAGAAAGAGTGGTCTGGTTTGCATCATAAATGAGAGTTGCCTTGAACATTTGACAAGAACACTCGGCAGAACTGGGCATGATGGTGCACACCTTTAATCCCAGCAATCAGAAAGCAGATGTGGGGATTTCTCCTCAGTGAAGAGAGCTTGGCAGCCCACTGCCTCAGCCTTGGAGAGGGCTGGGAGAGCCTTGGCGCCCAGGTCAGCGGGGAAAGAGGGACTGACCGCCCTGGGGCTGTGGAGACCAGAGAAAAAATGGTGACTCCCGTGAGCACCTCCGCAGGAGCTGTCCATGGTGACGATTCCTGCCTCAGCACACTGCTACAGAAACCTGACACCTTATGAGCCACAGAGTGCCTACTGCCACCAAGGGAGAAGTCGATGATGACAATTTTTCTTGCTTCAGCCTACTGCCTTCATAGAGGACTCTGTAAATTTTGGACATTTTGTAAACTTTACAACTCCCCAAGGCAGAAAAATAGCCAGACCTCTGCCCGAGAAAGTTCCAGCAGCCCAAATCCACCACCCCAAACCTCTGTAACTTCCATCTCCAGCCCCTCAGTAAGATTCATCCCTGATTATGCTAATTTAGGATGAAAAGTCTGGACAAAATCCCACCAATCCCTGATCAGAAAAACTGACCAGTCCCTGAGTTTCCCACTAAACTCCACCAACCCCTGAGTTTCCCTCACCAGCTCAGGATTGAAATGCCACCAATCCACACTCTGGAAATCCCTGCCCCCAGAAAGCTCCACCCCCTAAGAAACCCTATATAAAGGCTGTGCCTGACCATTTCCCTGCTGTGTTCTCTCGGGAGGAGAGGCAGCAACTCTTGGATTTGCACTTTGCCCCTTCCTGGATTTGCTCCCTCCAATAAATCTCTAAGAGATGTATTGCCTGCTGGGACGCCTTCATAAGAAGAAAAGAAGAAAGAAAAAACAAAGAAAGAGGAGAGGAGCAGAGCCAAGGCTCCAGAGTTCTCCAGCTCCTCATGTGTTGGGGCAACCTTCTCAGCCCTCAGAGTTGTTGGCACCCTTCTACCCGAGTGCCAGAAGGCAGGAGGATCACTGTGAGTTTGAGGCTAGCCTGGTCAATAGACTACAAAGAAAGACCCTGTACACACACACACACACACACACAAAGTTCAGAAGTAGGCTTTGGTAGCATGATTCAGTAGTTAAGAGAACATTAAATATTGACCCAGTTAGTTTATGGACCAGAGACCCAGATAACCCCAAACTCAGGCACTCTTGTGGTTCCCGTCTCCAGTTCTTTTCATCCTAGCTAAGACGGCGGCTTTGGACACTCTCTTCCGGTCATAAGCCAGGCCGAGGGCAGCCATGCAGTCGATGAAGAACGTGGTGAAGTTGATGTGCCAGCGGTACTCACTGGCGGAGTAGTCATAGGGGAAGGTGTGATGGTAGTTGTGGAAGCCCTCGCCTGGAACAGAAGCAAGGAGAGTGTTAGGGGCTCAGTGATTGCTGCTTCCTCTTCTTTGAACACCTCTTATCTATTGTGTACCTCAAACCTTGAAGAACCCCACTGTTGAGTGAACAGATGAACCCCCAGTCTTATATTCTAAAGTGAACAGACTCCTCAGAGGCATCTCAGGAAACCAATAGACAGGTTCTGCTCACACATGCCTGTCTGGGAGCCTTTGTCAGAGGAAGTTTCTGTTATAAGAGGATGCGAGAGAAGCTGGATCTGTAGGAACAAATTGTATCATGAAAAAATACCAGAGCTTTAGGATATTTGGGTGCCTGTGTTCAGTGCAGGGCAGAGAGTGGGGCAGGACATAGCTTTGCTTTTTAGATGAAGTAAGCCACACTGTTCTCCATAAACTGCTATTCTCTGTAAGGGTGGGGCCTTCAACAGGGTAGATAGCAGCTCTCAAAATTACCAGGAAGGTGTCTTGGCCAGTGTCAGGCATTTCCCTTAGCCTCTCCTGATTCTTGGGAGATTGTTCTGGCTGCTAATTCTCTGAACTTTGACTTTGGGGTTGCGGAAGCACTAAGAAAACAGAACTCTGAAAGTACTCAGACATCCCTCTAATCCTTGAGATTCTGAGACTCCTAGGATGGGGATCTTGCAAGATAAAGGAGAACAAATCCTGGATTCACAATCTTGTCTGTAATCCGTTTGGTGCTTTCCTGTTCTCCACATGGCTCTTCTTTCTGAACTGATTCCAACAATACTGACCCTTGTCTGACTGAGGGAAAGATGGCAAAGAAGAAAAGTCATTGAACCCTGAAGATAAAAACACCCCTAGAGAAAGTCAGAAGAAGAGAAAGAATGTTAAGAGCCAGGGGACCTCTGGGCATGGCATGGCTGTGGCAACCTTGAACTCATAGCATCTGTAATTGCTGCACAAGATCTGTCTGAGACTGAGTTGGTCAACACCTAGACATAGCAAGAGGAAGGGCTCATGGGACGCCACCCGCCCTGAGGATTTATATACAGTTGATGGTTGATAGAGAAGAGATAGACATTGTCATCAGTGGTGTAGCCACTTGCCAGTGTCCATGCTTCTGGGATATAACACCCTCTTCCAGATTCTACAGGACCACAAGCACATGCTGTACACATGTACATACAAACAAAAACACTCATGCGCATAAAAATAATCTTTTAAAAAATATCTCCTGTCCCAGCACTTGAGAGACAGAGGCAGGTGGATCGCTTTGAGCTCAAGGCCAGCCTAGTCTACAAAGTGAGGCCAGGACAACCAAGGCTACATGGAGAAACCCTGTTTTGAAAAACAAAATAATAATAATAATAATAATATCCCAAAGCAGAGTGTAGTAGCCCACACCTTTAATCACAGCACTCAGGGGGCAGAGGGAGGCCTGTCTCTATAAGTTCAAGGCCAGCCAGGTCTACACAGTGAGTTCCAGGCCAACCAGAGCTACCATGTGGAACCTGTTGAGACCCTAGCTAAAAGTTAAACACCAAAATACCCCAGAGATAATAGGGATTATATAGAAAACAAAAACAATGAAGGAATTTCTTTAACAAAATTACTCCAACCAAGACTTTTCAAGGGATACACTCCCTGTGTGCTCTGGGTTGTGTGTGGTGTGACTAAAGGCCCTAACACAAGGTTGCTAACTTCCACAGATGCTACCACAGGGAGGCTCTGAGTGGGACCTAGCCAGACCTCACTGGCTCTTGTCTGACATTTAAAACAAAGTCGCTGTCCCCGCCCCTCCACACACAAATGCATGCATGTGTGCCACAGAGAGAAAGAGAAAGAAAGAGGCAGGGGGAGGAGAGAAAGGGGCAACTAGGCTGTATGGATAACAAGGAGGACAGGAAGAGATCTCCCGGGAAAGCTATGAGAACGACCATCTTTGTCAAAGAGCGTGAGTGCCTGACTAGGAGACAAGATGTTAAACAGAACAAAAGGCTATGGGCAGCCAAGGAGGAGGCAAGTGGGCTAAAAGAACAGATACCGAGCGGGAATATTCTCAGAGATGAAGCCAGAGGCTGGCAGCCACTTGGAGCTCATAAGGATTCTGGAGTTGGAAAAACTCACGGTATAGACTCTGCTTAGTGGCCCAGGCCACACATCAGCCTATCTTATGCCATTTCTGTGAAAATCTAAGAATTTTCTAGCATAGCTGGTGAGGTTCCCCCCCACCCCAAACACAGTCAAATTAAGACTATAGACAATGGTGGGAAATACTAAAAGCTGGAGGAAGATTCAGGAAACTACAGTAGTGTGGCATAGCTGAAGTTTACGGAGCTAGGTCATAGCCATTTGCTTCCCTACACATGCAGCAGGCTTACATATATAAAGCATTACGCTTTCCTGGCCTCTCCTCTGACGTCACTGTTCTAGTTTATGCATCATCCGCCTCTGGCAAGATGCAACCTAACTCAGAAGCAACTGGCAAAGGAGAACCTAAAAAGGATTCAGTCACAGTTGGTGACGGTTTGGGAAATTAAAAACCAATGGATTAAGCCTCACTTTAGAGTGGAAACCTAAGATCCGAAGCCATCGTAAAAATAGGTTATAATATATGACGTCTCTGGCTTAGCCTTAACCCTCTAATCAACAGCCCACGGCACGTAGTCTTGATGTGAACTGGCGACTCACCCAAAGATACCACTGAAACCGAGGGGTTCTCTCGGGCACCAATGTTCCTGTCGTATGGCCGGTAGCCGTAGAGGTGGGCAGCACTGTTCACCAGCCAGGTAAAATTGAGAAAAACGCTGTACCGCAGGAACATAGCGATGTATAGGCTGTGCCAAAAGGTTTCACCCCAAAAGTACCAGGGTGCCAGTGTGGGCAGGATGATGCAGATGAGCACAACAGATAGCTTGTAGTGCCTATGTGGAGAGATCACACACTGAGTCTGTGGAGCGGGGCTACGAGCAAACTTAAGAAGCCCACACTCACTGGGCTGGGCTGTCTTCTCTCCTACACTATGAATACAGGAGGAATATATATTAGCTCACTCTTCACACACACACACACACACACACACACACACACACACAATGTATATGTGTGCTTCATCTGCATGCATGTATGTGCATCACATGCATGCAGGTGTCCAAAGAGGTCAGAAGAAGGTATTGGATCCCCCTGGAACTGGATTTACACATTGTAAGGCACCATGTGGGCGCTGGAAATCGAACTTGGGTCCTCTGGAAGAGCAGCCAGTGCTCATGACCAGTGAGCCATCCCTCCAGTCTTTATCTCACTCTTTAGATGAGAAATACTGGCTGAATGTGGGTTAGAACGTGGGGCCATTGACTGAAAAAAATCCATTGTTTCTTTTCACAAAGTGTAAAGCCATGCTGGCCAAACAGGTCAGGATCAAAGCCCAAGCTCATCTGTTAAGTTCTTCCCAGCTGCCTTTGGGGTCCTTTCTTGAGTCCACCTCCATCTGTGACACAGAATGCATGACAAGTATCTGTCTCCTGCTACCACCCACTAGAGCTTTGCTCTGCTTTCCAGGAGGCACACTGAGTGCTCCTGACCACTGACATCTCTCTGTCCCTCTGGAAGCTTTGCCCATGCTTCTCTCCCATGGCGCTGACATTCCAAGGGAGCTGATTGATATCTGTTGAGCAGTCTCGTATTCAACTTGTATGGACCCTGTCTGCATCCAGCCCCTTCCCTGCCCCAGGGCTTTCAATACCTAACTTGCTTCCCTGACCTTCACCTATCAATCAAGGGCTGGTTTCACCTGCGATGGGGCAACCTCTCTGAAGTACATCTCTGCCCTGCCCCATGATGCCAAGGACCGTGTTTATAGTGTAAGGCTTTGGCTAGTCTCATGTGCCGTTTGTGTTGTCTCTGTCCATGCACAGATGTCAGAATCACTGTTGTTTCTGAGGCTGCTTTTTTTCAACAACTCTTCCCAGCAGTCTTGGTCTTCATGAACCTTTCACTGTAGACAGCATTCCGCCTTACTTTTGGTTATTTGCACCCCTGCCTAGGATACAGGCTTTTCAAAGGGAAGGATTCCATTACTTCTCTGATTGTGTCCATGACTATTCTAGGTCAATGAACATTTGTTGCACTAAATTTGTTTCATGGAAATATCTCAGAGAGAAAGGAACAAAGCAATAATCCTTGCTTGTGCACCCGTGAAACATTAGCTAATTGAGTTTTAAAATGACCGTGAGCATGCAAACAGAGTAAAATCAGCTCTTATTAAATGTGTTCTATTAGAAAAAGTAAGGTCCCTAAACTCCAGGTGCCCTGAGTTTGACATCTTCCCCCCTTACTCACCTCCGCTGGAACATCACCAGCTTCTCGGCTTTCAGGTCAGACATGTCCAGCTGTCCGCCCTTCTCTTTGACAGCCGGGTGTTTGCGCACAAGCAGCCAGCCCACGTGAGAGAAGAAGAAGCCACGCCGGGAGTTGTGAGGGTCGGCGTGTGTCTCTGAGAACTTGTGGTGGGCGCGGTGATCTCGGGACCATTCGTATACGTCATTCTGGAAGGACGGGAAGGAGGAGGCCAGGACTGAGAAGAGATGCCCTCCCGGGGAGAATCCAGTGCCCAGATGTTACAAGGATTCAAGACCACACCTCAAAAAGTCCCCAGGACTCTGACCCAAAGGAGGTCTTGGGAAGCACCATCTTCTGTACACCTGCCCCTGAAGTATATGTGGAAAAGAACTTACAGTCTCGGGCCCAAGAATCACACTATTGCTTCCTTTGGTTGTGTGATAGGGAGATGGCAAAAGATGGGTGTGTGTGTGTGTGTGGCGATGAGGTCCACAGGTCCAGAGAGCAAAGCAAGGAACCCTAGTTCTCAAAGAAAGGGATGTAAGGCAGGCTTCTCAGGGAACATCTGATCACTGGGTCCCCTGGGATCCTAGGATGCTTCCCTATCACAAAGGTACAGCGACATTCACCCTAGTGCCTTTACAAGTGACAGCTCACCCAGCCCAGTGTCAGGGCCAGTGTGCAACTCAGGAGCCTCTGCACTTTTCCAAAGGACCTCTGGCTTATTGGTAACTCTTTCTACCCTTTCAAAAATGCATCAATGTCTCTTTTTTGGTTTTGTCCCACCAGGACACCAGGAGCCTTTGAGGAATAAGTTGTTAGGTAGAAATGATTGGACACATAAGGTGAGCATCTCAAGTCATGTCAAGAAAGAGGGACTGGTTTGATTTCCCATCCAGTGAGCTACCCTGAGCCCGATGCTGAAGTCTAAAAGCAATTATGGGCCCGTTACTCCTTTCACTTTTTTCTGTTACAACTTTTTGCCTCAGCAAACTTTAAGAGTTGACTTGACCAGCATGGCAGTCACTCCTAGGACCACAGGGTTTACCTGTCCAATCTCTTTGTGACCAAGTGCAAAATGGGGCTTAATCTCCTAAGACATTTTGAAGACTTAATGACTTCTTCTATGACACAAACACTAGCGTTCTACCTGCCATTGAAATGTTTTATTATCTGCAGCAGAGTCCTCAAGTCTGTGGCATATTACTTTTGATCCCGGTGGGGTAAGCGCCTTATAACTTGAGTACGGAGATACCTGCACAAAAAATGGGGCGTGTGTGTGTGTGTGTGTGTGTGTGTGTGTGTGTGTGTGTCCCCTCAGAATCCATCCTAAGGCGTTTATCGGTTAGCAAAGACCATGCCCCGACAAGAGGTGATTCCTCTTCCAGTGGACAAACATCACCTCTTTGCTCACAAGTCTGTTTCCCATCCCATACTTGAGATCAAAACAAAAACATGTTTACACCCACTACATATGAGCTTATTGTTCACTGAGTTTCCAAGAAACCGGAGTCTGTGGCCCATAAGGTAAGCTGAACAGCCACAGCAGAACAGGCCATATGATATAGAACATGGAGACTTCGGGGGAAAACACTGGCCCTATAACTGGAGAGTCTTCCAATTAACTCTACTTTCCCATCCTTGTGACTCTGAGATGTCCATGCTGTGTGGACCTCAGTATGGTGTATGCATTTGTGGTGACTACGGGGAAATGAGAAGGACAATGGCGGTCCTGATGGCTCTTTTTGAGGTGCTGACTGGCTGCACATTGCCCCCAGGCCTTCAGAGAGTAGACACACAGCCTCTATCGGCAGCTTCTTACCTGGAAAGCCATGGTGTTGGCGATGATGAGGAAGAGCCTCAGGGGTAGCCTGGCCTTGTAAGTTCGGTGGCTCCACAGGCGGTGAGCCCCGGCTGTGACGCCCAAAGCAGCAACTACATTGTAGATTGATCCTGTCAGGAGACAGAGGGAGAGTGAGTCACCAACTGTTGTGGGTCCCGTCTGCCCAAGGGTGTGAGGATCCTTTGCCAACTCTCTAGCCTCCCATTGTTCCCTCAGACGTTGTTAGTCCAGATCCTTTTCCCCTGAACCCTGGGGTGCCTTGGTCTTGATACCTTGCGGCTTTGAACACTTGAGTAGTTCCATTACGTCCCAGTCTCTACATAGAGATGGAGGAAAGCTCAGAAGCCCATGAAGCCAAGATGGCAACAGGGCTCTCACCGCCTGTCTGCAGGGGCAACAACCTGAGCCTATCGACCCTAACCTTCCTCTATATGTTCTAAGTCCTTCACGGCCACAGAATAACCCTTGATGCCTAAAAAAAATAGCAACCAGAGCAATTTGGCTTTATCAATTACAACAACCCCAATTTTAAGAGATATTGAGTCATGACAGGTGTAGGCAAATTCTGCTGGCACAATAACATTTGAATGTGCTGGCAGGCCACACGCCCATATCAGGGCAAGTCAGCCCTGCACAGAGTTTTTTGTTTTGTTTTGTTTTTACAGTGGCCTGAGCTTTACCAAGAATGTTAATATTTTCACAATTACGGCACACCTTGGCTGGTAGGTGTGATTACTTCTGCTTCCTGAAGAAACAGATCGTAGAAAAGATCGTTTACTGAGAATCACACTGTTGCAAAACTGTGGTGGTGGCTGCACCCCAGGTTCCTGTAAATAAGGCACTGTCCCAGTTGTACCTTCCATCGTCCAAGATCTATGCTGAGATCCCAAACCCCTCCTCTGCCACATCCATCTGTCAGTCTGGACACTCACTGCCAGTACACACTGTGTGGTCTGTCCCTCCCAAACCCTTGACTAACAGACAGCTCGGTTCAAATAGATTAGTTCCGTGACCTCCAGGGAAGGACTGTTTGTCTTCACAGTGGGTATGTTAAGCAACATCTTGTAACGTTGTTTTAAAGAGTGGGCTGGAAAGTTTTTCCCCTTTAGCCTTCATGTCAACTTCCCTGCAGGACAGAGGCTCTCAAAGTCACTGAGGTAGGAGAAAGGCTGGGAAAACACACCAGCAACCTAAAGAACACGACCAGGCACATCTGGTGCCTGGAAAAGCTGCATTCCTAAGAAAGGGGTTCTCCTCAGCTGTATTTCCCCGGCACTGGCTCCAAGGACCAGAGCTGACCTGCTGCAGCTACTAAAAGGATGAGGGCAGGGCAGCCAACTTCTACAGCACTAAGCCCCTAGAGACAGCTACCAGGAAGTCTTCTGTCTTCCAGAGAGGGAGCCCTGGCTCACCGCCCTGGCTTGCATGGTTCTAGTCCCTCTTCCTGATTTAAGAATGACAAGTCAGAGGGAAAGCTACTTAAAGTACTTAAAGGCACATGTATGTGTCCAAGGGGGTGGGTGGGCACGCCCTGCATCAGTCCACACCCCACGGATCCCCAGAGAGCTAGCTACCAAGTGAAGGACACAGTAGCAACGATCTTCCTTATTACAACAGCGTGAAGGTCAAAGTGTCTCCATAGGCCACGGGGGGGGGGGGGGGGTTGTGAGGGGGCCTCATCAGGCTCCCATGCCTCCCAGCAGGGACGCAGGGACCTTAGTTTTTCTTGTAGCACGCAATGCTGATGCAGGAAGCTTTGAGGCAGAAAAGCTCTTTTGGAGACTGCCAGCCCTTTGCCATACATCTATGCTCCGCCCTTCACAGACTTTACCATCCAGGCTAAAGGACCCTCAGAACAGATGCTTCTCTACCCCAATCCCACAAGGCTCCACTCCCAGCCCAGCTATCAGTATCTCAGGGAGTGGAAAGAAGATGCGGAAAAAAATCTGAGCAGAGAACTGCTACTCTTCTGAGTCAGTGACTATCTTATTAGAGAGTAGGGTGAAACCTGGGGTCCCGGCTCAGGAATGAAGGGTTAGGGTATTACCCAAGAGGCAGGTGTAGGCCTTGCTGGAGGGAATCAGTGTGATCCCATACAGGGCTCCCACGTGCAGCAGGGCCATAAGGATGATGTTCCTCCAGACGTACTCCAGCTTGGGCGGGGGCCCCTCCTCATCCTGGTAGCTGGGGTCATGTATATCTTCCTTCATTTCAGGGCGGATGTCTTCTCCACCCTGCTGAGGGCAGGAGTGAGGGTCTATGGTGGTGGTAGTGCCAGAGCTGCTGGAGACCTTCAGGCAGAGGGAGTGAAGAGTTGAGAGCAGGTACATGAGGTGGAGGGGGGAGGGTGTGTTTCTCCTGTAATACATCTAAGGCAGTAGAGGCAGAGACCCTGGCCACAGTTCTTGGGTCATATAAAGATGAATTATACCCCTAAATAGAACAGAGAGAAGTTCCCAGAAGCTACACACCATGTGTTGACAACAAAACCTCAAGGCAAGGGAGTAAAATATCTGTACCTCAGGCAACATACAAGGGGAAAAGCACACGCATGCAGAAAGGTACTGACTAGACTGGGGTTTTCTTTCCTTTAAAGTCAACTGTGAAAATAAACTGCACATCCCTCACATGAAAGTCATACAAAATCCAAAAAGATATCCAGTGTCTCTGTAGCTCTCAGCTCTGGCCCCTAGCAACCAGAATCCCACCTGGTGCCAAAGATCCTGTGCTGTGGGGTGCAGGGTGGTCCTTGGAGAAAAGCCGGCCTCCTGGGGCAAGTGGGCTGTCATCTTGGCTCCTTGGAAGCCTGGATCCTGATCTGTCATTTGAGAGTGCAGGATTCAGATCTGCAGCAACTGAGGGTAAATGGAACTTTGAGCCCAGAGGCCACTGTGTACGCCCAGTACCTGGCTAGCCGTACAGGTGTCACCACTCAGTCCTGCTGTGTGTGGCTCTTTCCCGGCTCGAGATTTAAAGGGCAGGTAGAGCTGGCCCGTGGTGACCATGTCCGGTATTTGCTCAGATATGCTTTATGACTGCCAACAAGGGATAAAGTGTTAAGGCACCCCATGAGGAGATGAAGGCTGAAGGCGAGAGAAGGGAGGGGACAGCCAGCAGAGCCCGCACCACCTGAGGCAAGACCATGGGATACTGCTGTACAGCCTAAGAGGGACCACCTTTGTCCCAGTTCCTAGAGAAATGGAGTGTTTCCAGCACTCTGGCAAGCTTTGGCCAGGGGAACTCATTATTCTCTTGTCTTGCTAGCTTTGGCACCCAGAAATCTGCTGTCCCACTAGCAGACAGCCCTTTGCTCCTCCATCTTGGCTGGAGAAAGCTGGGGTTCAGTTTTCAAACTTCATAGTGTGTACAACGTATTCTCAACATGGGAGACTGAGTCTGGGGATGGGAGCCAAGTTCAGGCCCAGGACTGGTACAGGTGCTTGGCAAATGTGTCACACTGGGGCAGTTGCACAGTGGGGACATCTCATCAGTGTCCTTCACAGTTCCATTTCTATCCACTCACCAGCTGTGTGTGTGTGTGTAGGGGGTACCTGGCCTCTGCCTCCAGATCTTGAGCCAAGAGCAGGTGCATAGCCTGCCTTCTTACTTAGCACTAAAGGCCAGTGGTGGCTCCTCCCCACCCACCTGCTCCAGATGCTCACCAGAAATCCAGAACGCTCTGACCACACATACAGTCACATGCACAGAGCTGAGCGTCTGAGCCCACGCTCAGTCACAGGACATGATCACAGGAGACAACCACCTCCAGGTATTAGCATCCAATCCCTTCCCTGTGTGCCTGCCTCCAGAACGTCTGCTTCAGCAGAGAGGTCTGAAGGTTCTTCCATCAGGTTGGAATTGGGAGTCTTCTAAAGGAAAAGGCAGGGATCCCAGATATCTGTTGGCAGGCAGCAGAGGAGCAAACAATACTCACTGGTCCCTCATCCTACCGCATTGCATGTGGAATGAGAACAGTGCAGGGGGTTGCTGAACAGTTCTTACATACTAACTTAAAAGCTTCTGCGAGGGTCTCCCAGCATGACTGATGATTGCACTTTGGGGGGAGGAGGAAATTGAGTTACAGAGAGATCAAATAATTTACCTGTGGTCCTAGGAGCCGGTGACTTAGAGCTGGGAACTGGTGGTCACAGTAGTGTGATGCTAGGGGCCCGAAGCCCCTAAACCCTGCTCAGAGTGGTGCTGCCCTAGGCTCCCCCACCCCGAACCTGACCCCAAGACAATTGACTTCACAACCCATCTCCACCAGCTCCGTGTCAGGGCAGTCTCCCGAGACAGACATTTTGTTCCTAGGCAAAGGAAGCTGTATGAGGGCAAGCATGCCCAACTTCTTCCTCTGCAGAAGCTTCCCAGACCCCCTCCATCCCCCCCCCCGCTGTTCCTATGGCTTTCCTACACACTACTTTGTTCACATTTTTTGTTTGTTTGTTTTTCAAGACAGGGTTTCTGTGTGTATCAAGCCCTGGCTATCCTGGATTCACTCTGTAGACCAGGCTGGCCTCTAACTCACAGAGATCCGCCTGCCTCTGCCTCCTGAGTGCCAGCATTAAAGGCGTGCACCACCCATGTTGTTTTAGGAGTCACCGCACACTCTTCATCCCCACACTCAGGAGGCAGAGGCAGGATTTTCTCTGAGTTCAAGGCTAGCCTGATCTACAGAGCAAGTTCCAGGACAGCCAGGGCTATGGAGAAGCCCTGTCTGGGGGAAAAAAGTGCCCACTAAAAAAAAAATTATAACAACAACAAAACTGCTTGCAAGCCCATCTCATTGGTAAACTGTAAGTTTCCCTTCTTCCCTTGTGGCAGGAACCCTGGCCTTTCCTTGGTTTCTCTAGTGCATTACAGAATGTCTTACAGTCATTAATTATTTAATAGACACTTACAGAGATGAGAGAGGAGTTGCAGGGTAGGATGAGGGACCAGTGAATATTATAATTTGTTTGAAATGTGATTCCTAAATGAAGACTGTAGAAACAGTCTTTTCGCACCTAGTTAAGTCAGATGTGTGCATATGCCACCATCCAGAAGTTCCTGCTCACGAAGAACTGTTTTATTCAGTAACCTTAATTATGGCAATGTTTGTGTCTTTTGTTTGCATCTACTTTTTGCTGTCCTGGGGATCAAACGACTTGTCTTGCACATACTAGGCAAGGTGCTCTACCGCTGAGCTGTGTGCCCCAGCCCCTGGTTTTTGAGAGAGGGTGTTTTGAGCTACTATGTAACTCGGGCTTGCTCGAGACATGGAATCCTCCTGCCTCAGCTAGAGTAGCTAGGAACTTCACGGGCTTTGTTTTGTGTTGTTTTAAAGGAAGAGCTGGAAGTGGCAGTTCAAGGCTCCAACGCACAGTTGGAGGAGCTTACCAGCAACTAGGTCAGACAATTCGATTCAGCCTTATGTGTCATCAGCCCTGTGAGCCAGCACCTTAGTCCCAGCGGTCAGGAGGTTCAAGCAGGATCATCACTTTGAGGACATCCTGGGCTACAAAAGCCAGACTCTATTTCAAAAACAAAATAAAATCCTATTCAGCACTTGGGAGGCAAAGGCAGTTGCATCTCTCTGAATTGAGGCCAGCCTGGTCTACTCAGAGTTCCTGAGCAGCCAGAGCTACTCTGTCTCAAAACAACAACAAACAAAACCTCTACTTAGCATATATTTACACAAAGGTCTAAACTGAACCTTCTCTTTTGCCCTGGGAAGCCTCTCAGCTGAGTGAATAGAACACATGAACCTAGAATCTGCTCGTGTGCTTTTTGGAAGATCTCTCCACTCAGCACCCTTCTCAAAAACACTTAAGTAGCCAGGCATGGTGGCACACGTCTTTAATCCCAGCACTCAGGAGGCAAAGGCAGGCAGATCGCTGTCAGTTCAAGGCCAGCCTGATCTACAAAGTGAGTCTAGGACAGCCAAGGCTACACAGAGAAACCCTGTCTCAAAAAAAAAAAAAAATCAAACCACTGAACTAAAATGAGCTAGGGTCTATAAAAAAAGAGCTGGACCTCCCACCTGGGCTTGAATCTGACCACTGCTGCCTTCAGCCTTGTAGAATAGAGATGCCATCTTAGAACATGTGATCTTTGGGCTGGGTGTGGTGGCGCACGCCTTTAATCCCACCACTTAGGAGGTAGAGGCAGGTGGATCTCTGTGAGTTCAAGACTAGCCTGGTCTACAAGTGAGTTCAGAACAGCCAGGGCTACACAGAGAAATCCTGTCTCATGGAAAGAAAGAAAGAAAGAAAGAAAGAAAGAAAGAAAGAAAGAAAGAAAGAAAGAAAGAAAGAAAGAAAAAAGCTGGACATGGTGGCTCACGCTTTTAATCCCAGCACTCAGGAGGCAGAGGCAAGTGGATCACTGTAAGTTCGAGGCCAGCCTGGCCTACAAAGTGAGTCCAGGATATCCAAGGCTACACATAGAAACCCTGTCTCCAAAAAACAAAAAAAGAACAAGTGATCTTTGTGAGAATTTGTGAGCTCCTCAAGTGTTCAAAGGACAGGTAAAGGGCATCTAATATGAACGTAAATCATTTTAAATTATTTATACATTTGTTTTCAGATTTTTACCTAACACATGGAAGTCAGAGAACCGTGGAGGGCGGAAGCAACCTGCCACTGAGAACTGTAGATTAAGTTAATTATCAAAAGTAAAAACCAATGAGGGGCTGGGGAAATAGTGGGGAAACTGTTTGCTGCATAAACGTGACAACCTGAGTTCAGAACTCCAGCACCCATATAAAAAAACAGGGAGTGACAGTGCATGCCTCTAGTCCCAGGCCAGGAAGGCAGCGACAGAGACAGGAGGATCCTAGTGTGTGCTGTATGCCAGTCACCAGTCAATCTGTCAACACTGGGCTCAATAAAAGACTGTCTCAAAAAAAAAAAAAAAGTGAAAAGCAATAAAGGAAGAACACCTGACAATGACCTCTGGCTTCAACACACATATCTGTGTGCCTATTCCTGCATAACACACACACACACACAAACACACACACACACAAACACACACACACACACACACACACACACACACACACGGTGGTACATGCACTCTTGGCTATCTTTTCACTTTACTTTGCTTCTTTCCCTGGGGATAAAAGGCAAAGGTACCTTTTTCAGCTATGGCCTTTCATACAGAATATTACCCTTTACTTATGAAATCTACAATAATTTCCTCTTTCCCTCATTGGCTATGCTACTAGTTCTGATTAAAAGGAAGCCTGTGATATAAACAAGAAAACTGGAGGACAAGATTAGAATGGCACTGGTAAACCGGATGTGCTCACCCACTCATTGCACAATACTAGCCAACAGAGAGAACAATGTTATTTTAGTTAAACTCAAAAGAAACACTGAATTCCATCCATCAAGCTTGCTGGCAGCGCCCTTACCCACTGTGCTGTCTCTCCAGTTCCAGTCCACCTTCTTCTTCTTTTCTTTCAGGCAAGGATACTTTGTGTACTACTGGCTGACCTGGAACTTACTCTGTAGATCAGGCTGCCCTTGAACTCCGAGAAATTCACCTGCCTCTGCCTCCACCTGCCTAGCTCATTTAACTTTTTTTTTTTTTTTTTTTTTTTTTTTGGTTTTTTTGAGACAAGGTTTCTCTGTGTAGCCTTGGCTATCCTGGACTCACTTTGTAGACCAGGCTGGTCTCGAACTCGCAGTGATCTGCCCGCCTCTGCCTCCCGAGTGCTGGGATTAAAGGCATGAGCCACCATGCCTGGCTCATTTCACTGTTTTTGATAGTCTCTTTGGGAAATTCAAGATTTGTTTTTTGTTTCTATTGTTATTGTTGTTGTTGTTGTATTTCTCTGTGTAGCCCTGGATGTCCTGGTCTCACTCTGTAGACCAGGCTGGCCTCAAACTCACAGAGATCCTCCTGCCTCTGCCTCCCCAAGTGCTGGGATTACAGGCATGCACCACCATACCTGGCTCAATGTTTCAAGTTTTGATGAGGATGAACTATCCAATTTTTCTTTCTCTATTCTTACTCTGCCTTGGCTTTAACCTACACAATTATCTTCTCTGTAATAAAACATTATTATCTTATTTTTTTTAATTATCTTATTTTCAAGTGAACAAAGCAAAAATGCACATTTACATTTTAATCATGTTAAAGTTGTGCTAATCTTTTACTTTATGAGTCTGAGTATTTGCCTATGTATCTATGCACTACCTGTGCATAGAAGCCAGAAGAGAGCATTGGACCATTCGGGACGGGAGTGAGAGATGGTTGTGAGATGCCATGTGGGTGCTGGGAACCAAATTCTGGAGAGAAACAAGTGTTCTTAATCGCCAAGTCACACCGGGTGTGGTGGCGATTTTCTTTAATCCCAGCACTCGGGAGGCAGAGGCAGGTGGATCCCTATGAGTTTGAGGCCAGCCTGGTCTACAGAGTGAGACCAGGACAGCCAGGGCTACACAGAGAGACCCTGTCTTGAAAAACCAAAACATATAAAAGTAAAAAAACTTTAAACTAAGAAAAAAAATTTAATCGCCGAGTCATCTCTCCAGCTCTTTAATTTTAATTTGAGTGAGAGGGAAAGGTATGGGATGGGCATGTACACACCATAGTGCAACTGTGGAGATGAGAGGACAACTTATTTTATAGAGTTAGGTCTCTCCTTCCCCTTTTTTGCAAGTCATAGGGGTCAAATTCAGGTTATCAAGCTTGTGTTGTAAGTGACTTTATCCACTGAGCCGTCTCATTGTCCCAATAGGAGATATTTAATACATTGGAAGAAGGAATTGGGATTCAAAGGCTCTCAATAGTTTCCAAAGTTAGGATTAAAAACTCTAACATTTACTAGGGATACTTTTAAACGTCTATGCTCAAAATATTCATTTAAAAAACACGGAATGGCAGGGTGGTATTTGAGCACACCTTTAATCCCAGCACTCAGGAGACAGAGGCAAAGGCAGAGGCAGAGAAATCCTCTATGAGTTCCAGGCCAGCCTCGTCTACAGAGCTAGTTCTAAGACAGCCTAGGCTACACAGAGAAACTCTGTCTCAAAAAAAAAAGGGGGGGGGGCCTGAAGAGATGGCTCAGCGGTTAAGAGCACTGACTGCTCTTCCAGAGGTCCTGAGTTCAATTCCCAGCAACCACATGGTGGCTCACAACCATCTATGATGTGATCTGATGCCCTCTTCTGGCCTGTGGGTGCACATGCAGACAGAGCATTGTATACATAATAAATAAATAAATCTAAAAAAAAAAAAAAAAAAAAAAGGAATGGATAAGACCCAGAATAACTGTTCATCTAAGAAGGGCAACCATAACCTTAATAAATGTTCAGTACTAAGTGTCCAGAATATTGATTTTAAGAAGTGATATGTCAGACTGGAGGAATGACTCAGCAGGTAAGAGCACTTTCCACTCTTGCAGAGGGCCTGGCAAGGCCACATTCATTAACGTCCTCCCTGTTATCAGGGAGGTCTTTAATAATTGAGATGGTTGTGGGGAGACCAGAGGCAGGAGGACAGCGGGCTTGCAGAGAGAAGAGAAATTGCTGGTGGGGGCATCTCTGAGATAGGCTGGAGACCTACAACAGGATAGGCTCCTGGGAGGATATGGGAGTGACTCTAGCTAAGACCCCCTAGTAGCAAGGAGAGGGGCGTGGTCATGGAGACTGAAGAGACCACTCTCTAGCCAGCCAGAACTCCTGGTAGAGGGAGAGGAACATCAACCCATCTACAGAAACTTAGACCCAAAATTTACCCTGCCTACAATATGTGCAGGGATAAAGAAAGAACAGAGATTGAGGGAATATCCAACCAGTGCCTGGCCCAACCTGAGACGCACACCAAGGGAGAGAGCAAGCATCTGCTATGCTTGCAGACGGGAGCCTAGCATAGCTGTTCTCTGAGAGGCTCCACCCAGCAATGGATCGAAACAGATGTTGAGACTCAGTCAAACGTTGGTTGGAGTGCAGGGAGCCTTGTGGAAGAGTAGGGGAAAAGGATAGAAGGACCTGCAGAGGACAGGAACTCCACAAGAAGACAAACAGAGCCAACTAACCTGGGCCCAGGGAGACTAAAACACCAACCAAGGACCATGCATGGACTGGACCTTGGACCCCTACACATATGTAGCCAATGGGTAATTTATTTTTTTTTTCTTTCTCTTTTTTAAAAAATTTTTTTAAATTAATTTATTCTTGTTACATCTCAATGTTTATCCCATCCCTTGTATCCTCCCATTCTTCCCTCCCTCCCATTTTCCCATTATTCCCCTCCCCTATGACTATTCCGGAGGGGATTACCTCCCCCTGTATATGCTCATAGGGTATCAAGTCTCTTCTTGGCAACCTGCTGTCCTTCCTCTGAGTGCCACCAGGTCTCCTCCTCCAGGGGACATGGTCAAATGTGAGGCACCAGAGTATGTGAGAAAGTCATATCCCACTCTCCACTCAACTGTGGAGAATGTTCTGACCATTAGCTAGATCTGGGTAGGGGTTTAAAGTTTACCGCCTGTATTGTCCTTGGCTGGTGCCTTAGTTTGAGCGGGGTAACTTAGTTTTTATGTCAGTCCCCTAGTAATGGGAGCAAGGGCTGTCTCTGACAAGGACTCTGTTGCTGGCTTTTTGATCACTTCCCCCTGGCCGTGCTGCCTTGCCCAGCCATGGAGGAAGAGTCTGTGCTCAATCCTGATGTGACTTGATGCCCTAGGGTGGGCTGGTGGTAGGGGCTCCCCTTTTCTGAGGGGAAGGGGAGGAGGTAGGGGGAAGGGAGAGGAAAGGTGGGACTGGGAGGAGGAAGGAGGAGGCTACAATTAGGATGTAAAGTGAATAAATAAATAAATAAAATTTTTAAAAATGAAAACAAAACAAAACAAAACTGAGAGGCTGTCAAACTCAGAACCACATAAAATGTTTCCAACTCACTTGAAAGCTCAAATGTTCTTACTTGAATACTGAAGCAAAGGGGTTTGCAATATCACATGATAATGTTCTGTATTACTAACGGCTAAAGGCAACGGAACCCACTGTGTTCTAAAACCTCTGAAACAGCATTCCCAAGTAAAACTCCATCATGTAAGCTAACTTTCTCAGGCATTTTGTTATTGTGATGAATGAACATCAGTCATTCCTTCAAGTAACAAGTATGCAATGTGTCTTAGTCACAGTTCTATTACTGTGAGGAGACACCATGACCAAGGGAGTCCATAAAAGAAAGCACTTAATTGGGGCTCGCTTCAAGTTTTAGAGGGTTAGTTTGTCGTCGTCAACATCATGGCGGGGAATATGGTGGCATGCAGGCAGGCATAGTGCTAGGTAAGCAGCTGAGAGCTGCATCCTGACCCACAGGAAGGAGGGAAGTGGAGGGGAGAGAAGAGACAGAGGGCGACACTAGGCGTGGTGCAGGCTTTTGAAACCTCAAGAGCCACGCCCAGTGACACACTTCCTTCAATAAGGCCACACCTCCTTCAACAAGGCCACACCTCCTTCAACAAGGCCACACCGCCTTCAACAAAAGGCCACACCTCCTAACCCTTCTAACTCTGTCAATCAGCTCTACTCCTTGGCATTCAGTAAATGATCGCATGGGGCCACTCTTATTCAAACCATCACATTGTGGGGGGGTGGGGGGGGGGAGAGAAATGCTCTCATTTAGCTCACGACTAAAATGATCACATTCACACTCGTGACGACCATACATCCTCGACTTGCAACAGAAAAAGCTTCATGCGCGCCTCTGTGTCCTGACAACGGACTTTTTAAAAGATGTCTTACAAAGGTTGAAGTCTCTTCATAAGGTTTCCTTCTTGAATGAAAACCATCAGAGACGTGACTGAACCCTCAGGGCATGGCCGCAAGCCACAGGCTGCGAAAACCCTTTGACAACAGGTTTCACTCACTATTGCTCTGGTACCGCCAGGTTGGCACAGGCCAGAGTCACCTGAGAGGAGGCAGCCTCAATTGAGAAAACGCCGGCCTAAGATCCAGCTGCAGGCAAACCTGTTGGGCATTTTCTTAACCAGTGGTTGATGGAGGAGGGTCCAGCCACTGTGGTTGGGGCCATGCCTGCGGTGGTGGTCCTGGGTTCCATAAGAAAGCAAGCCGAACAAGTCCTGGGGAGCAAGGCAGTAAGCAGCACCCCTCTATGGCCTCTGCACCAGCTCCTGCCTCCAGGTCCCTGCCCTGTTTTGAGTTCCTGTCCTGACTTCCTTCAATGACGAACAACGAACAATGTGGAAGTGTAAACCATGTAAACTCTTCTCTTCACAACTTGCTTTGGTCACAGTGTTTGATCACAGCGATAGTGACCCTAAGACAGTGGTAAAAGAGGACAAAAGCCCAGTATTACTGTAAGACAGGCTAGGAATCTGGGCCTGGGTTCTCAGAGAGGGTGTTAGGCCCCAAGTTCAACCCACAGCACTACTAGAAAATAACCACCATTAGTGGGCATCAAGCACGTCAACTTACTTTGGGCATATCTGTTCTAGATCATAAAGACAGATTTATTTAAAATCACGAAGGTGAGGCTGGAGAGATGGCTCAGTGGTTAAGAATGCTTGCTGCTCCTGGCGAGATCTCCAGTTGCCTTTCCAGCACCCTCAGGGTGGATAACAAGTCTGTAACTCCAGTTTCAGAGGAGCAGATGCCCTCTTCTGGACTGCTTGGGTACTGCATGCATATGGCGCACAAATACACATGAAATAAAAATAAATGAATCTAGAAAAAGATCTTGAAACCAGAAGAGTTGGGCTCAATTCCCAGCACCCACATGACAGACAGTTCACAATTGTCTGTAGTTACAGTTCTAGGGGATGTGACACCCTCACATAGACACACATGCAGACAAAACACCAATGCACATTAAATAAAGGAAAATCAGTTTTACTTCTTTGAAAAATAGGTTTAAAGGCTGGACGTGGTGGTGCATGCCTTTAGTCCCAGCAGTCGGGAGGCAGAGGCAGTCATATTGCTGTGCGTTCGAGGTTGGCCTGGTCTACAAAGTGAGTCAAGGATAGCCAAGTCTACTCAGAGAGAAACCTTGTGTTGAAAAACCAAACCAAAAAAAAATTTTTTTAATTAAAAAAAAAATCAAAAATAAAAGAAAACAAAAGAACCACCATGACCAAGGTGTTCCAATGTTGCTTCCTATTACTCTTGAGTAGTTTCCCATAGCCAATTCCAAATTCTTATCGTAATGGTATGGTCCATGCTGGGAGTTAACAACCAGGAATTCTTCATGACTGAATCTACAGGGGGTGGGTGGAGCTTGGTGAAGTTGAGCGGGAAACCCTGTGTGTTAGCATCCAGAGACACAACACCTTGCAGCTAGAATGCTGACATACCAAGTTTACTAAAAAGCTCTAGAACACTCGGTTCCCCTCTTCTCGCATGCAGCTCTACTTCCCAGCCTGAAAAACCATCAACACACCACCTCCTCAGCCCTCTGCCCACCTCTCACCGTCTCTGCCTGGCTTACTGCCTGAGCATCTTTTAATAGCAATTAATGTCACTTAAAATGTTATTGTAAGTCAGGCATGGTGGCACACGCCATTAATTCAAGCACTTGGGGATGCAGAAACAGGTGACTCGTTGTGAGTTGGAGGCAAGCCCGGTATGCATAATTTGTTCCAAGCCAGCCAGGGCTTCACAGTGGAAATGTGGAGAGAGAGAGAGAGAGAGAGAGAGAGAATGAACTAGATGGCTAGTAATATGGCTTCCAGGTCAGATGGTTAGTGGAGTGTGAGCTGCTCCCCTGTGAGACCGGGAAGCATAGTCAGAGTGCGAAAAAGTAGGCCATATTTCACAGGAAAAGAGGAAGAAAGTGCCAAGCATCCAGGAAAGATGCCGGAGAAGAAAAGGGGCAACACACCAGCAATTCAGCTGCGTCTTTAACTACATAGCTCAAGGTGGTGGACTGGAAAGCAGAAAGCGGCTTTCAAAAGGTAAGCCAGGTGACCCTGACAAGGACAGACTGGCAGTCCTACCCTCAAGACAAACCCACAGGCTCACAGGCCTCAGGTCCAGTTGTAGCTTTGGATTCTTCTGTTGCAGAGAAATCCCATTTTGGGTTTTTTGGTTTTTGGTTTTTTTGGTTTTGTTTTGTTTTGGTCACACCATATGAGCTAGAGGGAACAGCCATTTTTACAGGCAATTTGTTTGAAACTCAACTACCCTAGAGTTTTGAGATCAGGGAAGCACCACAGGTCAGGCAACTTGAGTTTGACGAGATGGGACAAGAAGGCCAAAAACCAACCAGCTGACAAGTGCAAGCGGCAGGAAGCTCAGCTCAAGTTGGGAGCTATGCAGGGGAAAGATGGGTGGCTGGAGGCAGTTCTCAACAAGGGAGAATGACCCTGATGTTTAATGGCTCGGAGCCTGGGGCCAGTGAGTGGGTACGTCTGCCATTGACTGTCACATAGCTGGAAAGGTCCAGGAGTGCGCGTGACACCCACAGCTGCACCCCTCCAGCAAGATGGTGAGTACTCAGAGGGTCTTCAAAGCACAAAGGCAGGCACCGAGCTCAATGCTATCGTTTTTTATCTACACTCCCAGGGTCCCTGGGAGTACCTTGCAGCTAAGCATTACCCAACCCCAGGGTTACAATATAGGGAGTCTCAGGAGGGTGAGAGGACTAGACGACACGTGTAAATACAAGTGTGACCGACAGAGGTTGCTAGTGTGCAGTGGAGGGGAGCGACTGGGGTGAGGATCCAGCCAGCAGAGATCAGATACTAACCCAATAGCCTCGGAAACAGCTTCAGCCACAGGAGAGGCAAGAGTCCATGAGTTCACCTGAGCCCCTGTCAACCTCCATGCATGTAACTAACAATCCTCAATCTTTGAGGACCCAGAAAGGGGATGATCTCATATCTCATCTCATCTTTTAATTTTTAATCCCATGATTGCCTTTTACTATTTTACACTATTTTAACTATTTTTGATGACTAACTGCTTTGTCCATCTAATTTTGCTTAGCCATTTTCATTATTGGGTGATCTTTTCTCTTTTATTTTAGTTTTGGTTTTGCCCAAGTTTCTTCCTTTCTTTTCTAACTTACAATTTTTGACTTATCTTATTTTGAGGAGGGGGTCTTGTTTTTCAACACAGGGTTTCTTTGTATAGCTGTTCTGGAACTCATTTTGTAGAGCAGGCTGGCCTTTAACTCACAGAGATCCACCTGACTCTACCCCCTGAGTGTTGAGATTATAGGCGTGCACCACTACTGCCATGCTTTTTTTTTTAAAAGTTTCATTCTGCCCCCTCCCCATCTACTTCACACCTCCCCATAAGGGCCGAGGAGATATCTCAGCTGTTAAGAGCACTTGTTTCTTTTCAGAGGATTGAAATTTGACTCCCAGCACCCACATTACAGCTCACAACCATCTGTAACTCCAGTTCCTGAGGATGTGCCCTTCTCTTTTGGCCTCTGTGGGCACCAGGAACACACATGGGACACAGACATGCAGGCAAAACACCCATACACAAAAAATTAAAATGAATTAAGTCTTTAATGAACAAAACATTTTTATAATATCAGACATCTTTCTGTTTGGTTTTTTGGTTGTTTGTTTTCTGTTTTTCAAGGCAGGGTTTCTCTATGTAGCCTTGGTTGTCCTGGACTCACTTGGTAGAGCAGGCTGGCCTCGAACTCACAAAGATCTGCCTGCCTCTGCCTCCTGAGTGCTGGGATTACAGGTGTGCGCCACTGAGTCCACCATTTTCTGTTTGTTTTTTGTCTTTATTTTTCCCAATCTTGTGCTCTCTTCCTTCCCTTCTATGGAATTGTTCTTTACTTTTCTTTCTCCTGTTAACTGTTTCTCGATTCTTTCCCTTTCTCTGCCCACTTTCTTCGTGCCATTCACTTATTATTTTCACATGTTCCTTACATAACTTTTAACTTCAAAACATGTTCTATTTATTTGTTTGTTTGTTTGTTTATCTCTGTCTGTAGCCCAGGCAGGCTCACTCTGTAGCCCAGGCTGGCCTCCAACTCAGGATCCCACCTCCTCGGCATCCCAAGTGCTGGGATGGAAGGCGCATGGCTTACTCCATATTACCACTTTCAGTTTTATGATCAATGGAAACACATTAATGGGCTGTTAGGAAATGGTTAAACTCCTAGTCATAGATGACTTAAAAATGAAATAGAAATGATATAAGCAATTTAAATATTCATAACAAGAAGGAGACAGTAACCAAAACATTCCCAAGAAGTAAAAACCTAGGACTAGATGGGTTAATTTCTGAGTTCTGTTAAATCTTTAAAGAAGAGATGAGTCCAAAGCTCCTCAAACTGTTCTATATGGTACAAGGCGGGTAGGAATTCTACCAAGCTCAACCTACAAAGTCAGCACCACCTTGATATGAAAACTGGTTAAGAAGACACACACTAAAAAAATTCAGAAAAATTCAGATGTGGTGGGGCACACCAATAATCCCAGCACTCTGGGAGGAAGAGACAGGCAGACCTCTGTGAGTTCAAGACCAGCCTGGTCTACGAAATGAGTCCAGGACAGCCAAAGCTACACAGATAGAGAAACACTGTCTCAACAAACAAAACAAAACAAAAGAAGAAAACTATAAATTGACTTTTCTGACAAACGTGGACACACACAAAACATCTCTTTTTAAAATTTTTATTTTTTTCTTATTTTATTTATTTATTTTTGGCTTTTTGAGACAGGGTTTCTCTGTGTAGCTATGGCTGTCCTGGAACTCCTTCTGTAGACCAGGATGGCCTTGAACTCAGAGATCCGCTTGCCTCTGACTCCTGAATGCCTGGATTATAAAGGTGTGTACCACAACCACCACCACCACCAACAACAACAAAATCTCAATGGAATTCTTGTAAACCAAATTTAAGAGCACATTAAGAAGATTACATGTGGTGGTGAATGCCTTCAATCCCAGCAAACTTTTTACAACTCCCACTCCCGTGTTAAATACTGACTTCCTGTTCCCAGTCCAAGCCTGCTTGTTTCAAGCTTCCTATTTTAGTTGTGCAGAGGCTGCCCTTCCCTGACTCAAGCTAAAAGCCTGTCATGGGCCATCCTCCCACAGCCGCACCCATTTCACACATTCGATCAATTGAATGAATGTCTATTCTGCTCCAAAAATACTTCTCAGATGTGTCCTCCCTCTTCCACTGACGTGCCTCTCTCGGAGTTTTCCAAAGCCTGAATTTAGCCTTCCAGCCCATGTGGTACCCACTGCCATTACAGTAACGTTCTTAAACATCGAGACTTCCAAAATTTCACCGCCTCGCCTGAATTTTTCCCTCCCACTGCCCACTCTATGCCCTTTCCTGCCTGCTAACCTGGATCTAGAAATTTCCGGAACACTTTAAAGCTGTGCTTTCCTGGCGAGCTCTCCTTTACATCACGACCCAATCTACCGTCTGTTTTTGCTAACCCCTGGCGCTCTGCCTCCTGCTCCATAAGCATTTGCACCACGTAGAGGAAAATTAAATGCGCGCTGCTTTGCCAGGGACCTCCCCTTTGAAGAAAGCTGATAACCAGAGCCCACTGCCAGGATCACTGGTGGAGCAGGGCTGGCCTTGCGGAGCCTAAGGCAGCAGCATCCTTAGGAAGCTCTCCATGGCTGGGTCTGTGACCCCAAGGTGCACCCACAAGCTTCAGCTGCAGCTGCTGATTGGCTGCGTGGGGTCAGGCGAGTGATGCTGAGAGTAATCCCTGGGAGGCGCTGCATCCCACCCCCGCTTTCCTTTGCCCTAGCTGAACCTCTGCGGGCAGGCGCTGGCCAAGGGCCAAGACTGGAGGTAGATAATCGCTGCCTGTTTCCTTCTGTATCAGGCCCTCAGCTTAACCAGTGCTGGAATTTAATAGGGCTCCGTGTTAGGTCACTAGGACAGTAATTTATAGTGCCATATGGCTGGGATGGGGTGAGGTGGGGTGGGGTAGGTGCGTTAGTGGTCCAAGGAGGTAGCCTCAGTGCCTGCTCCTGGAAAAGGTGAGGCTAGAGGCCTGGTTGGAAGCTTTGGCTAAAGGAATCCTGCTAGTAGAGGCATGGTTTCTTCCACTTCACCCCAAGGGGAACTGGTCTTCTCCAAAAGGGGAAAGAAAAAAGGGACAGATGTTATGGTAAAGGGTGACACTCCGTCAGTGCCACTTTTAAAAACTATTTACCTCGCAAAAAGTGGAACAGAATTATCACAGAAGTCTCATTCCTGTGGACACAAATCAACAGAAAGCAGAGCTCACTATTCAGATAAGAGGGGACAAGTCAACTCTCCACCACAAATACAGTGGAATGTTAATAAAAAGGAGGAGTGGGGAATTGCCAGAGTGAGGATGTCAGGCATCCATCCACTGGAGAAGACTACTCGGACACAGATTTAAGCCAGTAGAAAATCTTTATCAGCTGCCTGGTGACTACACTGGGTCTCTGAGCCTTTCTCAGGCTGAGCTTTTAAGTACAAAAAAACCATGTCTTTGGTTGACACATCTCACTCAGCAGGAACGGTTAGTTAAAAGGGCAACTACAGAAGCCAAAAGGCAAGGTTAGCCCACTTAGAGACTTTTCCTTAGCTGTGGACTCTAGTGAATTAGGTCTTTGTTCTCATTGTGGCAAGTGGTGCTGCCTACGTGCTGGGTGCCATGGCCTGTTACAAAGGAGACACGGAACATCATGCTGGGAGGACAACCAGATGCACACTGTACGACTGTTCCTCTGGCACACGCAGAACTACTGATACGTAGGCAGGGCGTGTCAGCTGATGCTACAGCGGCAAAGCCATGAGACGTCATTTGAATGGGTGTGGTGTTTCCTTTCGGGGTGATGATAATGAATTTTCTTTTAACTAAAAATGATGAGGCCCAGCACCGTGACGAACACTTTTAATTCTATCACTAAGGAGGCAGGGACCAGCCTGGTCTAACAGAGTGGGTTCCGGGATAGCCAGGGCTACAGAGAGAAACCTTGTCTCAAAACAACCAGATGACTAATAATAATTAATAATGGTGGTAGCCAAATAATATTATGAATATACTATGTGCCCATGGTGGCACACACCTGTAATCCTAGCACTCCAGAGGCAGAGGCAGGTGGATCTCTGTGAGTTCGAGGCCAGCCTGAACTCTACAAAGAGCGACCAGGACAGCCAAGGCTACACAGAGAAACCTTGTCTCAAGAAAGACGGGGAAAAAAGTAAAAATGGTGCATTTATAATGTCATTCATCCTTTAGTTTTTTTGCTTTGTTTTGTTTTGTGTGTGTTAGGGATACAATCCTGCATGTATGAATGAGTTCTACCTACACCATCAGCCCTAATAAATAAACAAACAAACAAGACCTAAGTTGTACACCAAGAAAACACCACTTCAGTCAACAAGTGTAACTAGCACAAATAGATCAGAGGGGAATTATTCTTACCCCCCAGCCCTCCTTCTAAAGATGGGGCACGGATGCATACAGCCAGGCATGGTTCTGGGCCTGCTCTGCCTTTCACAGCCACTTTTCTCTTTTCCTCTCCTTGTTCACAAAGACTTTCCACAGTCTGGCCCGGTCCTGCCTACTCATTGTTCCTTAGGGAAAATAGTCAAGATGCCAATGGACTCTTGGATGTCCCCATCACCGAAATCACCATGAGTCAGCACAGCATACAGTGTTCTTCTGTGAGCTCCCTGTCGCTGGGGCAGAGCAGACTGGGCAGGGTGGTGTGGGAGGACTGGTCACCAGAGGAGGAGAAGGGCTCTTTCTGTCGCCAGCAACCTGCGTTTCTGTACCCCCCCCCCCCCCCCCCCGCCCCGAGGAACTTATCACTGGGCTTTCTGGCGTTTGCTCAAAATTCACTGTACAAGAAAGATAGTGCTTTCTTTGTGGCATAGAACATTAAGTACAGGTCACAGAAAGAACACCCACTTCCTGTGACATCTACCATAGAGCACTGCTGTTGAGGTGCTGGGAGACATCTGCAAAAGAGGAAACTGCCCTTGAGATGCTCAGAACCTAGAGGAGGCCAGACTGTAGTTGACAGGAGCAGTGAGGAAGTGCCAACCCTATTCATATGCTCTGAGAGATGGGTGTGAAAGTCAGGCGTGGTTGAAGGCTAAGGTGAGTCACTGGGGACAGTGAACTAGGGTTGTCATGCAGGCACTGTGCTTGAGTTTTGTGGAGCCAGATGGCAGCATGGCCACTTTCACTGCTTCTAAATGAACTTGGCTAGACCACAAGGGTCAAACCGATAAAGTCTCATCACCGCCTTCTGATGTGAGTTGAGGCATCCTCCAGCCTTTAGCTTAGTGTCTGGCAAGAGAAATGTTACTGGCGTTGCTGTTCCATCTTTCAGCCTTATTAGACTCAGAACTTGACAGACTGTCCAGCATCAAAAGATGCTGCATTTGTGTTTGGCACAACCCTTTTCACGTCTGTGGACGATAGCATCTGGCTTTTCCCAACCACTGTAATTTGATGTATCAAGATTATCACCTTAGAGTCTACATTATAGCAGAGACCTCATCACTGTTGAATTAAACATGAAAGAACGTGTCCTTCGATCAAAGACTTGAATTTCCCCAGCGCGCTCTCAGAACTTCTGCTCTTGAATCTCAGCCTGTTAGTACTAAAACAAGAAAACACAAGGTGCCCTTCTCATTTAACGTTTGTTATCAGACATGGTCTGTAAACCGTGAAATCACACTTTTAGTAAGCCAGGGTGTTGTGGTGCACGCCTTTAATGCCAGCACTGGTGAGGCAGAGGCAGATGGATCCGTGTTCGAGGCCAGCCTGCTCTCCAGAGAGGAGTTCCAGGTCAGTCAGGGCTACACAGAGAAACCCTATCTGGAAAAACCAAAAATAAAACAGTTAACATTTATGGTTAGCGACTTTTAGCGTATTTGCTCAGTCGTGCAACCATCAGTAACGTTTGGAAATGTCTGTTCCTCGCCACAAAAGAGGGCCCGTGACTCTGTTCTTCTTCAGCCCCTCGTGACTCAGTCTGCCTTCTGACTCTAGCTTTGCCTATACCGGCGCTTTCATATAGACTCCTACAGCAGCTCTTGTGCCTGCCTCTGTTGGAGGATTCTCTTTACCAGTTGGGCTGAGTGCTTGCCAAGTATCAGCTAACTGTGCCTGTGTGGTTTAGTGTCGATTCTCCATTCTACACCACTTAGTCTGGTCATTAATGTACATTAGTAAAAGTATTTGTAACATAAATTCTCTTTGAAGAAAGTTGGAAAGGAGGAAATAAGCTTCATCCATCTTTGAACTTTCACTTGTCTAACCCTGGGTCTCTTCAGTTTCTCTGTGAGTGGTATGACTTTTATAATCATCCAACCTAAAAGGAAGTTGACTTGATAAGGATTGCCTTGAGTCTGCAGGTCTGTCTTGGGAGCGTTACCATCTTAATATTAGGGTTTCCAACGTAGAATGTTCCTTTTTCCTTATTTAGGTGTATCTCGTTTTCTTTCAATAGTACTTTATACTTTTCTTTGGGATAGGGTTTCACTTTGTGCCTTGGCTGGCCTGGAGGAGCACTATGTCGATCAAGCTGGCCTCACAGAGATCCACCTGCCTGTCATCCCCACACCCCAAGTGCTGGGGATCAAAGGGGTGAACAGTTAACCTGGATACGTCAAACTTTCACATGCAGCACCCTGAAGCACTTCTTAAGCAGGACATCTATTACTTGTGATCTAGCTCCATGTCAGTTTTAAATTATCCGTTGCTAGTTTATGGAGGTAAATTTGTTCACCTATTCCTGATAGTACATTAACATTCTGCAAGTTACACGTGTCATTTCTTCCCCTGGTAGACTTCTTGGAGGACAGTCCTAGCTTCTCTCTTTCTCTCTCTCTTTTTTTTTTCTCTCTCTCTTTTTTTGGTTTTGAGACAACATTTCTCTGTGTAGCCTTGGTTGTCTTGGACTCACTCTGTAGACCGAATTCACAAGAGACCTGCCTGCCTCTGGGATTAAAGGCATGCACCACCAACTCGCCCAGTTCATTCCTGGTTTTTCTATGGAAGGAGAAAACTGCTAGCCATTGGGTGCTAGTCAATTCACAATTAATACTCTTTATCATTAGTTATTTCTCTTACTTTTGTGGCATGGTTTAATTTTGCTAGGACCTTAACCTACTTTTAACCTGGGTGGGTGGGGGGGGGTGAGAATGAGAATTGATTACTGTCTTCTGGGAGTGTTTACACTTAAACAAGCTAAGGGAGACAGCAGTTGGCCTGGCACTTAATGACTGGCAAAGACTCAGCATACATACACTACTTCTGGATAGTCGGGATCACTGAGTCCATCACAGACTCCTTCATGCTAGACACGGTAGTAGGACACACCAACCACCGGCCTCCTGGCCTTCCCTTTTACTTCTTACATTTTGAGGCGGCCTCACTAGGTTGCCCAGGAGGTCCTTCCTCCTCACCCTCCCAGGTAGCCAGGATTACCGGCCTGCACCGAACAGCCATGCTTCAAGAGTCCTCTAGAATGTCTAAGGTGAAAGCAGACACAGAAATTGAGGTGAACCGGCAGGTCACTGCTCTGTGTACTCTTGGAAGGCCAGTTGTTGCTTGGAAGTTCCTGTTGGAAAGCCAGGTTTCTTTAACCTGTGTGTTGTTCCCTTTCTGTAAGTAAGTAACTTCAGAGGAAGTAAAACGGACTAAAGGGGGGCGGGGAGCAAGGGAAAACAAACCGCTTTCCCATCTTGTGATCATGCAACCTTCCCTGGGATGACTTGCTTTCTTGTACCTGGCCCCGATACAGGACATTACCGAGACAAGAGCAAGGTGGACTGCCCAACCTGAGCTGCAAGGGAAATATGCTCTCAGGCAGCCTGTTGGCCCTGAGATAGAGACCTGGCACTTCTCCAAGCCAAGGTGCCAGCTGGTAATATTTTTGATTTAATGCCGACTACTAGTTTTCTATTGCCGGAAATGAACCTCATATTACACCTACAAAAGGCAGGGCAGGTCACTAGGGTATAATTCAAACTCTGCAGCTTCGGATTCTTTTCATTTTCAAGCCAGGGTTTTTCTGTGTAGCCCTGGCTGTTGTCAAACTCAAGAGGTCGGCCTGCCTCTGCCTCCTGAGTGCTGGGATCAAAGGTGTGGGCCACCACTGATTTTTATCTTTTTCTCTCTTTATAAATGAAACACATGGGGGAGGGGGGTGTGGAGGTAGTGAATCAGACAAGTCCCAGGGGACTAGATCACAGCCAACACACTATGAGAAATATTGCAGTCAGATCCATTTCATTTTATTATGAACAAACACAACCTCAGATGAGTAGAAATACTTTCAGAGTTGGTATTAATGAAAATTATTAGATTACAAATAACTACTGTTGCACATAATAAAGGAAAAATCCCACCCAAGGAAGGAAATGGGAGTCCTGCATGTTTTCATAGCAATGAGTATACACTATCTAACACAACCATTCAATCTCTGAAAAGAATGTAGATTAACAATGTCATCTGGGACATAGGCACATGTCAAGTCCATGGTGGACAGTTACTATAAAAATGTGCAGGACTTAAAAAGATTCCTCTACTGAGGATGCCCAAAGGTGTTATAAAGAGCATTTATTCATGCTCAAACCTACCTGCTGAGGTAGGTCAGGATTACCATCCCAGTTTCACAGAATACTGAGTCACATTATTGTTAAGTGACATATCCAGTGCTATGGTTTGTCCAGTTAAGTCACGGGTTGGAAACTTAATCCCCAATGCAACAGTGTTGACAGCTGGGTCCGTTAAGCTGATTAGACCGGAAGGGCTCTTCCCTCATTAACATCCTTATCCAAAGAGTGAATTTTTATTGTCAGAGTGGAGCTGTTATAAGAAAACTGAGGGTGGAAGGAGGCCCTGGCCTGCACCACCAGCAATAACATGGCCAACACTTGCTTAACTTTTCTTTCTACTTAATCTATTTCAACTAAAGGAGACATTCGGGGTACTAGCCAACCATGAAGAAAAGCTTTCACTTTAAATGCTACAACCAGCTTTCCAATCTTCAAACAAATAGCAAAGCCTACAAATCACAGACGCTCAAAATTACTTCCACCATCCCTCAGCTATGGGTACTTCAGCCAAAAAGCCCGAAGAACAGTTCACAAAATGAAGCCCCCAAAGGGAATACTGCCAAATCAGTGTACAGCTAACCCTCCAACCAGGCCAGCCTACATCCTGCCACACTGACAGGCTCTCCGCTTTTAAGGAACACAGAGGAAGCAGGCTACAAGCAACACTGGTTAGGAAAGAGGTAAGGCACCCAAGTCAAATGTGACCACAAGGCAGGGACTGTTAAAGAGAGTTGCTCTATCAGATCTTAGTTTCTTATTAATGTGACGCTTAATTTGAGCTTTAAAATCTTCAAAGTAGTGTTCCTTAGTGAGCTGGCATTCTCTCACTGACAGGTATCCATAGTAGGGTCCTCAGCCATGCATGGTTCAGATCCACGGGGCAGGCTCAGAAGAGAAAAGTTGCTTTTATTTTTCACATATTAAGTGGGTACCCAGTAACCAGCGGAACTAAAATCACCCAGAAGGCATTTCCAAGGAACAGGGCCACAGGTCAGCTAATATACTGGAATCATCCAAGAATCCTATTTTAATCAACAGCTAAAAGAAAAGGCTGCTTTCACGTGGGTGCACAGAGGTCCTGAAGCCTCTATTCAACTAGCATAGGAAGACTGCCGGCTCCAACTACCAGGGGCTCAGCAGTATGTATAGAATTTGGTATGCTACCCAGCCAATCTTAATACAGCTGACTGAGCTGGGGGGGTGGGAGGGGTCAGATATGCCAAGTAGTTTGCTGACCAAAATCTTTTACACAAAGTTCATGGCATCTCGGATCTCCTCTTTGCTGGAGCTTCGCAGCAGATGGTGGCTCCAGGTAGAAGGGACTCACACCGAGGCACCTCAGAACACGAGCTTGCCTCACCCTTGCTCTGCACAGCCTTCTGCTACAAGCACCACAGAGTCACCCAGGAGTACTGATTAGCCCAAGGAGCTTTGCTGACTGCAGGGAGCACTGAGCATGCTCTGTCCTGACTCACACTGGAGGCAAAACAAATAATTAAAAAAAGAAAGAAAAGAGAAACGAAAAGAAACCCAGGCTGGCTCTCTCATCTGCGCACGAGCACAACGGGACCATCTGTTTTGGAGTGACTCATGAAACAAAGAGCCTCTCTGAGCCAGAGATGTTTCCAGGACATTTGCCAAACTTTTTCTTTAAAGTTTCCCAAGTGTCAAAAGCCTGGGGGGTAGAGGCGGAGAATCTGACCACCACAGGAAAAGGGACAGGCAGCTCCACTTGCTATGAATACAGGTTACATCTCTACGCAAGGAAGCTGCTGGGACTACACAGCTTTACTGCCTGTAAAGATGAAGGACGTCGCTACCCAGCGCAAGACTAAATGTCAAATAGAGGAAAAGCAAACAAAAAAGAAAGAAAAAAAAAACTACATGAGAACACACAAAGTGGGTAGGGGCAAAGAGGCAGATGTTGTGGCGCTAGAATTTGGCCATGTATCCCAGGCAGTCCTGTATTTAGGCTGGATGGTCCCAGAGCTGGTGAGGCACGGGTCAATGCTGTGGGGAAAGCCCCTCTGCAGAGAAGTGGGACTGAAGAGAGCTAATATCTAACCTGCTCCACTAGAGCACCCCAAAACTTTGCGAAGAAGCTCCCCAGCAGTGGGGTCCCAGAAGCTTTCTTTTGGAAATTAGGAGCTGCTCAGTGTCTTCTGATTTCTCCATTCACTGCTCAAACAGCACCTTTTTCTCAGAGGGAAGCATTCTAAATGGGGGTCTGTAGGACCCTGAGTGGACTTTACATCTCTTCAGCTTTAACTGCAACTTAAGTTCAGCTCTTGAGATCATCCCATCGCTGGATGTATGAAAGGCCAGAGCCGTCCTTCACTTAAGGGAAGGACCAGCATTTGTGAGGATGTAAGGGTAGGAATTAAAAGTTGGGGGTGGGGCTCACAGAATGCCCAAAACTGCGAGTGGCCGTCCTCATCAACACCAAACATGCTTCACCCAAAAAACTCTTGCTCTGCATGTCCCTGTTATTATATTATTTATGTGAGACAAGGTCTCACTATCTAGCCCTGGCTGGCCTTGAACTCAGAAATCCATCTGCCTCTGCCTCCCAAGTGCCTCGCCCTATGTCCCTGTTATTAAAGGAAAAGAAAATCCCTCTTCAGGAGAGACTACTTTTCTTACAAATTGTTTTTTTGTTTTGTTTTGTTTTTGTTTTTTGTTTTTTTTTTTTAGTCTCAATCTAACCTACACTGAGATACTGATGTGTGCTGTTACCGTATTCTTGTGCCATCGGGTCCCATGGCTGTCACCTACTCAGAATTAGGAGAGGAGGCATGTTGTGTGGGAAGGCTCCAAGCCTCATCACAAGAGATTCCCCCTGCCCCACGTCTTTGATGAATCACAGCCTGCACGTGGAGTTTGGCCCCTTAAGACTGACCTGCTTTGCAAGTTCTCTGCCAAGAGAAACTATTTTTCCATTCCATCTGGCAAAGCCTGGGCTAAAAATAACAGGAGAAATCTCTGAAGATTTTCTTATATCTCTGACTCAGAACAGCTTAAGAGTTGGGGGTAGGGGGAAAAACTTTACTTTAGACCCTTGAAAAGTTGGTATACTGTGGAGGGTGAGCGCTGACTTATGGCTGAACAGCTGCTGGCTTGGGAGGCAATGAAAAAACAAGGTCAACAGGGACAAAGCAAAGGAAATGACAACGGGAAAAGAGAAGGGAAGATGAGCTTAGCATCAAAAGGAAGAGCTGTTGACTTTCGGTCTTGTCCATTTTACAATACTGTACCAGAATGGGTTAACTTCGTCGTTTTAGCGTCAGTAGTTAACTAAGAGAACATTAAGCCTCTGCCAAGCTGGCTTTCGGATCAGAAACTGGAAGACCCCAGACTCAGCCACTTTTGAAGCTCCCATCTCCAGTTCTTTTAATCCTGGCTAACACGGCAGCCTTGGACACTCTCTTCCTGTCGTAAGCCAGGCCGAGGGCAGCCATGCAGTCGATGAAGAACGTGGTAAAGTTGACGTGCCAGCGGTACTCACTGGCGGAGTAGTCATAGGGGAAGGCGTGATGGTAGTTGTGGAAGCCCTCGCCTGGAACAGAAGCAGGGAGAGTGTTAGGGGCTCAGCGATTGCTGCTTCCTCCTCTTTGAACACCCCTTAACCAGTGGGTTCCTCAAACTTTGGAGATTCAAGACTGCAGGTGAGTGACTGCACAAATCCAACATCTTTTACTCTGAGCAAACAGACACCCTCAAAGGCACCGTAACTCTATTTATAGTATGGGATTTATACACCTTGTCCAAATTATTCCTTTTGTAAGAGGATCTTAGCACTGTAATTTATTTCAAATATAAATGAAAGAATATTTGTAATGGTAGGTCTCTGAAAAGAGGGACATATGTTAGTTATACAAAGAAAAATATTTTAAAGTCACTTTCAGTATTTGCATGTGTATATGCACACGTATGTTATAGCATGCACGCGAAGGTCAGAGGACAGCTTGCGAAAGTCGGCTATCTCCTTCCACTATGAGGGTCCCTGGGGATCAAATTCAGTCTGGTCAGTTTGGCAGGCAAGAGCCTTTACCTTTTGAACCTCCTTGCCAAGCCAGAAAAGCTGCTTTTAATAACAGCTTAAGCTAATAAGCGTTATACAAAGATGGGCACCAACCTGAACAGTGTCATTAGATGACCAATGGCTCTTATCACTGAGACAAAAAAAAAAAAAAAAAAAAAAAAGCCACAGGTCTGCGTAGGGAAACCTAACTCAAGGCCTTTGTCAAGCAGTTCTTGGAAAGACCAGGAAAAGGTGGGCACAGAGAGCAGAGGCGCATGTCCATTCATACTGACCACCGGCACTGGGTTCATAGGTTCCACCAATGATTAAGTGATCTGTCTAGTAGGACTACTCCCCAATGGGAGAAAATAGAAAAACAAAAGAAAAAGGGGAAAGAGGTGGCAGAAAGTGAAAAGGCACCATACAGGCGTCGTGTCCAAGAACACTATATAGAAATAAAAGTGCTATCAGCGTGATGTACTTGAAACTGACTGTACTAAGTTACAGTCATTCTTACCTTTTATACGGCATGGCTAAATAAAAACACAAAGCTTACATTCATGGAGATGACCCTGCTTTTCTAGTCATGATCCTCTGCCCTGAGTGAGGAGACTACAGACCTGCCAGAGGTAGCTAGAAAACGGAGACCTCAAAAAGGCCTATTATAGTCCGACTTTCACCCTTTCCACAGAAGTTCTGGGCTTTCAAAAGGATTCCCCAATAAAATTACACCCCTGGTCTCCTAATGGGGAATAAACAAAAACCAGATCTCCTTGCGTCCTGGTCAAGCACCTCCAGCAGCAAACCACCAGATGTGGTCACGGTGGGGACTTACCCACAGCTCCCATCGAAACCAGGATATTCTCCCGAGAGCTGATGTTCTTGTCGTAGGGCCGATAGCCGTAGAGGTGGGCGGCACTGTTCACCAGCCAGGTGGCGTTGAGGACCACGGCGTATCGCAGGAAGGTGCTCACACACAAGCTGTTCACAAACGTTTCTCCCCAGCAATACCAGGGCACCAGCGTGGGCAGGATGAAACACATGAGCAGGAGCCCGGGCTTGTAGTACCTACGGAGAGACCGACCACACACTTAGTATGGAGCAAGGACTCTTTCACTTCCTGGACTATCCACTCCCTACAGCCAGGCCTGTTTTTTTCCCCTATCCCATGAGTAAAGAATAAAAGGAACCAGCCCGAAAGAACGTGGTGGAAAAGTTGAGAGCAAACACTGTCACCTCACTGTTTAGATGGGGTAATGCGGATGCAATAGATGATTCCTACTACCACAGTTGCTTCCTGGGCTGCCATCCACCTGCCTTTGTGTCTCTCTCTCTCATGACCACTGCAAGCCTCAATGCGGCGCGTGGTGTCATGCCTCCATTTCCTGCCACCAGCATCCCTGGCTCTGCGGGACCCACGCCAAAACCCCGAGTGACCCTGCCCCAACTATAGGCCTCAGGATCCCTACTGCAACACCACCCCTCCCTCATCACGTGGCCAAGGCCACAGATACGCCGAAAGAATTGTCTCTCTGCGACCTTCAGTAGCGTCATCTCCCTGTCACATCCTAGGAAGGTCCCTGCATGTACTCCTTGCTTCCTCGGCGTAGGTCCTTCCTACCACGTAACTTGTGCCCCTCCGAAGAGTAAGCACCCCTTCTGCCGCTGGAGACGCCTTTAGGAATTCTGCTGCTAACTTAGCTAGGGAAGCCTGCGCATAGGAAGGGCGTTGGCAGGCAACCTGTCTTTATCGTTCTTTTTCTCTCTCGCAGCTGGTTATTTCAAGCAGGAGGGCCTCATTCCTGGAACACTCGGGGCTTTAGCTCACAGCATTCCGTCTGCACACAGTCCCTCTCAGAAACACGCGAGACGTCTCCGTGCAGCTATGGATTCGACGCCACTTCCTTCTAAGCCCTTCCTCGTCAGCAAGCAATCTCCCTGCTCTTCAAATCTGTCCGATATAGACATAGCCTGACTTGCGTGGTGACTATCAGGCTACTTGGCTCGGCCCCCTAGTAGGCTGCTACCTACTACTTCAAGGCAAGGTCTCCATTACACTCAGCTCTCTCTTTTCCCCCCTCTAAGGAAATAAACAGGGTTTTTGTTTTGTTTTGCAGTTAGCTGAGTCCAATAAGACAACATAAAGAGAAAGTAGTTTACCTCTGGGGCCTGTAGGACATTAAAAAATAGGTTTTAAAGGATCCGAACATGTAGGGCCCAGCAAGTCACGGCTTTCATTTCCTAATTCCTTAGTTTAAGAATGCAAAGAGTATAAACCTTACAGTCCCAGGGCCACATCCTTCCCAACTCACCTCCGCTGGAACATCACCAGCTTCTCGGCTTTCAGGTCAGACATGTCCAGTTTTCCGCCCTTCTCTTTGACAGCTGGGTGTTTGCGCACAAGCAGCCAGCCCACGTGAGAGAAGAAGAAGCCACGCCGGGAGTTGTGAGGGTCGGCGTGTGTCTCTGAGAACTTGTGGTGGGCGCGGTGATCTCGGGCCCATTCATACACGTCATTCTGGAAGGACGGGAAGGAAGAGCCCAGGATTGAGAAGAGATGCCCTCCCAGGGGGATTGCAAGGACTCACAAAACCCTCAAGACATAGTTCAAAAAAAAAATGCATACGTGCAGCTGAGGAGTGGTCCTCTGCTTCACACTTGCGTTAGAGGCACACACAGAAAAACAACTTAAAGTCCCAGAGCTCAGGAATAACATGGCACTTCCTATACGAAAGGTGGTGTTGGTGAATCAGTCCTCACGTTTCATTAGCGAGTAAGATGTTGTCATTTGGGTTTTGTTTTGTTTTAAGTTAACTGTGTGCGTGTGCATGTGCACATGCGTGTGTGAATACAGGTGCATACATGCCACGGCCCTTGTACGGTCAGACGACAACTTTTAGGAACCAGTTTTCCCATTCCTTACCACAGGCACTAAGGATCAAGCCCAGGTTGTCAGTCCTGCACTGAAGGCACCTTTACCCACTGAGCCATTTTGATGATCTGCATAGCAGCTTTTAACCAGTGACTATGGACAGATTGCAAGGGGAGCACGTTTTATTTTCTGGCTCCCAGAGTTTGAGGCAAATGGTCTTGGACCCTAGGGTGTTTCTCTGTAAAAACAGTAGAGAAACTCCATCCTAACACCTTCACTGAGTGTTGGGCCTTCCTGCCCAGTATCAAGGCCAGCATGGAACTCAGGGCCATAGCACACTTCCAAAGCACCTCTGGGCCCTGCCACACCTTCAGGAGCATACCACTGTCTCTTCTTTCCCTCTGTCCCCCAAGAATGTGAGGAATCTTTTAAAGGTAAAGTTGCTCGAGTTGGAATCAGATAGTCGTAGCTGCAAATCATGGCTTTCCCACATAGTAAATTAATTGACTATCAAGACTTTGAATTTTGATCTTTTCATCTCGAAGATGAAAAATGTTAATTTAAAATAATTAACCTAAATAATGTTCAAAAATTACTGAACTCAGAGTCAGTGAGATGGCTTAATAGGCAAAGTTACCTTCTGCCACGCCTAATAACCTAATTAAATCCCTGGAGCCCACTGGTTAAGAAGAGTAAATTCACTTTTGAAAAATTTCCTGACATTTACATGATCTGTGGCAGAAACTGTGAGCATGGACATGTAAATATACACTAACAAATATAAACAAAGCAATACATTTATGAAATATTAAAAAAAATGAATGACAAAAAAAAAAAAAAAGGTAAAGTTGCTCGGTAGGCTAGAGATGACCATGAGAATCTGGGTGAGCACGTCAAATCTTGACAAAGCAGAGGGGACTAATTTGGTTTCCTATTTCCTCTTACTGCAAATTAAACCCAAACATTGGCTGTCCTATGTCCTTAAAGCTTCGAAACCACGCAGGCCCCCTCCCAATTCTCTACCGTTTTAAGCTGTTGCTTGAACATCTGGAGAGGGGTAGTAACAACCCTGTCTACTACCTCAAACCGCTGTGAGGACTTCGGGAGCTAATTTCGCCCCCTCCCCACCCCCGAGACAGGGTTTCTCTGGCCTGGACTCGCTTTGTAGACCAGGCTGGCCTCGAACTCACAGCGATCGCCTGCCTCTGCCTCCCCAGTGCTGAGATTAAAGGTGTGAACCACCACGCCCAGCCCATTAGGAGCTAATCTAAATGGTTAGTGTTTGTTCTAAAACAACAGAGCCTCAGAGTCTGTGACACACCACCTTCTCTCCCACTGCGGTGGAGTCTAATGCACGTGTGTACTGTTTACTTATGATCTCAGAAGCCCCGGTTCCTGTGCCCCATCTTTTATACTACAGACCCACAACGGGCCTATTATTGTGGCACCACAGGGGACCTCAAGATGAAACCCGACCCAGCACTTGGAGGATCTTTTCTTATTTCCCTTCCCAGTGACTCTACGGGTATCTGGACTCCAGCACTGAGTCTGCACCCCAGGGGACCACCAGGGACCAGAAAGGGTGATGGAAGGAGGTACAGTCACAGCACCAGCTTCTTACCTGGAAAGCCATGGTGTTAGCGATGATGAGGAAGAGCCTCAGGGGCAGCCGGGCCTTGTAAGTTCGGTGGCTCCACAGGCGATGAGCCCCGGCTGTGATGCCCAGGGCACTGATTACGTAATACCAGTATGCTGTAGGACAAGAAAGTTGGGCCATCAACCATCAGACCAGTTCCATAAGGGAAGTATGCCGCAGACTGGCTCCCAGCACCAGCCAGCTTCTCCGTTAGCCTCTGGGTAAAGGTCTAGTTTCCCCTGAAGCCCTGGGATGCCTTAGTCTGTGACACTTCATAGATTTTTTACCACGCTGTGCCACTGGTCATCAGGAGTCTGTCTGTAAGGGCATCATCCCAGGGCCTATCTTCCTTCTCTGACCTCTAACCGTCCTCTACGATGTTCTGGTCAGGAAACTGCACTTCCTCAGCCTACAACCCATACCCAAGGGCATTTTTTATGCACCAGCCAGAACAATCTGGGCAATGACTAGTTGGAGAAGCCAAAACAGTGACACACCAAATGGCTACCCATACCCAAGGCTTTTTACCAGAGGTACAAAAGTATTTCAACACCGTGGCAGCATAGAAGTTGCGTAGTGGCTCACACACTGCTGAGGATGCTAACCTTCTCATAATCTCTGTGCTATTTGAAGGTGAGTTTTCCGGTCCCCACTCCTTATTTCAGTTCTACCATCCAGCCCCCGGGATCTGTGTGCCCAGTTCCCGTATCTCTCCTTGGCCATGCCCCCAGCTATTTAGAATCTCGCCCTGACTGTAAGATAGATGCACCGCACTGCGCTCAAAACTGGCAGATGAGCGTTGCTTCCCTGGCCTTCAGACATGCAAGCTCAGGAACTGCCGGTCGTGATGTCTTAACTCAGAAGGAGAGCAGGGTACCCATCTGCCCCCTCCATTAGCAGAACTAGGGAGCAGGGACTGGGGCCTTGGTAAAAATAGCTAATACTGGTTCCCTCCCAAGGAACAACAGGAAGGACCTTCACAGGCTGCAGAATTTAGTTGCTATTGGAGACAGCACACACTGTACAAACTGCTCTGTCCCTCTGCAGAGATAAGAACCCTCTCTCTTCCTTCTCCCCTTCCCCCTGCCCCGTTCCATCCCTCCTACATGATCCCAGGAGAGCAAGACAGCATACTAAGTTCTGGCCACGGGATAAAAGACTTTCATCCCGGTACCTGGAAAAATCCTAGGGTAACCAGAGCCCTGCATCGCTGAAGGGCTTTGGGCAGAGCAAAAGCCCTGAGCTGAGCACAAAAAAAAACAAAGAAACAAACAAAACACCCAAATGTTTCTTGCTGCAGGTGACCCAGTCAAACTGGATCCAAAAACACAGATGTTACCGAGAGTGGTGTGGGGTTTGAGTGTTCAACCACACACAAAACCCAGAGACACAAGAACTCAGGCCGGCAGTCAAGCTCTCTTTCAATTCACCTCTCAGCCTAGCAATCGGGAAACTTAGGTCCCTCCTCTGTCTCCCAGAGAAAAGCATCCACAATAGTGGGTACAAAACATCTCATAGTTTTAACCTCAGAAACGAGCTGGGGGAGTTTTAGGTTCTCAGTGTTGCCAGAGACGTCGCTTCCGCTCTGGAGTTAGAGTCCACAGAGGGGCAGAAGACTCTTAAAGCAGCCAAACAAGGCCGGCAGGGCACACAGCCAATCTAAAGAAGCATTCATTCCCACTTTTGGCAAAGATGGTGGCGCACGCCTATAATCCCAGCACCCAGGAGGCAGAGACAGGTGGATCTCTGTGAGTTTGAGGCCAGCCTGGTCTACAGAGAGTTCCTGGACATCCAGGGCTATACAGAGAAACCCTATCTTGGGAAGAAAAAAAACAAAACAAAACCACAAAACAAAACCAAAAAAGGAAAAAAAAAAAGAAAGAAAGAAATGTCTGGTATCAGGAAAACTTGATATTTCATCGCCTGTAGGATCTAAGACTGAGGTAGAGGCAGCTAACTCTTAGACAACCAGCCCTTCCATTAGTACCTACACTCAGACACTGCTCCAGAAAACCTCCCATTGCTCAGAAGAACCCCTTGCTCATAGCCCCTCAGAGAGCAGCAAGGCCCCCCTCCCCCATCACAGACCTCCACTTCCTCCTTCAGGGTTCAGGGTTTAGATGTGAATCCTCCTGCAAAGTACACGTGGGTATCTAGGGGGCAGCACTGCCTCCAGCCAATACCCATGGATCCCTGAGGAGCTCAGTTAGGCAGGTCAGTACCAGGGTGGCACACTCTAGTGGCAACAGTTAGTTCAGGGCCACTCCAGGCTCTGTTCCCAACCAAGGAGGCATTTTAGCTATGGTGTTTGAAGGGGAGGGGCCACAGCGCTATGTGGGTACAGGAGAAGAGCAGCAGGGGGCTAAATAGAAGGAGAAACACTCCTGCACCCTTATTTTATTTAAGAATGGTTTGCTCATGGGCTTGTGCCAAACCCTGGTGCCCTGTACCATTTAACTGGGATATATCTTTCAACTAAGATATACAAAAGCCTCTTCGTCTTCCTGCAGGCAAACCAGCCTGGTCCCGCCAGGCAGGGAGATCCTAACAGTTGAACTTACAACCCCCCCCCCCCAGCTCTCTCCTCTTAAATAGTATCCCGTGGCTCTGTCCCCTCACTGGACTCAACAGGTGTCCTTGAGGCCTGTGGTCTTGCTCTTTGTTCTAATGTTTTTTGGGCAGGGCTGGGACAGGTGCCATCAAGTGACTCATACAGAAGCTTGTCAGAGACTTCAGCCTCAAATGTTAGGAGACTCTCATAACTCAGACGTCGTCTTCCTCGTCCCCGCACTGCACTGCACCCCCCCCCCCCCCCCCCCGCAACCATTCTAATACCACTAGGCTCTTTTCCCAGCCCAGCTGGTCCATCAGGAACCAAAAAGAAAATACCACTGCCTTAGGTCAGAGGCCACCTCTTTAAAGAGAAGGAGAGACCAGAGGCATTGGCTCCAGACAAAGGGAGAACTACTCACCGAAGAGGCAGGTGTAGACCTTGCAGGAGGGAACCAGTGTGATCCCATACAGGGCTCCCACGTGCAGCAGGGCCATAAGGATGATGTTCCTCCAGACGTACTCCAGCTTGGGCGGGGGCCCCTCCTCATCCTGGTAGCTGGGGTCATATAAGTCATCTTTTATTTCAGGGCGAACATCTGCTCCCCAGTGGTGAGGGGTCTTGTCAAACTTCTCTTCTCCGTTCTGCTGTCCCCCAGAAGGGGGCGCTGTGATTGTGGTGGTGGCCGAGTAAGAGCCAGAGATCTGCAAGGAGAGGGGGGTGGGGAATTAGGACTGCAGACGCGTGGGGGCAGCAGGGGGTACTCCTAGCTAAGGTTACCTGCAGGAACGCTGCAATACCGGCCATCCCCCAGTGCCAAAGGTTGCATGACTGTGGAGGGTACCACAAAGTGGAACAAGGGAAAGTTTCCTGAAATGTGCACGCTGGCGGGAATAAATCTTAGGCTGTAGGGGCTTGGAGAGATGTTTTATTACCAGCAGCACCCTTAGCAACTCACAAAGGAAGACCTGTCCGTATCGATAAAAGGTCAGGCTTTAGTTTTACTTTAAGATTAAGAAGTTAGGAGATCAACTGCGCTCAGTAAAAATCTGGTTAATTGCCCCCTCCCCCAGAAGAGCAACGCAGAAATGATGGCTAACTGCTCACTGCTGCTCTGAACTCCCTCCAACCCCCAACCAGCCACCCACCTACAAGTCCAATCTGCACCCGCCAACCTGAGAGGGAGGGGCCATTTGGGGGAGCTCACCTCTTGCAGTATGTGGGCCGGCATCTTGGCGTCGGATGCTGGGATCACGTTCCCAAGGATGAGAACGTGCAACGAGCTTCAGATCTCAGGGACTGAGGGTGCAGTGACTAAGTTTCTGCAGCCCGCTGGGCTGTACAAGCCCCGGGCCAGAGCTGGCAGTGGGGTAATCGTGTCCTGTACTTCCTTAGGTTCGGTTTATTGATCAGTAACCAGATTAAAAATCAAAAACTGGCTGGCCAAGGCAGCCGCGGGCGGAGACAAGGATAGGAAGTGTGAGAGGACGCCAAAAACGCAGCTTGCAGCCACCAGTGTCCAAGAGTCGGAATACTGCAGACACTAACACCGCATTGTCCCATCCCTAGCCAGGCGGAGGGGGGCGATGCTAATGAGGCTTTCGTAAACTCTGGCTAGTCATTGGCCGATGGGAATTTGGTACCACCTCGTCCTGCTGTTCTCATTGGCTCTGTACAATCTGCTGTTCCCTCTGCCCCCGGCTCCTCCTCCCCCTCCTCCCTTCTTTTTCTGCCTCTTGGCTTCTCACCCATCCCCCGCTGGTCCTCCACCCAGCCCCCACCCTGCCACAGGGGCGCTTCGGCGCTTTCTCTGGAAGAGAAAACCCAATCCAGCAGTGGGGGTTGGCTACCAGGCCAGGAAGACTCGGTGGGGCACATAGAGATTGCATGGTTGGGAAAGCCACGACAGCACCGACCACTGGCAACTCCATCCGGTCTTTGCATTTCCAGAGGCGCGCGGGAGGGGAAATGGCTACCACCAACGGAGAGCAAAGCTGAGAGGGGCCTACAGCCCGCCTCCGTCCTCAACAGGCGCCTCTGTAGTCCCTGTTGGAACAATGGTTCAGCGTAGCCCACCAGCTCCAGGACGTTTACCAGATAATACCCGGAGCTCTGGTGCCATAATCAAGCTTTCATAGATCTGTGGCTTGCCCATTCACACTAGGCTCAGTCACAGTGGTCACTGTGCACACTCCAAGGGCACAGCTGCCATCAGTCAGCTTTATCCATTCCCACTCCCCATTCACGCCTGCCTTTGGAATGCACGTGGCACCTTTGGGAGACTCTGTTAGGTTGGAAGTTCGCAGTTTTCTACGTGGAAAAAAACCGGGAAGCATCAGGCCGAGGGACGAAAAAGAGAGAGAGTGGGTGTTGAATTATTACTGGAAGCCTCACTGTGGCTGCACAGTGGGTACTCACTCCATCTTTCCACTTTAAACAGGGGGAACGTGACATAAGCAGGTGAGATAGCTTGCCAGAGGTCTCCTCAGCCAGCAAGTGATGCGGCTACGTCAGCACAACCAAGGTGAAGCTGGTGGCCAAGCTTTCAGGGCCTGCTGGGCGGACTCTGAGGTGCTCTGACCTCACACGCCTTCCCTCACAGTCCTGTCTTCTCTGGGCCTGTGTTAACTCTCTCAAGAGAACTTGTAGCCTTGCAGGCCATGCGTTCACAGTCGGCTTCCGTGTCCAGCTCACCCCATCACTGCATCGCCCACCTCTAGGAAAAGGGTTGACAAGTGAGATTCCAGGCATTTCTTGAGACCAACACATGCCTTCTGGTCTCGGGCTTGCCGACTCTCTGGCTAGTGACCAGATACCTCCATTCCAGGCCTGGCTCACTAGCCAGTGCCAGAAATGCTAAATGGGGCCAAGTGCTCTCAGCAAAGGGCAGTTGGGCTGGTGGCCACTCAGAAGTGCTGGGTGGTTATCTCTAGGGGCTGCTCCCCCCTGTGGGTTGTCTGTGTGATGTCTCATCTGCTTGATTCTTTTTTACCGGCTGTAGGTTTGGTTTTCTTTGTCCTTGGCTGCTAAAACAAACTCCCTTAGACTGTGAGGCCTGGACAACAGAAATCGTTTTCTCACAATTCTGGAGGCTAGGCATCTATATCAAAGCACCAGCCATTTGATTCTGCCAAGAATGGGCCTCTGATTTCTAAGAGACCATCTCTTCTCTGTCTTCAATGGGGAAGGGGTGAGCTTGGTCTCTGGGATTTTTCTTTGGAAAAAAAAAAAAAGATTTATTATTATTTTAAATTATGTGGATATCTGTGTGCAGGTGAGTACGTACGTATGAGTGTGGGTGCTTGAGAACACCAGAGGCAGTGGGTACCCTGGAGCTGGAGTTGAGCAGTCTAATGTGGGTGCTCAGAATCAAACTTTGGTCCTCTGGAAGAACAGCAAATGCTCTCAACTGCTGAACCAAGCCACATCTCCAGCCCCTTGGAGTCTCTTTTATTAGGACACACATATCATCCATGAAGGTGAGGAACCACCTTCCAAGCTACTGAAGACGGTTCACCACATGAGGTCAGATTTCAAAAGCATCGCCCTCTTTTGGGATGAAGATGCAAGGGGTCCTTTGGAATGCTTTAACTGCTGCTGAAGACAGCTCCGCATCTGCCACCTGCCCTTACATTTACTCAGCCTGCAGTCCACAGTGCTGCTGGCATCAGTGCCCAGGGCTGGTTGGCGATGTTACTTAAGCCAGCTGCCATTGCATTCTATCAGAGAAAGCTGGGAGGTCTCCCAAGACATCCGTGTAGAACAGGAGTTCCACATTATTCTCCAAGACAGGTTACTGCCCTGGGGAGGAAGCTCTGGGAGCCTAGAAAAGGGCTGAGTTAGGGAGAATGAGTTCTAGGAAGAAAAAGGTGGGAGACAATCTAACTGCTGCTAAGCAAGCTAGGATGCCGCCTGCTCCTCCCATGTGTGCCTGGCTCCTCCCATGTGCGCCTGGCTCCTCCCATGTGCGCCAACTTCAGAAGCTCCTGACAGCGCACAAAACACAGCTTTGTGGTAGGAATATGGCGGCGACAGCATGAAATTTGGCATGGAGAAGTATTAAGTGACCATCAAGTCAAAAGGTTAGGCAACATGATAAATGTCTACAGTTGAGTGTGCAGTGAGGCAGTGGAGAGCTATTTTGGCACAGCGATGCACAGTGTACGCTTGGAGGATGGAGATGGGGACTCTGAACGCTCCTGTATGGAAAAGGACACAAGGTTATATGACAGCTTTTACTTTTGACCCTTCAACTCAAGAGAGTAAGAATAAAATAGCCCCCACTTAGGCATCTTAAATGAGTTAATTGTCCGGAGTTCCTCTTGGCCATGGCATGAAGCCTGCACATCTTCCCATGCCTGTGGAGGCCCCGGATCCTGGTCCTTCCCCGCTATATCTCCCTTAAATGTCCTCATTGATATTTCACTATAAAAACCTAAAAATATTCCTTTGCCTTTGCCTAGAGCATTCTGCCCCTCCAAACTTAACCCACTGGTGACCTCACTGGTTCCTGATCTGTCTGTCTCTTTGTTTTTAAATCACCCAATGGTTTACCAGGCTGGCTCCCTGTGTCAAATACTCTTTTTAAGCCTTGTGTGGTTTCTGCTTTCTGCTTTTCTGGCATTTGTACTGAGATTTACTAAGAAGATAGGACTTGAGTGCCTGACCCAAGAGAAGCTTTAAGTGAGTCTTTGTTCATTGAACTTGTCACATAAATCACAAATAGGAGACTTTTTCCTTTTCTTTCTTTTTTTGTTTTTTGTTTTGTTTGTTTGTTTGTTTTTCGAGACAGCGTTTCTCCGTGTAACAGCTCTGGCTGTCCTGGAACTCTCTCTGGAGACCAGGCTGGCCTCAAACTCACAGAGATCCGCCTGCCTGTCTCCTGAGTGCTGGGATTGAAGGCCTGTGCCACCACACCAGGCTTCAGGACATTTTTTTTTCAAGACAGGGTTTCTCTGTGTAGCCTTGGCTGTCCTGGACTCGCTTTGTAAAATAGGCTGGCCTACCTCTGCTTCTCAAGTGCTGGGGTTAAAAGTGTGTGCCACTAACCCCAGCTAGGACCATTCTCTTTTAAGCAATAGATGAACATATAACAAAGGTGTTTTGAAAAATGCATATTGGGGTGGGTATTGTTTGTTTGGTTTTTTTGTTGTTGTTGTTGGTTTTTCGAGACAGGGTTTCTCTGTGTAGCCTTGGCCATCCTGGACTCACTTTGTAGACCAGGCTGGCCTCGAACTCACAGTGATCCGCCTGCCTCTGCCTCCCGAGTGCTGGGATTAAAGGCGTGCGCCACCACTGCCCGGCTATTTGTTTGGTTTTTTTATTTCTTAGCCAAGGTGGCAAGTCATAGGAATCTCAAGGTATGCAGAAGTGGGGAGTGGAGATGTGGCAGCTGGATGGGGACGCCCTTGTCTAGCCTCACTTTGGGACCTTACAGTAAGTCCTACACAGAGGCATGTTTTTCTAGCTCTCATTTCTAAGCCCAAGGCAGGAGCTAGCCAGGCAAAGAGAACAGAGTGGGGAGGGCCACATACCTGACTCTGAGCTTGCGTCAACCTGGCTCAGCAAAGATCTTGCTAGAGAAATGCCCTTCTCGGTTTTTCCGTGTTAAATGACTGTCACCGTGTGAACACATCTTCCCAGTGAGAGAAAAGACTCAGCATTACTGTAAGCAGTTTTCTTCCCCATCGTGTTCAGATACAAAGTAAGCATTTTCTAATGTGGAATTAGGCCAGGCTGTTCCTATAAGCTCCATAAGGAAAGTAAATTAATAATGATCTTTAAATTCACTCTTCTACCCATTTCACTCCCCTCCCCTTTCCTTCTTTCTTCCCATTCTCCTCTCCCCCCCTTCTCCCCCCCCCCCCCCCCTTCCTTTCCCTGCCCTTTCTTTCCTTCACAAATAATTCCAGTCCTTGTTCAGGATACTGTTTGGCACTTGGTGCCAGAGCCTGAGTGGGGGAAGCATACTTCATTCCCCCCCCCCCCCCCCCCCCCCCCACCCTCTGGAGGAGAAGGCTGGTGCTTGGCATTGAACCCCAAGGACAGCATGGAAGGTGAGTGGCTGCTGAAGGAAGGGATGTTTTCCCAGGCTCTGGGAATCCTCCTTCTGGAAGGGGCTAGAGCAAGGGACTGAAGGTCAGCTCTGCCCATACCATTCCTTTCTGCTGTAGAGCTCTGAACCATTTGAGAAATCTTACTCAAGAACACTAGCCTTCAAGTTTAGGAAGGTATGCATGTTAAGGTAAAAGAACATTCTATTCTAATTTCATTGAAAAGTTCGTTAGCTTGTTTTAGAATCCCTTATATGTTAGGATTCTGCCTCAGTCTGCCTACCGCTTACCTGTGATGTCATTGCCTACCTCCCACTGGGCATGGCCCTACCCAAGATTATAAAAGGCCAAACCCTCTTCATGGCTCTCTCTCTCACCTCTCTTCCTTCTCTCTCTTCCTCTGTCTCTGTCTCTGTCTCTCTCTGGGGTACCCCTCCCCCCTTTTCCTTTTCTCCCCATGCTCATTTAATAAACCTCTATATAGTAATATCTGTTGCCTGGTATCTTATTTTCTTATTTTTTAAAATTGGTGGCCCCCATGCTGGGAAGGCTCTTCCAGAATTGTATAAGTCTGGAATCCTTTCTACCGAACTCGTTTTATCTAACAGGCTTCCCACAATTTCCTTCTGTTACAAACTTCACTCTAAATCTCCATTCTGAACCCATCACCTTCAGGCTGCAATTCTAAGCTGTGGTAAAATTCTGCTACTCCGCTCTCCCCTGGAGCCCAGCGCAGCGCACAGGTGGGCGTTTCTTACCTTGCTAGGGACATCTTTTGTTTTCTGCTTCATTATTCTAAAAAGAGAAATTAAGAATGTATAACTTAATAAGCTGTCTGTGGGCTGGGGATATAGCTCAGTGTTAGTTTACTTGCTTAGCATGTGCAAGACGCCTTTTCTACCAATAGCGCTGCAAAAAAGGAAAGAAAATAAAAGGAAAAATAAAAGAGTTGGTGCTGTTGTTCACCCCTGTAATTTCTGTAGGAGGAACTTGGACTCAAAACAAGCCTAGGCTACATTGTAAAACGTAGTCTAAAATAAGTAAATTGCCCCTGTGTCATTCACATCACCATGAATCACTATTAAGTATTTCATAAACCAGTCGGCACAGGGATAATTTAGGTAAGGGAAAACATGTGCTCAGCAGTCATTTTAGAGCCACATGTCACAAGTGGAGATGGCCAGACCTGGGTAGTGTGACATCCCTTCAACATATTGGAATAGACATGTCCCTGTATTGGCTCTGTCTAGAATGCCCCTCGCTGCTTTTTGGGGGTATGGTCTTCCATGTGATTCATTTTGCTCTACAAAAGCCAAGATGTCACAGTCAACTTATTCAAAGTTCATATTTTCATAATGGTCAAAATTTGTATTTTTCTGACAAGTGAATTTAAAACTACTCTTGCCTCCTCTCCCTTTTTCTCCTTTTCCTCTCTCTTTTCATTTTATAGGCACAGTTCTCAGATAAAGTTAATGAGAATTTTTTGGTTCTGGCAAGAAGCATGTTATAGAGAGAAAGTTGATTAATTTATGCACTTAGTGTTTTTTTTTTCCTTGTCAAATCCATCTCCAAGAAGGCTTCAAAAGTTCAAATAAAGCCAAGTTCAAAAGAACTTAAGCACAAGTAGAGAGAGACGGGCAGGGGAGAAGAAGAACGTGAGAGCAGAAAGAGATAGAGAGAGAAAAAGAGAGAGTAAGAAAATAAAAAGGGCATTAGTACACACCCAGGCAGTGTGTGCAAATGGCCATTCAATGCCAACACTGGGAGGAAGAGGTGGGCGGGCGGATCTCTGAGTTCGAAGACGGCCTGGTCTACAGAGTGAGTTCCAGGACAGCCAAGACAAATCGTCTCCAAACACAAAACCAAACAAAAGGCTCTGAAGAACAAACATCTCTGAGTAGGAAGGGCCCAGTGAACGTCCTTGACGATAGAATAGCAAACTTGGAAGAACACAGAGCATCTTAAAAACAGTTTCTCCCATGACTAATAGAGAGTGTGCGTCTTCAAAAACAACAAAGTAAACGATTAAGAAAGACCCAGGGGCAGAGGATCCACACTAAGGAGGGAAAACAATCACTGCGCAGGTGCAGGAGACAAGATCTGTGCAATGTGCTCAGAGGGCCTGTCTTTGCTGGAGCTTTTGGGGGGGGGGGGGCGCTGCAGGCTTCAGGACACTGAGATCAAAGGATGCCCGACAAGTGAGGAGGCAGAAGGGGTTGAGTGGCATGAGAAGAGTGTGTAGAGAAGGAGAGAAAAAAAAAGCAGTGACTGGGTCCAGAACAAAGAAAGTTGTGCAATAGTGAAGCCACTGTGTGAACGATGTTTACCCAGTCGCTGTAGTACAAATACCAGTTACCGATTCAACTAAAATTATGACATTAAGGGGATGGAGAGCTGGGCGGTGGTGGCGCACGCCTTCAATCCCAGCACTCAGGAGGCAGAGGCAGGAGGATCACTGTGAGTTCAGGGCCAGCCTGGTCTACAAAGTGAGTCCAGGACAGCCAAGGCTACACAGGGAGACCCTGTCTCGAAAAAGAAAAAAAAAGAAAAAGAAGAAGAAGGATGGAGAAAATGAAATACACATGTTTCTATCTGAATGTATGTATATGGTGCTCATCACGGTGGTTGTTCCAAGGTGAGAGGTCATAAATGACATTCTTAAGTAAAGTAAGCATGTATATAGAGATACAGAAAGGAATGTCAGGAGTCAGCTGAAAATAATCCGAAGGTGTTCATCTGCGGAATAAAATGGGGAGGAAGAGGGGGCGATGCTACCATTTCCAAGACAAGCCTAATGAATTTATTTCACCTTTTAAGTCATGTACAGCTTTAACTGGGCCATAACACAAGACCAAATGTATTTGTGGGAGGAGATGTAACGCAGTTGGTAGAGGGCTCACCTGGCTGCACAAAACCCGAGCTTTGATCCTCAGGGCTTCATAAAACCCGGTGTGGTAGCATGTGTCTGTTACCCCAATACTCAAGAGGTGGGTTAGCCCCGGCTATGTAAAAAACCATATCTCAAGAAAAACAGAACTGGAAGAGACTTTTGGGTTGTTTTTCCCTAATGTGGGCCCTGCTGGCCTGGAAGTTGCTGTGCAGACCCTTCTCGCCCTTACCTTGAAGAAATCCCTCTGCCTCTGCCTTCTGAGAGCTAACGTCAAAGGTGCATGCTACCACACTTGGTTTCAAGAGATTTTTTAGCGTGAACAAAGTCCACTGGACACCTGACCCTTAATCTCTCCATCTCAGTCTCTCTGTCAGGTCTCCCGATGCAGCCCTGCTAGTCTCTGTATGAACACATAATGCATTCTGGTCAAATACAGCCTTTACCTCTTGAGCCTTCTGCCTTAGTCTCCCGAGTTCACAGCTGTGTGACACTATGCCTGGTGTCCCCCAAATCGTTTAAGACATTTTAGTTCGTATTTCTTCAACTCCCCACCCACAGTGGCCTATATACCCCAACACCCAAACAAGGATACCATAGGACTGGAAGGCACTGGGTGGTTCTGGGTGTCTTTATTGTCAGCGGTCTCCCACTGTCCCTTCCTGATTTCATCCCGGGGCTATTTAAATGGTTGAGTATCAAAACTAGGCCGACCCCGTCCTCCTCTACTTTCTCCTAGCATCCTCTCATCCTTCCTGTTGGTGCAGGGAGGGCTATGATTATTTTGACACGGAACATCGCCATCTCTCCCAGATTTCGGAATAGTTTTCTTTCCTCTTTGCTGTGAGCTTCCAGGCCAGCCTGGTCTACAGAGTGAGTTCCAGGCTTGCCAGGGCTACAGTTTTTTGTCTCAAAACCAAGTGTGTGTGTTGTGGGGGGATGCTCCTGAGGATGGGGGGTTGCCAGGGTACTCAGGGCCCTTCACAGAACATTCGCACAGCACTCCACTTACAGCATGCTGTTTGCTGTACAAATTCCAGGAATGACTCTTTTAGTCAACCGGCTTATGCCCAGGCTGGGTTCCTCATGTTCTTTAGCATAAGAATACATTGGTAGGGTACTGGGCAGTGGTGGCACACACCTTTAATCCCAGCACTTGGGAGGCAGAGGCAGACAGATCGCTGTGAGTTCGAGGCCAGCCTGGTCTACAGAGCGAGTCCAGGACACTCAAGGCTACACAGAGAAACCTTGTCCCAAAAAAAAAAAAAAAAAAAAAAAAAAAAAAAAAAAGAATATTATGGCAGTTAGGATACGTTTGTTTCCTTGAAATGATAACGTTACCTTACCAATATCTGAGAAAATATGCCCAATATTAAAGTGATTAACAATTGATTGGTCGTCATACTTTGAAATAAAAATGTTACATTAAAAAAAAAAAAGCCATGTGTGGTGGAGCATACCTTTAATCCCAGTACTTGGGAGGCAGAAGCTATCGGATCTCTGAGTTCAAGGCCAGCCTGGTCTGCATTCTGAGACCAAAAAAGCGAAATAAAATTAACCAAAACCATACACCCCCAAACCGGTTAATTCATCTCACAGATAAACAAGTAAAGGTCTGTTCTTGGAGATACTCAGACCTAAAGTCCTCTCCATGTCAGCCACTCAGCACGGATCTCATCAACAGAATGCCATTAACTCTCTTCCTAAAGGCCTCACATGTCCTTTGCCATCCTCTTCACAGGAGTCCCAACAAAGCCTGGGACTGTCCTTCCAGCCCTAATCTGGTTCCCCTCTGCTCTGCTGTGGTCATCACAGTTGGTTTTCTGAAACAGGGATTTTCCTGTCCTGCTTGAGTACATCTCATGACCCCTTATCACCAAGCAATCTAGACTCTGCGTGCCTGGCTGGCATTCACAGCCCCACCCCCCCCCCCCCCACAGCCCGCCCCCCCCCCCCCCCCCCCCGCACATTCTCCTCTCTGGCCCGGTAACCTCTGCCTGAATCGGTTTAAATACTTTGGTCTGTTTCGGTACCCTCTTCCGCTACCAGGACATACTACGGGTCCTTCTTTGAACTGGCGCCCTGCCTCCCTCCTACGTGACAGATGTCCGCACGAAGCAGTAAGACCGTGCTCTGCTTAGCCAGGTCCCCCCACGAAGGAGGCAATCGGGGGCTGGAGCCCATACCCAAGGTCACCCGTGGGGCAAAGCTGGTCATGTGGGGCCCACTGCTCTGCGTTTCTCCTCCTCGGCCAGGGAGACCTGTAGTGGGTTGGGGTGGGAGGTATCCCTAGGAAACTCTCCATCAGATCCACCTGGGATGATGACTACGTGGTGCGCTCTCACCCTACCCCCACCCCAACATTAGCGGAGCCAAGCAGGGGGGTGCTGAAGAGGAACCACAGCCACTCCTTCCCCCCACCCTTATCCCCCGCGCGCAGCATGGCTGCAGGGGCGGGGCCTCCTGGTTGGAGCCGGCGCCGGCAGAGTCGCAGCGCGGCTGTTGATTGGCTCCGCGGGGTCAGGCGCTATGGGCCGAGTGAACGCGAGTAACCCCGGGGTGGATGCTGACCGAGAGTAACCCCGGGGAAGGGCCGCCTCTCCTTAGATCTCTCAAGGCGTGTGGGCTCCCAGGCCCGCCCCCTGCAGAGAGGCAGGGCGGGAGGAGGCTGATGCTTGGGACGTGTGCACCTTGGAACTTAGGTTTCCACACCGAGGTTCTTCTGCCCCGAGCTTCCTTATGTGGGAGTTTAATGGGAAGTTTAGAGAGACCACAGAGGTGTTGGGACGTAGTAGGAGTCACACAAATGACTGTAGTGTGTAGCTTAATGATCCAGGGAATTGACAGCCTGCCCTACTGTAGAAAAGACAAGGCTAGATGCTACCAGAGTCCTGAAACTAGAGGCGCATTTCCCCCATCCTATTCCCCGAGAGCAAGAGGGTATCGGAGGATCTGTGGGAGCTGGCTTTTGTGGAGGAAGGGAGGAGAAAAGACACAGCTGTATGGACACATGAATCCTCAAGGGGGACAGTCATTGCTGGTGGGAATATAAAACGGTGCAGCCACTGTGAAAGAGAGTTGGATGTCCCACAAGAAGAATTACCATATGAGCAATGGCATCCACTCTTGGTTACATACAGAGACTATTGACGGCAGGTTCTCAAATATTTGCACAGAAATATTCATTGCAACACATTTCACACTTCCTGAAAGACGGAGACAGCTGTACACCAACAAAGAGTACTTCAGCTGGGGTACACAGTACAACCCAAGAGTCGTCAGCAGATGGTAACGAGGCATTGATAGACATCACAGTATGAATGGGTGCCCAAAAAGTCATGCTGAGAGAGGAGAGCCACAGAATACAGCAAGCTGTACAATTCCGTTTCTGTGAAATATCACCAACCAGGTAAATCCTAGAGACAGAGTGTTAGTTGTTACAAGGCACAAGGAGCTGGGTGGAGCTGAAGTTGGGGGAGGGGACCACTGTTCACTGGGTGTGGGTTTTCTCTGGGGGGAGATGAAAATGGTTTAGAACTAAAGGTGGTGTTTGCACGTTATTATGAATGCACTAAATGTCACAGCAGTGTTTGACTTAATATAGCTAATTTTATGCTGTGAAATCCACTTCACTTTAAGTATGTGTACGTGTCAGAGATCACAGGCTATAGCGGAATCCTGCTGCCCTCCAAATTTCTCTAAGAAAGGAGTAAGTGTCCTGAGTACTTCTGGGCACTTCTCTGCCCTTCCCCTTAGTTCCCTTCCTTTCTTCTTTTTCACTGGTCTTATATCCTGGTCCTGGTTACTCACTGTTTGTTCCCTATGCAAAGTGGCCCAGAAAAAGATGACCCTGTGGTCCTCCCAATATCCTTACTTGGGCCTAAATCGGTGAGCTGACACAGCATGGGATGGCCGTTCTGTTATTTTTGCTATTGTGTTGTTTTGTTCTGGTTTTGAGTTGAGCCCAGGGCCTGTGCTTACTGTGCCGGGACTGTAGCACCGAGCACTGACTCCCCTTTGTGAGGCCTCTGTGACACACATGGCTTTGTGACACATGGCTTTGAAAGGGTGACCCAGGAACAGATCGGAGTTTTGCGAAGAGGACTGGGGCTTTGTTTGTGTCTTCAAGATAGTCTCAGCTCCTTGGAGCCTCAAACCCAGCCTGACACGTTTGCCCCTGTGAGCGTACAGAGCAGATAGTTGCCTGTGTCACAGAGATTAGCTACAGTTACACCACACTCCCACTTTGGTGACATTTCCCCCAGTTTTAGCACAAAGGAAACTAAAAACACATGATATCATCTCATTTCATTGAGCATTGACTGTTTAGGGTCAGAGAAGATATTTGTGTAAGAGAAAATGCAACTGGGTAATGTAGCTCACTGCTAGAGCCCTTCCGTGTGCAACAATTATCCTAGGTTCAACCTCCACCTGCTCCCCAAAACAAGAAAGCTGGCCATGAGGAGCAAAGATTTTACATGAGAGTGGGCTTCAGTGTTAGAAAGGCAGAGAAGTACCTGGTTTTCCTGATTTCAGAGAAGACTTAGGTGTGACTGGATATTAAGATGGTCATGTGGTTAGGGTGAGTCGGGTTCTTGAAGAGCAGAGAGAGCTTGTGCAGAATGATTGTGTAAGTTCGGCCTCCCACCATTCCCCGGCGGAGAGCAGGGCCACTCTATGAGGCTTCCGGAGGGTAATGGGTATAACAAGAGGCTTGCGCAAGTCCTCTGTGCTCCACTCAACACAAGAGGCAAAGCCAGGCTTCTGGAGACACGACCCTTCTGCTGTTTTTCTCCAGGGGGACTCACCTACATCAGTACCTGGTGCTGATCCGGGAAACATGATGCCTCCTCTAGCAGCGTCTGGGTAAACACATGTCACCGCCGTATCACGGCACCCTCTGGTCTGCTGGGCTCAGAACATAGACTTTTTGAAGTCTAAAGAAAGTCGTATTGAGATCTGTGCTGTGGTCTGCACCTCCTTTGCCAATGAAGAACGTGCTGTCTGAATTTTCCATGGCCTCAACTGCTTTCTTAGGCTCCAGGTTAAAGCAACTGCCTTTGGCATATCGTTACTGTCTCTTTTGACCTTTAACCAAAGCCCTGAGCTTCATCAGTGCTTCTTAATCTGTTTGGTTTTGAATTAAAAACAACCAAAAAAGGTGGAGCATGCCTTTAATCCCAGCACTTGGGAGGCAGAGGTAGGCAGATCGCCGTGAGTTCGAGGCCAGCTTGGTCTACAAAGTGAGTCCAGGCCAGACAAGACTACACAGAGAAACACTGTCTGGAAAAAAAATTTTTTTAATTAAATTTTTTTTATTGGTGAGTGGAGTATGCGCGAGTGTACGCTCAAATAAAGTCTCCATGTGTATAACCTTTGAAGGGGGTTATTTGGAATGACTGACATCCACTGTCTGAATAGCTGTTAGTCATGATTTTACGCAGAGTGAGGCTAATGTTAGATTAGAAAGTTAAGTGAATGGGCAGAGATTGTTCTAGCAGCTCTTGGGAGCCAAGATCCTGGTCTGGAAGCTATTGAGGAAATACAGAGCTTCTACCGGCTGCATCCACTGATCAAGCAGACAAAACAAAACCCACCTTCCGCCACCCCTACCCCCCACAACCCCCTACCTCACTGTGGCCAGGAAGTCCTGCCCATTCTAGGAACCTGAAGTCCCTCTGGTCTGCTTCCTTTTGTCCTACTATGTCAGACATCAGCATTCTTAGGGGGCCCTTTGTTCTTGGGAGACAAACATTCTGTAGTTAAGAAGTGACTGCCTGGCCAGGCTGCAAGGTAAGAAAGACTTGCTCTACCCCGCAGGCCCCCTGCTGCTGCTCTCTCCTCACCCAGGAAGGAGCTCTATGGTTAATGTTGCTGTGAGTCTTTGATTCATAGAGTCCTGGCATTTCCCCAGGCAGCGTGTCCCCTTCTGGTGCGTTTGATTTAAAGCCAGCAGACTTTCTGTTTCCTGCTGCCTGAGCTAAGCCTCACACTATTCTTCTGAAGGGCAGGTTACTGGGGTATGACTCAGGTCTTACTGCCTTTGGATATTTAAAAGTGGAGGACGTGGATAGAGTGGTGGATAGAGCAGCTGGTCCCAGGAGACTGTGGAAGCCCCAAAGCATCCCAAACAGTACATGCAGGTCAGTGGTGGCACAGTCTTTAATCCCAGGCAGAGCCTGGTGTTTGAGTCTAGTCTGGTCTATGTAGTGAGTTCCAGGACAACCAGGGCTACATAGGAAAACCCTTCCTTGAAAAACCAAAAGAAGAAAAAAGAAAAAGGAAAGAAAGGAAAGCACAAACTCATATCAGTACAATTAGCTTTAGAACTGATAGCAAAGAAAATGGTGGCAAAATTGTTCATATGTCTCATTGATCCATTTGAGTTATAAACCAGAGACTATAATCAGGACACTAGAAAATTCAAGAAAAAAAAAAAACTTTCAATGCCATACCATCTTTTATGACTCCCCCCCACCCCCACCCCCCGCCGCCTTTTTTCTTTTTGGCTTTTCGAGACAGGGTTTCTCTGTGTTACCTTGGCTGTACTGGACTCACTTTGTATACCAGGCTGACCTCGAACTGACAGCAATCCACTGCCTCTGCCTCCCGAGTGCTGGGATTAAAGGTGTGCGCCACCACTGCCTTGCTTTTATCACTTTTTTTTTGTCCAATATGGCACTCTAGGCATTCAGTTGCTCCATGACACTGTTGCTCTGGCTGGCTGTGAACACATTGTCAACTTATCTCAATCTCTGGAGTGGCAACATTACAGGTGTATCCCACCAGGGCTGGCTAGGACATCTTTTAATATAAATATTAATATAATACATCACAGAGAAAACTGGGGCTCATGAAAGGACCGGGCTTCAAACTCATTTCATCAGGACACCTAATGTCTCACTCAGCAAATTCTCAATCCCTTGATGTCTTTGCTCTGAAAACAAGGAGCTGCCTGCAGATCTTGTTTTTGTTTGTTTGTTTCCTTTTTTCTTTTTTTTGGTTTCTCAAGACAGGGTTTCTTTGTGTAGTGCCGGCTGTGCTGGAAAGCTCCCGCTTTTCGTCCTGACTGCTTCACGGCCTCCCCAGCAATGTAAAGGATGTGGAACTCAGCTCATTCTACCTCTACCCCTGTCAGAACCAGATGCATGACCACATTTTCAGGATCCAGTCAACTTTGTCTTTCTGTTTATCTCAAATGAGAGGAGAAAGACCACTGACCCACATTATCATACCAAATTAATTAAAGCAAACAATTAACTAAAGCAACCTTTTAAAATTTGTGTAAACAGGCTGCCTCCCCCCCAAGGCAGGATTGGGACAGCTCAGCCTTGAAAAGTGGGGAACAAGACAAGGGGTTTTTTTGTTTGTTTTTTGTTTTGGGTTTTTTTTTTTGTTTTTTTGGTGTTTTGTGTTTTGTTTTTGTTTGTTTGTTTGTTTGTTTTGAGACAGGGTTTCTCTGTGTAGCCTTGGCTGTTCTGGACTGACTTTGTAGACCAGGCTGACCTTGAACTCATGGAGATCTGCCTGCCTCTGCCTCCCAAGTGCTAAGACAAGGTTTTTATAGCTCAGAGGTAGGGAGTTTCTAAATGGGGAGATCCAGTGGGTAAAGCAGTCAGGATTACAGGAGCAGAAAATAAGCATAACAAGTTAGTCCTAACAACCTCCTGAAACAAACACACGGTTGCAAGGCACGCATAACAAGGTAGTCATAACCTCAGGCAGTCATAACAACAGGTAGTCATAACAAGGTAGTCATAAGTGGTTATATAACATTTTGAAATAAAGGGACTTATTACCTTTTTGAAACAAAGACAAACATTGCCATTCCTGAAACAGGCAGTACAGAACCATTTGTACTTAAGGTTATAGGTCCAGTATAGTCCAATCCCTGAGAAGCAAAAGTTTAATCATAAACAGGGATGAACTTAGTTTGTTTTTACTATAAGATGGCTTTTAAGCCTAAGATGGAGACAGGCTGGTTCTCCAATTCACCTTAAATTTGGGGTTGCCTCAACACTACCTTCTAAAATGCTTTTTTGGGAGTATGGGATTCAAGACAGGGTTTCTCTGTGTAGCCTTGGCTGTCTAGGACTCGTTTTGTAGACCAGGTTGGCCTCGAATTCACAGTGATCCACCTGCTTCTGCCTCCCTGAGTGCTGGGATTAAAGGAGTGTGCCACCATGCCCAGCTCTAAAATGCTTTATTTTATTTTAAGACAGGGCCTTACTTTATAGTTCTGTCTGGCCTACAACTTGCTGTGGAGACCAGGCTCATCTCAAACTTACAGAGATTCCTCTGCCTCTGCCTCCTGAGTGCCATCATTAAAAGCATGGGCCACTGAACCTGGCTCGCTTGTTCTTTTTGGATGCCTGGAAATATTATAGATACATTATTACTGTGAGAGCAGCAACCAGTGACCCGAATACAGCAGAGTAGAGAAATGAAGACATTGGATGGATCCTCAAAACTGGAAGCAGCTATTCTCAATGATTCTGGAGACACACAACCTGCAGACTTCTTGTTTCATGAAATAAGAAATTTGCTTGCTGTTAATGGGAAATAGGAGCCTTTCCTCACTGAGACTGCATTTCCTGCTCAAGAAATGCATCTCCATCATCTGCAGCCTCAGTTAAATGGAGATATGAGTGCTTGCCACTGTGCCTCAGTATCCCCTGGTGCCATACACTCAGGAGAGAAAGAAAACTGAGCAGAGAGGCCATGAAAGATATCACCAGCAGCTTATTTCTAGCTCAAAACTAACACTATTTATGAATTCTACCTCAGGCTAACTCTTGCCCCGTATTATTAACCTGCTTTATAAGTTCTCTGCCTAATAAAAAGCTTTTCTTTTTTTTGTAGAGCAAAATGTAGGCTCTAGAAAATCAATAGGACCTCCCTCCTGAAGGAATTGTATTCCGTTTCTAGCTTGAGGGACAGCTGGGCGGGGGGGGGGGGGGGGGGGGGGGTGTTGGTTACCAGGAGAACTTTACTTCCTAGGATTTGGACAGTGATAACAAGCAGCTACTTAGGAGGTAGTGAGGGAGAGGACAGAGGATGGCGACAAGAACACAGGAACAAAGCCAGTGGAAATGGAAGCAAGAGAAACAGGAATATCTATTTAAGCACCAGAAAGGTCAGCATGACCTTCCAGTGTTGAGGGTTGAATTGCTATGCTGTACTGAAGCAGAAGAAGCTAATCATCTTTAGCATCCTGGAACATCAAACCTCTGACCAGATAATTTTTGGAATGGGAACCAAGATGACTTCAAACTTGATCTATCTTTTTTTTAAAGATGTATTTATTAATTTTGTTCTGCTTGCATATACACCTGCACACCAGAAGAGGGCACCAGATCTCATTATAGATAGTTGTGAGCCACCATGTGGTTGCTGGGAAGTGAAGCCAGGACCTTTGGAAGAGCAGTCAGCGCTCTTAATCTCTGAGCCATCTCTCCAGTCCACTTGACCCATCTTGTAGCTACCATGTCTGGTTCTTTTTTGTTGTTGTTTTGTTTTCTTTTGTTTTTTTGAGACAGGGTTTCTCTGTGTAGCCTTGGCTGTCCTGGACTTACTTTGTAGACCAGGCTGGCCTTGAACTCACAGCAATCTGCCTGCCTCTGCCTCCCGAGTGCTGGGATTGAAGGTGTGCACCATCACACCCAGCATCTGGTTCTTTTAATACTGGCCAAGATGTTGACCTTGGACACTGTCTTCCTGTCCTAAGCCAGGCCGAGGGCAGCCATGCAGTCGATGAAGAGTGTGGTGAGGTTGACGTGCCAGCGGTACTCACTGGCGGAGTAGTCACAGGGGAAGGCGTGACGGTAGTTGTGGAAGCCCTCGCCTGGAACAGAAAGAAGCTGTGCTGGTTTGAATAGGGACGGCCCCTATAGATGCATGTGTTTGAATGCTTAGGAGTAGCACTATCAGGTGCCTTGTTGCAGTAGCTGTGGCCCTGTTAGAGGAAGTGTGTCACTGTGGGAGTGAGCTTTGAGATCCTTTATGCTCAAGCTACACTCAGTGTGGACAAGTTTCCTTCTGCTGCCTGTGGGTCAAGATGTAGAAGTCTCAGCTCCTGCACACTACCATGCATCCTGCCGTGTAGACAACGGACTAAACCTCTGAACTGAATGCCAGGTCCAGTTAAATGTTTCCTTTTTTAAGAGTTGCCGTGGCGCCGGGTGTGATCGCTGTGAGTTTGAGGCCAGCCTGGTCTACAGAGTAAGTCCAGGACAGCCAAGGCTACACAGAGAAACCCTGTCTCAAATTCCCCATGTTCCCCCCCCCCAAAAAAAAACAGAGTTGCCGGGGTCGTAGTGTCTCTTCACAGCAGTGAAACCCAAACTAAGATGAAGAAAGCAGTTAAAGGACTCAGATTGCTGCTTCCTGCTTTTCCACATCTCTAACTTATCGGGGACCTCAAACTTTGGGAAATCCTGATGTTGGTGAGTGAATGGATGGACCTGGCATTTTCTACTCTAAAGTAATGAGTCCCCATCCCAGGCACCATAAAGAAGGGAACCTGGTCACCATAACCTGCCTTGAGAGACGAAATTTTCTGTCAGAGTACAAAGGTATAAAAGTCTGGTTCTGCTTAGGAAGTTAGTAAGAGCTATAACACTGGGAGACACCTGGATTAAAGCCACCGCCGCCCAGAGTAGGGTGTGGTTCTTACAAAAGTGATCAAGCAACACTTCATTTCACACAGCACTGATGTTCCCAGTAAGGGTAGGAAGCTCCACAAGAATGGGCAGCATCAGCAAGAATTCAGAAGAAAGGCAGTCTGATCAGTGCCCAGAAGGGTCCCTTCAGCCACTGCTGGCTAGTGAGTCTCTCCACTGTGACCCTTTGATGAGGGGAAGTGAAGTCAAGCAAAACCGCTCCTGGTCTGGGAATGTAGCACAAGTGGCAGAGGACTTGCTGCCTTCATGGCCAGCATGCACAAAAGCCCTGGGCTCCATCCCCCAGTACAGTGTGAGCTAGCCACTTGTGCACACCTCTAATCTGAGCACGCGGCAAAAAGGCCAGACTTTTTTGTTTTGTTTTTGTTTTTCGAGACAGGGTTTCTCTTGTAGTCCTGGCTGTCCTGGACTCATTTTGTAGACCAGGCTAGCCTCGAACTCACAGAAATATGCCTACCTCTGCTTTCTGAGTGCTGGGATTAGGTGTGCAGCACCACGCCCAGTTAAAGACCAGAGATTCAAGGTAGTTTTCAGTTACATAGCAAAGTTAGAGGCCAGCCTGGGGAACATGAGACTCTGTCACCAAAAACAGAAAAAATAAAAACCCTAGTCAATTCTCTTAAGTCTTAGAGATTCCCTCTGGCATCAGAAATCCTGCAGATTCTCAAAATAAGCTTTTCTTTCTGACTGAAATGCAAATAAAGTTGTTCTTGACTCAAGACAGTTGGCAAGGTGGGTAAGTGTGGAAACTCCACAGTGGTTGGCCAATTCTTGGCCGTATTCCTCTTCCTGAATCCAGTCCAACACCAACAACGCTCAGTGCTCATCAGGTTAGGATAATCGACAGGTAATGAGAGTGATAGTTGAAGAAAAAAAAAAATACCCTCATCTAGAGCAGCAAATATAATAAATCAATAAGGAAGAAACAGAAATCTTGTCAAGGAAATGACTCTGGCCAGAGCTTCTCAAAGCATACACATCGGCTTTTCCACATTAGAGCTACATAATGTAAGACCATGCAAAATGGGGGAGAAGGTGCCGGGAACTAGAAGGGAGAGTCAAAAAACAATGACAACACGGCGAAAATACTTTCAGAGTGGTATGCCTGAAGTGTCTTGAAGTATGTCATCTTCCTATACACAATAAAGCATAGATCACTATGCAACACTGCAGCTGGCCCTACTGTTTTATTTATCTTTCTATTTTTTCCCAAAGGAAAACAGCAGGTGACTAGAAAAAGGCAAACTAAAAGGCTAATGTAAATAGCGTTTGATGATGGTTTGGGAGCCAGACATGCTGCCTGACTCTATGTGTTTCCCAGGGTAGAGGCTTCTAGCTCACCATGGAGAACATGAGCTTCACAGATCCCAACAGACGAAGCTGGTGTTTCTTGCCCTCTCATGCAAATTTTAATCAGGAGACCACTAGAAGTCATGCAGTGCAGTGTTGACTTGGGTAATGTTTCCAGTGAAGCTAGGCACGGTCAGATATTCTTTTAAAACTCGGCATTTGGGTGGCAGAGGCAGGTGGATCTCTGTGAGTCCAAGGCCATTCTGGTCTACATAGCAAGTTCCAGCATCGCTATGGCTACATAGAAAAAGCCTGTCTCAAAAAAGAATCAAATCACACTCCCCCCTCTCCACACACACACAGAAGTTCCCAATGAAATAAGGGCATTTGATCAGAGGTCAATGTTTTTGTCATAGGGATCATATGCATAGAGATGGACAGCACAGCTTATCAGCCAAGTGGCCTAGCACCATAATGACTCTTATAAAAGTGCCAACACCAGGGCAGCAGCGTGGGCACGGTGAATCCGTGGGGCAGGAGTCTGCAGAGAGGAGACTCTCACCCTTGCCTGCTTGTCTGTGTTCTCTGGGCTGGGCTGCGTTTTTCCTTTCTAACCATGAGGCTAGGAGGCCGAAGCCAACAGGAAGGAGCAGTTTGAAACTCTGTTAAATATTAAGTTTTTGATGAGGCAAAGGCTTAAGTGCCTTTTGGAGGATTAAATGCCTGTTAGGCCCTACAGTGCCAAGGGTTGAAACATCTACCTATTCTTTTGGGAGGAAGGGGTTAAGACTGGCCTCAAACTCCCAAAGTAACTAACACTGGTCTCGAACTCCTGCCTCTCTTACCTCTACCCAAAGTGCTGAAATTACCAGCAGGGACCACCACATCCAAATAACACCTGCCTTTTGGCTAGAAGCTAATTCTTTTTTTCATAGACGTATCAGGCCATATTGGTTTAAACCGTTAGGGCGAAATCACAGATTCCTTTGAAGTACTGTGCCCTAGGCTGATGAGTGTATTGTTTTTGTTTGTTTGTTTGGTGTTTTTTTGAGACAGGGTTTCTCTATATAGCCTTGGCTGTCCTAGACTTGCTTTGTAGACCAGGCTGGCCTCAAACTCACAGCCATCCTCCTGCCTCTGCCTCCCATGTGCTGGGATTAAAGGCTTGCCCCGCCACGCCCACCTTGATGAGTGTGTTGTTAACACCTCCTTTTTCTTGCCTGTTTGGAATTTTGGTGTGTTACTGCCCCCCCCCAATTTCCTCCTACCCCTCCTACTTACTTGATCTTATTTAACCCCCAATGGTAGCCTGAGTGTTCTTCGTCAATACAAGTGGGTTCCTGTCCCATTCTTGTTTCTCATCACTACATAAGGGGTGGCTTTGGCTTTTTTGTCATTTAGAGTCCCTGCATCCATCTCCAACAGTTCCATAGGCTGCTGGTGAATCCCTAAGGTTTCCCTCTTGCTGAGGGAGTTGTCCCTAGGTTGGCCTATAGGCCTTCACAGGAAAGCCTTGCAGCAGAAATACTGGTTCTGGCTTCGGCTCAGTCTCTTCCTGCTCACCCATACTTAGGAAACCTAACCCTGGGTGAGTTCTCCATTCATAAAACCTTTCCTTCACACCCCCCACTAAGCAGTCTCTCTATTCTTTGTACCGCTTGAGTAGAGTGCATTGTCCATTGCATTATGGCTGCTTGTGTGCTTGTTTCGTCAACCTCCTTCCCACACATGTACACTCCTGAATGGATGGACGCAGCAACGTTCATCGTTGTGTCTGTCTGTCCTGGTGAGGGACTAGGAGTTAGGCAGGTTCTCTGGTAAGCAGGTAGACCAGGAAAGGGGCTGTGGAAAAGTAGTGAACACATGGAAGTTCCAAGACAGCTAGCCTCTTTACCTCCAGGATAGCTGGTTTCTTTCCTGCTTTGCTGACCAGCCAGAGACAAAAGGCCTGGCAGCTTAATGCAAAGGCCCCAAGGGCTTTTCTTCTACCAGTAGGGAAGTCCTTGCCTTGGGCCAGGCCTGTGAGTTCAAGGCTGGTTCCGGGTGTGTTTACACCTCAACTGTGGGCTCATCAGTCACCTTGTCTTTGTTTAAAGCTGACCAACACTTCAAAGACAACTCTAGCTCTCCAGGACAGACTGGATTTTTTTGGGCTCCCGAGACCCCCCTATCTGTTTTGTCTGGGGTCTTTCTCCCTGTGCCTGCTGTATCCTCACCCCTAATAAAACCGTTTCTTCACCAATTGATTGTTTCTGGGGCTGGGGAATTTCCCTGCTGCTCCCATCTCACTTGGGAATGTTCAGGCCGGTTAGTTCTTTAACCAGCAGAGAAAACAACCTTGATTAAGACCCCTAGACTGAAGTAGCCGGGTTTAGTGGTGCATGCCTTTAATCCCAGCACTCAGCCAAGGCTACACAGAGAAACCCCAACAACAACAACCTCTAGACTGCTAGGTCAGCACATATTTATTGCATTTAATTGTTTTCTTTAAAATACCTTACAGAGGTAAAAAACAGCAATAATGCACAAGCTGTTTATCTAGTTTGGTTTGGTTTGGTTTGGTTTTTTGAGACAGGGTTTCTCTGTGTAGCCTTGGCTGTCTTGGACTCACTTTGTAGACCAGGCTGGCCTCGAACTCACAGTGATCCACCTGCCTCTGCCTCCCAAGTGCTGGAATTAAAAGTGTGTGCCACCACACAAGGTTTGTTTTGTATTTTTTTAAGGAGATTTGAAAGGATGAGTTTTGGATGAATGAGCCAAATAAATCTCTCAGCTGTTGTTTTATGATGGCTAAGAGAAAAAGCAGAGACTGTAAACCGCAGGTACCTGGGGCCACATCTCTGGTCCCATCTCCCTTCACTCACCTCTATGGAACCTCACCAGCTTTTCAACTCTTTGGTCAGACAGTGTTAATGAACCCTTCTCTTTTTGATGCTGGGTGTTGGTGCACAAGGAGCCAATCCATGTGGGGGTGGGGGAGGGGAGGCACACACAAACGCTTCTCCCAGCAGGAGGAAGCCCCAGTGAGATGGCTCAGTGGGTAAAGGCACTTGTCACCAAGCTTGATGACCTTGGTTTGATCCCCAAGATTCACGAGGTAGAAGGAGAGATCTCACACCAACTGTGCCCTCTGAGCTCCACATGCATGCTGTGGCACACATGAGCCCCCACAAATAAATACATGGATGTAATTTTTTAAATCAAAGAAGAGGGGCCCAGAGCAATAGCTTAGCAGTTAAGAACACTGGCTACTCGGCAGACCCAGGTTTGATTGGCAAGCACTGTAGAGTGGATCCTCGCCATCTGTAACTTCAATCCTTGGGGATCTCTTGCCTTCTTCCGACTTCTAAAGACACCAGGCACACACACGGCATAAATACATACATACATACATACATACATACATACATACATACATGTAAGCAAAACACTCATACACATGAAAAGACAAAAAATCTAAAAAAAATATTAAAAAGAAAAATCTAGCCGGGTGGTGGTGGTGGCAGCAGTGCATGCCTTTAATCCCAGCACTTGGCAGGCAGAGGCAGGCAGATGTCTGAGTTCCAGACTGGCCTGCTGAAAACAGCCAGGGCTACACAGAGAAACTCTGCAACAACAACAACAACAAAAAGAAAAAGAAAAAAAAAAAATAAAGACAAAAGAAAAATCTACTGCAGGAACTGTGTTTCTATGAACCTGTGGTGGACACAATGTTCTCATAAACATTTTTCTAGACAGACTAAAAAGAGTAATCCAAGACTGAGGGGGGATGCTCTCCTGAGAGAATCCAATGCCAAGATCTTTGGAAGGCTTAGGCCTCCCAGCTCAACTGCATAAGGTCCCTGAGACTCTGGCTGCAGCGGCACATGCTGGGGCTGCCCTCCTGTGCACTAGTCTTTGAAGTCCGTGCAGAAAGGCAATGTAAAGTTCTAGGGCACAGGAAGAGCTCTGCTACTTCAGTGAGATGGGGAGGAGGGAGGAGTCACAGCTCACAGACAGACAGTTCTTCAAGCAAGGTATGTGGAACCGGCTCCTACAGCGTTTACTAAGCCCTGAGCACAGAGGGTGTAAGGCAGATGGCCTTGGGTCTTAGAGTGATGCTCTGTTGATAAAGGCTCTCCAACCTGAGTCCTTCACTGTGGATAAATCACCCAACCCAATAACAAGGGCAGGGCGTAACTCGTGACCATATTTTCAGGGGCCCTTGCTGTTGTCTGGGTTCTTTCTGGGGCCTCAGATATGAACCTCTGTGTTGACTACACAAGGGTAGGAAACTGAGCAGTGCCATCTAACTGTCCAGGCAGTGGCACGGATGAGGAAGCACCACAAGGGTGACTGCATTTTGTAAGGTTGGCGGCTGCGGGGGGTCAGGGAGCTGCCTAGGCGCCAAGCATGCAGCGCGAATGGCAGGGAAATGCTGTGGGACCAAGCACGTGAGAAATCATTGGCAGGCGGGTTCCATTCTGGGGAGGGTGTCAGGGACACTCTGGTGTTTCCAGGGGGCCTTTAGTTGGGGGATAAAGATCTGCTTTATCCCTGAACCGGAAGGGTAGGGCACAGGGTGCACTCATTTCTTTCTAGTTAAAGCCACAGTAGACCGCATAAAGAGCCCTCGGACTCACCTGTAAGCAATAGGTCTTCAGAGACTGCAGGGGAGACGTCATGCATTATACAAACACTTCCCTCTGCTTTTCACAAGCAGAGGTAAGAGTTTCTCAAACAGCCTTCTCCCTCCCCATTCCTGCCTCTCAAATGCTGCCCTGCTCTTTCTGCTGGATCCCCACAAGAGTCACAGAGACAGTGTTTAAACAAGGAAAGCTCTGGCCACATTCCCTCTGAGCTGGGACAAAGCCCAAGAGGATTTGCTACCGCTGACCCTATTTAGATTGAGAGCGTCCCACAGACAGGATCTGACCATACCCTACCAAGAAAAACCTCATTGGGTCTTGAGCCCCCGCAACCATAGGAGGAAAGAAACACTTGGGAACAAAGTGGAAGCCCTCTGTGGAGCTCCAGAACACCAGCAACAGGCACTCCATACTGTAGAGCGCTCTGAACCAGTGCCCTCACAACACTGTAGCAAGTTGTCCTAGTGGAAACCAGAACCAGAATCCATGCACTCTGGGGCCTGTTCTGATCACAGCTCTTAGGTAATGTCTCAGGTCACTTTGATTTAGATTTGTTCCCTACCCCCAAAGGATGGACTGCTAGTGTCCACACTGAGAGCAAACAGTATCTCATAGCATGGTCTCCAGAAGGCACTGGAGAGGGCTCTGCCCTCAGTATTGGTAGAATTGCTTTAGTTTTGTGTTCTGAGCTCTTCTGTGCCGCTGCAAAATGCAAGAGCCAAACCCCGTTCTGAAACTGGAAATCTGGCAAATGCTAGACTAAAGCCATAACCAGTTGCCAATTTTGCAGTTTTCTTTGTGACGTAACAAGAAGAATCCCTACTCTAAAGGTGGGAGACAAAGATGACCAAGCTGTACCACGTGCCCTTTGTGTTCTACTACAGAGATTTGGAGCACAACCTCCCTCAAGGTTTTATTTATTTGTTTTATGTATATGAGTGCTCTACCTGCATGTATGCTTGCAGGCTGGAAGAGGACATCAGATCCCATTGTAGATGACTGTGAGCCACCTCTCCAGCCCGGATCACACATCTCTTGATTATCATTTTCTCAGCCTAGCTGCTCCTCTGATGGTGCGGGCACAGGAGTAAGTAGGTCACCATGCAGGCTCTGTGTGCCAACAATCTCTCCAAAGTTACAGCACACACCCATCACCAGAACCCCAAAAGGAAGCAACCCCTGAGGTTGGGACAGATTTCTGATGCCTGTCTTGGCATCTGAGGTTCACCAGTCACAGGCAGTCTGGTCAGATCTGGGACTGAGACCTACGGGATGGGGCTATAGGGAGATGAAACCATGTGTGCAGACTCCCCTCCTGGGACAGAGTAGAAGGTCATCCACAGTCTGCTGCTCCAGGGGCATCATCAGGCCACCGCTTAGCCTCTGGGTTCTCAGAGGCGTTAAGAAATACAGATGCTTCCTCCATCAATCACAGACTCCATGGGTCAGAAGTAGAAACACTTAAAGGTCAGGAGCAGCTGTGCCAACATCCCACACCATGGACCCTCAAGGAGCTAAATTAGGATAGTGCCAATGACAACTGGTCTCTCCTAGTCCAGCATCTACTCTCTCTCCCTCCCTCCTTCCCTCCCTCCATCCCTCCTCTTGTTTTTTCTTTTATTTCTCTCTTTTTCCTTTTTCTGTTTGATTTTTGAGACAAGGTTTCTCTGTCCTAGACTTGCTCTGTAGACAAGGCTGGCCCCAAACACACAGAGATCCACCTGCCTCTGTTTCCCTGAGTGCTGGGATGACAGGTATCTCCCATTACACTCCACCACCACCACCACCAGGCTTAGTTCTGCATCTTGAAGACAAGGGCCGCTAAAGACTCTATTCTCTGACCTGTCCTGCCAAGGAAGGATGGAAGCAGCCAGTGAGCACTGATATTAGAATGTACTCAGTCATCGGTATCTCTTGGCCTTAGCAGACACGGGCAAGACGCAGACTAGATGGGGAATAAAATATGAAACCTTTTTTTTTTTTTTTTTTGTAGCCTTATTTCATTTCAAGAATATTTGTGTTGACTGGCATGTGTTGTACCCTATAGCAAAGCTACACATCTCTGCATGTGTATTTTACAGGAACCTACTTCCTCCAGGGCAAACCAGTTGGGTCTGGCCCATGGGTGAGGTCCAAATAGTTTTGTGGATGACTGCCTACTGTTCCTTCCTTTTCAATGGTCTTTCCTCTTCAGTAGTCTCCTCTTGCTCTATCTTCTGGCTGAGCTCAAAATAGACTTGGTTCCCATGCCTCTTGGCTAGGAACTCCATTCACTGTAGCAGGCAGAGCTGGGATAGGCAGCCAAGCAAGTGATTCACACAACAAGGGCCGTTCAGGGACAGCTACAGTTCTGTCACAGGTGTACCCATTCAAACAAACCCCTGACACTCTTGCATCCCAATCCTACTAATCTATTTCTAGCCCCGCTAGCCTTATAAACCAAAGAAAAGTAGGTGGGGAAACCGGAAAAGAGAAAGGCCAGTGCCCTGGGTCAGAGGACCCTAAGAAAACCGAGGGACAAGGGAGCCAGGTATAAACTTGCAGATGGGAGCCAGTGTGGTCCCACATAGGGCTCCTCCATGGGGCAGGGCCATGAGGATGGTGTATCTCTCATCACACCCCACCTTGGGTGTGTTACTCTCCTTACCCCGGTCGCCTTGTAACAGCCCATACATGTCTTTTATTTCAGGGTGTGTCTTCTTCTGAGTTCCGTGGCATCTTCTCTGAAAGTCAGGTGATGGGAGGGAGATATCTGCGGTCATACAAGGCCAGGAAAAGAGTCTACATGTACATGTTACCAATGGCTCAGCATGTGCACAGCTTGTTTCTTCTGGGTTAATTCCCCCACAGGTTAATTCCTCCTCCTCTGGAGGAGTACAGAAGTGATGCCCACAGTCTCCTACTAGACTCACTGTCCTGTGTCCTGAACCCAACTGTCCGGAGACACGCTCTTGAGAGGGAAGTAGAGGAGATGGTAAGCGCAGAATGAGGCTGGACTGCCTCACCAGAGGGGCAAGCAAGGCTGACCTTTGGAATGACTTTGTCCTGCTCCCTATACAACCTGGTGACTGGAGAGGAATTGTGAGACAGTTTTCTGTGATGTTAACACCCTGCCCCTCTATAAAACACAGCTTAACGAGTCAGTCCCCATCTCTGCTCATTGGCATTCACGGTGACAGATATCACAAACTGGTTCTCTGGAAGCATAGGCCCTATCTTCTAGCCTTCAGGCCCTCAGAGGGAGGCAGTGAAGGGAAGAGGGGGACTCCTGTAGGAACTGAGGTCTGCAAGGAGCGGCATGAGCGAGCGTAGACAGGAGCAGACCGACACAAGGAAGCTGTAGGGAACACTTTGATCTGTAATGCGGCTGGAGGAAGGCAGAAGGAGAAGCACACACCTTGACCTTGCGTCTGTCTGAGTAACAGTGACAGTAAAGCTTGTCCCCTGATAGGACAGAACCTGGAAACCAATAGATAAGGTTGGGCGTGAACCCCAATATTACTGGGCAGAGGAGTGAGGTGGAATGTTAGCTCCTCTAGTAAGAAAGGAAATCCCACATGAATGTACACCGACATACACACTCTTTTTGTCCTTGTCACCACCAGGCTTTATTGTTGCAGGGCTCTGTCACTTACCCCCCAACCGAGCTTTCCCATTGTTCCTATGGCACCATCACAATACAAAAATAGCCTCTAAAACCAGACTGCCAGGAAAGCAGCATTTTTTTTTTTTGAAAAATGACCAAAAATCACCATTTTTTTTTTTAAGGGTATTTAGAGACATGCTAGTTGAAGGAACTGGGTTTTATTCAAACCTGCCTGGAAGACCAACAATTCTTTAAGCCTCACATCTCCGTGTTGCAGGAGTCTGGTGCTTTAGCATTTCACAGGGAGAAAAAAGCACGCACATGGGTGCCGGGGGGTGGGGTGGGGTGAGAGTCCACGTGCTAAAAGTCATACCACAAGAAATATCAAATAAACATGCATTTGTACATGTGAGGAATGTCAAATTGCATTGGCAGTGTGTAATTTGAAAATGCCAGCAGATTCTTACAAGCCTTTATTAAGCCTTTATTTAAGCTTTATTGTACAAGTACTCAGGGTCAATATACAACAGTACCCACAAAAACATTCAGCAACAATGGTAGATACCTGTATAGGATTATATGTTGACTTAGAAGCAATTAAAACATTAGCAGCTCTTATAATTGAGGAGCTCAGCTTATAGAAAACACTGTAGGAAATGAACTAGCTATATTCTTTGCATAAATTTGTCTCTTCCTGAGACAAATAGTTTACCAAGTCAATGGATATACCATGACAAATAGAATACAGAGCACAAACTTTAAAAAGCCAACTGTACTATATATGTAAAGGCTTATTGCGGCAGTTTGAATGAAAATGGCCCCATAGGCTCATATTAGGAGGTGTGGTCTTGCTGGAGTAGGTGTGGTCTTGTGTCACCCGACTTCTGCTCACCTGCTGAGGTGTCCAGGCTCCTTGCCTTCTTGGGAGACAGCTTCAGCAAGACGTCTCGTTTAACTGGGACAACAACGAAGGCAATTTAACCTTCTGAGGAGTGGGTAGAGGCTTTCAGGCAGGTTGCTTGTGTGCACACCATTGGCCAGGGGCCCAAGGTGCTGGGAATGCCTCATTTGCATAAAGAGGAGTTCCAGGTGCTTGCTTCCCTGAGTCGCACAGCTCCCCAGCCCCATACCTCCCCTTTTTTTATAAAGGGGATATATCATCATCGTCATCAGCCTCTGGGTTGGGAATGGTCTGGTATCGAACCAGAACCTGGTGGAGGGCGCTGGCCTAGTCAAGCTTGTCCCGGAAGTCATCAGCCAGGCATTGTGTCTGGTCCTTTTGTTCTGAAAATAGTCAAGATTTTCAGAGGTCTTCCCTGGTTGAATCTAATCTTAATTAACTTTGAAGGAATCCATTGCTTGTTTTTGTTGTTGTTTGTTTTGTTTTGTTTGTTTCTTCCTGTTGAAAGAAGAGCAAAACCTCTCCCCTAACACAACACATTTCTTGACTTTTATTTTGAGGTTAACACATCCTTAAGGTGTGTAAGCTGATTTAATTTAGCAGTCCTTTCTAAAATCCAGCGGTTCTTAGCAGCTGTGTTATCTGCCTAATTGACATTTTAAACATCTTGAAGTCAGTCTCAAGAATTCGTTTCAAGCTCTTTGCCAACCTATCAGCTGCTCATAATGAGGTTCTCCACCCCCCAACCACTGAATTCTTTCTCATATGGAACCCAGGGGTGTTCCATGGAATTCAAGAGGGCAGATATGTTGAAGCTGGAGTTGGTTTTTTTTGTTTGTTTGTTTTTCACTTAACTGTGTGTTTCAAGTTTTTCCCTATTAAGGAAAAGAAAGTTCCCATGAAGGGATCTTTAATAATGAGTTATTCCTGCTATAGGAAAAACAGAAAACATTTAAACAAAAATCAAGCAAAGAAGCAGGAAATTTCTAAGTTCTGAGCCAGCTGCGTTATTTCATGCTGCAGCAGCAAAACCCTGTCTGTCATTCTTGGAATTCGGGTATAACTGCTCAGTGCTGACAGGCCCTTAGCTGAAAAACTGACTAGCACCCTGTGGCTAGAGAGCTCTTGAGTTTCAGCAGACCTCACTGACAACTTCCAGCGAGAGAGCTTTGAGTTCCAGATGCCATCAATTTCTTTTTTCCAGTCGAAACCTTTCCGGCAGCGAAAGCAGACTGTTTTGGGGTCATTGGGATCTTTTTTGTTGTTGGTTTTTTTTTTTTTTTTGGTTTTTCGAGACAGGGTTTCTCTGTGTAGCCTTGGCCATCCTGGACTCACTTTGTAGACCAGGCTGGCCTCGAACTCACAGCGATCTGCCTGCCTCTGCCTCCCGAGTGCTGGGATTAAAGGCGTGCGCCACCACGCCCGGCTCTCTTGTTGTTTGTTTGTGTGTTTGTTTGCTTTCTGCCTAACGCAATCACCCTCTGCGGTGGCGGGCATGCGCATTTCCAACTTGGAGGTGCACCATGATTGGCTCCGGGACGTTCCAGGGGTGGATTGGGTAGGGTCAAAGTGTTTGTGAGGAGGAAGGTCTTCTATTTCCTTTTAAGAGCTGGAGAGTGCTTGTGGGAAGGGAGAGCCAGACTCGAAGCTCTGGAAGGAGGGTCTGCTTGTGTGTCGTCCTAACAATAATGGATTAAACCTTTGAACTGTAAGCCAGCTCCAATGCAAGGTTTTCCTTTTGTAAGAGTTGCTGTGGGGACAGGAGAGATGGCTCAGCGGTTAAGAGCACTGAGTGCTCTTCCGGAGGACCCCAGCACTCATGTGGCACCTCACAACTGTCTGTAATTCCAAGATCTGACGCTATCACACAGACATACATGCAAGCAAAACACCAATGTACATAAAATAAAAATGAATATTAACACGGAGAGACTCTGTCTCGAAAAACCAAAAAATAAAAATAAATAAATATTTTTAAAAAGTTGCTGTGATCATGGTGTCTCTTCACAGCAATAGAAACCCTAAGGCACTTAAATATACCGGGATAGCTCACAAAAATGGAAAAAATATAGATATATGCATATATATGGCTATTATCAGTTTATTAATCACTTAAGTATTAACCCCCATAGGTTCAATATATATGATGACTATACCCACATATGCTAGGAATATGGGAGTCCTTATATAGGTAATATGTCATAAGTCAATCACTGAGGCACAGAATTGCTTGAATTATTACAGATTCAGAAGGTGTAAAAGTTGATGAATGCTATTAAATGTCTTCCATAAACAACTGACAGATGTAAAGAATTCAGTTGAGCCCAACAAAAGTGCAGAGTAATATATGACTAATTACAAACTCAGTTGTAGTACAAAAGGTATTGAAGATATCCATACAAAATACACATTCTTATAAATGAATTCCTCAAAGCACACACATCAAGCACAGGCTCACCATCTGGCTCAAACCCCTAATCTGGATTATGACTGGCTGCTATAACTTGTCCAGTGCATTTGGCTCTTTCTAAACATTGCCTTTTTTGTTAATAATTTTGTTTCTTTTTTTTTTCTACTAAAGATGTGTCATCAGCCTCTGTATTACATTTTATAAAAGGAACAATGTGCTGCCCGCAATGTGGTGTACACCAGTAATCCCAGCACTCGGGAGGCAGAGGCAGGCAGATCTCTGTGAGTTCAAGGCCAGCGTGGTCTACAAAGAGAGTCCAGGATAGTCAAGGCTACACAGAGAAATCTGCCTTGAAACAAACAAAGAAAAAAAGAAAACAAAACAGGAGCAATGTGTGGTTTGCTTCCTCTCTCTCTCTCTCTCTTTCTCTCTCTCTCTCTCTCTCTCTTTAAAAATTTTTTCCAGACAGGGTTTCTCTTTGTAGCCTTGGCTTTCCTGGACTCACTTTGTCATCCAAGCTGGCCTCTAACTCACAGAGATCCATCTATCTCTACCTTCCTGAGTGTTGGGATTAAAGGCGTGCACCACTACACGTGGCTATATATCTTATATTCTATTATATAGAATAACCCAAATTATTCTATAACTTATAATGCAATGTATGATCTGAGATTTAGTGTCAGTAATTAAGATGGGAATAAAAGAATCTGTGATTATCAATAACTATACTATCAAGTGAAATCAGGATTCTCTGGTGAGTTACAGCCAACGGGAATCGGCTTGCCTTGCATATTTTTCACTGTTCAATAAATTCTAACATTGTGACAAGACACAGACACATCTGTTTACATTTCTGGCATAGTCTGCTCATAGATGAGCAGAAATGTCTCCAGAACTGTCAGCATTGGTTAATAGGAGTACAACCTTAAATCTTAGCATGGGTTTACCAGGTAAATGAGGTTGTTACATCCTAGCTGTTTGGGGTCATAACACTATCATGCCAATCCAACTTCTCTGAGCAGAAGCACAGTGAGAATTATTTTTGTGTGTGTGTGCATTTCACTTAAGGACATAGAAAAGAAATGGGGAAAACGCCTTCAGCTTCTTACTCTCTTTGTTTCTGAAGTACTGATGCCAGTTGATATTTTAAAAAAAATTGAGCGCAAATGATGACGAACCTTGTTTTCAAGGAGAAATTAAATCACTTTCTTTTAAAAATTATTTCTTTTGGGCCAGGTGTGGTGGTGCATGCCTTTGATCCTAGCACTTGGGAAGTGGAGACAGGCGGATTGCTGTGAGTTCGAGGCCAGCCTGGTCTACAAAGTGAGTCTAGGATAGCCGAGGCTACGCAGAGAAACCCTGTCTCGAAAAACCAAAAACAAACAAACAAACACACACAAAAATGATTTCTTTCAATTTGGGGGATTATACTATAAATACGTCATTTTACCCTAAGTACATAAATGCAACCTGCTCATTCTGGATAAAGCTCCTTGTGTGTGTGTTTTCAGGGCTGCCTGTTTGGCATCCCATAACCAACTGGAATACTATTCCCTGGGCGTGACTACTGCTGCTGCTGCCAGCACTTCTTTGCTGCCTCTAGTTTTTGTGTCCGGTTGAGGCCATGGGCTTTCCCTCTGTCCACGTTAGCACATTTATTGTTGCTGCTCAGCTCATGTCCCGCCTGTCACGTTGGTGAGGTATGGGTGTAGCTTCTGACATTACTGCAAGACACAATGTCACAGCCAACTCCCTGACCTGTTGTTGCCTCTTACAGTCTTTGCCCCCTTATTCCACTGGGTGTCTGTTGGGACAAATCATTTCTTAATGATGAGCAGTTAGGTGAAGAGCTATTGCGATGGCTCAGCGATGAAGAACATTTGCTGCTTTTGTAGAGGACTCAGGTTCGATTCCCAGCAGTCACATGGCTGGAATCACATCTGTCAGTAGCTCTAGCTCCAGAGCCTCTAATACCCTCTTTTGAGTTCAGCAGACATTTGCATACATGTGGTACACACACACACACACACATACACACTCTCACACACTAAGATTAAGGGGTGCACCACCATCACCTTGCCGATATATAAATACATTTTTAAAAAGTATTTTTAAATTTTATTTATTTATTTTGTTATTTTAAATAAACAAAATAAAATTTGTTATTTTAAAAAACAAGCCAGGTGGAAGCAGGCAGATCGCTGTGAATTCAGGGTCAGCCTGGTCTATAGCTTGAGTAAAAACTCCGTCTCAAATAAACAAACAAGAAAGAGTTAGGTAAATGCAAAACAACAACAAAAATAATTGAACTGTTCATATTTTCACATTCTATTTTGTTCAATTGTAATTTGGAAGTTATATTAAAAATATGAGTTCAGGAGAAACTAGTAGAGTTTTGCATATTTTTACATCCTTAACCCGTCCATGTTTCTCCAGCCCAATAGTGTCCCAGGAAGTAACCAAGAACATGAGTCATTCAGGTCCTGAAGCCCCCGGAGTTGGAGCTGGGAGCCAGATATAAATTTAGGGAACCACTCTCCTGCCTGATGTGTGGACGACACATAGGCTTCACCAAAATGTCCCATCCGTCAGCGGAGACATTCAAATTATAAACCAATATGAAAGGGAACAACATCTTCCTGTGACATCCCAAGACACCAGAATAAAAGACCCAGTCATGGGACACTAGCTCACAGGATTGTCACCAAACCTCAATGTCATCACCCATGCTCAGTGCCACACGGTCTAACTGAAACTTTATGAGAAAGCAGATAGATTGCCCCAGCAAACCACCTTTTTCTTAGAAACAGGAGATTGTGGTTGACTGCCTCATCCTAATAAGACAATCTTTTATTATTAAACCCTGACAATTATGTAGCTTGAAGTCATCTAATATTTTTGGTTTCATGTTAGACAAACAAACAAATCCAAACCCCTAAAGGAAACCTAAGGTTCTGCTACTGACCGATTAGCGCTTTCACCATATTTTGAAGAATAAACTGTAAATTAAGGTCAACTAAAACTAAATGTGCTATAATTTTGATTCTTAATAAGCTTAAGAAACTTGCCATGAAAACACAAAGCCCAGACTTAGAACACACGTTATAAAGTATGTCACATGTTTGTGTTCCCAATGATATGGAACTGGGCGACAGGCAGATCCCTGGGCCCACTGGCCAGCCAGCCTGCTAAGCTAAAAAGAATGACTGGAACATTCCCACTGCAAACAGTAGAGAAACCACGGTAGTTTCCACCATTCTTCCAGGTACATGGGAGGAGGGACTTGACTAAGGTCTTGGGCCAAGGACATAGGTGTTCTTTATAACAGACACTCAGGGCAAGGAACAGAAACAGAATGGCATTGCCCAACCCACAAAAATCCAGGGTGCCAGACCAGTACCTTGAGGATCTGTGCAAACACGCATTCTGTTCTATGTGCTAACATGGAACCACCGCACCCATGTACTGGGCACGCTCTGAAGGCATGGACTTTGTCAGAAACCAACGGGTGCTGCTCCCCATTGGTTCTCATTCTCTTGCCTTTACATCCAGAGTACCAGAGGGACAGCAGGGAGATAGATTCTTCTGTTTACCCATTGGAATTTTGCTGAACCTTCACTGTGATCCTAAGAGGTGGGTACTACATGGAGAAAAGCAACACAGATTAAAGACCTCACATGTGAGGCTGGCAAGACAGCTCGGTAGGTCGAGGTCCGTGATGCAGTCTAATGACCTGAGGTACATCCCTGGCCTCTCCTTGGTGGAAGGAGAGAACTGACTCCAGCAAGTTATCCTCTGGTCTCTATATATGTGCTAAGGCAGGCATCCCTCATCCCCTCACAGTTTTGTTTTGTTTTTTTGATTTTTTGAGAGTTTCTCTGTGTAGCGTTGGTTGTCCTGGACTCACTGTGTAGACCAGGCTGGCCTCGAACTCACAGTGATCCACCTGCCTCTGCCTCCCGAGTGCTGGGATTAAAGGCGTATGCCACCACGCCCAGCTCCCCCTACAATTTAAATTTTATTTTATTTTATTTCATGTTGCCCTCATTTTTTGTTGTTGTTTTTCAACCCGGGACAAGCTGGACTTGACTGAGGTGAGAGAACTAAAACTGAGAAAAATCCTCCCATAACACTGGCCTTGTAGGCGAGACTGTGGAGCAGTTTCCTCATTAACTCATGATTGATGTGGGATGGCCCATCCTCCCTGGGTGGTGTTCCTGGGGTACACAGCAGAGCTGGCTGAGCAAGTCATAATCAGGAGCAATAAGTAGCATTTCCCCATGGCCCTGTGCTTCAGTTTCTGCCCTAACTTGCTTTGATGATGGACTGTGATGTGGACACCAAGCAAAATAAGCCCTTCCCTTCCCCCAAGTTGCTCGGGGGAGGGGCGGGGACTTCCCAAAAGCTGAACAGCTTCTGTAGTCTGAGTCCAGACCTCTCAGGGACAGCTTTTCCATCTTGCTGGTAGGGCCAAAACAAGTTCATGTTCTCAGGCCCAGGGACGGACTCCTATCCTCGTTGGTGGAAATGCCTTTGCTCAACCCCTTATGTCAAAAATAGGATCAGACAATGCCCCAGCCCACCCTGATGCCCCTTGCTCACTGGTTTATCCTTTAAATATGCTGTGTTCTGGGTCGCAGTTCAGCTCCCTAGTCTGTTCTTCTGCCCTGATCAGTAACATCTTGGTTACATTTTTGTCATCTGCATTCACCTGGTGTTTGAGTTATGTTGGATTTATGTTGGATTTAAGTAGACCATGGAACAATATTAATATGGGTGTTTTGATTGCATGTATGTTCACTGAACACTTTGCCCACAGAGGCCACAAGACATCGGATCCTTTGGGACAGGAGTTACAGACAGTTGTGAGCCACCATGTGTATTCTGGGAATCAAACCTTGATCCCCTTAGGGAGAGACCAGTGCTCTTAACCACTGAGTTACCTCTCCAGCTTTAAGTAAATGTAATTTAAGAAGAAAAAGAACTCATTCGTCGTTACACCATCACACTTGTAGTGGAGCTGGAAAATAAGCAGCCAGACTAAGGTAGAAAGATTGCAAATTCAAGGAGCTGGAGAGATGGCTCAGCGGTTAAGCGCACTGTCTGTTCTTCAAGAGGTCCTGAGTTCAATTCCCAGCACCCACATGGCAGTTCACAACTGTCTGTAACTCTAGTTCCAGAAGATCCGACACCCTCTCACAGACATACATGCAAGCAAAACACTAATGCAAATAAAATAAACAAAAAAAAAAAAAAAAAAAAGGATTGCAAATTCAAGACTGGCCTGGGCAATTTGGATCCTGTCTTATAATTAAAAATTGTTTAATTATAATTTAAAAAGTTGGAGGTATCAGAGAGGAGGGAGCCTCGGTTGAGACAATCTCTCCATAAGACCCGGGCTGTAGGGAAGCCTGTAGGGCATTTTCTTAATTAGCAATTCAAGGGCGAGGGCAGTTGTCCTCCAAAGCCTCTGCCTTCTGCCTCCTGCCCTGCTTGAGTTCCTGTCCTGACTCCCTCAGCGTGGACTCTGATGTAGAAATGTAAGTCAAATAAACCCTTTCCTCCCCAATTTGCTTTTGGTCACTGTGTTTCATGACAGCAATAGACTCCCTGATGCTGCCATGCTGTTTCACTTCCTTCCTCTCTTCTTTTCCATCTGCTCTTCCCCTCCTGTGTGATGATCAACTCGAACGAAACTGAGTAAGCGAGGCATATGGTCTGCATGTTGGTGGACGGAGGTGCCTAGAAGTGGGCTCCACAGTGTATGTGGGTGAGGGACCTCTGCAAGGGACTGCCTGGCAACTGGGTGCTGAGCTGAAATGTAATAAAGCAAAACACCCACGTGGAGAGAGCCTGGTGTGTGGTGCTGAACACCCAGACAGTGGAGAAGATGAGCATTTAGTGAAAGGGGTTTCTAATCATCTCCAGGGAAACTTCCTTCTGGAAAGGGCTGAAGTGTGGTGGTGTGGGGGAGGGCAGCTCTGCCCACGTCACTACTTATGGCTCTAGGACTCTGACCAGTGTGAGAAATCTAAATTAAGATGTAATCTTCAAGGCATATATGTCAAGGCAAAAGGAAAAGCCGCACCTTCACCTGGTATTTAAGAGTGTATGAGCTTGCTTTATAAACCCAGGTAAAGCCAGGCAGTGGTGACACACGCCTTTAATCCCAGCACTTGGGAGACAGAGGCAGGCGGATCTCTGTGAGTTCGAGGCCAGCCTGGTCTACAAAGTGAGTCCAGGACAGCCGAGGCTACACAGAGAAGCCCTGTCTCAAAAAACCAAATAAAATCAAATAAACCCAGGTAAGTAGCTGGGGAGATGGCTCAGTGATTGCCAGACAATGAGTTGAGCTCCCTAGCACTCACATAAAAGCATCTGTAGTCCCAGCATTCAAGAGGCTGGCTTGGGATTCCTGGGCAAGCTTGCTAGAATAGTCTGGAGTCAGCGAGACTGAAGAAAATGAAGAGCAATGGAAAACACCCTGTCAAACCTGTGGTCTCTACACACACGGGCTCCTTGCCACATAGATCAGGCTGTAGCTAGCCGACACTTTGATCCCTGGTGACATCAGCCTGGACTGCTCCTGAACTCTTGGCTGACGTGCTTTCTCGCATGATTTTATGACCCAGTCTTCCCTGTGCTTTGCTTAGGTGGCACTCTGCCTCCTACGTGACCGCCTTTGGTCCCGTGACCTCCAAAGGCAGCGGTGGGCCAGAGCCCACACCCGAGGTTTCTGCGTTCCTCCCTGGCTGAGAAGGAAGCCTCTGTGTGTGTGGGGCAATTACAGCATCCCTCAAGAAGCTCTCCCTCGGCTGTAAAAGGGAGGGCGACCGCAAGATGCCGAGCCTCTCCCGGGCCGGGGGCGGCGCCTCCTGATTGGAGCGGGCGCGGCTGCTGATTGGCTGCACGAGGTCAGGCGCTGTGGGCCGAGTGCTCGCGAATAACCCCCGGGGCTGTGAGGGACGGGCGGTGACTCGGGCGGGTCCCTGGGTCGGCCTGGGTGCGAGCTGGCTGAGGGCCGGGCTAGGCGAGTGAGCACCACCTGCAGTAGAGCAGGGCGGAGGTCTTTTGTGCAGTCACCGCCTCCCTCCCTCAGAAAGCTCTGAGGGCTTTAATGGGGGCACTTGGCCCTTACCGAGAAAGATGAAGGTCCATAGGACAGTAGTGTTGGTGGGGCGACAGGAATGCCTTTTAGGGACTCTTAGCAGTTTGAAGCCTGCCTTCCCTGCTCCTGACTACACTTCCTCTTCTGGAAAAGGCAGGAGGTTGACTGTTGACAGTCCTGTTAATTTGAGGTGCAGCTTCTCCCATCCTCTTTCCCAGGTGTTAGGGTGTGTATGTGTGTCTGTGTGTGTGTGTGTGTGTGTGTCTGTGTGTTCCCTGGGAAAAGGAAAGGGATTTGTTCATTTGAAGAATCAAATGCAGTGCTTAAGACAATCCCGGTGGGAAAGTAAAGTGTATGAGACGCCGTGGAAGACAGCCTTGTGACCCCCCACAGAAAGTTAAATAGAATTGCATACAAGCAAATTACTCCTGGATATGTACACAAATCGAACGAAAGCAGATACCCAAATATTTGTGCGCAAATATTTTCAGCACTTTTCACACTTGCCAAAAGGTGGAGCCAACTCAGTTCTCCATCAGCTGATGAACTGAAACACTGGCCGCTCCACACACGTGAAGTACCTAGTTGGCAGCCATAAGGAGGGAAGAATTATTTGAATGAAGTGGGGACGTGATCACTCCAAGGCATGGCTGAGAAGAGGGTGTTTATTATAGCTATGAGGAAGTACAGCCAGAGGCATCTAGAAGAGTCCAGAGCCTGGAGAGAAAGTAGTAGACAAAAGGAGACAGAGGGTGGAGGCTGCGTGGCCAAAATGACAGAGTTACATTGTTAGGAGAAGCTCTGGGAGGGGGGTGGGTAGAGGTAGGGGTCTGGAGGGGAGCCCAGGAGCTGGGAAAGTTTAGGGTAGGGGGCCAGGAGAGAGCTTAGAGGAGCCAGACACTTTGACATGCTAAGAGGCACTACAGCCTTTTGTCCTGAGATTTCTTTTGAACCCAGATACTACTGATATATGCTACCCAGTGGGTGATTTGCCCAAATCATAGTCCTGGGCCAGCGCACATAGCTTATAAATTGCCTAATTCCCTATCTATGAAGTATAAGACAAGTCCGTTTTTTACAGACAGCACATTGATTGGGGACATTGGGAAAAGTTGGCTTGTGGTGAAAAGATCAGATATCAGGGGTGAACGGTTATGAGTTTAGGGTGATGAATAGTGGGTCATGGTGGCGCACGTCTTTAATCCTAGCACTCGGGAGGCAGAGGCAGGTGGATCTCTGTGAGTTCGAAGCCAGCCTGGTCGACAGAGTGAGTTCCAGGACAGCCAAGGCTACACAGAGAAACCCTGACCTGAAAAACCAAGAAAAAAAAAAGAGAAAATGTTTTAGAGAACATGGTGGTTACACAATATTGTTAAGGTACCAAATGCATTGAATTGCTCAGTTTGGGCTGCATTTGTATTTTATATTGTGAAATTCCACTTTAGTTAGGCACGGGAATATATGAAATAAAGTTACCTTTCACAGTCGCTTTCCTCTGTGGCTTATACTGTTTGTTATAGCCTGGCCTGGCCTGGGCTACGCATTGCTCCTATATGAGAAATGGCTTGACTGTCTTTTCTGACCAGGCCTTCGCCTGGGCCCACAGGCAACCCGAGGCACCACAGTACATATCACTCCTTTAGGAGATCTCTGTATCTTAAGGAAGCCCTGAGTATACACAGTGGAAGGGCTGGGGACAACTGCCTGTAGCAATCCCAGAACAGATTATCAGTTCTGATTTGGGGACCTGTGGCATTTGTCCCAAGGTCACTGTTCAAGAATCAGCACTTTAGCTAGGCGGTGGTGCCAGCACTTGGGAGGCAGAGGTCGGCAGATCACTGTGAGTTCGAGGCCAGCCTGGTCTAGAAAGTGAATCCAGGACAGCCAAGGCTACATAGAGAAACCCTGTCTTGAAAAAAAAAAATCAGCACTTAGAAACTGAAGAGAATAGGACCCTGGCACTTTCTGGTTTGTCATGGAAACATAATGTAAAGAAGACATGAGATTGCTGCCTCACATCACTGAGTACTGGCCCCAGGCACAAAGAGGCATTTCCAGGAGAGTAAGATGCATTTGAGGAGCTCAGAATTGTACAGGAGGTTAAAATATGGTAGGAAAATTAGAGAGTGATGGCGGGCTAGCTTCTGTGGTTTGAGGGAGGTCCTTAAAATCAGGTGTGGTTGGATGTTAAGATGGGCTGTTACCGAATCTTGTGTACTGAACACACGTTCAGCCCTTGCTAGCCTAGGAGGAGGGCCGTGCCGCCAAGCCGTGCCTTCAGATAGAACTGGGTGTGCTGGCTAGGTTTATGTCAACTTGCCACAAGCTAAAGTCATCTGAGAGAAGGGAACCTCAGCTGAGAAAATGCATTCCTAAACCCAAGCTGTAGGCAGATAAACGTAAGGAATTTCCTCAGTTAGTGAGTGATCAGGTCAGGCAGGCAGAGCACTTGCTGTTGGTTCAGTCAGATGACACTCCCTCCCGCCTGCCCGCATCCAGCCAGAGAAATGCCGTGGTGCGTGTCATGATGGCATCTTCAATGTAGTGGACTCAGAGTGTGAGTCCCCTGCTCCTGAGGGACTTGGCTTTGTGTGTTTGCAGTAGCATAGGCCTTTTAGCCTCAGGTTGAAGGTGGAATCTGGGTTTCTTTCCAGTGCTGTAATTGGTTGCAGCAAGACTTGCTTTTCTCGTGTGATTTTCTGTAAAGCCTGAGACTGAAGAACTTCATCTTTGGAATGATGAAAATATAGCATGCTTCTCTTAATAAAAAAAACTTGATGGGGCTGGAGAGATGGCTCAGCGGTTAAGAGCACTGGCTGCTCTTCCAGAGGTCCTGAGTTCAATTCCCAGCAACCACATAGTGGCTCACAACCATCTATCATGCGATCTGATACCCTCCTCTGGCCTGCAGATGTACATGCAGGTAGAGCTCTGTATACATAATAATAAATAATAAATCTTTAAAAAAAAAACTTGAATTTGCCAGGCGGTGGTGGTGCATGCCTTTAATTCCAGCATTGGGGAGGCAGAGGCAGGCAGATCTCTGAGTTTGAGGCCAGCTTGATTGATCTACAGTGAGTTTCAGGACAGCCAGAAAAACCCTGTCTCAAAAAACAAACAAACAAAAAACTTGAACTTAACCAAGACCTTATTACTTTATTTGGGTTTGGGTTTCAAGTATAAACTATGGTAACAATAAAAATACAAGACATTTTTTCCTCACAGGCTTTGTCATTAAGCTGCACAACTAACACAGTGATTTAACTTTTGAACAGTTTCATCAGTCCCCATAAAACAATGCCTAGTAGCCCGGCGGTGATGGCGCACACCTTTAATCCCAGCACTCGGGAGGCAGAGGCAGGCAGATCGCTGTGAGTTCAAGGTTAGCCTGGTCTACAAAGTGATCCAGGACAGCCAAGGCTATGCAAAGAAACCCTGTCTTGAAAAACAAACAAAACAAAACAAAAACAAAACAAAACAAAACAAAAAACAAAAAACAAAAAACAATGTCTACTAACAGTCACTAGCTTTTGTTGTCCTGTTGCCCATGGCAACTCTCAGCTGTGTACTCAGGACATCTCACATAAAAGGGATCATACAACATACTGGCTTTTGTGTCTTACTTTGTGGCCTCAGAACATTTATGTGTTAGGGTTTTTGTAGACATATGTTTGCATTCCCTTGGGTATACCAAAGAGTACAATTACTGGGCCACATGATACATTACATTTTGATTTTCTGAAGAATGGCTAGTGTGTTTCTCAAAGTACATATGCCATCTTAGATTTCCCGTATCAATGGTTTTCAATTTTTCCATCTCCTCAGCAACATTTTTTTATGTTTTTTATTTGTTTGATTATTACAATTACAGCCATCTAGTGGGCATGGAATGCTAACTCACTGTGTTTCCTTGGTGGCTGCTGATGTAGAACCATCTTTTCATGTAATTATTGGCTAGTCCTGCTTCTGCTTTGCAGAAATGGGAGGTCCAACACGCTTGCTAGTTTAGAATGGGACTATTCGTCTTTTTATTTCTGAGGTGTGCGAGTTCCTTTTAGATTCTGAGGTCTCATCCCCTATGAGATACATAGTTTGTGTATGTTTTCTTTCATTCTATGGCTTGCCTTTCCTTTTTTTCCCCTCATTTCTCAGACAGGAGGCCTCAACCCTGTGGTCTTCCTACAAGGAGAAAGAACAACTATGGTGTGGAGAGACCTGTGCAGAGGACAGAGTGCCACCCAAAGCCACAGTGGGTCATCTTACCCTTTAGATGCCTGCTCCATGGCTGGCTAAGAGCTACACCATCAGCATTTGGTGGTCAAGGTTTATGACAGAGAAATTGTCTGGGCTAGCAATATCTCTAGAACACCTTGGCAGACAGGAGTTTGTCTGGGCTTGTCAAGGTGGTAGAAGCCCCAGAGATGGGTCTGGAGAAGATCTGGGAAGGAAACAACCAGCTCTGTCTGCTAAAGACAAGGGACAGCACCATGGCTTTGTGTCTACAGGAGCAAAGCTGCCAGAATGCAGACCCTCGCTGCCCTAAGTACACACTGGAGACTTCCTGTCCAGGGGGAGGAGCAGAGTCCAGGAACAGAACTCACACACAGGAGAACAGAGAAAGATGGAGTAGAGCCAGAAGGTAGATAAAGGAGAGTTAGAGGTTCCTACCTTGCCCCCAAGTCAGCTCTACAGGAAGGGATGGTTCAAAGCAAGGGATACAGGAGAACAGGCATGATATGGCAGACAGAAGCCTGGATTTTTATCAATCCAAGAAGCAATGTGAATTAATAAAGGGACACTATCAATTGCACACGGAGTCCCTACTTAGCATTTTCCTCTCCTATCTAGCAAGCCAGAAGTCATGACAATTAAGATGCATTACCCAAGCCAGGCATGGTGGCACAGGCCTTTAATTCCCAGCACTCGGGAGGCGGAGGCAGGTGGATTTCTGTGAGTTCGAGGCCAGTCTGATCTACAAAAGTGAATCCAGGACAGCCAAGGCTACACAGATTAACTCTGTCTTGAAAAACAAAAACAAACAAACAAAACAAAACAAAACAAAAAAGCATTACTCAGACACTGTTGTATCTCTAGGTTAAGCTGCCTACCTTGAAGTACAGGGAACTTCAGCGAGAGTTTTCTGAGTCAAAGACTTTAGGTGGCACCCAACATTGCTTGGGCATAATGGGCACCTTAACTTCTAATGTTAGAGAGGAAAATAGAGGTTGTGAAGGTGTAAAGACACTGTTTCAAGGTGTCAGCAAAATAGCAACTTCTGCTGCAGGGTTCTTTCCTGCTTTGCACACGGAAGGGATTTTCTGTTTTTGCTTTGTCTTCCTGTATTCCATCTTTAAAAAGATGAGAAGAAAGACTGATGAGACATGAAAAGCCAGAAGTGTCACTAAATAAATCCTATAGTTCTGGAAAAGATTTCAGAGTTGGCAGTACAACCAGACAGTTCACCGGTAGAGAAGGAAGCACTTGGGAAGCAAATAGCACCACTGATAAAGAGAGAAAAATAAGTATTCAAATTTGGTAACTAAAAATGGGAGTTCTCCGCTTTTGCCGCCCCACCTTGTTCCATGTGCCAGGCGTTCAGAGCACATGCATGTGGAAGGGGCTAGGGAAGAAAGGGAAGCCGAGAGGCCAAAAGGGTTGAAGAAGAGTGCTACAAATGAATGGGGCTGAAATAGAAGGTTTGATGGATACAAGAGCAGATGTCATGATCCTTTCTTAAGGATCTCAGAAGGTTTATACACAGTTTATAGGAATTGGTAAATTACCTCAAATAAGACAAAGTTACGATGGATTAAATGTGTGGGACCAGCAGGGCAAACAGGGAAGTGAGACCTTATGTGGCTGACATGCCCATAAATTTATGGGGGAAGGGACCATTTACAACAATGGCGTACTCAAGTCAATATTCCTGCAGTCACAGAGAGAGACAATGATGAACTTCGGGGTAAAATGGTCGATGCTCCTGGGGAAGGCATTGATGTGTGCAATGAAGAGCAGCCACGAACTGTGTCCGTTGCCCAGACACGGAGTAGTGAGTTTCCAAACCTATAAAGGGGGCCACTGCTGACACACCAACAGCCTTGCCCCTAAAATGGCTATCAAACAGACCCGTGTGGCAAGAGCAGTGGCCCAATAACAAAAGAAAAACTGCAGGCACTTCAACAACTGGCACAGGAGCAGCTGGAGGCTCACCATATAGAAGGGTCTACCAGCCCATGGGATTCCCCTCTGTTTGTTGTAAAAAAGAAATTAAGAAAATGGAGGATGGTAATGGGATTTAAGAGCAGTTGGTAGAGTAATTCAACCAATGGGTCCTTTACAGCCTGGAATTCCTTTACCTTCTTTGTTACCTAGGTCATGGCCTGTAATAGTAATCGACTTAAAAGACTGTTTTTTCACAATACTCTTGCATGAGCAGGGGAGAGAATAGGGCCGGACTTCCTGCTAGCCAGGCGGGGAAGGAGTTAGGAGAGGAACCAGGGGATTGAGTCATGGGTAGAGGTCCAAGGAAGATCAGAAGGAAGGAGCCGGAGCCCAGGAAAGCTACAAAGTGCAAGTATAGCAAGTTAAGAACAGACTTGAACTGCTCAGATGGTGTTGGGAAGCCTTGTATTAAAAAGAGTCTCAATTATCTGTCTGATAGCCAGGAGAAGAAAGAAGCTAAGAGAAACAAACACTGTTTTACAAAAATAACTTCAACAAGAGGTCGTGATAATCAAGATGCATTACCCAGACTTTGTTGTATCTCTAGATTAAGCTGCCTACCCTGAAGTACAGGGAACTTCAGTGAGAGTTTTCTCAGTCAAAGACTTCACCACTGGACTAGCCAAAGGATGCTAAACTTTCAAAGGCAGACAAAAAAAGAACTTATGCATGACACCATTAACCTGAGAGACAATGAGAGATACAGAGAAAGAACGGGATACAAAGGCAGCTGTATCAGTTTAGTATCATAAAGGAAACATATTGCCTTTTGATACTTGAACATTTTATAAGAGTGCTGTACATAATTGGGCTGTGGCGGTGCATGCAAAAGTCCCAGAATTCAGGAGGCAGAAGCAGGCAGATCTCTGAATTCAAGGCCAACCTGGTCTACAGAGCAAGTTCCTTGACAGCCAGGGAGGTTATGCAGAGAAACCCTGTCTTAAAATTAAGAAGAAGAAGAAGAAGAAGAAGAAGAAGAAGAAGAAGAAGAAGAAGAAGAAGAAAGCAAAGAAAAGAGTACTGTACAGGACATAAATAGTTTAAGATCATCTTTAGCATCCTGGTTGTGTTGCTCTATAGTTGTTAAACTTCTCAGGTGACATTTGGAACAGGAACTCATCCACTCCTGTGGCTCCCATCTCCAGTTCTTTTAATCCTGGCTAAGATGGCGGCCTTGGACACTCTCTTCAGGTCGTAAGCCAGGCCGAGGGCAGCCATGCAGTCGATGAAGAACGTGGTGAGGTTGACGTGCCAGCGGTACTCACTGGTGGAGTAGTCATAGGGGAAGGTGTGATGGTAGTTGTGGAAGCCCTCGCCTGGAACAGAAGCAAGGAGAACAGTTAGGACATTCAGTGGCTGGCTGGCTGCTTCAGCTTGGCACAGCTCTGTTGGGGTACATTGTGTGAAGGTGTGTCTCTGTATATTTGATTGTTGGTTGCTAAGCCAGCAGAGAGCTAAGTGCTAGCCTACCAGCTGGATCTTGGTATTGTTAATTCTATGGCCCAACACCGGTCTCCTATTTTTTGAACATTAGTCTTTCCTCACTTGCCTGTAGAATATAATAAGGAGCTGATGGCCAATAAATAACTGGGCAGAAAGTGGAGGGCAGAACTTCTGGGAATGAGAGGGTCTCTGGGAAAAGAAAGTGAAGGGAGGCCAGAGGGACACAGGAATGAACAAAGGGACATGACCAGGAGCAGAGATGTAGAGCTGGCCACAAGGAGTAACATAATGCCAGGTTTAGTAATATTGAGCTAGGAAGCTGTCTGGGACTCTGCCCAGCTAAAATGCCTAAGCTTTAAAATATTTAAAAGACCCTGTGTTCCACTGGCAGGTCGGAAAGTCCCACCAGACACCCTTTTACCTAGATGGTACCTTGAACCTTGGCATAGATAACCCCACTGTCTTCTATTCGGAGAAAACACGTATCCTCAGAGTATCCTAAATGTATGGAGTGATCTCACTTACTGATAGGGTATGGGAGCTTTTAGGGAAGGATGTTTCTCATGTGATAACTGAACAGGACAAGAGTATTCTGATGGGAAAATACTTCACCTTGGAGAAAGCCAGAGCAAACATAAGTACTGACCCAAGAGCCAGCAGCTCTGTGCCTGTATGCATGTGTTCTGGTGGGGATGGGAGGGTATGTATGCTTGTTACAAAGTTGAACAAGCTCACCCTCGTGGTATCAGTGTTCTCTGTGAATGTGGGCGGGAAAAGGCACCAGCAGCCAAAAGTCAAAGGAAAGCAGGTCAAGGACCAGGGTTCCCTCAGCTGCTGCTAGTCCACAGAGCACTGTTTTCATTTTGATCTTGGGTGAAGGGGGCTATTGATAAATCAGAACCACTCTGAAAGTTCTTGCAGATTTCTTCTTTTCTTTTGGTTTTTCCAGACAGGGTTTCTCTGTGGAGCAGAGCCCTGGCTGTTCTGAACTCACTTTGTAGACCAGGCTGGCTTCAAACTCTGAGCTCTACCCGCCTCTGCCTTTGGCAATTCCTTCCCACTGCTGATATTCTGAGACCTCTTAGGATGAGTATTCACTTTGACCGAATGGAAAATACACATATTTTAAATTCAGGATAATTACTGTGGCAGAGAAATAAAAACCCTGCAGATCATTGGCAGAACTTTCCTGTCTGATTGATTCCTGTAATGGAAGTTTTGGTTTCTTTGTAAACTCAGTTATGTTATGTAAATATGTTTTTGTTTCAATCCCAAGTGTGGGATTTTAGTTTGAGCTTTAGTTTTTCCACAACTGATAACTGTCTCATTCAGGGTGTGGTCTTTGCTGCTGGTAACAGCCTGCCTCCTGTGGCACAGAGAGAGGTGTGGCCTAGGACTCCAAGGAACATAAATGGGGCTGGGGGATGGGGAAGCATGGTGTGTGGTGTGTAGTATGTAGTAGTTTGGAGAGACCAGAGATGGGTGGTGTGGCAGGCAGAGAGAAATGTTTCAACGCTGTGCCTCAGAGGAGAACTCAACCCTAAACAGACAGGAGAAGCAAAGGGGTCTGCCACCCTCTCCCCACTATTTTTCTTTCTCTTACTCAGGGTTAAATGGTTGGTGGAAAGGAGGTAGAGCTTTTAATACCCCAAATAAAATAAAGTTCAAAACCAAGCACTATAAGAGTCCTACAAACACACACTGACCTCAGCAAGTTAGCATAAAGAACAACTAATAAGAGATTTGGACCCTGAGGACCCTCAGCTAGATTAGGGGTGATACAAGAACCAAGAAAGTAAAGGAATTTCGGACACAGGCATGCTCCTAACCAGGGCATGCACAGCAGGTTGTCCACAATGTGGACTTTGAAACAGGTAGGAGAACACCTAAGCCAGAGGATTGTAACGTCTATACTCAGGGCTCTGGGTGTTAGATTTAAAACAGAATGAAGCACAGGTTATATGTAGCAACTGGGGAATGAAAGAAAGAAAAGAAGAAAGAAAGAAAGAAAGAAAGAAAGAAAGAAAGAAAGAAAGATCAATTTTCTCAGGTAACATGAGCATATGACAGTGAATGAGGTAATTCAAGAAGCCAAAACAAAACAAAACAAAACACACCAACACCCCCCCCCCCAAGCCGCCCCAAACACACAAAAAAACCCTAGAGTAACAGAAACCAGCTGGAGAAGAGCCAAGGGTGAGGTAAGAACAAGTAAGAAGGTGGAGTAAAGCAACAGGCCACCAGCCACTCTGGACAGCCAATCAAGGGGAGGTGGGGGGGTGGGGGTGGGGGGGGTGCGGCGTGAACTACAGCTCAGCACATTTCCGGTTACAAAACAAAATGCATCTCAGGCCACATGTTCAGAGGTTGAAGGTACTAGACTTAGAAAAGTAGGGCAGGAAGATTTCAAAATGGTGTGCTTGAAGTTGAGGGAACTAAGCCAGAATTGCTGTTGTAAGTGCAAAACACTAGGCTTACTGTCAATCCTATTAATCCTGCTGGCCCATTCACTCATTTCCTAACCGACATGAGATGACATCAACCCAGAGGTAACAGGAGAATGAAAAACTTCAAAGGGCTTAATACAGGCTGGGTGCAGTGCCCACACCTTTAATCCCAGCTCTTAGGAGGTAAATGCTGGTGAATCTCTGTGAGTTCGAGGCCAGTTTGGTCTATATGGCAAGTCAAGGCAGCCATGGCTGTATAGTGGACCCTGTCTAAAAAGGGCCTAACGCAAGTGGCATTTGGAGACTGTTTCGGTATCTGATGTTTTTCACTTTTTCTTTTTTTTTTGTAGCAGGCTTGTTGCCTGACTTTTGTATAGGTGTCTTTTCTTAATATCTAATTGGTTTAGCTTTTTGTTGTTTACTTTTGAGACAGGGTCTCTCTAGGTAACCCTGGCTGGCCTGGAACTTGCTATGTACATCAGACTGGCTTTGTACTCAGCTAATAAACCCTAGTTTTAAGATAGAAGAACTGAGACACTAATGATCATTAAAAACAAATTTAGGAGCCGCATATGAATCACAATTGCAGGCTCAGACCTGCAATTCTAGCATTTTGGAGGCTGAGGCAGCTATGCTGTTGCAACTTGGAGGCCAGCCTGGGTTACAGAGTGAGTCTTGACTTAAAACAGGCAAAGCTTATCTGGTATTTTAGGTTTCTAGAAAAAAAAAATCCTAACTAGTACACCAGTGAATGTGGTCATGCTATCGAGAGCTGACTTACCCAGTGATCCCACTGAAGTTAGTATACTCTCTCGCGCGCCAATGTTCTTGTCGTAGGGACGATATCCGTAGAGGTGGGCGGCACTGTTCACCAGCCAGGTGGCGTTGAGGACCAAAGTGTATCGCAGGAAGGTGCTCACGCACAAGCTGTTCACAAACGTTTCCCCCCAGCAATACCAGGGCACCAGCGTGGGCAGGATGAAACACATGAGCAGGAGCCCGGGTATGTAGTACCTATGGAGAGACCACACACTGAATACAGAGCGAGGACTCTCAAGTCTACCTGGAGTGGCCACTCCCACGGGGTACCTGTGCTTTTCCTCCTACCGGAGTGAGTATAGGTAAAGGGCAAGAGCAAAAACTGTCAGGAGAGATTGGGGTGGATGCTCTTTTAAATACATGTTCTTATATACATTTTAAAATGAGGCTTTCCTTGGAGCACACCACTGGAAGCCAGTGTGTATCAGGCATAGGGCTGCCTGTCTCCTGACAAGAAATCCATTGTTTTCTTACACGGTACACAAAACTATGTTCCTTAAACTGGGCTCCTGTCCATCTACCTTTGAGTCCCCCCCTTTTTTTTTTCTTCCCCTGACAGGGTCATTGGCACAGATGGTAGCATATGCCCTGGCTCCGTTTCCTCCAACCACCTCTTTTTCTCTGCTTTCCATTCAGAAAGTCCACTGAGTGCCCTTCACCATCCGGGAGGTCTCTGTGCCTCTGTTCCACTCTATTCTCATACAGACCAGGATACCCTTCCTCTTTTCAAGGGAATCGATTGTGTCTGATGAGTGTGTGTGTGTGTGTGTGTGTGTGTAAATATGTGAGTGTGTGTGCCTGTGTGTGTATGAGTGTGTGCGTAAGTATGTGAGTGAGTGAGTGTGTGTGTGTGTGTGTGTGTGTGTGTGTGTGTGTGTGTGTGTGATATCCTGCCCTTTTATTTCCAATGAGGCAACTTCCTTCTCTGTACCTTTTAGGGACAGATGATATTCTGCATATTCTGCCCTGTAATCATGACTAGTTCACCCTTCCCTTAACTCTCAGGCTAGAAACTCCTTGAGGAAAACACTTGGCTATATTCACTTTTATGTCTTTGTCTACCCTAGCTAGACCAGTGATCGTTAGATGAAATTGCACTTAATTGCATTCATGAAAATTTCCAAAAGGGCGTAGAACTGAACAAAACAGTCAAGTATCCTGCGGCCTCTGAGCCCGGAAGCTCTCAGCTTTAATTTACAAGTTAAAAGAGAAAAGGTGCCCTGGGCTACATTTCCCTTTCATCCTCCACCCCCATCCCACTCACCTCCGCTGGAACATCACCAGCTTCTCAGCTTTCAGGTCAGACATGTCCAGTTGTCTGCCCTTCTCTTTGACAGCCGGGTGTTTGCGCACAAGCAGCCAGCCCACATGAGAGAAGAAGAAGCCACGCCGGGAGTTGTGAGGGTCAGCGTGTGTCTCTGAGAACTTGTGGTGGGCGCGGTGATCTCGGGCCCATTCGTATACGTCATTCTGGAAGGAAGGAAAGGAGGAGCCCAGGACTGAAAAGAGATGCCCTTGTGGGGGTGTGGGGAAGGATTGCAAGGACCTAGATGTCGGCAAGGCCCTGGCACTCTCACTCTAACTCCGAGTCCTGGGACTCTCTCTATAAAGGAGGCCTGGGGGAGCTCCTTCTCCGGTACACTTGCCCCCTAAGCTTTTGTGGAAAAGCAACTTCTAGTCTCAGACTCAGGAACAGCACTGTTGCTTCCCGAGATTGTGTGGTAGAGAGAAAGGAGGTGAGTCACAGCTCTCACTTTCATTAGCAAAGAACAGTAGTTTTTCAAACAAGGAGTGTTGGGCAGGATCCTGATGGAAGCCTGGTCCTGGGACACAGGGAATATGAGGCAGGAGGGCACGTCCGTGAATACACATGTGGGAAGCTGTGTGTTGGCACCTTCACAATGACGAGTTGCTCAACCAGTAACCTGACCAGTAAGTACGTAACTACTGAGCTTGGGGCTATTTCCTAAGGGCTTCTTATTTGAGACTCTTTCTAACCCTTTAATTATACACCAATAGCTTCACCTTCTTCCCTACAAAGAGATCAGGAGAACTCAGGGTGTAAACTGCTGGGGCAGAGATGATTATATAAAGATGTTGAGAGCCTCTTACAAGAAAATTAATTTTGCTTCCCATTTTCTTCTTATTGCACAATGAACTCCACATGACAAGCTATCTGCTGCCTACAACCTCCCTAACTCCCTTTCTTCTGTGTCTCAAACAGCCTCAGTAGCGATTTAGCGGGCATGGAAACCACAAGGCAGTATTCCAGCACTGGTCTATGAAACTACTTACTAATGTAATTCCATCGTCTAAAATGAGGGATAATACCAGCACCCATCTCTTAAGGCATCATGGAGAACTTAATGAGTTCATCTCTGTCAAATGCTAGCACAGTGCCCGCTCAGAGTCACCTATCATCTGAAACAAGAGTCCTTGGTCTGCAGCACTTTGTTTTCACTCCCATTGGGGTGGGGTCCTATGAGAGGCATCACAGAGTGTAAGTTTAATGTTTATTGATGGTCTAGGAAACCAGGGTCAGTATCTAACTAATGTGTGATGGCTTTTTATGCTAAAAGACCATCTCAAGTACCCTGTGTGCAAGCATAGGACCCAGTAGTAACCAGAGAGCTGTTGCCTACCCAGGGATTCTGAGTTATCCCCTGGTCTGTCAACCTCAGAACTAAGCATGTACTTGAGCTGAGCACAGAAGACTGGGAGAGGTGATGGCTGCCCTGCTGGCTCCTCTCAGGCCTTCCAGTCCCTCTACTCTGCCCTGGAGTATCAGCAGAAGTGATACACAAGAGCTGAGCAGAGCCGGACTCTTACCTGGAAGGCCATGGTGTTGGCGAGGATGAGGAAGATCTTCAGTGGCAGCCGAGCTTTATAGTTTCGGTGGCTCCACAGGCGATGAGCCCCAGCTGTGATGCCCAGGCCAGAAAATACATATGACACATACACTGCAGGAAAAGACAGTGGAGGTCACCAGCAGCCACACAGGCGATGAGCCCCAGCTGTGATGCCCAGGCCAGAAAATGCATATGACACATATACTGCAGGAAAAGACAGTAGAGGTCACCAGCAGCCAAGTTCATCTGGTAAGAATGCTAGGACACCCTTTCTGATGCTCTCTTGTGTCTTTGTAAGGCTTGGAAAGGGAATCTGTGTTCTCATGAATCCTAGGGTTATGAATAGAAGCAGGATCCTTTGGCACCAAAGCAGTGGAAATGGGGCCTATTCAAATATATGGGCATACAGGCAGGGCACTGTCTTAACATATGGGTAAGAGAACTAGCCAGAGAGGAGACCAGGCTGCCCTCTCAACAGAGGGAGAGTCAAACCTTCACTAATTGGCTGAAGTGGTAATCAGTGGGCAGGGAGGCCCATCCTCTTTCTGAAGAACTTTAAGAGCATCTGCTGATACAGCTGCCTACAGAACACATGAGAGGAATGGAAGCAAGCACGTGCCTTGGCTCACCCGGTAACCAGCTCAAGACCTGGGAGCTTATTTGCCTCTGTCCTGTTGAAGTGTTTCTAACTGTCCCAGGGAGGCCTTGTCCTCTATAGCCAAAAAACTTTCACCACTTGAGTAGAACACCATCTCCTCACAGACTCTGCACTTAGAAGTGGAGATGGGCTAAGGAGGGCCAGGCACTGAGGACATAGGTCAGGGAACAGGACAAGCCAAGGTTAGGGTTAGGGAGCATTATGTCAGGTTCTGTGTTGAAGGCTGTCACGACCCCTCCAGTGGAGTTTGTGTGACAAACGTTCCTACAGAACCCGAAGCGATGACACCTACCCAAGGGAGAGCCTCCTGCAAAGGGGTCTGATGTCCCTGCCAGGAGTAACTGATTACAGCTCTTCTGTTTTCTCATTGTTTTGGAACATCCTGGCTGGTTTCTTTTTCTGCCTCTGTTTTTACTTTCTTATCAAGAACTCTTCAGGTGTAACTGTGTTGCTAGGAGACCCTTAACTTGAAACTGTAACCAAGGGTCATCAGGCAAGTTTACCGCTAAGTTCCATTCCACTTGTTAATAAAACATGGCTAAGAATTAATCATAGTTCAGATTATGACTTACAAATAAAGTGTTTAAGTTAGCGGAAGAGCTAAGGAAAAAAAAAAACTGTCTTGACTCACAGATGTTTAGCATAATGAGAGAACACTGACCTTTGATAAAGAGGGCACATGCACTGATACCAATCTAATGACTTATGAATGATTGTTCAAGATTTATGCCAACATTATTACTCTGCATCCTGTATTTTGAATTGTATGAAAAAAAAATGTAACCACGAAAAAACACCCCTGTTTCAAAATGTGTATAAAAACCTAGCCTGCTTGCCTGAAAAATACACTCAGATTCAAACAGCACCTCTGGGTTTGTCTCTGTTTGTCACTCGCCTATCTTCTGCCCACCGATGCTTCTAGAACTCAGTCCGTGGCAGAAGGCCATCAACGGATCCTACAGGGCTAAGGACCCATAAACATGGGTGTTCTCAGAACAGCAGCCAGATCAATCTGAGCACTGCCAAATCAGAAGAGACACATGCAGTGGAGAGCAGGGACTAGTTAGCAGCCAGCACAATAGCATGTCAGAAGGCCGGCTATATCAGGGACAGCCAGCTCTGTATAAAAATCATATGTGCAGAGGCCCGAGCTTCAGCAAGTATATTAATATTCTTATTTTCACTGTATACCTTAAATGGCTTGGGCTCTATTAACATGACTTCACAGTTGAGGAGATGCATGACGTACATGCTATGTTCTTCCAGGAGCATGAGCCTGATCAAAGTGGAACCGTGGGCTGCAGCTAGGGTTTCTAGCAGCAATCAGTCTATTCTGGCTCCGGCTCTAGCAATACTTCCTGACGTCAGCAATGTCCCACCTCACTGACCTCTAAGAGGTCAGGAAGTTGCATAGTCCGTGATGGGAATTGAGTGTAGCCATCTGTTCCTCTGATTGGTAGCATAAAAGCTGGGACCTTGCTTAAAACAATGACAACTTTGGCAACGGCCATATACTCTAAGGGACACCTGGAAACAGTGGGTCCTCAAAGGCTACAGAACTCTAAGGCTGGAAGATCCCACACATCGTGCAAATGGCCCTATGTCCTCCTGAAGGCAAAAATAACAGATTGCTAGTGGAAAGATACCAAAAAGAGGTCAAGTACAACCTCGGCTTTAGGATGTCATTGCACTTCCTGAATAACAACTGAGGCCCCCCAAACAGAGGTAGTTTTGTCCAGCTCAGAATTGAACTGAATGACACCTACAAGGAGGGCCTGAGCTGGACAGGAACTAGTAGGGGCAGAAACTATTTGAAGTCACGTGCTCCCCTGCCCCTCAGCGTATAGGGAGGAGGAGGAGGAAAGGGGGGCATCCATAGTTTATAGGGGAATGCTACCCATGCTCTGGGTCTCTTATGCTGCAGCGCGAGTTTGGGGTTCTCAGAGGGAGAAGAGAGCCACGCAGCTGCCTGAACAGGACGGAGATCTGGAGATCCATGACCTACAGATAAGCCATCTCTGTGTGTGGGAGTGTCATACCATGTGATGAGAAGAGCAAGATCTTCCCAAACCTGAAAGTGTGCTTTAGGCGACACTGGTTCATGGTCATGAGGCAAGAAACGGTCCTAGTTGCATTCCCCGAGGCAATGGGAAAACTTCCTAGATGATGCACTGGAGTCCAGATCTCTCATGAGACCTAAGAGCAGCTGGGCAGATGGAGTTAACATCTCTCCTACTAGCCTTATTTTTTTTGACCCTCCAAGAGAGAGTGCCTGGAAAGAACTCATAGCTGACACTAACGCTAGACAACCTCCCAGCGTCTTCCTGAGGAGAACTGGCCAGAGCAGCAAGTGCCCAGGCGTCTGCACAGGCCCTGCTTGCTCTTCCAGGTTCAGGTTTCAGGAAGTGACAGATCTCGATGCCAGGGGCAGCAATGCCATCAGCCCAGGCCCTTGACTCCCCGAGGGCCAGAGCTAAGGCAGGCCAGGGACACACTGTCTCCCTCAGTACAACAGCCTGAAGGTTGGGCTGCTTGAGACTTATGATGGCCGCCAAAGAACTGTGTGCTGGGGACAGGGAAGACTAATGCATTGCCCCTAACACTGGAAGGGATGAGATGAGCAGTGGCAGGCTGGATGGGAGAAGGGGCATGGGACATTTCTGCTACCTGTGCGTTCTAAGAGCATCTTTCTTTTTTTTTTTTTAAACTGGAGCTTCTAAACATGGTCCACACTGCTCGCCGCCATCTTGGATTCCCTCTGAGAGCATCTTGACCAGCATATACTGCACCCTGATGCTGCACTGTGTAGAGAAGACACACACCTGTGCCTTTGAGTTGGGAGATGGTGTCCCCTTCCTCCAGGGCAAACCAGCCTTGTCTAGACAAGGGGTGAAGTTCTAAGAGTTGTGTGGATAACTGGATAGCCGTGTTCTGTTTTCTCCTGTACAGTCTTCCTTTGCTTTGTTCCCTGACTGACTCTAAGTGAAGTTCAGAAAGCCCCTGGTCCAGTACCTAGGGAGACCCTGCTTCTCTTGTGGCAGGCAGGGAAAGGGCAGACAGGCAAGCAAGGAACACACACAGAAAAGTCTATTCCTCCAAGCCACCATGCACATGGGCTTAGCATCCATGCTAAGGCCTCCCAAAACTGACGTTCTCTCATCCAACTAAGCTCTTGTCTCAGGTCCAGCCAACCCCTTAGGAGCCAAAGGGAAAAAGAACAGAGAATCCTATTCAAAACATGACCACTGACCTGGGTCAGAGTGGACTTCATTAAGGAAAAGGGAAAAACCAAGAGCACTGGCTCAAGGCAAGGAAGAGGAGCTGCTCACCGAAGAGCCAGGTGTAGGCCTTGCACGAGGGAACCAGCGTGATCCCATACAGGGCTCCCAGGTGCAGCAGGGCCATAAGGATGATGTTCCTCCAGACGTACTCCAGCTTGGGCGGGGGCCCCTCCTCATCCTGGTAGCTGGGGTCATGTATATCTTCCTTCATTTCGGGGCGGATGGTTTCTCCCAGTTGTTGGAGAATCTTTTCTAATGTCTCTCCTTCATTCTTTAGCCCCACAGAGGGAGACTTTGTGATGGTGGTGGTTGTGGTGGTCATTGAGGAGCTGGAAATCTGTCAGAAGAGGGAGTGGAAAGTCAGGAGAGAGTAATGGAATCTATGTTCTCGCAGGTCAGGGAAGAATGGAGTACAAGCGCAGGTCTTGCCTCAGTGCCCAGGTTAAGTAGGCTTAGCTGCAGGGAAAGTCCCCTTGACCTATGAATCCAACTAAGAACAGATTGCTCAGCGAGAATAATTTGCTTGCTACGCCTTGGTTACGGGAGTAGAAAGCAGAGGAAGTGGCTTGTATTTGCCTTATGCTTTATATGGTTCAAGGAACTATTATTGTTTTTATTGGGGTGTGTATGCGTGTGTGTGTGTGTGTGTGTGTGTGTGTGTGTGTGTGTGTGTGTGTGTGTTGTGTGTTAGTGAGGCCGTATATTACCTGACCTGCATGTCAGAATCTCAGTGTCCCAGGCTCCTGAGTATTGGGATTTCACATAAGTGCCACTGGGTCCTGCACCAATATTTTTGGACAATTTCCAGATCTGTTGTAAAATAATATAAGCCTGGAGTTGTTGCATGTACCTGTATTCTTCGCATTACAGAGCCAGAGGCTAGAAGAGGTGAGCTCACAGCCAGCATGGCCTATGCAGCGAGCTCCTGACCAGCCTGAACTACAGAGTCAGACACTGTCGCGGGGCTACCTCCTCCTCAAAACAAGACAAAATAACAGCCACAACACCAAATTTGGAAGATGGGTAACCGTCCTTTCCAGGAACAATTAAAAAAAGATGTTAGCATTTACCTAATTAGGTAAATGCAAGTAAGGAAAAAAAATGCTTTTCATGGATGGAGAGGCAGGGGTGGGTGCTAGAAGCCCAACTCTGACACTTTTGGTTGTGAGCCTATCCTGTAATGGCTGAGCATCTCTCTGGCCCAAGAAACAATTAAAAAAAAAAAAAAGATTTATTTATTTACTATGTATGCAATGTTCTTCCTGCATGTGAGCCAGGCTGCCAGAAGAGGGCACCAGATCTCATTATAGATGGTTGTGAGCCACAATGTGGTTGCTGGGGATTGAACTCAGGACCTTTGGAAGAACAGCCAGTGCTCTTAGCCTCTGAGCCATCTCTCCAGCCCCCCCAAGAAACAATTTTATAAATAATGCTTTATCCTTTCCAGTTACGTTTCTTTAACTCAAAATCTCAACGTTGTGCTACGTTAAACATTTTGGTAGAAATGTGGCTACAGAGAGTAGAATTATGTTTCAGAACCTTTCTGATACGAGCCTGGATCCCTTCATCTTTGTTTTCTTCTTATGGCTCCCAAACATGTCCATGGGTGTCCATTTCAATGCTGTCCCACCCATTCACTAAGAATAAGAACTCCTGGAGTCCTGAAGCCCTCTAAGCTGGAGCTGGGCCACACACACACACACACACACACACACACACACACACACTTCATTAAAGTATTTCAGGCGTAAGCAGAGACAGTCTAATTTTACAGCAAAACAAAAACTGGAAGGTTAGTGTTGTGGACAGCTGCTCTCAAAATGACCAGAACACACAACGAAATGCTTTACCTCCGATTTTGTTTCCTTGATATGCCCACGTCTTGTACTTTATAAGTTAACTGTAGAATCAAATATTGATCTGTCTTGTCAAACTCAGACACCCCCCTGACCATTTCAGGTGATTTGGTTCATATGGAAGGTCCTTCTGGGAGCCTGAGTTCACTTGGCCTCTAGTTTACTAGGGACCCCATGTTTCCTAAGCCCCCACACACTGACGCTTAGGAACTTCCCCTTCTCTTTCTGCAAGTATACTGGCTCTCAGATGCCCAGAACTTACCAGACCGGAGACCACAGGGTAGAATTCGGGACTTCCAACACTGAAGCTGGGTTCTGCTTCAGAGCGTGGAGGAGTTGTGAAGCGAGTCAGCTGCTGAACTTGAACCCTGTCCTCTGTCTTGTGTGTATATATAGTGGCTGTTCAGGAGCAGGCTCACTGTGTAGGCTGTTGCCTAGAGCTGTAGATTTAAAGACATTTGGATGGCTGATCCCTTTGTTTCCTCATCTGCTTTTATCCCCTGCCAAAAGGGGCAAGGTGTGCAGAGGTGGCAGGCCTGGGTAGCCCGAGGCAGAGATAAGGGTAGAAGAAGGGAGAGGGGACAAAAAAGCAGGCACTGGCCAAGTCAGAACAGTATGGCGCTGCATACGTTACATGTGACCCTAATATAACATAGGACCCAAACCCCATCCCTATCTTTTCCCATGAGAAAATGTTATGCAGGGCTGAAGAGATGGTTTAATGACTAAGGCCATTGGCTGCTCTTCCAGAGGTCCCACCTACATGGTGACTCCAGTTCAGGGGACTCTATACCCTTTTCTGAACTCTGAGTACACCGGGCACTCAAGTGGTGCCTATATATGTGTGTATATATGGATGTGTATATATATGTACACACACACACACACACACACACACACACACACACACACACAAATATATCATTCTGGAAAATAGTATCTTGTTCAGCAATAAAGGGTGACTCTAGCACATGATGAATGGCTGTTCTCCTGTTCTCCCAGGATCATGAGAGAGGGAAAATGGCACTGATTTTTGAGCCAAGGCCTCAGTCGTAGCCTTCACCTGTAGAGGAGCATTCCTAGGTCAGGGGAAATTTATGGCATTGACCTTCCCACAAACTCTGAACGCTATCCTAACCCTGCAGCGCTACATCTGGGCATCACACATTCTGGGAGCATGCACACCCCAGACCTAGCAAACAGGTTGCCCCGCAGGGTAAGGACTCTGCCAGCAACCAGTGGCCACCGGTCCGTTTGCTCCACCCCCACCCATCCACTACCTGTGTCTATGTCTTCAGAACACACTGGAGCTTTTGAAAGATTTTTTTTTTTTAATATTTATTTATTACATACACAGTGTTCTGTCTCCATATATACCTGCACATCAGAAGAGGGCACCAGATCTCATTATAGATGATTGTTAGCCACCATGTGGTTGCTGGGAATTGAGCTCAGGACCCCTGGAAGAGCAGACAATGCCCTTAACAGCTGAGCCATCTCTCCTGCCCTTGAAAGATTCTTGGTGCCCTGTGTAGAATTTTTGTTTTGTTTGAGTCAAGTGGAGTTATCAAATAGCTTGGTAAAGGTCACACCAGCCAATTTGTGGTGAAAGTAGGAGTTCAGAACAGAAATGTATGCCTGATGCCCAAGCTCTTGAGGCCTAACCCTACTGTCCGATGTCTCATGACAGGGTTCCTGTATGGAGGCCACCGCTCTGCATTTGTGTCTCCCCGACAGGGACAAACAGCATCCCAACGTAGCTAGCACTCCCAGGCTGAGGTTCAGGCTGCAGGGGCGGCGCGTCTTGATTGGAGCGGGCGCAGGGCGGCTGCTGATTGGCTGCGTGGGGTCAGGCGCTGTGGGCCGAGTGAACGCAAGTGACCCTGGGGGCGGGTGCTGACCGAGAGTAACCCGGGAGGGGCCGCGCGCTTTCCCTTTGTCTCCTCCTCCCGCTTTAGGCTCCAGGCCTGCGAGGGCAGAGACTTGGGCGTGGGAGCGGAAGCCGGGCTGCGCACGATTGTGTAAGCCGACCGGACTTCGGGGTGAAACGTTTGAGCACTGCTGCTTCCTTCTGCCTCAGGCATCAGCTTTGTGGTAGTTAAGTGGGGTTCCAGGTGAGGCCGAGTGGAGGTCTCTAGGAAAAATGCTTAAGGAGATCCACGATCGGATGTGGCGAATGTGCCTTAGTGGCTCAGGAGTAACCTCCTGAAACAGCCTTAAACTGGAAAAGGCTTCTCCCACAGCCTGCACCCCATGAGTAAGGAGTCTGCAGACCCGTCCTTGGGCAGTTTTGATAAAGCAAAGAGGGTGCGCTAAACCGTTGCGGGCAGAGGTGGAAAGTGGTTCAGCCGTTGTGTGTGTGTGTGTGTGTGTGTGTGTGTGTGTGTGTGTGTGTGTGTGTGTGTGTGTGTGTGTGTGTGTGTGTGTATGTAAACCGGGTTGGTGATCGCAGGAAAGGTTAGGAGAATTACCTCAAGATCACACAGTTCCGCTCCTGTTACACACCCAAGTCAGTTGGAAGTAAGCACTCCGGTAATGGTGCACAATGCTCATAGGAGTGTGGTCAGGCACACGGGGCCATAAACTTGCCACCTCAGTTTGCTCATTGTGATGAATTTTAATTATCAGCTTAACTGCACTGAGAATCATCAGGGAGACACACTTCTTGAGTGTCGGAATGGGCCGAGAGTGGAGAGAGCCTCCTTGAATGTGGGTGGCATCTTGAGTCTGGACTGAATTTTTTAAAAAGGTAAGAGGAGGTCGTAGGCAGCTGGACAGGAGCCTGTCCTGATTTCAGACACAGTGTCACCTCATGTTCCTGCAAGCAGAGCTGGAGCCCTTCCCGGCCATGTCTCCCATGGGAGCCAAAAGGAAAGCTTCCTTCCCTATGCTGCTTTTGACGGCGTTTTATTAACAGTAGGGAGAAAAAAAAGATGGACACACCTGTATTCCCAAGGAATTAGGAATAGACATTGGGCAAGCAAAATGGACCTATTTACAGTTTGACCAAAAGTATGGGGATCATACTTTTATTTCCAACGTGGCTGTACATTTTACAATCTAATCTGTGGACAAAGTTGAGACCATATGCAAATGTAGCTGTGAACTAGGTTAACTGGAGAAAGGAGGCTGCTCCCCCGGATAAAACAACAGACTGGACTGGGGAGGTAGCTCAGCGGATAAAGTCCTTGCCACGTGAGTACCTGATTGCAAGTCTCCAGAACCCAGGTAAAGCCAGATGTGGGAGCACAGATCTGCAGTTCTGGGAGGGAGAGACAGATGAATGCCCAGGAGTTCCCAGGCCAGCTAGTCAGGCAGCACTGGAGAAGTGGAGAAAGAGATTGTTCTGTTCACACAGAATGGGATGCTAATAAGAAAAAAATAAAAGGAATCCGGTGCTGATTGGTGCTACACTGTCTACAGATGTACGAAACGTGCTGAAAGAAGAAAGGCAGATGTCAAACTTATATGTTCTATCTTGTTTCTGTGATGCAAGTAAGTCTAGAGAGAGAGAGAAAAAAAGAGAAATTGGCTGTTGCCAGGGCAGGGAGTGGGCTTGGAAGGTGAGTGAGCAAAGGGCTACTGTTTAGGTAGGTAGAGTCTCTTTGGAATGAAAAGAACGTTTCAAAACTAGGTGTGTTGGCTCCACAACATTGTGAATATACTAAATACCACAGAATTGGTCACTTTGACTTTTATCATTTTTTACTTCAGAAGAAAATTAAATGACTTACAGTTACCATACGTAGCTCGTAGCAATGTCTTAATCAGGATGGAGGAAGAAACTTGGTCAAGATAAAATTCTTAGGGTCTCAGTAGGGCATATTTAGGAGCTGGGTAGGAACAGGGCATTGACTGTACCCACCAGGGAATCCAGGCCAGCAAATTGTTTGAAAACTCAAGCATACCAGGAGTAGCGTGGCGTGGAGATGCGGGGATTCTGGCTGCATAATTGTCCACGTTAAGATGGCTAATTTGTGTTGTGAACATCTAAATCATTTTAAATGGCTACACCAAGAGAGAAACAGGGCGGGAGTGGGGAGCTGAGCGTCTTCTAGGTCATCCGAAAGCCTCTAAGGCATAAGCACCTATGAGTTATTCTTGCGCCCTCTGCTGGCACTTTCCTTTTCCTGACCCAGAATATTACTGCTTCCTACGAGCAATGGCCCAGAATGAGAACCTCTTTAGTTTTGTTTTTTTTGTTTGTTTTTTTTTGGGGGGGGGCAAGCATCACAAGGCTCAGACCTACTATGAGTCAGCACCACCCAGCTACTCCTTTATAGCTCAGATAGAGAAGCCTGGGGACAGGCATGCGGTGGGACAGAGTTGAGTGGCCTAAGGAGTAAGTCCTCTTTGTCTTCAAGGTACACTCACCATTTCTTGTACCTTGTGACTATTATCTGAGTCCCTTGCTCCAAATCCACTGAGCAAAATAAGTCTTTGTCTGCATCACAGAAAGTTAATATAGGTCACAACATCGGACTCATACTCACTGTGACATTTACCGTGTTTAGTAGCAGAGACAGAACCAAAACACACTTGAGATCTGCTCACTTCACTGTGCACTGACTGTTTAGCCACAAGGAAATGTTCCAGCACGGAATGAAGGCCTCGAGGAGCGGAACCATAATAGGGTGAACTGAGGCCTGTTAAAATTCCACTGTGGTTTAATGTTAAGAGAGTCTAATAAACCCAAGCACTGGGAAGGCAGAAACAGTGGATCTGTATGAGTTCAAGACCAGCCTTGGATATGTAGTGAGATCCTGTCTCAAACAATCGATCCAACAAACAAGAGTGTTAGCGTGCAGGCAGTTCTGCTGGTCTGCCCTCAGGGATCTAGGCATGAGCTGCTGCTGCTGCTGCTGCTGCTGCTGCTGCTGCTGCTGCTGCTGCTGCCACCAGCTTCAACAGGTGTGTGTGACCCGATAGAAGGACCACCTGACACCCCAGCGCTCACTCGCACCTTTTCTCTCTACCACCCCCGCCCCTCCCCACACAGCCCCACTTTTCTGTCTCCCTCTGCATGGCAACTTCATCAACCGCCTCCTATGAGGTCGGTGAACCTCCAACAACCCCGATTTTATACTTTTAACTTGGTTTGAATTGGCTCAATCCATCAGTGCAGATAACCTATCATCTGGTGTCCAATCTTAAAGGGGTAGAGGCACACCGCTAAGCCTGGAGGTGGGGGCGGGGGGGCGGCGCAAGTCGGCCATGGGGTGTGGGGATAGAGGGTGGGTGAGTGCTTCTTTTCACCTGATGAGATCCGTAACAATGTCCCTGCAGGCTTGAGGCCCTGGGTGCTCCTTCCGAGGGTCTCGAGACCCCCCTGGATCCCCTGCCAAGAGTCGCGCAAGATCAAACCCATTTCACAACAAAGACAGTCTTTGTTCTGGGGAGCCTCTGGTACAGATGTCTGATCTGAGGCTACCCCCCAAAACTGTACGCCAGGCTATCGGTGGGACGTCACCTCCATAGTTTTGGGTCTCCTGCAAAATCTAGGAAGATTGGCCCTGTCAGGTCTAAAATCGATCCCGAGACACCCCCTGGCATGTCTGCTGTGGAATGTATCCAAACTGAGTCACAGACAGACCCTGTAGAGGCACCTTTAGTCCATGCTTTTGGGGAACCGAGCTCTCGCCCCTCCCCTCCTTGCCCGCAGCAACAGCCGCTCCAACCAAACTGCTGAGCTAAGCCTCCTAAGGAATGTAGGCTCATTTGCCCAAACTTACAAATTCTATAGTCCAATTCTTCAGTCAGTTTTGTCTTCCACTTGACTCTGGCCCTCTGCATGCCCAGGTGGACCACAGGCCCTTCCCTCTTCCTGGCTACCTACAGCTGGCAGGCAGTAAGCTAAGCACTGTCTGGTTCCTTCATGGACTCAAGATTTTTATTACAAATTGGCACGCCTGATTTACAGATCCTCACCGCCAATGGACAAACATGCCAAGCATTTTATTTAAACTTGCTCTGCTCTACACTCCCAACAGCTCTTTCTCCTGGACTTTACTTCTCCACTTTTTCTTTTCTTTCCTTCTTTCTTTTTCTTTTTCTTTCTTTCTTTTCTTTTTTCCGAGATAGGGTTTCTCTGTGTTGCCCTGGCTGTCTTAGACTCACTTTGTAGATCAGGCTGACCTCAAATTCACAGTGATCTGCCTGCCTCTGCCTCCCGAGTGCTAGTAGCGCCTGGCTACTTCCCTACTCTTAAAAAAATCTTTTTATTTCTGATTTCCTTGCACTCTGCTCTCAAAAGAAAAAAGTAATATCTTAAAATTATGCTGAAAACTTTTTTTTTTTGGTTTTTTTCGAGACAGGGTTTCTCTGTGTAGCCTTGGCCATCCTGGACTCACTTTGTAGACCAGGCTGGCCTTTATCCCCAGCACTCGTGAGGCAGACGCAGGTAGATCACTGTAAGTTCGAGTCCAGCCTGGTCTACAAAGCGACTTCAGGACAGCCAAGGCTAAACAGAGAAACCCTGTCTCAAAAAACAAAACAAACAAACAAATTATATATATATAGTTTGTATATATAATATACATACATACATGTTTTTAAATAGCAGCCATGTTTATCACATGACTTGCAACCTGGCATGTGACTTTACCATCTTAAGATGACCGCATTGTATAAAGCAACAATTATAAAACTTTGTTGAGGCTGGAGAGATGGCTCAGAGGTTAGGAGCACTCACTGCTCTTCCAAAGGTTCTGAGTTCAATTCCAGCAACCTCATGGTGCCTGACAACCATTTATGATGAGATCTGGTGCCCTCTTCTGGCATGCAGGTGTACATGCAGTCCTAATGAACTGTGTTTTTTATTGTATCTCCTTTTAGACTGAGAAAACAAGTCTCATATTTTAAATTGGTATGAATTTTTGTGTGATGATGAAATTTCAAGGTTATAAAGGTCTATTCAGATTAAGAAAAGCTATTTTAAAGTGAATGTCTTAACTACTTACGTCTTTGCTAGTGCATGGCCACTGCATGCTTGTTTCTGACTGTTCTTGAATGCTTGAGTAAAGATGATGTTTCTTTCTCCTGCCTCCAGCTCCCTAGGCTCAAATTTAATTTACCTTTGGGCTTTCTGACCACTGGCTTTATTTAGTGAGGTATCAAAACTGCGCCTCCTTGTGGCCACCTGACTCTTCTCTTTTCTTTTAAGTTTTAGCTGTTTGGTAAACTAAGCCATACAGAAAACTACAGTGGCTTAATAATGGTATAATAAAGTTGCCAGTCTCTAAAGACTGTATCTATGATTAAAAGTTTTGTTTTGATACTAAAAGAGCTTCAATTCTAATTTGTGAGCTTTAAGGCTCAAACCTAACAGGAATAAGCCTTTTGTAGCTTCCTGTTATATGTTTTCAAGGTTAAGTCTAGGATGGGTAACATAATTAGAAACAAGAAAGTTTGTTTATTCAAATGTACTTCAGACAGATAGATGGGCCTCAGGCCCTTCAGAAACCTGCTGAATAGGGCATTTAAGATGTTTAAATGTATATGACAAACAGAGACTCCCAAATCCTAGCGGTGATGGGCTCCCTGCTCCCCACTGGGAAAGACTGCCACAACGCCTCACCCACTGCCAGGACCCTGCCCAAACTGTGGACAGACAGGACACTGCAAAACTAACTGCCTGGTTTGCTTAGCCAAAGATAGGACAGCCGTTTGCCAGGTCTGCAGCCAAAGATGGGTGCTCCCCTAGGAGCATAGTGGGGTGGCCATCCGCAGGTCTCTGACAGGTCTGAGGACTAAACTAGTAAAAGAAGTAAGTTTTTACTACTTCTTTATCTAAAGGAACTCACTTTTCTTTGAGTAATCAGCCACCTGTGTCTCGTGGTGGTAAATAATTGCTTCTCAAGCTTATAACACGACACAAAGGTGTGAGTCTACTGCATTCTTTACAGTGTGGATGTCAGTACAGATTACAAACAATGGTGATGCTAACATATCTAAAATGTATCTCTTTTTGTAAACTTAAAAAGATTCTTGTAAGCTTGAGGGAATCCTCTGGAATCCATCTTTCACGTGTCAAATGGACTCCAGGTAAGTACTGTCAATCAGCAGCCTGTTTTCCTCTCTCCCTGGTCCTGGGACACCCCTACCTCCCACCACAACTACTGAGACCATGGGCCTAAAAGTTTCAAATGCACACCCAAAGAACAGGTTTTCTCCCTAACCTACTTAACTTTATCTTCTGTACCCTAAATATATATATGTATCTTGTCCAGCATTCTGCCAGAGTATGGGTTTTTCCTCAAAATCTGCATCTAGGACAGCTCTAAAGCAGTTACCCGACAGGACAGGTGCTCCTGTCCAGCCTCGCAGACTGCTTGAGCAAGGCTGGTGCTCTCCCAGCTACAGATGGTCCCACAGAGCCTGGACAGTCAAGTGAAACAGCCAGCTCTCCCAGGATGTGGCCAACATCCCAATTTTCTTAGGGGCCTCAAAGATGATGTTAACCCCCAGCCAGCATGATGTAGTCTGAAGAACACAACGCCCTCACTCCTGGCCCCCACCACCCCCTTCTGTTCCTCATTTTTAGTTAAACAAAAAGGGAGAAATGTTAGCCTGCCCCCAGGGACCTAGCAATTGCTTATGTCATGACCTGCCTTCACTGCCAGGTGTGACAGGCATGTACCCCAATAAAAGGGTTGCCTGCCATCCCAGTTTTTTGTTGTAGGCGTTCTCTGACTCCCTCCTGTGAGGTTGGTGAACCTGCCTGAAAGCCACCTCCAATAGACCTGATTTTATACTTTTGGTTTTGTTTTTTTGAAACAGAGTTTCTCTGTGTAGCTTTGGCTGTTCTGGACTCACTTTGTAGACCAGGCTGGCCTTGAACTCACAGCAATCTGCCTGCCTCTGCCTCCCGAGTGCTGGGATTAAAGACATGCGCCACCATGCCCGGCGATTTTATGCTTTTAATTTGGCTTCAATTAGTTCATTCCGTTGGCCGAGATAACCTACCAAAAAAATTCTGTAATAACTACTTGCCCACCAATGTGGACAAATAACTGTTAGAAACAGCCCAAGGGCCCTGGTGAGATGGCTCAGAGGTTAAGCACACTGACTGCTCTTCCAAAGGTCCTCCAGCAACCACATGGTGGCTCACAACCATCTATAATGTGATCTGATGCCTTCTTCTGGCCTGCAGATGTACGTGCAGACAGAGCACTGTATACATAATAGTGAATAAATAAATATTTAAAAAAAGAAAGTCCCAGCACTTGGGAGGCAGAGGCAGGCAGATCTCTGTAAGATGAAGGCCAGCCTGGTTTACAAAGCGAGTCAGGGATAGCCAGGCCTTCATAGAGAAATCCTGTCTCAAAAAAACAAAAGAAAAAAGAAAGACAGAAAGGGCCCAAATGAAGGGTTAACTTGGGCTTCACAGTTTCCGAGGTCTGTCAGGGTAGGGAAGGCATGGTGGAGCAGTGCGGGACACACTATGGGAACACAGAAGAGAATGAAGCCTTTGATGCTGGCATCCACCTTGCCGTGCTCACTGACTGTGAGTCAGGAATCTTCAAACTCAACTAGGGATACTGTGTTTTCCAGAAGGCATCTTAAATAACCATGTTGAGACAACAAATGTGTTTACTTAAGGCCAGAAAGTTTGTAACCTTGTGGCTTCACAGTCCTTTCTGATCCCTAAACCAAAATAGTGTGCCTCATTAATCACCTTACTGGTTCATTTACAAAACAAGATTTTCCAAGATAAGGAGCATAAACCAGCTCATGGAACTTTAAATTGTTTTGCTTTTGTGTGTGTTTTTTTTTTTTTTTTTTTTTGAGACAGGGTTTCTCTGTGTAGCCTTGGCTGCCCTGGACTCGCTTTGTAGACCAGGCTGGCCTCAAACTCACAGCGATCCGCCTGCCTCTGCCTCCTGAGTGCTGGGATGAAAGGCATGCACCGCCACTGTCCAGTGGGAAGATTGTTGGTGAAAACCCTCCCCTGGCAGCCTACATAGCATCTTCCAGCTGTTTCATTATCCAGTTATATGTAACAACTGTTCACTGGCCTGGGGTAATCATGAACATAATGTTTAACAGGAAGGAATGAGGCAAGGAGCAAAACGCTGCACAGGGATGCCTGGCTTTTTATCAATCCAAGGAGCAAATTGGAGTAGTAAAGGGACCCAGCTTTGAAACTATTTCAGAAGGACATATCTTCAATCCAAACAGCTTTTCCACAGAACACTCTCAGAATCTTCCCACCAACCATATCCCTCAACCTCTCCATCTCTGTCTTGAAATGGGAAGGATTTCATTGCCAGACTCTGGGACACCAGACAGAAAGGAAGATGCTGAGGGAGGGGCTCCATGCCCCCTGGGAAGCATCTGGGTCTGAAGATGGAAAGATTGTTTGTGTAATTCATTTGTAACACCATCCCTGCTGAGGGATCACACCTGGCATGCTAACTCTCTCCCCTGATAGTTCAGTGCAATGCCAGAGCTGTGCCAAGGAGAAGTTAGGGTTTTTACTGTCTTTTTGGTGGTGGTGGCGGCGGCGGCGGCGGCGGCGGTGGTGATGGTGGTGGTGGTGATGGTGTGTGTGTGTGTTCTTCTTCTTTTCTGTGGCCTGACAACACCCAGGAACACCTGCTTGGAGTTTCTGTTTGAGATGCCTTCCTTGAGGCTCAAGAGAAATCAAGGAAAGAGTAGGGGCCCAGTGGGGTCCTTTAAAGCATTTGTTGAGCTTTTGAAGGAACCAGCCCCCTTAAAGACCCCCATTAAGGCCAAAGCATGTACATTTCTAGGGGGTCCAGCTTGAACCAAGGACAGACAGATATCAGATCACTGTGTGTGTGTGGCAGGGACAGGAAAAACCTTGAAGAATTCAACTTGACTCAAGGTCTCAGTCTGTGCTCAGAGTCCAGCGGGACTCAAGGACAACCAGCTGTGTTTAAAATTTCCACTACCCCTCCCCAACTAAAAAAGTTCCTAAATGCCCCCTGTGACTGCTTCAACCAATCTTTCCCATAGGTCAGCTTGCCCCTCCACCCATTATCCAACCACCAAATGCCAAGACTTGTAACTCCCTGCTTGCAGCTTTTCTGCCCAAATGCCAACCAATCACATATTGTAAAACTCATTTCTTTGTCTAAAACCTATAAAAGGCCTGTGCCCCATCGCGATGGCTCAATAAATTTCTATTCCTATACATTTGCATCGACAATAGACTCTGTCTTTTAGTAGAGAGATAGACTAAAAATCTTTCTAGAAGTCTCAGTCTTACACATTCAAAGGTCTTTCCTGACCTGTTGCGCGTCTGCAGCTCACCTGGAAGGAAGTAGTAAGGGAGGTGAGAAGGACCAAGCAATAAAAAGACCCCTGAAACAAAAGACCAAGAACAGAAAAATTCTGCTTAGCATCATAAAAGAGAGTTTTTGCCTTTTAAAAAAAGATTTATTTATTTATTATTATGTATACAATGTTCTGCCTGCATATACACTCACAGGCCGAAAGAGGGTATCAGATCACATTATGGATGGTTGTGAGCCACCTTGTGGTTGCTGAGAATTGAACTCAGGACCTCTGGAAGAGCAGACAAGTGCTCTTAACCTCTGAGCCATCTCTCCACCTGAGAGTTTTTGCCTTTTAATATTTGAATATTTTACAACAATACTGTCTTGAAATGGGACTCTTTGAAACATTGGTGGCATTTTTCAGTATTTAAGCAATATTATTAAACCTCTGTTCAGCTGGCTTTTGGAATAGAAACCCAGATGACACTCAAACTCAGCACTCTTTTTTTCTTTTTCTTTCTTCTTTCTGTTTTGCTTTGTGGTGGTGGTGGTTGTTGTTTTTCAAGACAGGGTTTCTCTGTGTAGCCTTGGTTGGCCTGGACTCGCTTTGTAGACCAGGCTGGCCTTGAACTCACAGAGATCCACCTGCCTCTGCCTCCCGAGTGCTGGGATTACAGGCATGTGCACCACCGCACTTAGCTCACTCAGCCACTCTTGTGGCTCCCATCTCCAGTTCTTTTAATCCTGGCTAACACGGCGGCCTTGGACACTCTCTTCCGGTCATAAGCCAGGCCAAGGGCAGCCATGCAGTCGATGAAGAACGTGGTGAGGTTGACGTGCCAGCGGTACTCACTGGCGGAGTAGTCATAGGGGAAGGTGTGATGGTAGTTGTGGAAGCCCTCGCCTGGAACAGAAGCAGGGAGAGTGTTAGGGGCTCAGCGATTGCTGCTTCCTTCTCTTTGCACATCCCTGATCCAGTGGATAAGAGAATACTTTGCTGTTGTTTAGTGAATGCATAACTCACTGCCTTCTGCTCTGAAGCAATGAGCTGAGAGACCCTGTTGGCCTTAATACTTGAAAGCATGTTGGAAGAAAAGTTTGTCTCTAAAGCTAGCAGGATAAGAAGCTGATTATTCTGGGAAAACATTTTACACTGGAAAATGCCAGAATGTCAGAATGCTCTGAGCTACCGTAGGCTCCTTGACTGTGTGTAAGTAATCAGGATAGGAAAGCCCATCAGTAGGTTTATGCTTCTTACAAAGCTGAGTAGGCAACACACCTTTCCCTGGGGTACTGGTGTGCCCTATAAGTCTAGGCAGCTACAATAGAAAAGGCAACAGCGGCCAAGCCAAAGGAGCCAGAGCCTAGCCCAGGTGGGACTTTCAGTCACTGGGGCTCACAGTGGCTGGCTGCTGTTGCTGCTGCTGCTCAGAGCTTTGGCTCCGGTGCAGGGAGGTGCTGATAAAATAGAACCCCTTTAATAAACATTTCTTGTATCATCTGATAATTAATTTTTTTCTGAAATTTCTGATTTTTTTGAATGACAGTTACTTTTATAGTAAGCCAAACTGAATGTTTCACACAATACTTACATATTATATTATTTACATGTCATTTTATTTACATATTGAATTTAAATAATTTAACTACTAAATTATTTGCATAGCATAATATTTACATATGTATTATTACATATGGTATGTTGTAAGATACACAAACTGTTGGAGCCAGCCTAACAACTCAGGTTTGATACAGAGAACCCACATAAAGGTGGGAGGACAGAACTGACTCTACAAAATTGTCCTTTCATCACCACACAGGCACTGTGGCATGTACCATCCTCCCCACATCAACCACACAGCTACATAGCCACAGAGCCACACACACTGTGATGGCTATTCTTTTTGGGGGTGGGGGTAAGGGGCGCAGTTTGAGACAAAGTTTCTCTGTGTAGCCTTGGCTGTCCTGGAACTTACTCTGTAGACCAGGCTGGCCTTGAACTCACAGAGATCACCTGCCTCTGCCTCCCAAATGCCGGCGTGTGTCACTATGACCAGCTTGTGATGGCTGTTCGTAGCTGTCAAGTTGACTCTATCTGGAATTAACTAAAACTCCAAAATGACTGGACACAGCAGTGAGGGAGTTTTTGCTTAAGTAAATCATTCGGAGCAGGAAGATCCACTTCTAGTTGAAATCTATGAGGTGGGAAGAGCTGCACCTTCTGCTGGAAGCCTGGGTGAGGCCACGGAGGAAGCAAGCTTCTCACGCTTGGTCTGCTTGCTCTCACCTCATTTGTGAGTCCACCTCTTCACTGGCCTACTTCTTCAGGATTCTGGCTATAAGTAAGAGCAGCTGAGACAACCAGCCTCTGAACTGAGCAACTACTGGGTTCTCAGCCCTTCCGTTCATATGCAGCCATTGCTGGGCTAGCTGGACCACAGCTTTTAAGTCATTCTAATATATATATATATAGATATTATATATTTATTAGATATATATATATATATATATATATATACATATATATATTTCATTCTCTAAGGTCTATTATTCTAGAGAACTCTGACTAATACACACACAAGACCACTATAATAAGAGGTTCCTCATATAATGTGATAATTAAAACATTTTTCTAATGTTTCTGATTTATTTGGATGAAAATGTATTATTTCTATGACAATGGGTATTTGGCTGAATATTTACACAAATATATTGCAAGAAACATATGAGCTGTGACTTCAAGAAGTATAAAAATTGCTAGGTGGTTGTAGGTGTGTTATGCTCTCCCACCAGCCTGTTTCTAGGTTGCCTAGCAACCTCTGATGTCATCACCTGCAGCTGTCACCAGGGACTAGGGATAAAAGACCTGCCTGCCATCCCATACTTTCTCTTGCTCTCTTATAGCTCTCTCTCTCTCTCTCTCTCTCTCTCTCTCTCTCTCTCTCTCTCTCTCTCTCTCTTATGCTCTCCCACTGTCTATTTCTCTCTCTGTCTCTCTCTCCCCTCCATCTCTCTTGCCTCCTATGTTCTTCCACTGTCTATTTCTCTGTCTTTCTATGTTTATATATCATAACATTCCTTCATGGCTCACACAGGCTCTAATTCCTCTCCCCTTCCCTTCCCCCAAATAAACCTTTTTGTACCAGATCTACTGCGCGGCATCTTTTTGTCAATATTACAACAGTGGTAGCATGCCTTTAATCCCAGCACTTGGGAGGCAGCTGCGGGTGAGTTTGAGGCCAGACTGATTTACAGAGTGAGTTCCAGGACAGCCAGGGAGGGCTACACAGAGAAATTCTGTCTCAAACAAAACAAAACAAAAGTATGAAAATCTAACTCCCTTTTACAATTTCTGTGTACACAGACACGCAGGAACGAAGATTTGATAACATCAACATATGACGTGCTAAATTTTATGGAATGGAACTAAATTACTGAAAGATCTATCATGAGATATTGCAAAACAGGTAAACTCCTTGACTCTGGGGGTCTGGATTTATACATTTTTTTTAAGTGGCACTGGTCTGTAATCCCAGCTACATTGACGCTGAATCAGGAGGATAGAAAATTCAAATCCGACCAGGACAAATTAGAAAGACTAGATTTCCAAGGTAAAAATGAAAGAACTAGACAAAAAGCTTATTGGAGACATTCAGGGTCAGCCTAAGCTACAGAGTGAGTGCCTAGACTACTTAGTGAGCTCCTGTTTCACAATGTAGAAAACTATATAGAGGCCTTGGAGATTCAGTCCAGTGGCAGAGCATTTGCACACAGCTGTAAATTTAGCCCCCAGTACTTCCAGAGGAGTGGGGTAATGGCAAAAGGGAAGAGAGGGAGGAGGAGGAGGAGAGAGAGAAAGTAAAAAGAGAGGAAAAGGAGGAAGAAATTGAAGATTCGAATAGCAGGACACATACTCACAGGTTATTTTTAGTTAATTGGTCTAGAGCTTTGTATATTGATGCAAAATAAGTTTAATTTTGATACATTGGTATAGAATTCAAATTTAAGATTATTCTTCACACACAGTATATATATTTCTACTCTAATATGAAGTATTGAGCCCATTTAACTCAACTATGATACAAGGCTCACTCCTAATGCTTTTAACGTGTTATTGTACACTGCTTGGGATAATTAAGTAATACAAGTGAATTGTTAGTTCGTCAAATCATGGTCATGTCGATTACTAGTCTATTTCTATCACAAGAATATATATCCTAGGTTTAACAGATAAATAGGATTCTATAGAAAGATAAGGTAAAATAGTTAGATAAGGTCTTCAAAAAAAACTCAAGAGACTACAGAATATGACATTTAGAGGTGTTTTTTATACCTTTAAAGATTCTTTGACAACAATACAGGTTAACTCCTGGCAACACCCAGCCTACCTCAAAGAAGATGATGAGCAACAATGAACCTGGCTTCAAATGTGGCAAACCAGCCACTGGGTAAAATGTTCTTGTTTCTGCCACAGAGAGAATTCTGCCTAAAAATGGGCAAGCTTGGATGCAGGCAGAGTCAATGGCCAAACTCAGCCAAGACAGGCTAAGCGAGTCCTCAATAATTCCTGCCTCCCAAATACGTCTGTCAGATATATTGGACCAGAAGGCTGAAGATGATGCTCCAACGTTATAGAGAAATCTGGGTGACTGTTCAGGCATCAAACTGTCCCTGTCATTTTCTCATTGTGGAAGCTGCACATATCTGTCTACTCAGATAATTAATTTTATTCCTTCTCAAGTCTTTGATGGGGTTGAAGACCAGATAGTTTAGTTTTACGATTAAGCTTAGTTCTTTAGGGGTTAAGATGTTTTTAAGGTCTAGATAGATGTTTTAAGTTGATAGAGATGAAATATGATAGATATTGACTTACACTCAGAATTTTAGACTCACCAAGATAGGAAAGATGTTCTCTTCAAAGTTGCCAAATACAAATAACCAAAACACTATGGATGTAACATATATATATATAATTCCTGATTGTTTGCTGGTTCTTCTTGCTGTAGGTAGCTTATTGTATGCATGTGTAATAATATAAATGTATATGTTAAAAAAAAAAAAAGAAAAAAAAGAATAGCAGGAAAGAGAGGAGCAGTAGATGAAGGGAGAGAGGAATGAGGAGGTGCAGAGAAGAAATGACAACAGGGACAAAGCAAGGTCCTGGCCTCTGCTTACACCAGCAAGTCCTGTGGCTAGAGCTGGGAAAGTGCAGTATAATGTCACTTGCAGAATACAACTGAGTCCATGTGATCCGTTCCTGTGACGATTATAGGGCAGAGCTGATTTACTTAAACACTGGTGGATGGAAGGACATGCACAGTGGGAGGAGGGGGTCCCCGAAACTTGGCTGATGGGGGGAGCTCATGAAACCACATGAGGGTAGTGAGCCAATACTCTAAGAATGACGTACTTTTAAGTCCGCTGAACAGAGTCATGATTGGTTGTTTTCTTTTTCTTTATATGGCCTGGCTAGTCATGACATGCTCGGCTTATTGTATTCTCCATTGATCCTACTGTTCTATTTATGAATCTCCTGATCCAAGCAAGAATAGCCGAGCTCAAAGAAATGCATCAGAGATGACTGGAAAAGGGCTCATTTGGAGTTTTTTTTTTTTTTTAACTTCCGATCAAAGGCAGTATTTTTAATCCTTTCCTTTTTTACATAAAGTATGTTGCCTGACTCTCGTGTTTTCTTCAGTACACAGGCCCTAGTTTTACAATGGAAGATGTGAGGCAGAATGTGCCTTAAAACAGGCGATTCAGGTCTTCCTCAAAGCTCACCGCGTAAGGAGACCACTGAATGTGAGAACGCCATAGACTGCTGACTTACCCAGAGCTCCAAAGGAAACCAGGGCGCTCTCCCGGGGGTGGATGTTCTTGTCATAAGGGCGAAAGCCATAGAGATGGGCGGCACTGTTCACCAACCAGGTGCCGTTCAGCACTGTGGCATATCTCAGTAAAGTGGCAACATACAAACTGCTTTGAAAAGTTTCTCCCCAGCAATACCAGGGCACCAATGTGGGCAGTATGAAGCACAACAGCAGGACACCAGGCTTGTAGTACCTACGCGAGAGACCACACACTGAGTCCATGGGGGGGAGAAGTTATTTTCAGTGGGAGGGGCTGCTATTGTTCCCCTAACGCTGTGAGTGCAGGGGTGGAGTGGAAGTCCCCTCAGGAAAGAATGAGGTAGAAAATGGTCTCAGTATGAAGTGTTATCCTTTCTGAGATAAGTCTGCGTTGAGCTGAGATTGTCCTAAAATAACCCCGCCAGTTGCCCATAGAACAAGGTCTCCGCTGTTCTTACTCATAGAGGGATGAGGCCAGTTACTCAGCAAATCAGGACCAACTCCATCCTCAGACAGTTTGTGCTGATGGGCTTTTCAAATTTTTTTTTTTTTTACTCATTTACATGTGTGTGTGTGTGTGTGTGTGTGTGTGTGTCTGTGAGTAAATGCCACCTGTGCCGCTGTGCCCCCGAAGGCTAGAAAAGCAGGTCAGATCCTTTGGAGCTGGATTTATAGAAGTAAAGCACCTTATATGGGTGCTGGGATCTGAACTAGGGTTCTCTGGAAGACTAGGAAGTGCTTTTCACTGCTGAGCCATCTTTTCAGTCTCCAGAGTAGCTTTGTTTTTGAGATAGTCTCACTATGTAGCTCTGGCTAGCCTGGAACTCACAGAGATCTGTCTGCCTCTCTCTCTCCAGTGCTGGGATTGAAATCAACTGGGATTGAAATTGAAATCCAGTGCTGGGATCAAACACTTGGCTGAAAGGATGGTTTTGGACATATAAACCTAGGAATTCATTCAGCTATTCTAGGTGCTGAGAAGAATGAGGAGGTCTTGAAACCTTATCTCCCAAGCTCCACCCCCATCCCACTCACCTCCGCTGGAACATCACCAGCTTCTCAGCTTTCAGGTCAGACATGTCCAGTTGTCCGCCCTTCTCTTTGACAGCCGGGTGTTTGCGCACAAGCAGCCAGCCCACGTGAGAGAAGAAGAAGCCACGCCGGGAGTTGTGAGGGTCGGCGTGTGTCTCTGAGAACTTGTGGTGGGCACGGTGATCTCGGGCCCATTCGTACACATCATTCTGGAAGGACGGGAAGGAGAATAAACTGGACATTGCAAATGTAAATCTTACCTAATAGTTTTCATAACTGTTATTTTTTAAAGATTTATTTACTTATTATTACGCACATAGTGGTTTACATGTACACCTGCAGGCCAGAAGAGGGCATCAGATCACATTATTGATGGTTGTGAGCCACCATGTGGGTGCTGGGAATTGAACTCAGAACCTCTGGAAGAGTGGACAGTGCTCTTAACCTCTGAGTCATCTCTCCAGCCCCCATAATTGTTATTGTATATTAGTTTATTATTGAAAGAAAAGGAGCCTTTTGTTGGACCTAAAGGGAGAAATGTTGGCATAATGTTCTTGTGGAGTGTATACAGTTTACTCTTGTTCATTCAAATGCTGATTTTTCTACCCCACTATATGGTTTTAATTCAGGCATTGCACTGTGATATTTATTCTAAGTATCTCCTGTCTCAAGTTTGTAAACATGTAACCGTTTGTTCTTTGTATTGTCAATAAAAACCAACTAGCCAATGCTGAGCAATAACAGAGAATAGAGTGGGACATCCTGGTCTAATGAAGAAAGGAGAAAGAAAAGGAAGCATGGGAGGATGCATGAGGAGAGGACTGACAAGTACCAGTAGGAATGAGCCAGACCTAGGAAATGAGAAAAAATCAAGTATAATGTGGGAAATCTGAATGGGAGGAAGCTATACTACCTTGGAGGTTTAGGATAGAACAATTATTACACAGCATTGTGCTACAGGCTAATTAAATAGATCCTAGTCTCTCTGTGTGGCTATTTGGATATATAGCTGATCAAAGAGTAACCACTGATTTATACTAAAATTATAAATCAATAATAAATATTAATAATCATTCAATGCCGGGCGGTGGTGGCGCGTGCCTTTAATCTCAGCACTTGGGAGGCAGAGGCAGATGGATCTCTGAGTTCGAGGCCAGCCTGGTCTACAAAGCCAGTCCAGGACAGCCAAGGATGTTACACAGAGAAACCATGTCTTGAAAAACAAAAACAAAACAAAACAAAAATCATTCAACAAGGAGCCCAGTATTGAGAAAAAATGTCCTCCTGGGAGATTTCAAGAACCTAAATGTCTGTATGGTCCTGGGACTCTCTCCCACTCACAGGTGACTCTGCCTACAAAGGAGGCATTGGCCAACACCCTCCGCTGCATCCTATGTGGAAAAGCAACTCAAAAGTCCAGAGCACAAGAATAGCACTGTTGCTCTCCAAGGTTGTATGGCGGGGAGATGGGAGGTGAGTCTTAATGGTCAAAGAGTTTCATTATCAGAGAACGTGATGACTCTTTAAGCAAGTAATATGAGGCGAGGTTTGTCTCAAGATGTCCAGGGCAGAGAGATTAAGAGACAGATGGCCTTCAGTTCCAAGATTCTGCTCTGTAGGAAAGGTGCAAACACTCCATGTCACTGCCTTTACAAATGGCCTGTCACCCAACCCAAGAGGACCAACATATAACTTATGAGCCTGAGCACATTTCTGAATGACCTCTGGGTTTTTCTGAACTTTATCCATTCCTTCAAGAATGTGGTAAGGTGTCTCTTCCTCTTGTCCTCCAAAGATAGAAGCTGGAGCCTTTACCACATACATTGTCAGGGCCAGATGATCACACACGTGATGAGAACCTCAAATATCGTCAAGGCAAAGTAATTAGTTTTCTGGTTTTTTTCCCCCTAGTCTTCCAAGGCAAATCCCGTACTGTAAGCAACAGCCTTTGGCTAGGTGTGTGTCTCCACCCCATTGCCTAATTTTCTCCAGTCTATCCATTACAAACTTGCTGCAAGAAACGTCATCAGTGCTTGGGCTGCCTGTCCACCATGCTACTCCTTGATAAGACAGAAGTTCAGCTTATTTAGTGTCTCCGTGACTCAGTTTCCTCATCTGTTCTAGGGCCTATGTCCTGGGGTGGCTGTGAGGACTTAAGGAATTAATCTGGGTCAAATGCTGGCCCAGTGTCCAGCACAGGCAGCTATAGACATATCCGCTCTTATTACCTGGAACGAGAGAGTTCGTGCGTCTGTGACACATCTCACACCCTATTACAGTAGAGTCCAAAGACAGTCGCAGCAAAGCATGATTTATTGTTGGCTGAGTATTTAGGAAACCATAGTCAGTGTCTTGATGATAGTCTGTGGGTCTTTAAACCAAAGGACTACAGCAGCCATACTATGTGATAACCCAGGGAACTTAGGTTTCAAAAAAGATATGCCTGGAAATCTGCTCTACTAACGTCCTGTTTCCCTTCCCAGTGACCCCGGGATGTCCTCCATCGTAGGGAGCTCTGTACTGAGTATGTGCTTGAGAAGAGACCACCCAAGACTTCCTCTCTGGGTGCTGATGTCCTCTACTCACAACGAACAGTGACGGCTTCTTACCTGGAAAGCCATAGTGTTAGCAATAATGAGGAAGACCCGCAGTGGCAGCCGTGCTTTGTACGTTCTGTGGCACCACAAGCGATGGACTCCAGCAGTGATGCCCTTAATGCTGATCATGTAGTACAGAAATGCTGCCAAGACAACAGAGGAATCAGCTAACTGATAAGTGTCCAGGCAGGAGAGAGATCAGAAGAACCCTCCAGATACAAGAGTATACGCTTCTTTGGGTTTGGAGGAGTGTGTGGCATTCACCTCGAAAAATCCCCATGACCTCAAGCCACTCCTCCCAGGAATGGAGGTGAGTTAAGAAGACTGAGGGGTACCGGGCATGGTGGCGCAGGCCTTTAATCCCAGCACTTGGAAGGCAGAAGCAGGCGGATCTCTGTGAGTTCAAAGCCAGCCTGGTGTACAAAGTGAGTCCAGGACAGCGAAGGCTACACAGAGAAGCCCTGTCTCAAAATAAAATAAAATAAAATAAAACAAAACAAAAAATGGGAGACCGAGGCACAAAGCAGGTAGCAAGGCAGGATGCTGGAAAGAAAACAGGTCGGCACTGGCCAGCTTTTGTTGTCAGACCATAGGAACACTTTTCCCGGTTCTAGGCCTGTTGACCTTCAGGTCATTTTCCCAAAGGGTTCAAGGTCATCAATCAGTCTTCCAGGCCTAAATGTTTGAAAAATGGCAGTCAGAACTCAGCTGAAGGACCCTTTAGATGGAGGGGTGATTCAAGGGGCGCAGGGCCATGGCTGTTTGCCTCTCGTTACTGCAGCATTTCGGCCCTGGAGCAGGGGTCTCAGGGCAAGTCAGCCTGCACACATTTACACAGAGCTTTATTGATTGCCAGAGTGGTCATAGTCAGTGCACATGTCATACCATATGTGAGGTGACACGGATGGTGAGGCAGAGCTGGAAGGGTTCTGTACTTGGTCACTCACTCCTTGTTGTCGGAGTCATCTCTTTGGGTGAGTATGTTGATGAAGCTAAGAGCTAAGTGTTCGTCCAGGGTCACAGCACTGTCCCAGCTCCTGTCATGTGGTACACTTCCTAGTAACATAGCACCGTGACTTAGAACCTACGAGATCAGTCTCTCTAATGGGGAGTGGGTGCTGGGTACACCCATCTGTTCCTCCGATTGGTAGCACTACGCCCTTTGGCTGCGGCCTTATTAAAAGCAGTACCTTCAGGGACATCTGGAAACCATAGAACCTTGGGGGGGGGGGGGGGGGGGGGCGCTACAGACCTTAGCTGAGATTGGAGACACCAAACATTGTACAAACTGCCATGTGTCCTTTTGCATCAAGAGTTAATAGTTCTCTGCGTGGCCCCTTTCCTCCTCTCTTCCGCCTCCTGTGTTGCATCCAGTTCCTTCTGTAGGACCCTCAGGACAACCACAGAGACAGTGTCTGTCCTCAGGAAAGTGTTGGCCATACCCCTCTGAAGCGGGATGAGGCCTCTGGTGATTTGCAGCCCCTGGCTGTGTGGTGCTTGAGATCTTCCCATACAGAGGATGTAGCTGTAACCCGTAGCAGGGAAAACCAGTGAGGGCAAGTCCTGAGATCACAGGAGGAAAGGGAAGGCTTGGGGCAGAGCAAGAGTACCAGGAAAGTGTCTGAATTTGCTTCACGCTGCAGGTCATGCAGGTATGCTGGCTCCAGAGCACGAACAATCGCACCTTCACAGGGGACTGGGGTGACAGCCCTCATACATTGAGTCATATTCTTTTCTTTTTTTTTGGTTTTTCGAGACAGGGTTTCTCTGTGTAGCCTTGGCTGTTCTGCACTCCCTTTGTAGACCAGGCTGGTTTTGAACTCACAGAGATCAGCCTGCCTCTGCCTCCCTCAGTACTGGGATTACAAGCGTGCACCACCGTGCCCAGCTTTGAGTGGTTCTAAAATGAGAGAAAAGCTTTTCAAAATCCCCAAGTCAGGAAAATGATGCATACACAGTCAGTTGCTAATTATGCATTTTCCTTTTGGGTAAAACAAGAAAAGCCCCTAAAACCTAAAGGAAGGAGGAGCCACCAACTGAGGCCTTGATCCTTCTTGCTCCCGAAGGCAGAGTTTTGCAACCTGCATTTCACGACCATCATTCTGTGAGCTAGTCTACCCACCAGAGCCCAGGGAGAAGAGTAAAATAATTCCACCATGCAGGTTCTGTGTGCCAAATCCCTTTCCAAAATCATTGCACATGCCAAAGGGCAGGGTACAGAAGCAAATGACCATCATCCTGGCTTTGGGTGGTATCTCTTTTCCTGCAGCAGTAACTGATGCCAGCCAAACACAGGCAATTTGGCCAAACACAGAGCTGAACTGGATGAGGCCTGTAAGGAGGACTCGGCTGGAGAGGGAGTTTACAGGGACTCAAACTACTTTAAAGACTCTCTCCACACCCAGTCTTTCTGTTTCTGAAATGTGTCATTGCCTCACTAGGTAACTAGAAAACCCAAGGTCCTAAGGAAGGGGATATCCCAAGTTGTATTTTCTTGGGGCATTGGATGTATTTACCAAGACAGTGCTTAAGGGCCCTAGTCTCACCACCTACAAGATGGAAGCGGCCTGAGACAGACTGGATAACACCTGCTTTTCTATGCCAGTTCATTCCGAGAGAGCGCACACATGAGAGAGTTGTCAGAGTCTCCACACCTGACTCTGTTCCCCCAAACATCCCAGGAGTATCTAGGAAAGAAGCCCTCAGAGAAAGAAAAGGTCCCTCATCCACAGAGCTCCTAGAGTTAGAGCTTCTGTAGACCAAAAGTCTTCCTGAAGGCTCTGGTCTCTGACATGGCTGTCTCTGCCAAGGAAAGATGGGTGAAGGGCAAAGACAACTGGTGTTAGAAGGTGTTAATACCATGGCACGATATGGCTTTAGGAGAATGGGGCAGCTGTAGGCTGGATAGAGATCAGAACCCGTGACACTTCTGTAATGTAAATGTCTGAAGAGCATCATGTTGACTGGCATATACTGCATCCTGACGAGCTACCTGGACCAGCAGAGCCACACTCCTATACACTTGGGTGTGATGGGTGTCTGCTTCACCCTCCTCCAGGGAAGTCAGCATGGCCTGGCCTGGCCCAGAGTTAAGGTCTGAATGACTATATGAGTAAGCGACCCTCATTTCAATGGCTTCTCCTTCTTTGTAGTACATCCTTACCATGTCCCCTGGCTGGGCTCAACATGTAGCCCATGGAATTGGTATGTCCCCTAGGCAGGGCCAGTTCTCCTGTGGCAGGAAGGAAGGGCTGGGACAGGCAGCCCTATTAGTGATTCAGAAACTTTGTTTGGGGCTGGTTGCCTCACTGCTCACTTCCATGAGCTCTGCACATGGTTTCAGAGCTTGGCCTCTGGCACTCATATTAAAGTACCCCCAATGGTTAAGAATATGACACAGAGGTAGAGTACCTGTTTAGTGTACCCAAGGTCTTGGGTTTAACAAACAACAAAATATTCTAAGTAGGCTGAGTCAGGAGGATCACCATGGATTCAAGGCTAGTTTGGACTGCAGAGAAAGTTCCAGAACAGTCTAGGCGACAGAGTGACATTCTAAAAAAGCAAGCAAATCAAATAAACCAGTTGTGTTGATGGACACTATAATGCCTGCACCTGGGACGTGAACCCATAAAGTCAGAGGCTTAAGGCCAATCTCTCTGCTACTGAGATCATTCCAGGACAGCCAAGGCCACATGAGAACCTCTCTCATTAGAGAGAGAGAGACAGACAGACAGACACAGAGAGAGAGACAGTGAGAGAGAGAGAGAAAGAGAGAGAGAGAGACAAAGACAGAAACAGAGAGAGACAGACAGACACACACACAGAGAGACAATGAGAGAGAGAGAGAGAGAGAAAGAGAGAGAGAGAGAGACAGACAGACACACAAAGATAGAGACAGACAGACACACACACACACAGAGTGAGAGAGAGAGAGAGAGAGAGAGACAGACAGACAGACACAAACACAGAGAGAGAGACAGTGAGTGAGAGAGAGAAAGATAGAGACAGACAGAGACAGAAACAGAGAGAGAGAGACAGACAGACACACACAGAGACAGTGAGAGAGAGAGAGAGACAGACAGACAGATAGACAGACACACACACACACACACAGAGACAGTGAAAGAGAGAAAGAGAGAGAGAACAGATACTCTCGCTTCCCAATCTAACAGGGCTGTGTTCAGTCAGTTTATCAAGAACCACAGAGAAAAGGTTTGGGGAAACCTGGACACAGAGGGGTCACTGCTCTTTGCAAGACCCCCTTCCTCAGAGAGAGAGGGAAGAAACTGGAGACACTGGCCTAGAGCAAAGAAAGGTGCTTACCCCAAAGCAAGGTGTAGGCCTTGCAGGAGGGAACCAGCGTGATCCCATACAGGGCTCCCACGTGCAGCAGGGCCATAAGGATGATGTTCCTCCAGACGTACTCCAGCTTGGGCGGGGGCCCCTCCTCATCCTGGTAGCTGGGGTCATGTATATCTTCCTTCATTTCAGGGCGGATGTCTTCTTCCAGGTAGAGAGGCACGGTCTTCAGCCTCTCTCGTCCATTCTGCAGGCTTACGGAGGGAGGTGCTGTGATGGTGGTGGTCGTGGTTGTATATAGAGGAGCCATCTACAAGGACAAACAGTAGAGAATTAGGAGAGCAAACGCCAGTAGAAGGCACTTTCCTCTGGCATGTAGCTGGCTGAAGGGTGCATTAGAGGTCCAACCCCCTACTCCAGTGCCAGGCTTAACTAACGGCAGGTAGCAGAGTAAGTCTCTGGAAACTGTACAGATTGGTTGTGAAACCTCAAGGTGAAGGGCCAAACCTCTTACACCACTGGGAAGCCAGAGAAAGTCTTGTGTATACACATAGATGTAGGCAGACCCAGATCATTCTAAGCTTATGAAACAAAAATTAGGAAATCAAGTGTCCGAAATGCCACCCATATCTCTACCAACTGAGGGCAGGACAACTTAGAAAAAAATGATCTGGAGTTTTCAACAGTCTCACCCTCACCTACAGGACACCTGCAAGTCCCGGGAGCACCAACTCAAGACTCCAGTGCCCTAATTGAAGAGAAATTATAGGAAGCTCTCAATTTGGGACTGAATTCCTATATGAGTTTCCAACAAAGCAGACCAATCCAAAGTGAGACTGTTATCAGAATTGTTAGGGTCAAACCCAATGCTACAGCAGTCCCCAGCAAGCTATGCTAGCTCATCTGTCACCTGCCGCCGCCCCCCCCCCCATACCAATTAAAGAGACTGTGGTGAAGATCACGACACGGGAGATTTATCTCATGTAAGCATATTGTTACTATGGAAATTGAGGCTCCCTTCTTGAGCTTTAGTGCGGCTAGTGAAATAATTTAAAAGTAGCCACAAGAGGAAACTTAAGGACCATTTTATTAGATTTTTGAAGGAAAAACAGCAAAGCAAGCAAGCTGTAAATTTCAACAGCTCCCAGGAGGAGGAAGATGGGGAAGAGGTGGAGAGAAAGCCAGGCCTTCTGCTTTAGGGTCCAGGGATGCAGGGGTGTTCAGCAGGGAGGTTGTCAAGCTGCTGCATTGTGCAAGACAATGGCGGCAGGTGCTTCAGACAGCAAGGGAGAAAGCCCAGACTGTCCGGGGAAGCTTGCTGAGGCTTTGGGTTGATATCCACAAAAGAGAGAGAAGAAAGAGTTACTCTTCTTGAGGTAGAACTCAGAAGACTTGGCAAGCTCAGCAGTGTTGCACTGCAGAAGTTTTGTAAGCAACTGTGCATCCAGAGGGGCTTTTGAGAGGTATGTGCACTATTTCATTAAGAGGATAATTACTCATCCCATCGTGAGGCCCCAGAGGGGACCCCATTTGAGACCCCTGCATAAGTTAAGACCCCAAGAGGGTCTTGTCCAAGGACAGGGACAACTCCTTGGCAGGCTGCATTTTTTTTTTCACCTAGCCAGTATGGGTTTGAGTTTCTATTTCTCAGAAATGGAACCTCAGTTACTAAAACAAACAAACAAACAAACAAACACACACACACACAGAATCGGCAGCCAATCAAGACTGGACAGGACATCTGGCCAGACAAGATTATGTCATTGTAATCTGGTCAAAAAGAGGCAATTTTACTTAATTACCAGGCTAGCGGGCCCCAACTCATGACAACCTCCTGATTCAGTGCCAGCCTATCCCCAGGGCACCTGTACCTGCTTTCCAAGCATACACCCACAGAAATAAAGATGACCTAAATGTTTCTAGAATTCCCTTAACTGGCTTTAAAAGGAGCCTGCAAGCTCACCATCTCTCCCGCCCCCTGGATTAACTCTTACTGTATTGTTTTAACCTTAGATAGAATCTGAATATCTTGTCTCCACCCAGGACCAGGGTTGGCCTCAGATTCAATTCTTCTCACCAGGTGGAAGTAGCTTTTCCTCACCAGACCTCAAAAGAATCCCTGGTATCTTTTTATTCGATATTTTAAATCCTAAAGAGGGTTACATGTGATGTCCTCTCTTTTAATGTTATCAGGGAAATAAAAGGTGTGGCCCAAACCATGAGAAAAAGAATCCATTCTCCATGGTCCCCAAGGCCACTAATCTCTGTAACCTTCCCCATTGAAATAGAGACTCTAAAAATTATTCAGGAGATGGGCTAAAATTAGTGCATAGTAAAGCTTCGGGTCTCCATTCTTGCTGATGTACAGGCTTTGGAGGGTGATTGTGGGACATAGGAATGTGGAATTAGACTTCCACAGAACACATGACTATAGGTCCACTGTAAACAAGAGGATGTAACATGGAGATGGAGATGAGAGCATAATGGCCAGAGACTAATGGCATCACTAGGAAGTATATGGTCTCCATTCCCACTGCGAATATCCAGGCAGAAGGGATGCGCACCTTCTGGGCAGCTGTGTAAAAGCAGACTATAACAAGCTGTCAGACCAGAGCCCCCCAAACATGTCTGCCTGCTTCTAGGCTCTGGCCAAGACATAACCAAGGAGTGTGCCAACTTCTGGCCAAGGACAAGAGTTAGAACTGCTCGATCGAGAGGTCCCTGCTCTAAAACTAGTGCCTGGCTGGTTTCTGCCTTCTAGTCTCGTGAACACTGGGAAGGGGAACAGATGAAAGCAAGTGCCACGGCTGTCCTCAGGGATATGATGTAAGATTTAGGTTTATGTAGAGGGCAAAGGATACGCATAATTAGGAGCGCTGGCCAAGGTCTGGGCCCCCCCTCATTGACCCATCATAGTCTCAGCTTCAGTCTGTTGAACAAGGCGGTCAGGCCTAATAAGTCGTCAGAATTCTATGAAGTCACTTTCTTTTTTAAAAATTCTAAAATTAATATTCATTTGATTTTATGTGAGGTCATAGGGTAGGGGAGGAGGTCCCCTTCCATCAGAGATGTAGGAGAAGAGAATAGGGTGGAAGAGGGAGGGCGTGGGGACGGGAAGATACAAGTCAGGGGATAACAATCGGGATGTAATCTGAATAAATTATAATAAAAATATATATATATATAGAGAGAGAGAGATTCAGGAAAGCAACTTTTGCTCTGTGGAACCTTTGAATAAGACGTTAATAAGACTTAATTTCTGGCTTGTTTATGCAAAGGGTTATATGGGCCATTTACATGTAGTCTGATGGCCAAAGGGAGGGACACAAATGACTCTAGAATATCTCCTTTCTCGCCAGGGCAGTTAAAATGTCCTTTTTTAGTTTTAGACAGTTGAATTCGGGCAATCTGCTGGATTTACTGTAAAAGTTTCTGAACTCTGTCAGTGAGTAAAACAAATATAAACAGAAAAAAAGTGAGAGCCAAGGTTAAGGCACATTAAATTAGTGTCAGATAGTCATGCATAAGAATCGTGGTGGCGCACGTCTTTAATCCCAGCACTTGGGAGGCAGAGGCAAGTGGATCGCTGTGAGCTCAAGGCCAGCCTGGTCTACAAAGTGAGTCTAGGACAGCCAGGGCTACACAGAGAAACCATGTCTTGAAAAAAAAAAAAAAAGAAAGAAAGAAAGAAAGAAAGAAAGAAAGAAAGAAAGAAAGAAAGAAAGAAAGAAAAGAATCATTTATCAGCTGGGTGCAGTGGCACACACCTTTAATCCCAGCACTCAGGAGGCACAGGCAGGTGGATCTCTGTGAGTTCGAGGCCAGCCTGGTCTACAAAGTGAGTTCAGGACACACAAGGCTACACAGAGAAATTCTGTCTCAAAAAGACAAAAGTCAAAACAACAACAGCAACAATGAATCACTTCTCCATAGCTTATTCATTTTAGTTTCTTTCCACAGGATTGGACAAGTGACTGTTTTTGTTGTTGGCTTTCAAATAAGGACCTGCATTGAAATCCAGGCTACCCTCCAACTCATCTGCTAACTGTAGTCTCTCCCAAATTCTGGGATTACAGGCAAGCACCACCACACCCAGCAACAATTCATTTTGATTCTGTCAACTTCTTCCCTTGCCTTTGACTGACTTCCTCTGAAGACATCATGAAGGAACCAGCCCCCTTAAGGACTCCCATTAAGGCCAAAGTCTGGAAAAATGTAAAAGTCAGCCTACTCAGTCCTCCCTTAAAGACCCCCATTAAGGCCAAAGCATGTACATTTCTAGAGGATCCAGCTTGAACCAAGGACAGACAGATATCAGATCACTGTGTGTGTGTGGCAGGGACAGGAAAAACCTTGAAGAATCCAACTTGACTCAAGGTCTCAGTCTGTGTCAGGGTCCAGCTGGACTCAAGTACAACCAGCTGTGTTTAAAATTTCCACTACCCCTCCCCAACTAAAAAAGTTCCTAAATGCCCCCTGTGACTGCTTCAACCAACCTTTTCCATAGGTTAACTTGCCCGTCCACCCATTATCCAACCACGAAACGCCAAGATGCCAACCAATCACATACTGTAAAACTCATTTCTTTGTCTAAAACCTATAAAAGGCCTGTGCCTCCGTTTCTCGGGGTCTGCAGCTTGAAATATCTGCACAGACCCCATCGCGATGGCTCAATAAATTCCTGTTCCTATGCATTTGCATCGACAATGGACTCCGTCTCTTAGTGGGGGGGGGGGGGACTCCGGGAATAGACTAGAGATCTCTCCAGAGGTCTCAGTCTTACAATCACTGATTAACCATCTTATGGTTTGGTTTTGGCCATGTTTCTAGATCTGTCCTTGTTGGTCTGATCTGACCCCCCTCCCCCCATTGGAGAATATCCTGTTTGAATTTTTCTTTTTGTTGTTGTTGTTTTGATTTGTGTTTGTTTGCTTTTGTCACCTTTACACAAGCTAGAGGAACCTCATTTGAGGAAGTGCCTGCATCAAATTGCCTGTAGGAGTCTCCACATGGCATTTTTTGAATTAATGATTAATGTGAGAGGGCCCAGCTTACTGTGGGGAGTCCTGCACTGTACAAGAAAGCAGGCTGAGCAAGCCAGTAAGCAGCACTCCTCCACTGCCTCTGCCTCAGCTCCTGCCTTCAGGTTCCTGCCCTGAGTCCACTCTCTGAACTTCCTCAGTGTTAAAAGTGTGACCTGAATCTGGACGTGGTGGCACACACCTTTAATCCCAGCACTCAGGAGGCAGAGGCAGGTGGATCGCTGTGAGTTCGAGGCCAACCTGATCTACAAAGAGAGTCCAGGACAGCCAAGGCTACACAGAGAGACCCTGTCTCAAAAAAGAAAAAGTGTGACCTAGAGTTATAACTTGAAATAAACCTTTTCCTCCTCAAGTTGCTTTTGGTCTTTTTTTTTATTTTTATTTTTATTTTTTTTAACCATAGCAATAGAAACTCTAACTAAGGAACCCAGTGTGGTGGCGCACGACTTTAATCCCAGCACTCGGGGAGGCAGAGGCTGGCGCATCACTGTGAGTTCAAGGCCAGCCTGGTCTACAAAGTGAGTCTAGGACAGCCAAGGCTAACATAGAGAGACCCTGTCTCGAAAAACAAAACAAAAACAAAACAAACAAACAGAAAAACAACAACAACAACAACAAAAAAGAAAAGAAACTCTAACTAAGGCATAGAGTGACGGATGTTAAGGAGTCAATGTCAATAAAGCCATTTTTTTAAATGCTAAGATCAAGCAATAAGTAGCTTAGCATGTGTGAGTTCGAGGCCAGCCTGGTCTACAAAGTGAGTCCAGGATGGCCAAGGCTACACAGAGAAACCCTGTCTCAAAAAACAAAACAAAACAAAACAAAAAAAGTAGCTTAGCATGATCTCAGGACTCCCCAGGTGGAGAACGGAGAACATTCCTGAACTGAATTCTGTCTGTCCTGCAGCTTATATTTTAGCGTCTTTTAAAGAAGTTACTCTTTAGATTCTTAAATTGGAAGTAGAAGGAGTTACAAAGTTGAGCTCTGTCTGTTTGTTTGTGTGTTTCTGTGACACTCTTAGCCCAGGTTAGCCTCAAATTCACTATGTAGCTAAGGATAATCTTGAATTTCTAGCTCTCCTGCTGCCATCTGCCTAGTGAAAGCATTACATGTGCACACCAACACATTCAGTTTGGGGGTGCATACAACGACGACCTGTTTCTTTAACAGAACCAAATAGATGCACACCAGGGTTTCAAACAGGAGGACTACCCATGGCAGATTTTATTTTTCATCTGAATGCTACTGAGTTTTCATTAAAAGCAATAAATTTCTTCACCGCCTGCTGTCATCTTCTCCTTTTTGTCTCTAAATTTGTTAATTTGGATTCTTTAGTAGTTAATGTAGTTAAAAGTCAAATTTGTGACTCTTCAAAGAATCTTTATTTGCTTCATTCTTTGTGTTGGTTTTTTTTTTTTTTTTTTCTTAATTTCAGCCACAATTTTGATATTTTCTTTCTATCTGCATTTTTGGGGCATTTGTTCTGTTTTTCCAAGTGTTGTAACCTGTTTAAAACCATAGCTCCCCCTTTAATACCTGCTTTTGTCTCTAACATAACAGAAGCCATTTTTGGCTTTTGCTTCTTTTTTTCCATATTTTTAAAAAGATTTATTTATTTATTAAATACAGAATGTTCTACCTGCAGTTCATCTGCACACCAGAAGAGAGCATTATATCACATTATAGATGGCTGTGAGCCACCATGTAGTTGCTGGGAATTGAACTCAGGTCCTCTGGAAGAAAGGTCAGTGCTCTTAATCCCCACACTGGCAGCTGACTCAGACAAGAAGGCTGCTGGGAAGGCCCACCTCAGCCAGCCAGCAGGGCCCCATTACTCCCAGGCCCCCCTTGTCCCCTAAGGAAAACTATCTTCCCTGCTTTGAAAGCTATATCACTCTTGGCCATACACCCCAAAGACTCTAGGTCCTACTACAGAGATACTTGACCGTCCATGGTCACTGCTGCTCTTCCCAGTAGCTTGAAGATCGGGACAGCCCAGATGTCAGTCAGCAGAGGAGTGGACAGTGAAATGTGGTGATGTACACAGTGGAGTGTTACTCAGATGTTACGAATGCTGGAATTATGAAATTTTCAGGTAAATAAATGGGGCTGGAAACAATAATTCTAAGTGAGGTACCCCGGGTGTCCAGACTCAGAAGACAAATGTCCTGTGTTCTGTTTCTTTTTTTTTTTTTTTTTTTTTTTTTCGTGTTAGACTTGAATCTTTAGATATCTGTGTTTCATTTGGAATATCCACAGAAGTCAGAAAATTAGCAAGGGGCCAGGGGATGGGAAGGTAGGGAGAGCTTTCACAGCAGGGCAGATAGTTTCCATTAGAGGGCCAGAGAGTAATGGGGCCCTGCTGGCTGGCTGCGGTGGGCCTTCCCAGCAGCCTTCTCATCTGAGTCAGCTGCCAGTGTCCAGGGGGACAGCAGAGTCTGGCAGCCAAGGATGAGAAGGTGGCCATCAACGGCTGAGCCTAGACAGAGGAGGCATGTAGCCAAAGGGGAAACTCCTGGATACTTCAAATGCTAGCCTTTAAAGCAAAACAAAACACAAAAACAAAAACAAAAAACAACCTGTCCCAAGTAACCAAGCAGCTATACCGGCAATTGTATCCAAG